>NC_090025.1:50908044-51508044 GCF_037176765.1 Anolis sagrei | reverse complement strand
CAGAAGGTTGCTCCCTGAATGCAATACATACAAAATTACTGGGGAATCATCTGTCACAAAAAAGACAAAATGAAAAGTCAGTGTTTGTGTGTTAATGCATAACCACAGCAGCAGAAACATAATCACAAACATACCTGAGGTCTGTGTTTTGTCCACTGCTACATAAACTACAAAAAGATTTTCCAGTAAGTATTGCCTGAGATCCACAAACTCATGCTGCATGTTTTCAATTCTGACCATCAAGCTTATTTCTAGTAGCAGCACCCCATCAGAAGCAAAGCAGCAATTCTAAAGTAAAATAAAAAGAAAATCCACAAATTATATCAGAAGAATAATCAGAATGTGTTATTGAGTAGGAAACAATTTGAAGACACACGGCAACAATAATTGTGCGTTCTCTGCAGGATAGGGTTCTATTGATCTTGACAGCTGAGATCTGGCTGGTTTCATTAGTGTTTTGAATGACAAACCATTAATACATTTCCCCTTAGTTTATGTAGGCGCTTGTGCATGAGAGATTAGACCAGAAAGATGGTATCAGAGGCCTTTCTTGGAAAATTCGTATCAGAGGTCTTTCTTGAAAAAATTTATTCAGAGGGTGTTGACCTTGTCTTCCTCTGATGTTGAAAGAGTGTGATTTGCCCAAGGACCCAGTGAGCTTCCATGGCTGAGTGGGGATTCAAACCCCGTTCTTCAGAGTCCTAGTCCAGCATTCAAACCACTACTCCATGTTGGTGCTCACTCAATATAGAACGTACCATTAACCCCCAGTGGTGCAATGGGTTAAACCCTTGTGCCGGCAGGACTGCTGATGTTTGAATCTGGGGAGCAAGGTAAGCTCCCATCTGTCAGCTCCAGCTTCCCACGCGGGGACATGAGAAAAGCCTCCCACAGGTAAAACATCCGGGCATCCTCTGGGCAACGTCCTTGAAGATGGCCAATTCTTTCACACCAGAAGCAACTTGCAGTTTCTCAAGTTGCTCCTGACATTAAAAAAACCATTCAAATTTCTCCATCATGGTAGCAAAGCCACAGGAAGGAAAAATTATATTTTAAAGCTTTAATGATCTGGCAGTGGCAAAGTTATTTAATCGTGTCATTTAACTGAAGTACCTATTACACTGGGAGGGGGGTTGTCATGTATGTTGATAAATAAAACACTGATGAAGTGTCTTTAAATACTAGATGAAAGCTAAATTGTACACCATACCTTAAAATGTTGATACAAATTGTTGTGTAAACTGCATTCAAGACGAACTTTTAAATGACTGATGTTCCTAGCTTCTGCCTAATAGGAGAAAAAAACAACAATTTTTTTAAAAAGGAAATTGTTATCTAGACTAAAATAATGATAGCTGGGTACATTTTAATTTGTGCAGTGGAATAAGCCAAGGAACACTAAGGTCAATGAGAAAAGTCTCTTGATTTGGCTAGAATTACTGACATTCCTTTCTACATAGAAATGAGGAATCTTTCTCAAGTGGATGGATCCTGACTCCTAAGTACTGGTACCTTCAAGACAACACTTTAATATATGCCACTTTTTTCACTACTCGAATCTTAGAAATAGGAGCCATGGTGGTACAATGGCTTAAACTTTTGTGCCAGTTGAACTGCTGATCTGAAGTTCAATGGTTCAAATCCACAAGACGGGGTGAGCTCCCATCTGTTAGCCCCAGCTTCCTGTGCAGTGACATGAGAGAAGCCTCCCACAGGATGGTTACACATCCGGGTGTCCCCTGGGAAACATCTTTGTAGACAGCCGATTCTCTCACACCAGAAGTGACTTGTAGTATGTTCTTAATTTGCTTCTGACAAAATAAAAAAATCTTGGAAATATTTTACATCAAAATATGACACATTATGCCCTGTGTATTTTCAACAGGAATATCAGAGTTCATATAATTTTGAGAACGTTTTCTAAGAAGTTATATTCTTGTGTTTTAGGTTTTTTGTTGTATTTAAAGACTAATATTTTTAAAAAGCAAATATGTCAGGCACATGGCAGGTTTTGTGTGTGTATGTGTGTGTATCACTCTCTCTCACACACACACACATATGTGGTCTTATAATTTTATTTTCAAATGTGTACTATATCTTATAACTCAAACCAGGTTTTTAATGATACTTACATAAGAGTATCAATATACAACAAGAATAAACAGTATTTTACAAAACCTGTGTGAAGCATTGTCCTTTTTTAAAAATTCATGAAACCTTTTAGATTGCCACAAGGGGGAACTACGGCACTTCAAATCTTGTCACAATTCTATTATGGCTCCTTTTATAAGAAACACCTATTCTAAGTAATACCGCCACCTTTTTGGGGGATCAAATTATACGTAAGGTTCGGACATATGTCAATAATTGCATTTGCTATTATAATTATTGATGCAATTTGTTTATATGTTCTTTGTAGGTATTGAATGTTTGTCCTATGTGTTGGAAACTGCCCTGAGTCCCTTCGGGGAAATAGGGTTATCTATAAATAACATTTTATTATTTATTGTTGTTGATGTTAATTTCTGTCAAGTTAGCTTAGTACAAGAAATCTCCAAGACACTCTTTCACCAACATCTCTGCTCGCATCCTACAAATGTAGAGCTGTAGCTTTCTGGATTGAGCCAATTGACCTGTAATGCAAACTTCCTCTACTCCGACTCCCTTCGGCATGACCAAGCATTATCCCAAATAAGCTATGTCATTGCACCATATGGTCAAGTATGATAGATTCTGTTTGGCCAGTTTGGCTTCTTCAGAGAGTTGGTTGTCTTACAGTTTGAACGATTTGTTTATTGTTTATTACAATAATAAAAGACATTAGCATTTGCAGCTTTGCACAAGAAAAAAATGTTTTGCAGAATGTTTAGTTTCTTATATGGAACAGTGAAGATTGAGAAAACCTTTCTCCCCTCTGCATCACCTGTTTCAATGCACAACTTTTTCAAAGGAAAGATTTCTATATCTGTTCATATTCTTGCAATCTCAATACAGGCAAATAAGCATAATCTTTATGAAAACATCCCACTGAAATCAGAGATTATGCTGGCATGGGATAATGGAAGCCACACTCCCATGGACACCAAATTCTGTGAATGCTCAATGGTTGAGGTATGGCATCCTTTATATAAAATGGCAAAATGGAGATTTGCCTTTTGGATTTTTTCAAGCTTTAGGTGCCAGAATATGTAGATGCAGAATCCATGAATACAGAAAGCCAACTGGATGTGTCATACTTTTAAATAATTTTTGATCTGTGCAACACAAAACAAAATTACAATCTGTGTGCAACGAGTAGTTCTTCATTTGGTTGCAACTCCTACTTCTTAATGCTGTCTGATTTCATTCTGACTCTCTGAACATTTCCTGACTTCCGTTCTCTGAACAATCAACACTTATAATCTCTTATCACATTTGTCTATAACACAAAAACATTACTGAGTGGCCACCCAGCATATAACTTGGTATTTACTTGAAAGGGATACCATACCAGTGTTTGTGAGATCTGGATACTGTTGATATGAGGAAACAGTAAATAAGTATTTGCTAACTGTTTTCTAAAGTCTTCTGAAATGGCCCTTGAAATTCCTGTTCCAAAGACCTGTTGTAAAATGAAATATTATAGTCACCATTTCTAAATAATTTCAGAAATTTTAAATACCATGTCATGGCACTAAAATAGCTACTAAATATAAAGTCAAACAGGATATGTTACAATTATTCAGTGCTAGGGATGTGTGAAAAAAAAATCATATGTAAACATTTTCAAAATGAAAAGGCGCATCCCCAAAAAGCTTTGATTCTAAAAAGATTCCTGGAGGTTCCTCTTGACTTGTGATCTCAGCCGTTTGGGATGATAATCAATTTAAAGATGTTACAATGTCTCACAGTCTATCAGATATAGCTATGTAATGACATGGGAAAGAAGAATGCTTTCACAAGAATTCCATTCAGAAGGCAGCTTTTAGAACATCTTTAGCCTAACCCTAACCTTAACCCCCCCCCCCCTCATAAAAAAACCCACAAATGAAAGACCATCCATCTATTTAGGTCCTTTTTTCTGAATAAGCACAGGCATCTTGCTCTATTTCTTGGATTCTTTGCACTAATCAAAGGATAGTGGAATAATACACAAAACGTTATTTTTACTGAATGTATTCTAAACCATCAACATAAAAGAGCAAAGAGCTCTTTTATCAGCGAGGTTTACCTAGGTCAGACAGTTCAATGTATAAGCATTATACAGGAAATTCCCAGAGCAAAGCAGATTAGTTAAATCCATTCATCATCTAAAGCTGTCTAGTATACTGCCTGGAAAAAATTAAGAATATATGTGTTTTACACAATCAAAGCACTTATTAAATGTGCTGAATGTAAATGTGCTTCTTGTGGGTGAAAGTATGTAAGATTGAAACAGTAGCTTTCTAAATGACATATCTGTGGCTTTCGATACCTTCAACCACAGTATCCTTCTGGGTCAGCTCTCTGGAATGGGTCTTGGGGGCACTGCATTGCAGTGGCTCCACTGCTTCCTGGAGGATCGCACCAAGATGGTAACGCACCAAGTTGGTAAACCTGCTCGAATCCCTGGCCATTGACCTGTTGGGTACCACAAGGTTCCATTTTTCCCCCCATATTTTTTTAATAATTACATGAAACCCCTGGGCAAGGTCATCTGGAGTTTTGGAGTTGGGTACCATCTCTATGCAGATGACACACAACTCAACGATATTTTTTCACCTCAATTCAAGGAAGCTCCCCAGATCTTGGACCAGTACCTGGCAGTTGTGATAAACTGGGTGAGGGTCAACAAACTGAGACTTAATCCAGATAAGACAAAGGTCTCCTGGTCAGTCATGAGGCCAATCGGGGCATAGGGTGGCTACCTGTGCGACAGGGTTAACCTCCTCCTGAAGACACAGATCCATAGTCTGGGAGGTTCTCCTGGACTCATCCTTGATGCTTGAAACTCAGGTGTTGGCGGTGGCTGGGAGGGCCTTTGTACAATTAAAACGTGTGCAGCGGCTGTGAACATACCTTGGAAAGCCTGACTTGGCCATAGTGGTCTGTGCTTTAGTTACATATAGAATGGACTATTGTAATGCACTCTACATCGGGCTGCTTTTGAAGATGGTCTGGAAATTGCAGTTTGTGCAAAGTTTGGCTGCCAGATTACTAACTGGAGATAGCTATAGGGAACATTCTATGCTCCTATTAAGAGCAGCTTCACTGGCTTCCAACAATTTTCCAGACTCAATTCAAGGTGCTCTATATGCTTCAGGTTCAACCTATATTTGAGACCGCAATCTCTTTCTATTAATCGGCAAAAGCTTTGAGATCGGCAGGGGAGGCCCTTCTATCAGTCCCATCACTGTTTCAAGTATGGTTGGTGGGAACGAGAGAGAGGGCCTTCTCTGAGGTGGCTCCCCAGCTTTGGAACACTCTCCCAAAAGATATTAGATTAGCCCCTACCTTTAAATCCTTCATTTCTAGCCTAAAAACATGGATTTTTAAACAGACATTTGGCCTCAAGTAGGCTGAAATGGGCCTATATTAGGTTGACAGTTTGGCACTTTAGTTATGTATTGATGGCAGCTAGTTGACAGTGATTGTGTATAACTTTCAGGTGATATTGTTTTATACTCATGTACTGTTGATGTTTATACTTGTAGTGCCTTGTTAGCTGCCCTGAGTTCCTTTTTGGGAGATGGAGAGGGGATACAAATCAAGATGATGATGATGATGATTATGATTATTATCTCCAAGAAAAGGAGGGTGAAGATATTCAACTGACAAGATAGTTCCTGAGTGATTTTTCCTGGGGAAAGATGAGCAAAGATAGAACAAAATGGCGTTGATCCAAAAGATCAAGGCTCTACAAGTCCACTTGCCTGCTGGTTCCCTCCTTCTTTGGCAAGTGGTTACACTTCATGTGAAACTCATAAAAATCCCCTCTCCTAACTACCTATGAACTGCAGAACATGTGGGTAGAAAGCCACATAAAAGAAAAGCATCACCTCAGCCTACTCATCTGTGAAGTTTTAACTGAAGCTAAATGACACGTTTCCCTTATTCCCCCAAAATCGGAACAACAAGCTGTTCGGTTCCCCCAACAAAAATAAAGCCACTAGTAATGCTTTCATATTATCTATGGAGGTTGATAGAACAAGATACCCACTGACTTTCAAAATGGACATGATGCAATTGTTAAATTATTCATTTATCAATTTATGTATTTATTTTAAAAATCCATTTCATTTTGTAATATGTAAGGGCTTGTGCTTGTTTGTAAGTGTGCATTAAATGAATATAATGTGGCTGGAACACAGTCTGCTCTAATGAGAAATCTTCCACTGAAAATTGCACTGCCTTTTATACCTCAAAGCAGTACACTGTGGTACCAAAACTTACAAGACATTCTGCATGATTGTGAAAAGAAATGATATAGCGCAGTTCAAGCTATGATTTAGTCTGACAGGATGGAAGCCTCTGCATTTGTATATGGGACTCATGATGCCATGCTCCAGGATTGGAAAGAAAGCAAACGGTTTCTGTATAATACTGCAACCGCTCTGACTCCAGCAAATAATACATGCTGCAGGTAGCAAGGTAATGCTTGCATACCCTGGATTTCCAAATTGTGTCACATGTAGCACTGTTGGCTATAACTTGTTGCTTTTAGATAAATGAGGAAACAACACTAACACAATGTGTTTGAATTCTCTAAATGCTGAAATAGAAAAATTGGATATCCGAATTCTGGGCTCACTACAGAAATTCAACATTGGGGCCTGTGAAAACAAATACTTTCTAAGTTTTTTTTCCTCCCTCCTATGTTATAACTAACTATGCATATTGCAGGAACAAATTATGGTTAAGCAATACTACTTCTCCTTTTATAACCAATATATGTTCACCTTGAAAATAACTTGGAGTAAAATGTATTTTTATAGTAGAGACCAGAGGGACAGACACCTTTAAGCTTCAGGCCCCTATATACCAGAAAGTGCTCTGCAAATCTTATTTATTCATGATCAAGAAACACTAGCTTAAGTTGTTTCTTTTTGCCAATTTTGACATTATTCAAAAACAGTTATCTTCTGTATCTCAAGCTGGTGAATAATAAATTACCTGATATGAAAATACTCCATGAGATGAGGTATTTATAAATAATGAACTTTCAAAACTGCCTTCTTCTACTGGAAGAAATAGAATTCTGAAATAAATTTTTCCCATTGCTGGAATCACCTACAAATAAAATAAAAGCATCTGATGTTCAGAATACTTAAATTGCAATAATTTCATATGTGACTTAAATGAAACTCCTTTACCAATTACCCTACATCTAGAGGCCACATGCCTGCTTGTGCCTCCCTCCACAGAGCCTGAAGGCCAATCTGGAGAGGCATCAAATAGCACTACATTGAGTTTCTGTAGCAGTGTGCTAAGACTGGTTGCTCTTTCTTTCCCTTTTTAAAATCTATTTTTATTGGAAGATTTTAAAAGTGTCATTAAAAGTTAAAGAATAGTGTTAGGATAAGACATATAGCATAGAAATACAAAAAGTGCCAAGAATAAGACAATCATCAGAAGGGAGTCAGAGATAGTGGCTGATTTGAGATGCAACACTAAACTGTAACTTGACATTGCATACAGAAGTAGCTCATGCTTGCATGCTCTCTGCTCCCCTTGTAAACCATAATTACAAATTTCCAATCATGATAAGTAGCCAACCATGGTTTGAATCCAACCATAGTTTGCTGTAAACCTGGAGTGTAAAATATATGCACACAACTGCAGGTCTAACCAGTGCAGTCAGCAATTTCTAAGCTTAGTTGAGTCAAAGTATTTGGATACACCAATAAATCATGATTTAGTATTGCATGAATAAGGAATAGTAAACTTCATGTTCATGCACTTAACCTTAGCCTCGTCTTAATAGCACAACCTTAATGATGAATCTGGGAACATTCATTTCTTGGTTTAAACCAGCGTTTCTTAACCTGGGGGTCGGGACCCCTAAGGGAATCACAAGGGAGTGTCAGAGGAGTCACCAAAGACCATCAGAAAACACAGTATTTTCTGTTAGTCATTGTGGGTTCTGTGTGAGAAGTTTGGCCCAATTCTATCATTGGTGGGGTTCAGAATGCTCTTTGATTGTAGGTTAACTATAAATCCCAGCAACTACAATTCCCAAATGTCAAGGTCTATTTCCCCCAAACTCCACCAGTGTTCACATTTGGGCATATTGAGTATTTCTGCCTAGTTTGGTCCAGATCCATCACTGTTTGAGTCCATGGTGCTCTCTGGATGTAGGTGAACTACAACTCCAAAACTCAAGGTCAATGCCCACCAAACCCTTCCAGTATTTTCTGTTGGTCATGGGAGTCTGTGTGCCAAGTTTGGTTCCATTCCATTATTGATGGTGTTCAGAATGCTCTTTGATTGTAAGTTAACTATAAATCCTAGCAACTACAACTCCCAAATGGTAAAATCAAACCCCCCTCCCAACCCCACCAGCATTCAAATTTGTGCATATCAGGTAGTTGTGCCAAAATTTGGTCCAGTGAATGAAAATATATCCTGCTTATCAGATATTTATGTTACGGTTCATAACAGTAGCAAAATTACAGTTGTGAAGTAGCAACGAAAATAATGTTAAGAAATTATATGAAGGGGTTGTAGCATTAGGAAGGTTGAGAGACACTGGTTTAAACTAAATGTAACTTATCATTATATTTGAACTGGGAACGCTGGTTAGTTTAAGCTATGGTGGCGTTTTTTGGAATATGTCAAAAGCAGAAACTACCATTTCACAATCATTTGTTTCTACACCTCATGGTTTCAGTTAACTACATTTTACCCTTTTCAGACACAAAGCAAAGCCAGTCAGCTGAAAACAGGATGAGATACTTATAATCTTCACCTTCTTCCCACACCAGAAGAGGTTAGAAAGAGCATGCAAACATGAAGTTCATTTAGATGTTGTTACATCTGAAATGAGCCATTCTTTTTCTCAGTCAGAAAGAAAAAGAACAGGTAAAGAATGGTGGTATGCATGATTGATAGACTCTTGTTTAACCAACCATAAGCAGGGACATGAAAAGAAGCTTATTTTTATTTTTATTTGAAACTTAACAGCAAGGCCAGGATGCAAAAAGTTTCCATGTGAATACTTTCACATACTCCACTTGTTTCCAAACAGCAACTGCTATGCCACACAATCAATTGCTTTTGAAGTACAAGGCAGTTTTAAGTAGTTGGCAATTTATGCTAGGGAAGGGGAAAATAATCTGCTACATAGATAAAACTATCAAACTATCCCCTAGGACATCTTGGGCACTGGAATAATAACTTTGAGAAAACCTAAAGATGTAATCCCTGCTTCTTCTACATTATACATTTATATAGAAGTAAATCCCACTTAATTTATGATCCTATTTAATGCATATTACATCTGTTAAAACAGTTTGAAAATCCTTTTAATTTTTTAATTGGATATAAAAACAATGCTACTAATCTTTTCTGACAATACAGATAGTTTATGAAGTAATCCATTCAATAGGTTCAGATGTTTTCCTGACACAACCTCCATGCACCTCCAGTTTTTGTCCCCATGAACTGAGTGGAAACTCAAAATCTAGTTCAAATCCACATAAGTCCCATAACTGAACCCATTCAATATGCAGAGGTCGACAATAGGGCTTTATGCAGGTCAGGAGGCAAGGTTAGCAACCATGACTCAATTTCTTTTTATATGTTTAGATGTCAAGATTTGCCAAAACATCAATAATACAGACAAACTTTAACATTCAATAGAGCTTTCTTCAGTACCCTTGTGGAGAAGCATGACTGCAATAATGAAAACAATGGTGGTGAAGAAAGCATTTCTATAGCATTACTAATGTTGCCACTTTTCAGTTCAAGGAAACCCTGGTCTAAGCAGCAGTACGAAACAGGTATTTACCCCAAAAAGGTTACAATCTAAAATATGCTATACAAAAGGTATACTGGATTCTTGACCTTCTGGGCTTCTGAAAGCACCCAGATGAGGACTGGTCATATGACCAAGGGAAGTAGAAAATGCCTCACTACAGCAAGGAAACTTCTCACCCTGCCTTTAAAAAGCCCTGCCTTTTAAAGTGTAGCTCATGACCGTATAAAGCCTATATACAGTTTAGGTGCAGACTATCTGAAGGACCATATCTCCTCATACAAACCTGGTAGAAGTTTTCCCTTGGCTTGCCAACATCACAGATTACCTGAGGGAGATCCTTCTTTGTGGCTGTTCCCACTCTCTAGAACAATGTTTCTCAAACTCTGCCCCTCCATGTGTTTTGAACTTCAGCTCCAGAAATCCCAGCCAGTTTGCTATCTATTAGGAATTGTGGGAGATGAAGTCCAAAACATCTGGTGGAGCAGAGTTTGAGAAACACTGCTATGGAAGGCACTTCCGTGGGCTGCTAGGTTACTCACCCTGTCCACTTTCTTCCACTGGTAGCCAAAGGCCTATTTGCTTAAGCAGACATTTAATCTGTAAGTAGGGAAGTTTCTTATGGGGATTTTAAAAAAATTATCTTTTAAAAATTTTATATGGTTTTAAATGACTTTATATTGTTTTATAGGGTGATTTAAATTGTTTTAAATTTTATTGTGAAGTTTTTGTTCAACTGATTGTCTCTGGGATCTAACTTGGACCCCACTGTAGGAAAAAGTATAATATGAATGAAATAAGTTCTCCCCTTCCTTGTTATGTATGCTAGGCAGCATTTCAGTGTGACACAGGAACAAGAAAGTAACACCAAAAAAGTTATTCTGAAAAATATTTAAATGAAGCAAAGGAGGTTAATAACACTGGTGTTTGCAGAAACAGTTTTAAATGTATAATGCAGGAAGGCAGGACAAATTATTTTCAAGGGAGTAAGACACTAGGGGTGTCCAAATCCGTTCTGTATTCATTCTATTTTCATTTTGAATTTTGGGTGCCCCCCCATTCTGTTTTTGGGAAGATAAACAGAACAGAATTATGCGCTATTTTCCACACACCTACAAGACACCTTTGGAGGGTGGCACATGGTAGTGATACAGCATAGAGAACATTGTGCAGCAACAAAGTAAACATCAGAGGGAGAAGAAAACCATGAAAAGCTTTAAAGGCCATGAGAAGGAGATTGTATTGGGCCCAATAAATTGTATGATTACAAAAGGTAATAGAAGTTAATAATTTCTGGCTAACGTGTTGGATAGATGGGGACCTGGGGAAAAGGGGCATGAAAGCTTTCTTCACGCAGTACCTATATCTTTTGATTTCAAAATCAATTTACTATGTGGCTCAGTAACTGATGACGGAAACTATACTGTTTTGGAAGGCAACTGTTTGCATCCAAACCTTATACGTCTTTTTTTTTTAAATGCTGACTTCTACAAAATGGTCTTAAGTTGAATGTTGTGGTCCACTACAGTATTGTGATACACTACAACCTTTAAAATTAATTCAGATGCAAGATTATGAACAAAAATGATGAAATAGATATCATTTTAACAAGAAATGTACCAAAATTCACATTTATAACAAATATACAAATATACAAAAACAGTAAAGATTTTTTTAAAAAAGCTTAATATCTACAACACATGTTAATATTGTATTTTTTCATATGTTTATTCAGAAAAACAAAAAAGCAAGAAGTTTGACAAAAGATGAGTTTTTTTCCCTCCCAAAGCTGCAGACTACTTATGTATTTTCTGTTTGCAGGCAATGCTCATCTACACCTTGTCTAATGTATTGTCAAAGGCTTTTGTGGCCAGAATCACTGGGTTGCTGTAAGTTTTTCGGGCTGTATGGCCATATCCTGAAGAATTCTCTCCTGCCATTTCACCTGCATCCATGGCAGGCATCCTCAGAAGTTGTATGGTCCTCACAACCTCTGAGGATGTCTGCCATAGATGCAGGTGAAACATCAGGAGAGAATGCTTCTGGAACATGGCCATACAGCCAGAAAAACTTACAGCTACACCTTGTCTATTTTAATAGACTGAAGCTAACAGTAAAAGACTAAGCCACAATGCTGTAAGCATTTAAGTTTTTAATTTTAACACAAAAGCCCCTTCCTTTCTTAGTATACTGGGGTGATGGATTTTGTTACCTTTTCCAGAAGATTTTCTTCAGATAAGAAAGGCATAATTCCTAACATATGTTCCCTTCACCCAAACCTCAGATATGGTCGGTATTTCATCCTTATCCCTTCTTCAAACTTGTCTAAAGATAGGCATTCAAGTTGCAAGCAAAGGTATTCTTCTTCCAAATAGCAACAAACAACCATTTAGACAGATCTGGTGCATAATATCACTATTAATAGGAAGACACAAAATGCTTTTCCTAGAGAGAGAAAAATCACTGAAGCTGCAGACAACTGAGGTTGCAAACAGCAACCAACCAGTGTAAAAAGGGGGAGTTTCTGTGGGTCTTTGGTGCAGCCATGAAAGGCCATGTTTACACTGGACATTTTTGTAGGAGAATCATCAACTCAGTCCTATTAGAAATGTGGAAAATCTTGGAAAATTAAGAACAAACTAACGGGTGGGAAAGTAAAGAAGAGAAAGCCAACAAGTAAAGCTTCAGGCCAAGAAAAGCATGAAACTCTTGGCCTTTCGCCACAGCATAGTTTCCAAAATTACATCGACACTCACCCTGCTATGAACAGGAGACACATGAAAATGTCTAGTAGTTGTAAACACTGAATTCACTATAATGTCTTTATCCCTACTAGGATTGTAAGCGTATAGCATTTTAGCTTTAGGCAGTCCCAGTAACCTAGAGGAAACAAGAAAGGGGACATAAGTATTGTTGCAATATAAACCAAAATACAGTCTTAAAAAAAACCTTTGCCATCCATACACAGAGTTTAAAACGCTACAAAAATTGAATTACCTAAGACATATATTAGTTCCAGTAAAATTTAAACAAACGTAACTTTGCAATAGTTCAGGGAAAATTTCAAATGCATATTCTGGCAGGACATGAGAAATTTATCTTGCAACTCTCCCTCCTGTTCCTTCACACCACTATCATCCCCTACAGCTCCCTTGCAATTTCTCATAACAAATAAATGGCCAGTTTGGATTTCCTGCCTAACTACATTCTGCACTTACCCTCGAACCTAGTAGTGTAAGACTCAGTTTCATTTTACTATTCTGGTTTAGAGAGTGAGCATGAACCATTATTGCAGCTAACCCTAACCCTAAACCCAGGCCCAGGAGCCAGATGTGACCCCTTGAGCAATTTTCCCAGGCCCTCCTCTCTCACACCATCCTATCCTCTCTTTCCTTCCTCCTTCCTTCCCTTCCTCTTTCTCCCTCCCTCCTTCCCTTTAACCCTTCCTTCCCTCTTCCCTTCCTCCTTCTCTCTTTCTCATTCCTTCCTTCCTTCACTCCCTTTTATCTTTCCCTCCTTCTCTCTTTTCTCCCTCCCCTTCCCTCCCTCCCTCCCTCCCTCCCTCCCTTCTTTTTTTCCTTCCTCCTGGGGGATGTTTAGCTGGGAGAAGAAAAGCTAGAGAGGGAACATGAGTACCATGTTTCAAGATTTAAATGGGTGCCCCATTGAGGAAGAGGAAGGGAAAAACTGACTTCCTGCTGCTCTAGAAACCAGGGTGCAAGGGAGCAATGGTTTCAAATGGCAAGGGAAGAGATTCAACTGAAAAGATTGGGAAGAACTTCCAGAGGGTAAGAGCTGTTCGAGAGTGGCGAAGGCTGCCTGGGAGTGTGGTGGAGCCTGGAGGCTTTTCTGCACAGACTATCTATCGGAAGTGCTTTGATTGTGACTTCCTGCATGGTAGGGGGTTGGACTGGATAGCCCTCAGGGGTATCTTACAGTTCTAGGATTCTATATTAGGAATAGGCAATACAGGGTCTAATGGGTACACCTTTTCTCTCCCATCCACCATCTCATCCTGACCAAGGTTAGCCCTTTTGGGATCCAAAAGTTGTCTGTCTTTCCTTCACTTTCTGCCTCTGAAAGTGGAGAGGAAGGGGAGAAAAGGGCAGGGAGGGAATATGGTGAGAACCCCCTCCCTCCCAGTCCATCCACTCTGCTCCAGCCCGCCATGCAGCCCCCAAGTTAAAAAGTTTGCCTATGCCTGCGTTAGTGGGATATAATGCCAATAGTTTACGGAGAAAGAAGAGAAAGAAGTGACGGAGGGGGTGATGGAAGAAGGGACCACATGGCTGTATGACTTGATATCACATATAAGGATGGGAAGCATGTGGCTCTTCAAAACATGGACTGCAACTTCCCTCCCCTAAAGTGTGTGACTTTTGTGGTCCAATGGCATGTGGAGAAGCATACATTCCACATTTGTAACACCAGAAGCAGGTTTTTAGAACATATTCCACCAGTCAACAACCCAGGTTATTTTTTAATTTATCAAGTGACTGTTTTAATTTTACTTCCTTTCCCTAAGGTTAATACTAATTGGGAAATGAGCATAACTTAAAGTGTTGTTTCATCATTTTTTTAAAAAAATGTTTTTCCTTTCCTTTACATATCATATGTTCTTATTCACAAACACCATGAATATGTATCGCTCTTACTGGATATTTAATGGAAATACTTCCATGGATAGATAACTTTATAAGAATCATAATTAAGAACAATCAGAAATGTCAAAGAAATAGACAAGAGCAAGTTAGGTACTCATACCAACTCCTTTTAGTAAAACTCATGTTATTGGCTACAGTGATGCCTCAGCTTAAATCAGGGGGAAGAATTATGTGGCCCTCCAGATCTTGTCAAATTGCAACTTCAAACACTCTTTGCTCTGGACTAGACTAGCAATGGTAATTGCAATCCAACATCCAACCTTTTACAAACAAGGGAAACCACACTTCTTCAGGACCAAATACACAACAGTCCTATTTGCCTCTTCTTACAGTGGTTCCCAACCTTTGGACCTCTACGTGTTTTGGACTTCAACTCCCAGAAATCCCAGCCATATTACCAGCTGTTAGGAATTGTTGGAGTTGAAGTCCAAAACATCTGGGGGCCCAAAGGTTGGGAACCACTGTGAGAAAATTGGAAGCATCAGTTGCCTAGTTTAATCCTGTCAGCATTTTATCTTCATAACTAAAAGTTTCAAACTATGGTTCGTCTCACCTATAGTTTACATCTGTAGTGGCTGTTTTTCCAGCCCCATTAAGATCTAGGAGCATAATAACCCTCCATTTATAAACTGGGAGGTCATTTCTGTTTTGGGAGGGAGAATTCTGCTGAAATAAGATGGGAATGATAATTTTGGAGCAGGCTGGAGACTTGACTCCAGTTTTGGGAGAAAATTAGTCTGGAAAACAATGACTGTAACTATAAGCTGGAATATGTGGAACCACATGTGCTCAACATATTGCAGGAACTTCACATATGACTTAGTGAACAAGTAAAAAAAAATCTAAACTTGGCTTATTTCAGTAGACGATAGCCGACATGCTGATTGGGAGGTTATGGGATATATACAGTATTTTAAAAAACCAACTCTTCTAACTTCTCATGTAAATAAACTATGGTTTTGGCCTGAACTGGACCAGTAAGTAGTTATGCCTTCCAAGTTCCACATGCTTAAGACAGTAGGGTATAGCACTGTGTGTAATGACCACAATGAATAAACAATGGGAAATTATCTTTCTAATGTAAACTTGTGGTCACAGTTTCCCGCTTATCATTAAAGTGCAAAACATACTCACTGCATTCCAAAATGGAGAATTGAGGGATGAAAATGGAGGAGCCTCCCATTGGGCATTTTTGCAGAGAAGCTGAAAAATAAGGGGAAAAAACCATGGAAATGTATCTGTTAAAAAAGGTGAAAACACAGGTTTAAATTCAATTGCTAGCACTATCAATTTATATTATAATGTACCATATGTAATGTTTCAAAGCAATGTACTATTAATTACAACTGTCCAATACAAAAGAGAAAAATATTTTAACAATTGACTGGTAATAACTAGAAAATGAATCTGAAAAGTAAGTAGTTAACAGAACTAACACAAAAGTAACTGAGATGTATACATGGCCAGCTTGAAGGGCGCTTTATAGGTTGGGAGTTGATACAACAAAAGTCCATTACAAGACCTTATACTTTTCATGCCAACAAGAAATGCAAAGGGAAAGAAAATACAGGCAGTCCCTGAGTGACAAACATCTTACTTACATATGACTACTAGTTACAAATGGGGATGAGGAAACAGGAAGTGAGAGGAAATCTACCCCAAGAAAGGGAAATTCACTCCTGAAAGAGTTAACTTGGGGGGGGGGGAGGTATCTCCACTGAACTTTTATTACCAATCCTTATGTCCACAACAACACAAAAATTTCAAAATGCAATTATCACAGAGCCAGAAAGTGGAGAGAAATCTTCCGAATAGGGGCATAGAGAACAAACTTTACAAGAATGTTGACACCATTAAAACTTGTTGCGTCTATCAATCCTGTTCATATTTATGTCATAAAAACATGTGTCACCTACACTCCTTGAAATCTGTGCATAAATCCTTAAAACAGTTCTGACAAGCTATTTAAGTAAAAGGATACAGCAACAATTGAGACAGAACAATATAAAAATCACACAAGTAACTGATAAAAAAATCTCAAAGGTTAACAACAAGCTGTTTGATCTGACAGCTCTGCACAATTAATTTTACAAAAATAACCTTCTGTATCTGATTTTAGTTGCTTCTATAAGAAATTGAGCAACTTTTTACAATGTTTCCCTTTACTATTTGATTTGTTGTTGTTTATTTGTTCAGTTGCTTCTGACTCTTTGTGGCCTCATGAATCAGCCCACGCCAGAGCTCCTGTTGGCGATCACTACCCCCAGCTCCTTCAAGGTCAAGCCAGTCACTTCAAGGATACCCTCCACCCATCTTGTCCTTGGTAGCCTCCTCATCCTTTTTCCTTTGATTTTCCCAGGTATCATTATCTTCTCCTGTCTTCTTATTATGTGGCCCAAGTACATCATCTATGCCTCTATAATAGGTAAAAAGGTTGGCAGCCAGATTGCTAACTGGAGAAAACTATAGGGAGCGGACAATGCCCCTATTAAAACAGCTCTCACTGGTTGCCAATAAGTTTCCAGTCCCAATTCAAAGTGCAGGTCATCCTCATAAAACCCTAAACAGTTCGGGCCCTGCCTATCTTGTGACCACATCCCCCCCCCCCATGCTCCTGCTTGACCATTAAGATCTGCCGGGGAAGCCCTCCTTGTGGTCCCACTACCATCATAAGCGCAGTTGGTGGGGACAAGGGAGAGGGCCTTCTCTGTAGTAGCCCCCCTGGCTTTGGAACGCCCTGCCCAGGAAGATTAGGTAGGCCCCACACTGTCCTCCTTTCGGAAGGAATTGAAGACTTGGATGTTTTGACAAGCCTTTGAGAATGTCTAACCCCAATGGTTCATAATTAATAAAAGCACTGCACTTTCATCCCATTCCCCATGAGCTACAATTTGAACTATCTCATTCCTCTGCTTCTGGGTAGGATTGGCCATGTTTTATGACAGTTCTCACCATAGGTCATTGGCCGCTGTTTTAAATTTAAGTAATTGTTTTATATACAGTGGTTTTATCCTTTATTGTACTGCATGTTTATTTCTTGCACATTGTGCTGTATTTAAGCCTCCCCCGAGACCCTTTGGGGAGATGGAGGCGGGGTATAAAAATTAGGTTATTATTATTTATTATAATATCCTTCTCTCCAGTCTGCAATTTGGCATTATTTCCTGGAGTATGGACTGGTTTGATTTTCTTGCGATCCAAGGCACTCTCAGAATTTTCCTCCAGTTCAAAAGCATCTATTTTCCTTCGCCTGCGCTCGAATCCATAGGTTACTACAGGGAATACTATTGCTTTCACTACATGGACCACTACATTACCAGTGTGATGTCTCTACTTTTATCGATATTGGGCATTGCTCTCCTCCCAAGAAGAAGGAATTCCTTCTGAATTCCTGCAGTCAGTGTCTATTTGTTACCTTATTGCAATAAACAACTGTAAACATACAACAAATAATCTGCACTCTTCTGTGTTTCAGAGAACAAATAAATACATAATTAATGCATCTAAACACACCCAATGTGGCTATTGACAACCATTCTGCCATTGTTCTAAAGCTCAGCTGACACTATCAGTGTTTCTCAGACTACAAATATTTTAGATAACATATTGTGAAAGCATTGTTGCACATAAAAAAACAATAGTAAAATTCTCAACTTCTGAATAAGCTACACGTATCAAGGGAGCAAACAGGTGAGTCAGCTGGTCCCATTTTTTTCAAAAAAAAAAAAAAAAAACCCGAGAAAGCAGAAATTCATTTCTTGACCTTACCCAGACTGTCCCCACATAAACTAGAGATGTGGTGGTGATGAAGATGTAGGTTTCTCCATTAAAACTGTCCCTAAACCTGCTATTTTTGCTGTACATGTTATCTCTATGGGTTTTTTTCCACAAGGAAAACAGCAGCCAGGCATCTCTCTTAGTTTTAATCAGAACATTGTAACAAGAGATGAAGGCATGTTTGACTGGCATTAAAGAGTAAGCTTGTATTATTTTGCTTTAAGAATAAAGATTCACATACATACACATAGACAAATACAAATCTCTAATGTGATATATGTGACTTTCTCTGAAATAACAATTCTAATGATGTCAGAAGATAAATGATGCAAAAGTTGCCCACTTTCCAAATGGTCACTAAATGAAAACGTTTAAAAGCAGAAAACAACAACAGCAAACATACTTGCTACCTTCCTCATTCCACAGATAAGTCATTCTTGGAAGGTCTCTTCTGAGTGTTTAGATTTCCAATAAAGACAGTACTTTCTAGCATAATAAAATGTACACATGTTCCTGGATCTAGTTTTCATCAACACAAACTTAATGCCGAAGGCAAAACACATTTCTGGGTGCCTGGGTTTACAGTTTTCTATTTCTCGCCCATGTACTCATTTATATGAAGCAATGTCAACATGTATTTGCATGTACAGCAGAGTTTCACTTATCCAACCTTCACTTATCCGACATTCTGTTTTATCCAATATTCTTATCTAATGCCCCCCCTTTTTCCTCCAGCTTTCCCCCTTCAATTAAAGGAGCGCTCCCCAACTCTCTCTGCATTCCCAATAAGTGAAAAGAGCAAAACAAGGAGGAGGAGGAGGAGGAGGAGGAGGAGGAGGAGGGAGGAAAGGCGGGAAACAGAAGTGTCCTCCCTCCTTCCCTATGTGATTTCCATGCTCCTCAGCCGCATCCAGGCATTTCCTGTTGAGCCGCTCTAGCCACGAAGCATTGCCTTGCCTTAACCCTTTGAGTTCCTGTTAGTATTCTAAGTGTAGTGCTGCGACGGATGGGTAACAGAAGGAGACTCCGTATTATTCGACATTTTCATTTGTTAGATGTTCTGCCAGCCTGTTTACGTTGGATAAGCGAGACTCTATTGTATATACACACATGCCTCTTTCTTCTTCCAAAGACAGTAACCAATTGTCAAATTAATTTTAATGACTGAAAACAAGATATACGGAACTTCAGTTTATCTCTATTATTACAGGTACTTGACTATTACTATTTACTAACATCACTTCTACATGGTGACCTTTTTTTCCCCTTGACAGCTCCAAACTCAGCATGAACTTCAGCAGATCCACAGGTGAAAAGTGGTCCTTGGACAATTGAAAGTGTCCCATCCTTACCTTAGAGGAAACATCAAGTGTTCACATACATTTTCCTTTTATGTTCCATGTAAGTTAATGTGAAAAGTTAATCACAACTAATGTAAGCTCCACTGACTGGACCCAGATAACTTATCTATGCAAGAAAGTAACAGATGGCAGGAAATGGAAAGGAAAAGTTGGTTTTGTGTTTGTCTCTCTGCCTTTTCTTATAGTTCCCCCATTATTTGAGAGAGGGTCCCTCATCTCTCCAGAGAACATTTTTATTGTGACAAAGGACTTTTCTTGAAAGACACCGCATCTCAGTATCAGAAAACCAAAAGATCCTGCCCACAGTGTCAAGATATGCTGTGTTTCGTATGAACTATGGTTTCTAATGACTGATCCCAAGGGTCATTTTGTTCACGTTTTTTCATTAGTTTAAATTTAGGAAACTTTTTCTGCAAAGTCAAAAATAGCTTTCATGTTTCACTTTCAGTTGCCTGTACTCTGAATAGTAATCAACAACCACATGGAAACTATCTTATCTCTTGACAGAAATTGAGAGGCTAAAAGGAAGTTGCAAAAGTCAAAGTAATAGGAAGTTAACACACTTGTTAAATACCATTACATGCAACCTCTCATTCTTTGTGTAACTACTAAAGTAACCGTATTTCATCAAACTTATCCTTGATGAGAACTGCATCAATGAGGAAAATGTTTTGCCTATACTTTATTTTTTTCCAAACAATCCTTATTATAAGAAATGGAGTAAGAAATAACACTGGCAGAAGGGAATTTCCAGATTTATTTGACAGGCAAGGAAATCTAAAATAAAATCCAAAACACTGTGTGATGCAGCGCTGGTGCTACCTAATGTTAGAATATACATAGGAGCTTGCAGTTTTATGTGGTTGAAGAAATTGATATTGTTAAGAGATAAAAAAAAACTCTTGGAACATGAAGGTCATGATCTAAGATTTGGGTGACACACATAATTGTTAGTTAGATCATATCAGCTATTGCATTGCCAAAGGTTTTCTCCAGAAAAGAATGGTCTAAAAGTCAAAGATTGTTATTTTATAATGATCTATTATATTTGGAACAACAGTTAGGGGCTGAAATCAATAGAGAGATTACTAAAAAGGGGTAAAGCTCTTAACTGGTTTGCTTATAAACAACCCACTGAGAGGTTTCATCAAGAAAAGAGAGATCCAACTATAGATTTTGAAGAAAAAAAATCATTTTTTTTAATTCTGCAAAAACTATGATCACCTGATTGAATGCATATAAATGTCTTTTGAAATGGAGATGGAAAATGAATTGGTAAAAATGAGTTTAGTTTAGTCATAGTATTTATATTCTGCCCTTCTCACCCCGCAGAGGAATCAGTGCAGATTACAATGCATGTATACATGGCAAACACTCAATGGCATTTAGACATACAACATATATAGACAGACACAGAAGCAATTTAACATTCCAGCTTTCTGGCTTCATGAGGGTATGCTCAATTCCGGCCACAGGGGGAGCTACTGTTTCACCGTCCACTTGTGATACCAAGTCCTTGATGGAGTACTTCCTCATTCTTATACATCCTGCTGCCAAGTTTTATGGTTTGTAAATCAGTTAAATTAGTCTCCCCACATAAAGCAGTACCTAAATTTCCTACTTGACAGATGCAACTGTCTTTTGGATTGCATAGGTCAACAGCAAGCTAGACTATTAATGGTTGGGAGCTCACTCCAACTCGGGCTGGTTACTAACTCTTCGTCAGGAGTGATTTAATGCAGCTGGCTACTAACTAGCTGCACCACAGCTGAAGTGGTGACAAAATTTTGGGAGGAATGTCCAAAGGAAAATATTGAAAAATGTAGATGACAGATATAAAATTCACATTAAGTAGTAATTTAAAAGAAAATATAGGATATTTGAAAAGTGGTATTTAACTTTAAATAAGGACTAAATAATAAATAATGTCAAAACTGACTAAGACCGTCTCAAGTGCTGTGGCTGTCCAGACAAGGAAGTTACCCCTTTTCATGTGCAGTCGACTCGACATGTAAGAAAACAAAATGCTATTGAAATAATACACACACACATGTTAATTAAAAATATATATAAAGGGGCAATCTGTCACTAGAAATGTTTTTGTTGGTTATTAAGTGGGTGGGTGGGTGGGTGGGAACTGGCCAATAAATATGGACTGTGTCTCAGATATACTTTAGTTTGGATATTTGGGGTGCTGATTCAGAAAATTGCATTGGATAGACCACATCAGCTCTAGTTTCTGATACAGAACATATGCCATCCAGTAGTTGCCATCTGCTCGCCCACAGAAAACCATTTTTAATAATGCCATCTATAACCAGATGATTCAACCAATGAGACTGAAAATTAACTTGTGGGGCCCACGTCAACTTTGCAATATACATACATATTTTCCATGAAATATTTAGGTCAATGATTCCCAACTTTTTGTTTTTGACCAGGGACCACTTTGACCAGATACCACTCTCCAACATTAGTACCAAAACGGTTACGAAACCGTTTTTGGTCAACTTTAGATTTGGTTTGGTTGTTTGGGGTGCTGATTCAGAAAATTGCATTGGATAGACCACATCAGTTCTAGTTTCTGATACGGAACATATGCCGTCCAGTAGTCGTCATCTGCTAGCACACAGAAAACCATATCTAATAAGCCTTGGCACTATAAGAGGGTTTCACAAGACCAGACATTCTCGTTGCAATGGTGTAATAATGGTGAGGCCGCAGACCATATTTTAGTTCTTGCAGACCACTGGTGGTCCACAGACCACAGGTGGGGAAACACTGAGTTAGAGCTGCTGTGTGAGTATCAGTTAGTGTTTATTTAGTTTGATGTTTAGTTCTCTCCTGTACGGCTCTTTCTACATGAGACTAACGGACCAATCTGATTCTCTTTAAATGAAATAATACAGACTCAGGATATACCAAGACATGGCTTTGTACTGAAGGACTGTAATGGCTCATATGAAACCTTTGAATATGTCTAGTATATATACACACACAAAGAAAAAACTCTTTTCAATTTTTCTGAAACCTGTCCAAAAGAAGAATGGTTAGGGGGGAAAAAAGTAAACAAAGGTCAAAGAATACGGAATGGAGGTTTCAGCTCTACCACGACTCATTCACAAATGGTCCTGTCATTTTGTGATACAGTTCAATTCCACTAAGCCACTTTAAATGTCACATGCGATGCAAGACTGCTCTTTGTAGAAATCTATAAAAAGAATGACTCTTTATGTGCAAGAGCAGTGTGGGGTTCAGTTCATAGGTTTCATTATGAATTTTAAACAGGGAACTGAAATTATGAAGAGCGAAAGTATGTTGGTGGAGCATTGTTGATGAGGACATGAACTCGCTTCTGAGAAATTCATGCTATAGCAAATCAGCAATGAGCACTTTGGGTGGCCCTGGGAACCTCTCTCTCTATCTTTCTCTTAGGAAGTCCCAGATACCTTTCTTAAGTTATTTTAAGGACTACCAAGAAACTTATGTGTGATGGGCTATATAAAACTAAGAATCATTGGTAGAAAATATGAAAATGGTTTTCTATTCTATTTGCATGTCTCAGCTAGACACTTTTTTCTTTTTGTTTCCTAAAACTGGCTAAGCAAGGCCCAGATTAAATATGAATATTTGAAAATTAATGTAACAGAGCAAGTTACCTGAAAGAGCCATCTATCAACTCATCATTTACCCAAGTTTAGTGGATTACAGTCCTTGTTTTTACCATTACATAATCGCATCTTAACAGTAATTTTGCAAATACATAAAGACATTATGTGTACCTAATTATTACCATCATTTTGAAAAAAGTCAACTAATTTCATGCCAGAAGTGGTGATTAAAGGGATTCCTCTACCGCCACTAAAACAGAAATATTTATTGGGTTGCTGTAGGTTTTTCGGGCTATATGGCCATGTTCTAGAAGCATTCTCTCCTGATGTTTCACCTGCATCTATGGCAGGCATCCTCAGAGGTTGTGAGGTCCTCTAGCCATATGGCCATATAGCCCAAGAAACCTACAACAACCCAGTGATTCCAGCCATGGAAGCCTTCAACAATACAGAAATATTTATTTTTCTATTGAAATAAATAACTTGCAATATCGCCTTTAATCAGCACTTGCTTTTAGGCTATGGTGAAAAGAAGAACAGAAATACTGAAGAGCAAAATAGCATAATCTATTGATAATTAAACATTTTAGTGCTGTTACAATCAAAGTAAAGATGTGATTTTTTACTGATAATTTTTTTAAAATGCATTACAAAAATATGTAATCTATTCACTCAGCAAGTACATAGCAGCCCAGAAATATAAACAACCATGATTAGTGTAGATCAAATGTTAAGTATTCAAATGTACATCAACTGATTAATATCTTGGCATATTAAGCCAAAAGTTAACTTTTCAAATGTAACCAACAACAGACAAAGGAACCAGTTCTATCAGATGTTATGGAATACTTAGATTTAAGGAAGTTAGCTGCATTTCAAACTGAATGTAGCACACTGGATTGTGGTAGCATTACAACACAATAGGAAACAGAGATGCAAAAGAGATCTAACTCTTTTGATACCAAAGGCCAAAAATCATGGAAGACACTTCTGTGCCCAGTGTGGAAAAACAAAATGATATCCATATGCTTCTTTCACAATGAGTGCACATAGTAAAATTACTGATTTACAATGCATGTAATTTTCTCCATGCCATACACACAACAATAAATTACACATCATTCATGAAGTTATCTTGTACCACGTAAATATTGTTCAATTTGAGTTAATATAATTATGACTGTGAATAACAAAGCTTCTCCATTAAGTAAATATCACACTTGTGTAATTACCTTGCAAGTAGAGCACTGAATTGTTTCTGTCCGTCCCCCCCCCCCCCACCTCTTCCTCCCTCTTATTGATAAGCGTCTTTATTACACTTCAGCTCAATGTAAACAATGAACCATAATGAAGGGGAAAGCAGCAACAGCCATATAGGAAATAATCATCTGAAAGAGTAGTGAGCTAGTGTGCCAGTTTCTGATAAATGCAAATTCAAACATTTACAATGGCACTATAGTCTGAGTGATAAAGAAAAACAACAAAGCAAGCTCCTGTATCATAAGACCCATCACTGACAAGTGGTGGCATAGTGGGTTAAACCACTAAGCTGCAAGACTTGCTGACCAGAAGACTGGCAGTTCAAATCTGCAGATACGGGGGTGAGCTCCCATTGTTAGCCCCAGCTTCTGCCAACCAAGCAGTTGAAAAATGTGAGTAAAGCAATAGGTACTGCTTCGGTGGGAAGGTAACGGCACTCCATGCAGTCATGCCGGCCACATGACCTAGGAGGCGTCTACGGATAATGCCGGCTCTTCGGCTTAGAAATGGAGATGAGCTCCACCCCACAGGGTTGGACACTACTAGACTTAATGTCAAGGGGAAACCTTAACATTTACCATTACAAGTGTTTGTCTTGCCTTTACAAGGCTACACTGAACATTCCTCAGCATGTACAGTAACTGAACATTCCTCAGCATGTACAGTACATGTTGTGATTGCTGGTGTCTCTTCTCTCCAATTTCCTCTCCTGATCTATTTTCGTTAGATTTGTTGTACTCGCTCACTATTTAGTTCTTTCTCAGAAGAGCTCAGGGCACATGTAGTGTTACTTTCCCACTTTATTCCAACAGACATCACTTAAGGTGTAGGTCACGGTTTCTTAAACTGCAGTTCCTGACCCCAAATGGGGTCCCCTTAGTTTAGCAAATAATTGGCAACAGTAAAAGGTTTATGAACACCACCCATTGACACAAATCTTTTAGCAACAATGTGCAGTATTTGCACGGGTTTTTGTGGAACTACACTCCACAAAAAGGAAAATCAGCCTGTTCGGCGAGCCTCGCAAATGCTCATTAATTATCAGTAAATATTTGATTTTGATATCTATTTTAGATATCTAAATACTCAAAGTCACATTAAAAATTTTGGGTGGGAAGAGGCCACGAGTACAAAAAGTTTAAGAAGGTCTGGTCTTGTTTACATTTGAAAATGGCAATTTTTAAAAGGACATCTTATATCTGAGCTGCAATTTGAACTAAGATCTCTTCATTTTAAAGAATTTTCTATACTAGATATTTCACTACCTATTTCTTACACACACAATAGTAATAAATATACCCTGACAATTCCACTCGAGGCACATGTCAGTTACCAAAGGTTTTAAAAGAGCTCCTTTTTGCAAAGTCCTTTTATGCCTGTACAATTTTCCCTTTTTTCTTTGTCCTATGTATAGCGGAGGGTTTTTTTTTTTTTTTTAGCAGACTCAGTATTGGGAGGAAAGTGAAGGAGGGCTGGAGAAACATAAACTTTTAGTGCTGGGTTGCACCAGCCTATCTGCAGTAAACTGTGCAATAAAGGTTGAGCTGGGAAAGAACAGAAATATAGATTCAACTGTATTTGTGTGTGCTGGCAACAACAGATAAGATAAACAGTAGCTACCCCCCAGAATCCCTTATTGAACATATATAGAAAACAAGACATAAAAGGGGAGAGCAGATAAGATACCTCACCATCTCTCATTCTCAAAAATTGACCCCTGGTGGCGCAATGGGTTAAACGTGCTGGCAGTTCAGCTGGCACCTGCTGACCAAAAGGTCAGTGGTTCAAATCCAGGGAGTGGGATGAGCTCCTGCCTGTCAGCTCCAGCTTCCCATGTGGGGACATGAGACAAGCCTTCCACAGGATGGTAAAACATCTGGGTGTCCCCTGGGCTACATCCTTGCAGATGGCCAATTCTCACACACCAGAAGCGACTTGCAGTTTCTCAAGTCGCTCCTGAAACAGGAAAAAAAAACTCTCAAAAATGTATACTACTTACTTAGTGTTAAAACAATGAACACATTGTTAAAACATCTCACTCCTACACCAGTGAGCGAAGCAGGCCAGAGAAGGAGGCTCTAAAACTGCTGTCTCCCAGCTGCTCTTTGTTTAACATCTTTGCCTGCAAGAACAGGAGAAAGAAGGTGTCTTGGCTACTCACTCCTACACCAGTGAGCGAAGCAGGCCAGAGAAGGAGGCTCTAAAACTGCTGTCTCCCAGCTGCTCTTTGTTGTCCCGGTAAGATGGCGGGAGTTTCGGTAAGATGGCGGCGTGGTAGGAGCAGCGAACCTTAGCTCCTGCAGAGGAAAAGAAGTTTACCATCCAAATTCGGCCGCCTGGGTCACAGAAAACCGCTCCTATAGTTGTCAATCCAGGGTCACGAAGGTGGCCTTGGGGAAACAACTGAAGGAGCGTTGCAGGAGCGCCGACAGAGACAGAGGCAGAACTGGAAAGAAGAAGGAGGTAGAGCGGCCAGCCACCATTGCAGCCCGTGGCTTGCAAACTTGCAAACTTGCTCCCTCCCTACTCCTCACTCCCCTTGACCGCACGCCGTCCCCTGCTCACCTTTTCTGGCGTTTGGGCGGAATTGAGGCTGCTCGGGCGAAGGGCGAGTACCATCCCTCCGTGCCTGCTCGGGGACACGCTTCGCCGCGTTGGCCCGGGCTCCAGGACGTGCCGGACCGAAGACGCGCTGACGCCGGACCGAAGACGCCGTGGCCTTGCTCTGCTCTGCGGCCTTTGCGGCCTTTGCGGCCTC
This sequence comes from Anolis sagrei, assembly GCF_037176765.1. Classification (NCBI taxonomy): domain Eukaryota; kingdom Metazoa; phylum Chordata; class Lepidosauria; order Squamata; family Anolidae; genus Anolis; species Anolis sagrei. Next base: position 51,480,679 of record NC_090025.1, on the reverse strand, counting down.
CGTTTTTGGCCCTGCGGCCTTCCGTTGGCGGCTTGCCGGGTCATTCTGCCGCTACTGCTGTTTCCTGTGGCTGCTGGGAGGAGGCCTATCCGGAGCCGGCTGCCGACTGCGGAGCGACCCCTGCGGCCTTTGCTGACTGCTTTGCGGCCTTTGCGGCCTTGCTTTTCGACCTTGGCGGCCTTCCTGGCGGCTCACCAGGCTGTTGCGCCGCTACTGTTGGTTCTCCGCGGCTGCGGGGAGGAGGACTGTCCGGAGCCGAGAGGGAACGTTGCTGCTCCAGTTGACTGGCCCCTTGGGTTTCTGGGCCTCCGTTGTCCTGGCTGCCTTCGCTCTGGCTTTCGGTCAGCTCACAATTTGTTCCCTCCCTATTCCTTGATCAGCCTTCCAACGCACCATCTTGAGGGCTGGCTGTTGGCCAGCTTTCCAACGCGCTGGCCTCATCGCCCTCCAACGCGCTACCGCCATCTTGAGGCTTGGTCTGCTTGTCCAGGACTTGGTCAGCCCTCTTAACATCTAAGTATATGACCTTTAGCAGGCCTGGAAGTGTTTTACCCTGCAGGACAATTAGAAAACAGAACCAACACTAGCCGCTGGCTACGACTATCTTTCCACCACCTTATTGAAAACTGCCGCCATCGCATGTGATCTCTAACATCTCACTTGCCAACCATCAATTTCCGGAGTATTGTGTTGACCATCTTCTGGCCCCAGCATTTTGGCATTTGGGCATCTCGTTGCTTCCAATTTCAGATAGAATCTTAGATAGACTGTGTTGACCATCGTTTTTAATTCCGTCTGTTTGACTTTTGATTGTGTGGACCATCCTTGTTTATTGCTAATTGCTAATTAATTCAACTCCATGACCAGTTGGTTACCTTGTGCACTTTACTAATTGTTGATCTTGCACTTTATGCCACTAGCACTTTAAACGACTTTTCGGTGCATTTAGCCAACTACAGCACTTTAATCTTGATTGTATAGCTAGTACCGATGCAGGCCTCCATGACGCATTTTAATTAACACCTTGGGTTATTAAGCCATCGCATTTATATTGTTGTTCTATTATATTGTGTTAAAACACCATCAGTAATTTAACAGCGTAATCCCTGCTCTAACTGTGTGTAACTTCTACCACCCATGTTTCCATCTGCTCCTTGGCAGCTGTTGACTTGGTTGCTAATTTTATATGTGGGTAAGGATAAATGGAATAGTGCGAGGGATCTTGAATATAGCTTAACGGGACTGAAGTACACTTGGAAGGAGAAGCTATGGCAAAATGCAATTATAACATCGTATGTAAACCATAACGATCCCTGGTTTATTAGTATAAGCACCAAATGCGTCATGGAGGAGGGAGAGGCTTCCGTTAACCGAGGAGCCCCCATAGAAGTCGTGGTGGGGAAGGGGAGATACGGGAAAAGGAGACCTTTAATTCGGCCTAGGGAACGTGGAACAACTTTAGTAATCTCAAATCGGTCTCCTGATACGGTAAGCAGGTGTAACCAGGATGGCGGTCCCTCGGGATTGAAAGTGGTGCTGTTGAACGCCAGATCTGTCAACGGCAAAACAACTGTCATCCAGGATCTAATCTTGGATGAGCGGGCAGATCTGGCGTGCATCACGGAAACCTGGCTGGACGAAGCTGGAGGTGTAAATCTGACCCAGCTTTGTCCACCCGGGTTCTCTGTGCAGCATCAACCGAGATCCGGAGGGCGGGGAGGCGGGGTTGCAGTAGTCTATAGAGATTCTATTTCTCTGACCAGGACCCCCATCCCGCAGTCAACAAATTTTGAATGCGTCCACCTGAGGGTGGGTGACCGGGACAGATTAGGGATTCTGTTAGTGTACCGTCCACCTCGCTGCACTACAGTCTCCCTACCTGAGCTAGCGGGGGTAGTCTCGGACCTGGCATTGGAGTCCCAGCGGCTGCTTGTGCTGGGGGACTTCAATGTCCATGCTGAGGCTGCCCTAACGGGAGCGGCTCAGGACTTCATGTCTACCATGGCGACCATGGGTCTGTCCCAACAAGTATCTGGCCCCACCCACAGTGCTGGACATACATTGGACTTGGTTTTCTGTCAGGGATGGGAGGAAGGTGGCGGTGTTGAGGAGTTATCCATCTCTCCGTTGCCATGGACCGACCACTTCCTGGTCAGCTTTAGACTTACTGCGCCCCTTAACCTCCGCAGAGGTGGAGGACCTATTAAATTGGTCCGCCCCAGGAGGCTTATGGATCTGGAAGGATTCCTGATGGCTCTTGGGGATTTTCCCGCCACCGCGGTTGGTGATCCTGTTGATGCCCTGGTCGCTCTCTGGAATGGGGAGATGACCAGGGCAATAGACACGATCGCTCCAGAACGTCCCCTCTCAAGTAGCCGATCTAAACCGGCCCCTTGGTTTACTGAGGAGCTGGCGGTGTTGAAGCGAAAGAAGAGGGAACTAGAGAGCGTGTGGCGTTCGGATCCGAGCGAGTCAAACCGAACACGGTTTGTGGCCTTTTTAAGGTCATATGCCGCGGCAATAAGAGCCGCTAAGAAAACTTTCTTCACGGCCACTATTGCGTCTGCAAAGAACCGTCCGGCTGAACTGTTCCGAGTTGTCAGAGGCCTTTTAAAACCCACCATTCAGGATGGGTGCCCTGATGACTCGGCTGCTCGCTGTGAAGCTTTTGCTCGGTTCTTTGCAGACAAAGTCGCTTTGATCCGCTCTGGACTGGACGCCGCATTAACGGCAGTCTCTGAGGATGTAACACGAGCATCTGCTTGTCCGATTTTGATGGATTCATTTCAATTGGTTCAAACCGAGGATGTGGACAAGGTGCTTGGAGGGATGAGAGCCACCACATGCATCCTAGACCCCTGCCCATCCTGGCTTCTAAAGGAGGCCAGAGGGGGATTGGCCGAGTGGGTTAAGGTGGTGGTTAATGCCTCCCTTCGGGAAGGCATTTTTCCAGCCAGCTTAAAGCAAGCTGTGATAAAACCGCTGTTGAAGAAGCCATCACTGGACCCCACTCAATTGGTAAACTATCGGCCTGTTTCCAATCTTCCCTTTTTGGGCAAAGTCATGGAACGTGTGGTGGCCTCACAACTCCAGGCATTCTTGGTAGACACGGATTATCTAGATCCGGCACAGTCTGGCTTTAGGCCGGGACATGGTACCGAGACAGCCTTGGTCGCCTTAGTGGATGATCTCCGTCGGGAGCTCGACAGGGGGAGTGTGTCCCTGTTGGTGCTACTCGACCTCTCAGCGGCCTTCGATACCGTCGACCACGGTATCCTTCTGGGACGCCTCGCGGGAATGGGTCTCGGAGGTACTGTTTTGCAGTGGCTCCGGTCATTCCTCGAGGGTCGGTCTCAGAAGGTGTCACTGGGGGACTCCTGCTCTACCCCACAACCTTTGTCTTGTGGGGTTCCTCAGGGTTCAATACTGTCCCCCATGTTGTTTAACATCTACATGAAGCCGCTGGGTGAGATCATCCGGAGTTTCGGAGTGCGGTGTCATCTGTACGCAGATGATGTCCAACTCTGTCACTCCTTCCCACCTGCTACTAAGGAGGCTGTCGAAGTCCTGAACCGGTGCTTGGCCGCTGTGACGGTCTGGATGGGGGCGAACAAATTGAAATTGAATCCAGACAAGACAGAGGTGCTCCTGGTCAGTCGCAAGGCCGAACAGGGTATAGGGTTACAGCCTGTGTTAGACGGGGTCGCACTCCCCCTGAAGACACAGGTTCGCAGTTTGGGTGTGATCCTGGACTCATCGCTGAGCCTGGAGCCCCAGGTTTCGGCGGTGACCAGGGGAGCATTCGCACAGTTAAGACTCGTGCGCCAACTGCGACCGTACCTTGGGAAGTCTGACTTGGCCACGGTAGTCCACGCTCTGGTTACATCCCGTCTTGATTACTGCAACGCTCTCTACGTGGGGTTGCCTTTGAAGACGGCCCGGAAGCTCCAACTAGTCCAACGGGCGGCAGCCATGGCATTAACAGGGGCTGGACGCAGGGAGCACACAACTCCTCTGCTGTACCAGCTTCACTGGCTACCGATTAGCTACCGAGCCCAATTCAAAGTGCTGGTTTTGACCTTTAAAGCCCTAAACGGTTCTGGCCCTACATACCTATCCGAACGTATCTCGGCCTATCAGCCCACCAGGACCCTTAGATCTTCAGGAGAAGCCCTTCTCTCTATCCCACCTGCTTCACAGGTGCGGCTCGTGGGAACGAGAGATAGGGCCTTTTCTGTGGTGGCCCCCCGGCTTTGGAATGCCCTCCCTACTGAATTAAGATCAGCCACCTCGCTAATGGCATTTAGGAAAAAACTAAAAACCTGGATGTTTGAGCAAGTCTTCAATTGACCTTCGATGTGATGTTTTATCTGACCATGGATTAGCAATCAAGATAACGAATTGGATGATGATTTTAACTATGAGATGTCCCGATCTGTATTGGTGGCCCAATACTGTGTATGTTTTTTGTATGTATTTTTATTTTAATTTTATATGCTTAAATGAATTGTATATTTAACATGTTGTAAACCGCAATGAGTCGCCGCACAGGCTGAGATATTAGCGGTATACAAGCATACCAAATAAATAAATAAATAAAATAAAGGGAGGCCTTGCAAGCTATTTAAAAGGCAATTCTTGCACTTGCAGTCTTTCTGGGGCAGCAATTTTCCCTGTTTTTAGCCAGAAAATATTAGTCTGGAGAATGTATATCATGGCCATAAAACTTTGCAAACCCTGGTTTGGATCCTAGACTTGGAAGACCTGCTGCTGTAGTATTAATGAAATGAAGCAGATGTGTACTTGATCAGTACCTGAGTGGAAAACACTGAAAGTATTATAAAAGTTACTGGCAAGGAAATGCAATTGTAATGAATAATAATCTTTGTAGCCAATAGAACAAGAGAAAAGCAAGAGACAAAGTGGGAACCCTGCAAAAGAGCTCGAATTGGCACTGAAGACAAGCAGCTAACAGCAAGAAAGCATGTAAGCCACAGGTCAAGGAGCTGGTCAAGTACAGGTCCTTCAAATCTATTCTGCAACTACATGCCAGGAGTATGGCTTTGAAAAATAACAAACAATAACTTATTGTGAAAAAGCTTTTCTAGCCCCTCTTCAGGCAGCATGTATTTTAAAACAGATTTCTAAAACCCAGGTCTATGCATTAAACAATTTTTTATTTCTTTATTAAACTGGATGAGATCTACTGCCAGAGTGAGAAATTCTAAGGAAACAGAAACCACTTTAAGGTACTTTTTCAATTTACAGTCTCTGCAAATACCAAACGTTTTACGCCAACTGGGTATCTAATTTTAAATATCAGACTTCCTCTTCTCATTCTGTTTTCTTTAATTTCACTTTTACTAATTCATCCTGTTGTAGCCTTCTCTTCTATTATATTATCTTGATCTGTTTAGACTATGGTTCACGTTTTAAGCAGGGATACACCCTTTTTTACTGAAACATTAACATCCATCAACTCAAAAAAATGAATTCAAAATCAGGAATTATTTTTGCACTGCCAGAACTGAACAGAAATTACAAGGTTTCTTCCACAGTGTGAGCAATATATGTCAGATAGCATTTAAATAGTACATAGCTGAGAATTAGCATGGTATATTGCTTTAAGCATTGGACTATGACTCCGAATCTCTGTTTGACTATGGAAACCCACTGGATGGTCTTAGACAAGTGACATTCTCCAAACTTCAGAAGAAGGCCATGGCAAGCTCCTTTTGAACAAACCTTGTGAAGGTCCACAGCCTCTTCGTTACTACACCGTTGCAAAGAGAGTGACTGGTCTCACAAACCCTCTTATAGTGCTGAGGATGATTAAATATGGTTTTCTGTGGGCAAGCAGATGGTGACTACTGGATGGCATATGTTCTGTATCAGAAACTAGAACTGATGTGGTCTACCTAATGCAATTTTCTGAATCAATGCCCCAAATAACCAAACCAAATTTAAAAGTTGACCAAAAACTGATTTGTAACCCTTCTGATACTAATATTGGAGAGTGGTCCCTGGTCAAAGTGCTCCCTGGTCAAAAAAAGGTTGGGAACCATTTATGTAGTGCCACCCTTATTATAAGACAGGGGTCCTCAAATTTTTTTAACAGAGGGCCAGGTCACAGTCCCTCAAACTGTTGAAGGGCCATATTATAATTTGAAAAAAAAAGGATGAATGAATTCCTATGCACACTGCATATATCTTATTTGTAGTGCAAAAATATTTAAAAACAATACAATAATCAAAATGAAGAACTATTTTAACAAATATAAATTTATTAGTATTTCAGTGGGAATCGCCCCCTGGGCTGAGAGTGGCGGTAAATAAGTGCAAGTAATAAATAAAATAAAAATAAGTGTGGGCCTGCTTTTGGCTGATGAGAGAGGATTGTTGTTCTTGTTGTTGTTGTTGTTGTGTGCTTTAAAGTCATTTCCGACTTAGGTTGAACCTGGTTGAGGGCTGGGTAAATGACCTTGGAGGGCTGTATCTGGCCCCTGGGCCTTAGTTTGAGAATCCCTGTTCTAAGGATTCTAAGATATAATACATTTAGCTGTTTCTATTAAAATGCAGGCTAAGCGAGAATGCCTAACTATTTTCTGCATTCATTTCCTTCTAAGCAAATTCCTTTTAGGTCAATGTGGCAGGTCAAGCACAACCACATTTCTGGTTCACTTACTGTGTATTTCATGTAAATATGTAATGTAATGTAATCCACTATTGATAAACAGATTATGACATATATGTCACATATACTCTGATTCACGAGAACAGGTGCCATTCTTTTAAAAAATGGCATTTACCGATATGGCTGATTTAACACTTGCACATCTGTTCCTGTCCTGAAAACAGAAATGTTACTGAGATAACTTTCTATAAAGTAATACTCAAATGGCTAAAACCAAAAGAACCAAATGAAAAACACCACTAAAAGTTACAGATTCTACTTTTTACTATATTTGCAGTCAATATAGTAAAATTAACCAAAATCAATAATCAACCAAATTTTCTGGATAAAAACTGAACAAGTACAAAACTACTGACCCAAACCACTATTCCTGGTAATACAAGGCTCAGTATGAGGCTATCCTCCTATTAAACTCCAATTCATTCCAATGTTTTGCACTACAGAAGGTCATTATTAACACAATGTATTCATGTCAGGATTACACCAATTCTATTATGACTGCTTTTTAAAATGTGTTTCATTTAGCAACCATATAGCTTACTAAACAGGCAAAGTATTACAACTGCCTTTCTGGGAAAAAGACCTAACTATTGATTTAGAAACTGGCTTGAATCCCAGGATTGTATACATACACATTCTGAGTTTAAACAGGAACATATATATGCACAGAATTAACTAAGCCATATTTAACAAATTTTTCTTCCTTACAGGTATACAAGTACACAAACAGATTAGTAATGGATATATCACATATCTATATGGATTTATACAACCACTTCTTTCCAGAGCAACCAACAGTATTTCCTTACTGTCAACCTCCAGAAGTATTAAGAACCAGAAAGGAATCTATCCACATGGAAGTACATATAGTGATACATAAATCCTTCATTCACGAGGCATTTCCCCAGAGAGTCTGTCTGGAACTCCCAGCTGCTTCCCTTTTGCGGTTGTAAAGGCAAAATTTCCAAGGATGACGACCGGTTTTGACATAAAACCTAAACTTTATGCCAAGCTGTGATCAAATAGGCTTGATTTATTAATAAATCCTGTTTTAAAAGCCACTGAAGCCAATGGCACATACTGTACTCAACTTTTTGTAACCTCTTCTATCCTAAGCAAACAGATCTGTGTTGTTTTGAGAAAGAAGAAAGCAAAACAGGCTTATAAGTAAACTGCATGACACCTTTAATTAGAAAAACACAACAATGCTATTTGATTAAATGTAGTAGTCCCCAAACTGGAATCCATATAAGTATTTGTCTGTGGAGAAGTCCTTTCTCATATGTCACAGCATCTCCAGCTGTTAAATTGGTATCTGGGCAATGCTCCAGGCATCAGTTCAGATGGGTTACCAGTGTTGCAAACAAAAGAGATCATCATATCACCATACAGCCAACTTGTCTTGTGATGCGGAGGAAGGAGTTCCAATATGGCAGGAGTAGCAGTCATGTGGAACCTACAACTTCCAGCATTCTGTACCACTGATATATTAGTTTGGTTTGCTAAGAGTTGCAATTCAACAACATCTGGAAACAATTCCACCTGCCATGTGAAAATCCGACTACAGTGGGCCCTTGGTATCTGCTGGGGTCTGTGGTTATTAAAATCTGTTGATGTTATTATTTACACTGGCATAATAAAATGGCCATATCAAGGTTTCCTTTTGGAGACTTTAAAAAATTTCAAGCTATGGGTAATTGAATCCACAGATTCAAAAGGCCGACTGTACTCCTACTGCATCTGTTAGTGGTCTCGAGGAACCCAAAAAACCCCACCATTTTTGAAAATGGCATTTTAGTCTTCCAAGGAACTCAGGGCAATGCTTAGTGGTTATACAGGCAGGTAGTCCCCAAGTTACGAACAAAATAGGTTCTATAGGTTTGTTCTTAAATTGAATGTGTATGTAAGTTGGAACAGCTACATTTTAAAGTGTAACTTTAACCACACACACACACACACGTGTGTGCACGCACGCACACTTACACACATGTGTGCATGCACACACACACACAAGCTTTGGACTGCATAGGGAAGAGTTACAGGTGGGATTGGTGGGGACGAGGAAGAGGGCCTTTTCTGTGGTGACCCCTTGACTCTGGAACTCGCTCCCCAAGGATATTAGGCAAGCCCCCACATTGGCAGTCTTTAGGAGGAGCTTGAAAACATGGCTGTTCCAATGAGCCTTCCCTGCATAAAGAACACTAATTCCCTGTTCTGACCAATTCTCTGCAAAATGTCCTTTGACATTTATTCTACTTGTTGGGGCAAACAACCCTACCTTACCCTCTAAAAACCCCTGTTTAGATTCATTTTTCTGCTGCTATTATTGCACCTCTTCAGTCTTTGTTTTGCTATCTCTGCCCATGTTCAGAAGATTTTACCTCACTTTCTATCCCTGTGATAACTGAATTTTGAAAAAAATGGCTTGTTGTGGAAACAAGGTGAGAAAGCATCAGTAGAGGCACCTTTTCCCCATAACTCTTTCAGGAGTGAAGTTCCCTTCCTAGGGGTAGATTTTTCTCACTTCCTATTGTCTCACCCACCTTCTTAACTATGAGTCGTTTGTAAGTTGAATGTTTGTAACTCGGGGACTGTCTGTACATCCTACCTTTTCCACCAATTGATTCTTAGTAGCATAAAGATCTCCTTCTAGTCATTTTATATGTATAATATATTCATCATGTATGTCAGGGTGACTGGCAGAATCATCCTGCCGATCACCTTGATTCTGTATCACCAGTCTTAGTCCAAGACTATAACGACTAATAATCAAGTTACACTGGCTCTGACAACTATGTAAAGTTCTTCCCACTTTGTCCCTTTTAACAGCAAGACTGAATGGTCCGACTCAGCATCACTTAATTCACTGTTTTAACCAATATATGAATTAACAACATGACTGAATTAATTATCACCTAAACGGTTCAAATCCCAAATGCTTCTTTGGTTCACATATCACATTGTATAAGGTTGTGATACAGAAACATATTATTTACATATGGCATGGCTTCTGCTTTCTCCAAAGTTGCATAAGAACCTTGCAGAAATAAAGCTGAATTACCTTGAGAAGAACCCGTTGAATCTGCAGCTGTTGAACACCCACAGCAAAGATCTGAGCAATCACCCAAAAGGGCAAAGCTTTGCCTGGTCCAATTGAAAAACTGAACTAGCCACATTTTACTTATCTTGTGTAAACCTTCTTGAGAGCCATGTAAATGTTAAAAGAGATCACATGTACTATAGTGGCGTATTCGTGCATAAAAAAAGTCATTCAGAGGAGCAACATCATGTATTACTAAATTACTAAAATGTTTACTGAATAAGTCAGCAAAACATATCTGACAATAAAAATATCAAATACATATGAAGTGTCAATAAGGAAAGGCATATGTTAAATGGGCTGATTTCACTTTTCTTACATCATGTAAAACACTGTCAACTGTAATTCATTCACTTTTAAATATTTCTATCTTGTTCTTCACACTGAACTGTAATTTTTTTTACAATGTCTTTGTTAAAAACATATTTCTAAAAAAAATGTATAAAATATAGTGTTTTCAACAGGTTGATTTGGCAACACTCCGTTAAAGAAAAGCTAAACCACATGATTTGCCACAGAGTCACATCCTTTAACTGTGCTGCAATAATGATGTTATCTAATCTTGTCTTTAAAACTATAAGAATGTTTTGCCAATTTGAGATGACACTAATCTCTGACAAGCTGTTTCTTTTTCTTTATTGTGTCTCAACTAAACCATTTAACAATTGCTCCTAGCTATTCAACATTATAATACCTTCATTACAAAGCACAGATGAATGTGTTTACCAAATCTATTAACTTGCTTCCAATTCAAAATGCCAACTAACTGAAGACTAAATACAGAGATCCATGAGTAAAATTTTCCTTTTGGTCCTTATCATTTCTCTCCATAACACTATGTAACAAAATTTGATTATTTTTGTTCTGTTTCTGGTTTGAAAATGTTACTCCTGTTTAATTGTGCGGTACTAACTTTGAAAGTAGTTGCTATACTCCAGAAACTTTGATTTTGTGCCTGCCACAAACTATGTTGAATTGGTTGAGACTCAATGAGATATTCATTGAAAAACTATAGCAAAATGTGCCACAGGACATCCCGCAAAAACAATGTTTTTGCAGTTTAATAAACTTTTTCTGTGCTATTATGATAGAACCAATTATGAAATGACATTTATAACCCAGGAACAAAAATCATGTCACAGATTGTAATCAATCCATAATATTGAGAAAAATCCTGAGAAATACTTCGTCCAAAGCTCTACCATGACATCATTCAAGACTTATTTATACTTGTGTATATTTATTTATAGCCCAAGATAGCAATTTGATATAAAGAAAGATACTTGGTATAAAGACATTCAGCTCCTTATTTGTGCCTCATTTTAAAATACCTAAAATAGAAATTATGAGGTAACACACACACAGTAAATGAATTATGTGTGTGTTATAAATTGTTTTTAAAATTAGTCAGGATTTTCTAAAATAAATAAATAAATAAATAAATAAATATATGACAGCATCAGAAATTGTTATCTTATGCACTGAGAAGTATTAATCTATGTTTTTGCTTATAGGATTTTTACCAACACAACTGTCATGCAACTTTAGCTATTAATTCAGATGCCATATATACAAACATCCAATATATTCAAATTTATTTGTCATTCATTGAAACAGGCTTAAAATACATTTCATGTACTGAAAATTTGGCAAATTTGTCAGATCTGTTATGTTGCAAGCATATACTCAAATACAAGAAAATTATTTACCGTATATACTTGAGTATAAACCGAGTTTTTCAGCCCTTTTAAAGGGTGAAAAGCCCTTTTCGGCTTATACTCAAGTCAAAGTTATTTATTATTTTACTCTGTTGTTGTTGTTGTTGTTGTTGTTACATTTACATTATTTTACTCTATTATTTTATTACATTTATTATTATACTCTATTATTATTGGAAGGATACGTAAGCACATTCACATTGAAGATTAGAATCATGGTTTGATCAGAGTTGGACAGTCTTATCTGAAATTACAGTTTTATGTAAATATTCTAAAACATTTAACCAACTGATGCCTCAATTAATGTAATTTTGTTGGTATTTATTTTTAATTTGAAATTTACCAGTAGCTGATGCATTTCTCACCCTTGGCTTATACTCGAGTCAATACATTTTCCCAATTTTTTGTGGTAAAATAAGGTGCCCCAGCTTATATTTGGGTCAGCTTATACGCGACTATATACAATACTTTGAAAAAATAAGATACCAATTTCAAGGCTTCCAACTGAGGCATACAAAGTCATGCTCCTAAAGATTATATTGTCGGCTCCCCACATTTGGAGGTTTAACTTTAGCAGATTTGTTTGATATCACTTCTTTAGGGCTTCCAGTGCAATATTATGATCTTCTGGAGGTGTATGCTTTCTAGATTTGGATATGTCTTGAAAGAAGGAAGCTCAGTGAGATCAGTAACACACTGCAGGTACTTTAACCCTGATTTATTTTTGGTTCAGAAACAAATCACTGGGTGTACAGTAATGACTTCCATTTAATTATACTTTATATTTGGTCCAATGTATTTGACAACCATCTTTGGTTGAGAAGGGGGAAATGTTTCTTCTCAATCAAGTCCATATCACTTTAATATAAAGAGATCTGAACCATTATGCTGAATTCATAAAAAGATGAATTTGTATATCCATCAAAAAGTAACATATATAAAAAATGGAAAGCTAGACATAGAAGCCATTGAAATAAAGGTATATTACAACTTCTTTTAACTGCTCTAGTCCTCCATAAGTAAGAGGACATGTATCAGTGATTTCCCAAAGCCCCAAGGATTGATAAATTGTATTAGAGAAAACCTTCAACCTTGTGGACTTAACTTTTGAGGCTGAGTTTTGAAACTACAGAAATTTTGACCTCAGTGGTGTGATGAACTTAAAGTATGAAATTCTGAGAAAATGAAGTAGATATTGTTTTTTCTGAAAGTATGTACATGTAAATGCCTTTTTATTGGGTGCCATACTGAAAATATTTGCTGGCCTATGGACAGCTAATGATAGAAATCACAGTTATTCCATGATGTAGATAACATGGCTTCATATGCCACACAAGCTATCAATGTGTGTGATCATCCAAACTAGTGGCATGCAAAAAGGAAATATACATGAAGATCTAAACATAGTCAGAGGCAGATTTGGATACCGTGATACCTGCCTTAACTTTCTTCCACACTACTTTAATTTGATAATTCAAAAACCTGTCACATAAAATGCAGCAGCTGTACAAGATTGCTGTACATGATTTAGAGACTAAATATCATCGGGTTTGTACAAAACACACTGGCTTCTAATCTGCTTCCAAGTTAAATTCAAGGTGCTGGTTTTGACCAACAGAACCATAAATGGTTTGTACCCAGGGTAGCTGAAAATATCATATTTACTTGAATCTAATGTTCATTTATTTGGCACAATAGAATCATGCACATAAACCTGTTTGTGTTCCCTTTAATCAGGCTGAGGCTGGTGAACTTGCCAACCTCAACCTGATGGTGGGGGAGAATGGCTTCCCAATTGGCATCAGTCACGAGGTCTTCAAAACCTCCCCCTGAAATTTTGAAAGTCACATTACATTTGACAACATTTTTTTTGCACTGCACACCTTCAGAATTCAGGTACGCATTACAACTGGTGGTGCATTATACTCGAGTAAATACAGGTATGTCTCTGCACATAAAAGCGCTTAATACAGGGCTTGTTGCGTGTTGCAGACTGCTACATGAATACGGTGTTGGAACATTGGGAAGTAAACCTGCAGAAGCTTGACAGTTTAAGAAAATGCCTAATTTATAACTGAGAGAGAACACATTATCAGAATTATGAAAGAAGCACCTTTTGTAAAGTGAAGCATGGCCAGGGTATTACACCATGCACCAAACCAATCTGTTTTCACAAAGGAAAGTGGATCTTACTATGATTCAAATTATTTACTATGTTTTTTTCACAATTTAGAGTAAAATGACAAACCACAGTTGCTTTTCTTTATAAATAATTGATTGGCAATCATCAATAAAGAGCTTAGTCTGACAAGACAGTCATAGGTTTGCTTGCATGCATCAGTGGGCCGCTTCCAATAAAAGAATCAGAATAAAAATACAGTAATATTTTATTAAATAAGTAAAACATGAGCACAAAGATGAGAAAAAACAATCCATAAAGTGTGACATGTTAACAAAAAAAACCCATAATAATAATGACAATAACAACTACTATTAAGTCTTCTGAAATTGAATTTACTGTTACCAGGTGGAATAGTGTCACAAGAGATTCATTATTTCATGATTTAAGTTTCTTTTTACCTTTGCTCCTGTGGATGTTCTTCCACATCCTCCTCTGCTTCAGCCTAGAGAAGAATACAAAATGAAAGGTTTTCAGTACAATGTATTAAAAACCCTCTTCCAGAGTTTAATTCAATGGGACTCTAGTACTGCAAGATGTTTCAAGCAGCTCATGCATTTTATAAACCAGTGATCATCGTCAAACCATTATATATAAAATATAAGAGCAGCTAAGGAAATTTCACCTTGGCCAGTTGCTGAATGGGTTTAGCAATACACCATGCTAATAAAATGACATTATGTAAATACATCTGATGAAAAGCAGAAGTAGCACACTTATTTAAAAAGCAAAACTGTCCAAGCAAGCATAACTCACTTTTTGTGAGAGCCCAATACTGATTATTTTTCACAAGGCAGCATTGATAGATGTGCTTTATGACTTCCACATATTGCTCCAAACATGGTCTTAGAGAACCCCCATAAGCAAGTTACTTTTAAAGAAACAGTGATCTTTTGAATGCTTTTGATACAACCTTCCACCAAATCTCTTTGCAATGTGGAGATACGCTCATACTCTCAAATGTTTCAAAATGAGCATATGAAATAACAATACCTGGTGGGGTGTTCCTTCAAGGAACCTATCAATTTATGGATTTGTATAAGCAGCAAATTCTCGGAAGTGGTTTTGCCAGTTAATTCCTCTGAAATATAGCCTACAAAACCTGACCTTACTTAGCTTTCCAGATCATGCCATCAATATCAAGGAACTTCCTTTAGGCTGTATAGTATCTAGTTACTTCCTCCTCATAATTTCCTTCAGTAAGATTTAATAATCAGTATTAACTAGGATGACACACAGCTAGCTGATTGCCGCCCACTGTGTGTATTCCAAAATCCAAAAAGTATCTGAAATTTAAAAAGAACCTCTGGCCCCAAGCATTTTGGATATGATAGGCATAGCCTGCAATTGATCTCAATGGGGAGGGAGTTCCAAAGGGTTGGGGCAGCTACCAAGAAGGCCCTCTCTCTTACTGCCACCAACCATATTTGTGATGGCGCTGTAACAGGGAGTTGGTACGCTCCCTGGGTCCAGTACTTGTCAATAACCTGGCTGCAAATCTCTGAACTAGTTGGGGTTTCTGGGCTGTTTTCAAGGGCAGTCCCACATAGAGCCCGTTACAGTAATCTAAATATTCATCTTTAATAAACAAATAAAAAGAAGCATCAGTAAATCTAATAAACATATATAGGTTAAGTCTTTATTAACCGAAATCTCAAATATGCCAAGAAATGTCAGCCATCTCTTTCTGCCTTTGGGAAAAGGGAGCTAGTTACACGTCCAGTGCTCACTGAGGATTTTTCCTCAGGGAACCCTGATTGAGAAAAGAGAAGTGAGGGATACTCTGTCTACATAAGGACCTTTTAAAAAGAAAACCCCAGGTTATTCTATACTCATCTTCCGTCTAGCCAGTGACAGTGTGTAATGATTTGGATACCCTGAAAATGGTCACAAGGGTGAGCATGCGGCAACCCCATTGATTGTTGCCTGCATTTAGGCCAAAAAGAATGAAAAAGCTCACAGGGGCAGGGGAAAGGATTTTCCCCTTCCTTCCTGGTTATTTTGCTAAAAGTGCAGAAAATGTACTAACAGTCAAGGAAGCATGCAAGACATCTGCTTTTTACAGGGGCCTTGAGTAACTGGAGTCCCTCTCTATTCTTTCCCATATCCGGGCTCCTAGAGGAAAAACTCAACAGGCGTTAAACATATGACTAGCCCCCATTCCCTCATTCACTATGTGTATGTACAGGTATTCCAAAATCCAAAAAGTATCTGAAAATTTTAAAAAAAACCCTCTGGCCCAAGCATTTTGGATATGACAGACATAGCCTATACTTGATAGTATATGTATTTATAGTGCAACACATATAAGGAAATTAGCTTTAGGGCTTCTGGAGTACAAAAAAAAAAAATAGAACTAGCATCCTATGACACAACACATTTTCAGACTTTGAGTACACCTGAAAGTAATCCCACTTCCCAACCTATAACTTGCCAATTAAAAAAAGCCAACTAGCCAAAAGCATTGATCATAAGCTACAAGATGAAGACATGTTTTGGGTAAAATGTGGAGATAGCCATCCATGAACAGCCAAGACAAAACTGGAAAAAATAGTGTATATATTGTTGCTCCTGTTAACACAAAATGACGTGAACAAACGCATTAGGTGATAGGAAGAAAATGAAAAGAAGATGGTGGGTAAGAGCCAATGCATCAGCAGCATTTATAGCGGCTTCAACATTCCCACAAGAGTGCCAGAAATCTTGGCTTCATGCAACAGGTGACAAACAGTATTTCACCCAGGCCCTGGGAAAGTTTTGGATAGCACAGGGAAGAGTTAATATGCCTGTAACATTTGTTTTGCTGTCCGTACTGCCCATGTTCAGAAGATTTCACCTCACTTTCTTCTGTCCCTGTGACAATTGGATTTTGAGCATTTGGATTGTTGTGGAAACATGGATCTGTGATAAAGCAGTGGAGATACCTTTTCCCCGTGATAACTTCAACAGGAGTGAATTTCCCTTTCTAAGAGTAGATTTCCTCTCACATCTTGTTGTCTCATCCCTATTTGTAACTAGGAGTCAATATGTAAGTCAGATGTTTGCAACTCTGGAACTTCCTGCATACTTCCACCCTTACCTACATTTCAATATGAATGAGACATCCTACATAAAAGCCAAGAAAAAAACATTTATCATTTCCCCCCATAAAATTCAATTTATGTGCAACCCCAAGAGTTTGCCATAGTGCAACCACGGCTTGGAAGTACAGGCATGTACTCTTGTGAAAGAATATGCTTAGATTAGTGCATTCTAGCAAGAATGTTCTTCTTATAGCCAACTATATTAGTGCTCTCTGAACAGTATTCAATACCATCAAGAGATGGGAGGTGTTGTTTTTTTTACGACCCGGAAAAATGCTGCTGGGTTTGCTCTATATTCAACTATCCAAAGAACAAAGCTCCTGATCCCTGCTTAGGAGATGCAAATATAACACATGAACATTAGAAAGTTCAGGTTCTTTCATGGATTTGTATCCCAGTAATCAAAACCATTTCATATCTCTTAAAATATTTGGGTTTATTCAGCTATGAAAAAATGTCACCAACAGAGTTGTTCTTTCATATATATTTAGCAAAATATATCGCAAGTACTCAAAGTAATCTGCCCACACACACATGTAGCAGAAAATCACAAATTGAAGAGAAGTTGCATCAGCCGTCTTATTTGGCCTAGTCTTATCTTATCAGAACATATCCATTCACGAACTAGCAAAAAACAAAGATAGGACTCTTAACAAATGGCATCCTCGTCACAACTTCCTTCATGTATCTGGGGAAGCATTCCCATTTGGATAGGCAGTAGATACTTTGGATTTTTCAATTTGACCTCCTTGGTTTCTTATGTATTCTTTAATTAACATCAATTTTTCATAATACTGCATAATGTCATCCATGTCAGACTGAATGAAAATACTTTTGAAATTGTGCATGGCAATTTCTGGGCACACGGAAGACTGGACGAACTGGAAGGTGATGAACAGGCTGCACTCTGGCACCACAAGATGCAGAGCTAACCTTAAGAAATGGGGCCACAAAGTGGAGTCCACGACACACAAGTGTGGAGAAGAGCAAACCACAGACCACCTATTAGAATGTAACCTGAGCTGTGCCACATGTACAATGGAGGACCTTCTCACAGCAACACCAGAGGCACTCCAAGTAGCCAGCTTCTGGTCAAAGGATATTTAGCAAAATGCCAAGTTTTTAATTTTGCTTCTGTTTTTAAATACATTATTACTGCACCCTCAATTTGCTTTTGACATGATAAATATAATTTCAGTGAAATATTTATGGATTTTTTTATTATGATTGAGGTAACATTGTGTTTTAACACTCTTTGTAGCAACTCCATTTTGTCCAAACTATGCCCATAAGCAACATATAATGAGAGGACATGCAATCCCTTTTAAGTCAAATTAGCCAGGACTTTCACAAAATAAAATTCAAATCACACTAGCAATTGTGGTTATGTTCATATACATTTTGATGGTTTACGTTCACACACAGCAATTACTGTTGTTAAGTGTAAGAAACACTAAAAAAATGGCTGCTTAAAACACACCAAATAATTTAGATTTTTCTTCTGACCCAGAAAGACTTCTGAAGCTGTTATTACTATGGAAAGAGGCATTAGCTATAGAACCACAGGAAGAATCATTATATGGGCATACCTCACTTAACAAAGCATCTAACAAAGAAGGCCCTTTTTATTAACTCTTTTTGCAACTCTCTGGGCCCTCCTTTCTTCCTTGTCCTCTGTTTAGCTGAAGGTTATATTTCTTTAGCAAGAATGTGGGTTGGGAGGACGTTACAGGAGGATGGAAAAACACAGATATTTGGTGCTAGATTACAGCAGCATATCTGCAGTAAGTACTGAAATAAAGCTTGAGCTGGGAAGAATTCAATTGTAGTTGATCCTACTGTAACAATGTGTGTCTACCTACAACAGGCAAGGTAAACAGCATTAATAGAAGAAAAAAGAATGGAAAGCAGATAAACCTGCCTCACTAGGTGCTGGCAGCATATTTATGAAACACAGATATGTTTGGTGTCCTAACTAGAAAACATAAGAAAAGTGGAGGTTACTGAAAGACCAAAAATTATCCCTGAATGCATTTAGTAAGATGTAAATAAATGCTTTTATTGACTTCTGCAAGGCTTACCTGACCTGAGTTTTTTAAATTTCATATATGCATATTGTTAGTTTGTTGATCTGTTATTTTTTGGTGATGAAGGAACCTATCCCTTTCTTACGTATTCTTTAATTAATATCAACTTTTTGCAATACTGCATAATGTTATCCATGTCAGACTCAATGAAAATACTTTGAAAATATTCTGTGTTATTCCTACCGCATGATACAAAGAATTCTGCTAAAGAAATAATGCCCCAAAACATATCTACTTCATTAACTGTGGTATATCTGTTAATATGTTATATCTGTACCGAGTCAACCCATTGATGTATCTAAAAAGAAAGTATCCTACACTCATGTACAGGGAGTCCCTGAGTTAGAAACATCCAACTTACAAGCGAGGGTGAGACAACAGAAAGTGAGAGAAATCTACCCCTCAGAAGGGAAATTAATTCCTGGAAGTTATCATGTTTTTTCTCACCATTCTTGTTTCAACAAGAAGCCACATTTTTCAAAATCCAATTGCCACAGGGACAGAAAGTGAGGTGAAATCTTCTGAACAGGGATACAGAAAAGAATACAAATGCCACTTTGCCTACCCTATGCTATCCAAAGTGTATGTGTGTATATGTACGTGTGTGTGTGTGTGTGTCTGTAGATGGATATTTATTTATCGTGTCGGAAGCAAATTGAGGGTACAGCTGTAATATATTTAAAAACACAAACAAAGCTTAAAAACTTGGCATTATAGTAAATGTCCTTTGACCAGTAGCTGGCCACTTGGAGTGCCTCTGGTGTTGCTAGAAGAAGGTCCTCCATTGCACCTGTGGCAGGGCTCAGATTGCATTGTAACAGGTGGCCTGTGGTTTTCTCTTTTCCACACTCGCATGTTGTAGACTCCACTTTGTGGCCCCATTTCTTAAGGTTGGCTCCGCATCTCATGGTGCCAGAGCGCAGTATGTTCAGCACCTTCCAAGTCGCCCAGTCTTCTGTATACCCAAGTCGCCCAGTCTTCTGTATACCCAGGAGGGAGTATCTCATTCGGTATCAGCCATGGCTAGAGTTACACTTTTTAAAAGTACCTGTTCCGACCTACATACAATTTCAACTTACTAGTGAGGATACAGAACCCCTCTTGTTCTTAACTTGGGGACTGCCTGTGTAAGTCTAGAAGTTTTAGTCAAAAATTGACCCATAAAACTGGACTGACTTATCCACAGCACTGTACTTTAGCACTTATCAAAAAAGAATCAAGAAAAATGAAGAGTGAAACCTGGGGGAACCTGAAACATGCACCAACCACTCCACTTTCTCCAACATGTCACCTTTTTGAATGCCTGGGTGGGAAAATGGCAGTGGCAGCCAGGGGTAGCTGGTCACTGAGGCAGCACTCGTACTTTCCCTCTCTGCAGAATTGCCCTCAACTTATCCAGAGTGCATATCCAGATCCACAATTTTGGCCTCAAAACCTGCCCTTAATTTATAGATACAGTTGACTTATCTAAGGGTGTGTGTGTGTGTGTGTGTGTGTAGTACTTGTATGGCAAATTCCATACTTGTTCATTCTGACTGGCAAAAGATCTTTTCAGCCAATATGATTTCCTTGCCCCATCTGAAGATCCTTGATGGTCTCCCAACTATTAAGCACAGCAAACTTTGCTTAGTTAGCAAAATCTAGTGCAACCAAGTATGTTCTGGGTTGTAAAGGAGACAACAACATCTTAGGCTGGATCTACACTGCCATAAAACCCAGATTATCAAAGCAAATAATCTATATGGTCTGCTTTGAACTGGATTATATGAATCTACACTGCTGTATAATTCAGTTCAAAGCAGATAATCTGGATTTTATATGGCAGTGTAGATCCAGCCTAAATCTCATAAAGACATTGTTGTTCTCAAATAATTGTGTGCATAGGAATTCAGATGATCACTAGCATGTGTGGGAACAGTCAGCATTTTGATACAAATTCATAATTAATATGAGTGGGGTTTTTTTGCCAAAAGTTTGATTTTTGTCCTAACAAGGGCTTATTTATACAACTGCTTGAGTCTATCTTCAAGTGACCAGCCAAGCAAGCTGTAATGAAGTCCAGCCTTTTGGGATACCAATTTTAAAACAGGCATAACATGAGTAAGCAGAATAGCATTTTTTCATCAAAATTCAAAGACATAGTCATGTAACTCTGGTGTATTATTATACAAAGAGATCTTGTAACACCATGCCAAGAAAATGGTAACATAAGCTTTTGTAGACTACAGGTGCATTTACATTGTAGAATTAATGTCGTTTTGTACCACTTTAACTTTAATGGCTCAATGCTATGGAACCCTGGGAGTTCTAGTTTTGCAAGGTCTTTCACCCTCTCTTGACAATTAGTACTAGTGATTTACCAAACTGCAACCCCCATAAGTCTGCAGCTATGAGCCACAGCAATTAAAGTGGAGTCAAACTGCATTAATTCTACAGTGTAGATTAGGCATGGGCCAACTTCAGCCCTCCAGGTGTTTTGGATTTCAACTCCCACAATTCCTAATGGCCAACCGGTGGTTAGGGATTGTGGGAATTGGAAATCCAAAACACCTGGAGGGCCAAAGTTTGTCCATGCCTGATGTAGATGCACACCACATCTACTTCCTCAGATACATTCTTTCAGCAGAACAGTTGTTTAACTGTCTCATTCAGTCTAACCATAATAGTCTTTACCTCTTTAGCCACTGCTTATAATCCTGCACTAAAAGTAAGAACTGATTAGTTTACCAAATAAAAAAGAAGTTCTCAAAATTTTGTTTAGCCAAATGAAATAATTTTGTGAATATCTTGGCATGTGAATTATACACAAGCTAAGGGAAAACCTACAAGTCACTGTGAAAGATCAAACAAAATGAACCGAAAACATTACTTTACTCTTTCCTTAAAAGGGCTTTTAAGAAGTATCCAAATATGGATGAAAACAACTCAGTCTGTCTGGAATCCACTTCTCCTAATTCCAGAAAGGAGCTGTAAAGATCAGTCTTCGGCCCACTCCTCCCTTTTAGGACTGTCAGTGACGGAAATGCTGAAACCAGACCAATTTCAAATACTAGTAGGTCTACACATATATATCCTGAAAATTTTTCAGGAAGCCCCTGAGTTACAAACATCTGACTTACAAACTACTCTTAGTGAAAAATGGGGGTGAGACAACAAGAAAAGAGAGAAATCTATCCTTTAAAGGGGAAATTCACTCCTGAAAGAGTTATCATGAGGAAAATGTGTCTCCACTGAAGCTTTCTCACCAATCCTTGTTTCCACAACAAGCCAAATTTTTCAAAATCCAATTATCACGGCAACAGACAGTGAGATGAGATCTTCTGAACAGGGGCACAGAGAGCGAAAGAAATACCA
Source organism: Anolis sagrei (assembly GCF_037176765.1). Lineage (NCBI taxonomy): Eukaryota > Metazoa > Chordata > Lepidosauria > Squamata > Anolidae > Anolis > Anolis sagrei. The sequence continues at coordinate 51,458,464 of NC_090025.1, read as the reverse complement.
CAAGGTTTTTAACCCTTCTCCCTACAATCCAAAGCCTATATATATATGAATGAGTTACACTTGAAAAATTTACCCGTTCTGACTTTCATACAAATTCAACTTAAGAACAAACCTACAGAACCTATCTTGTTTGTAACTTGGGGACTGCCTGTATTTCATAATTAAATTACAGGCAATAACTGAAGGAAAGGGATCAAAAAAGGGATTTTTCCAGAGTCTAAGAAAGCCCTAGATAGAAAAGTGAAAATATTGTTATGCAGAAAATAATGCTTCTGACACAACGGTAAAAAGGGATTACTATAAAGGATTTCAAATGTGATTTGGATTCCAAATGTAAGATTTTGCTTTTTTCTCAAGAGTAATTTCCCCCAATGGAAACATTTATCATATTACTTTGTTGTTTACAGGGTTTTTTTTATCAGCCAACATTTCAGAATATGGGCCCTGACCAGGCCTCTGACTGGCCACCATGTTAACAGAATGTTAGACTAGATAAGCCTTTTGTCTTATCCATCCAGCATTCTCATGTTTGACAGAGATGCAACTCTGTGTATTATACACATGATTGCTTCACAAACAAGAAGACAAGGAACAGGATAAAAAAAGACACGAAACAACTTCCAAAGTATATGTTGTGAAGAGCTTCATCCACAGCTCCCATGACAACAATATTCTGCACTGTGCCATTATGGAATTTCAGCAAGTCCAACTTTAAACGAGCTGATGCCTCTCAGAGAATTGGCTCTGCTCCCCGAAATCAGACAAAAGGCACCAGGTTATCCCCTAAATCAGTGGTTCCCAACCTTTGGGCCTCCAGGTGTTTTGGATTTCAGCTCCCACAGTTCCTAACAGCTGGTAAACTGGCTGAGATTTCTGGGAGTTGAAGTCCAAAACACCTGGAGGCCCAAAGGTTGGGAACCACTGCCCTAAATAAACTGCTGCTAGCTTTAAATGAATACAAATTCTCTTTGTTCCTTTCTTCTCTGCAGGTGTGGATTCATTGGTTTTCATCCAAGAATAACAGTTCTGCATTACATGCAGTCTTTGGGGGATTGTGGTTGACTGTAACCAAAATTAGTTAACAACAGTCCTCAACTGTTGCTTCTCCAGGTTGAACTTTAACAATCAGAACCTCATTATCACTGGACATATTGCAGCTCTAGCATCTGGAAACTGAAGTCTGAAGCTTCTGGAAAAGCAAAGCTTATGGCCCACTGATGATTCAAAAAATGTATCCCATGACCAGCTCTCAGGTGGCATTTGGTCTGTGTTCAAAGGCCTCAGTTCAGACCTTTTGAAGAGAGCCATGCTGGGAGATATGCAGAGGAAACAGGGAATGGCAGACAAATAAATTGTGGACTAACTTCATTTTGGTCTTAGGCTCATCTATTACCCCAAAAGGTTGCCTGATGCAACTATCAATGTAAAATAGCATGACCATTTTTTTAAAAAAACGTATACAAACCTCAAATGTAGCATTAATGCCAAATACATATAGTAGGCTGGGTTTCAAAGGAAATCAATAACAAACCACCCCTTGGCTGGATCTATACTACCATGTAATCCAGATTACCAAATCAGATAGTTGAGGTTATCTAATTTAAACAGTTCAAAGCCAATAATCTGGAGTATTTTATATGGAAATGTAGATGGGGCTTGAGTATTTCTTGCCTAAGAAAATCCTATAACTTAAACAGGTGACTTGACAGCACATAGAAATATATGATTACTTACATTAAATTTAGATTAAAAGGTAGCCACTGAACAATTAACAGTAACTAAACAGTAAATAAACATACAATAAATGAATGTCAAAAGTTAAGTAGTATTCTGCTCAGAAAATACAAATAGCAACATTTTCTGTACACATGATACAAACAAAACTGCCAAAAGAGCTAAACACAGTGGGAACTTAGCTATCCTGGAACCTCCTGCACATGAAGAAAACAGTTCTCAATCTATGGTTCCACAAGTACTGTTCAACAACTCTTCAAGTCCCTAACCCCTTGCCGTACTGCCTGGGACTTCTTGAAACTTAAGTCCAAAAATATCTGGTACTCAGCAACTGCAGACCACGATTCTAGAATAACCTGCATGGATTGCCTCAAGACAGTTCTTCATGAAAGGAAAACCAACTCCACATGACAACGACTGAGGAAACTTTGAAAGACACAATTTTAACCGCACCTATTCAGGCTCTACCCACTGACCACAGTGGCCTCAGGTCATGATCTCCATAACTCGCTGCTCATCTACAAGTCTGCAGCAAATGTTCTCCCTTCTCCTTTTTCTTTGGCTGAAAAGATGGCACATGCAGTCCCAATATGAGCCCAGTGATCATGATAGTGAGAATTAGTAGAACAGGTTTTATCAGATACTATTCCTCCCATCAAGTTTACCCAACATGGTGAAATGCTCTTTCCCTTTAGTTGCTGCAGATCAGTTCAGCAGACCCCTTGGCATCTGCTGGGATTTAGTTCCAGGAACCCACCATGGATACCAAACTCCATGGATACTCAAGTACCATTATATACAGTACAATGGCAAACACAAGATTCATTTTTGGAGATATTTTTTAAGCCATGGATGGTTGAATTTGTGGACGCAAAGGGTCACAACTGCATAACCTATGCACATTTACCCAGAAATCAACCTTCTTTGAGTTCAACTGAAACTATGCCATAACACTACAAGGCTCTACTGGACTTTGATGCTTTTTGGCACTCAGAAAATCTCATTTCGCCAGTTATATCTTTCCCACCTCAACATTGAGCACTGTTTCCTAACAGTTGTGGACAACTGCAAACAGACCATGAAAAAATGTACGTTGCTAGCTGTACGAAATATATTTATATCTGTAACTATAGGGTTTAAAAAGACACAATTTTAAGAATACATTATTTTTAAATAAATAATATATAAACATTTTATACCTTGATAAAATGAGATCGTAGCATGTGTTATTTGAAGAAAATGTTACTAAGAAATTAATTTGTTTTGCATATGTATACAAATCCCAGAAAATTCTATTTTAAGTGGCTATATGGCTTGTTACTATGGGAAACGCAATATAATATGCAAGGAGGAGGAACAGAATGAGACATAAAATGGGCCCTTGGAATCCCTTGGAATCTGAGATTTGGCTCCAGCAACCCGCAGAGGTCCCAAAGTCTGTGGATACTTAAGTTGCATTATATACAATGGCATAGTAAAAGGGTTTCACTTATATAAAATGGTAAAACCAAGGTTTGTTCATTTACATTTTTTCCTAATATTTCTAAGCTGTGATTGGTAATGTCCTGGGACACTGCATCTTTGAAAAATACAAAGAAGCTTGATTTTTTAATAGACACATTTACCCTATCTAATGTACAACACCAAATTTAAGGATGCTTACACTCAAGCAGGAACAGTGCTGTGGTGGTATGTTAAATACCATATTTACTTGAGTATGAGACACCAGTTGTAATGTGCACTGCAATTTTGAAGGTGTAGGTAAAAGTAAAGGTTGCCCCTAACATTAAGTCTAGTCATGTCCGACTCTGGGGGGATGGTGCCCATTTCCATTTCTAAGTCGAAGAGTCAGCATTGTCCAGATACCTCCAAGGTCATGTGGCTGACATGACTGCATGGAGCACCATTACCTTCCCACAAAAGCGGTACCTATTGATCTACTCACATTTGCATGTTTTTTGAACTGTTAGGTTGGCAAAAGTTGTAACTCCAGCCAAATTTTATCTAGATAGATATATATACACAATCTAGATAGAATAGGGAAGGGTGAACACCCCTGTGGTGTTTATTTTGTTATCTGTGCTCATGTTTAGATTTCACTCCACTTTCCGTTCCTCTAATAATTGGATTTTGAAAAATGTGGTTTGTTGTGGAAACCAAGATCGGAGATTAAGCTTCAATTGAGACACCTTTTTCCCACAAAAAATCTTCCAGGATTGAATTTCCCTTCCTAGGGGTAGATTATTCTCTTTTCCAGTTGTTTCACCCCCATTCTTAACTAAAAGTCATTTGTAAGTTGGATATTTGTAACTCGAGGATTGACTGTACAGTCTACCTTTTCTAACAATTGATTCTTAGTAGCATAAAAATCTCCAACTAGTCATTTTATATGTACAATACGTTCATCAAGTATTATGGACTTTTAATGTTGTGAATTTCTGGTCTTGATGTTAACATTTTTTTTAAAAAAAGCTCTTTTTAATGCTTTAAAGTTTTACACTCCTGGTCTGTGACCATAATAATAATATTCATTCATGTTTGTGTGTGTGTGTGAGTGTGTTCCTTTATCCGATTTATCGTCAATCCACTTTTTGGGCTTCATGCAAATCTACCATTTGGCAAAATAAATGGTCCTATGCTATTCTGCTCCATTTCAGGGTGAATAGCTTAAATTTGGATAGTATTTTTACTTTGGCATTTTAGCAATTACATTTTGTAGCCGTCTGTCCTTCCATCAGTTCCGGGACTCAATCCCAACTGCTGGTGGACGAGACACGATGGAACTGTGCCTCCCCGGTTCTTCGTGCTGTGGCTGCAGAGTGGCAGTTGGAGTTGGGGGGGGGGGGGTATCTATGTGTGTTCATTCTTTCGTGCAGTCACTTCTGACTCTTCTGGACCACTAGCTATGGGCCCAGTGTTTCTCTCACTCATTTATTTCGTGTTTTTGTACTGTTTTGTTCATTCGGAATGCACAAAACGGTACACTCCCCTCCAGCACAGAAATATCAGTGAAACAAAAGGAAAGTGGGAATGGTGACCATTTGGTCAGCTGATTTTCCACGCTCGGCTGTAGGATCTGGCAGGCACTGATGCTTTGCCACCAATGAGCTGAAAATATTTGGGTTTTTTTCCAGATCTTGATGAAAAAGTTCAGTCAGCAAGGCACCCATTTTCAAAAATAAAAATTGGGCCTTACAAATGAAATGAACAGGAATGGATAGTGATTCTATACCTATGCACAAGACTATGGACCACCCCATGGCAGAGCTTCCTGTTGGCCGTAGCCACCCCCAGCTCCTTCAAGGTTGAGTCAGTTGTTTCAAGGATAACATCCATCCATCTTGTCCTTGGTTGGCCCGTCTTCTTTTACCTCCTCTTTCCCCCAGCATCATTATCTTCTCCAAGCTTTCCTGTCTTTTCATTATGCAACCAAAGTACTTCTTCTTTGCCTTTAATGTCCTGCAGCCTGTTGTACTTGTTAAGAGTTGCTGTGGAAAGTATTTCTGGTCTAAGTATTTCTTGGATGTTCCATGTTGCCCTTGGCAGTATGAAGGCCCTACATGATAGGCCCTTCATGTAAAATCAGACTGGCCAACATCCTTTGAGCGGTCAGACTTTATTTCCTGGATTATGGACTGGTTTGATCTTCTTGCTGTCCAAGCACTCTCAGAATTTTCTTCCAACACCACAGTTCAAAGGCATCTTATCTTCATTCACTCAGCCTTCCTCATGGTCCAGCTCTCGAATCAATACAGGGAATACCACTACTTTACCTATGCGGACCTTCATTGCCAATGTGATGTCTCAACTCTTAACTATTTTATGTACAGAAGGAGGGGACTCTTTTTCTATTGACGGTACTGAAATCAGTGCGCATTTTACAACTGCAGCAATACAGTATTTATCTGATTTTTATGCTAGTTGCTTGAGAGTGCCAGTTAATTGAGTCTACTGCCCATTTATGTGACAGCATCTCTCCTTATAAATCTCTCCTAAGATCAGCCAGGGAGGCCCTCCTCTCGATCAAACCTCCCTCACAAGCGAGGTTGGTGGGGACAAGGGAGAGGACCTTCTTGGTAGTGGCCCCCAACTTTACAGTCTACCTTTTCTAACAATTGATTCCTTGGGGAATGCCCTCCCCAGGGAAATCAGACAAGTACCCACCCTTATAACATTCAGAAAGCAATTAGACTAGACAAAAATATTTGCAGCATCCCAAACATCTTGACCTTGCTGCTGCATCTCCTTTTCGGAATCACAATTAAATGTATTGTCGAAGGCTTTTATGATCTGAATCACTGGGTTGCTGTGAGTTTTCCTGACGTTTTGCCTGCATCGATGGCAGGCATCCTCAGAGGTTGTGAGGTCTGTTGGAAACTAGGAAAGTGAGGTTTATGGGGTTCATATGTCTGTGGAATATAGATATATACATATCTATATTTCTATATCTATATTCCATAAATATCTATATATATTCTATGGATATATAAGCCCAATTTTCCTAGGAAAATGGGGTCTATATATCTCTGGAATATATAAATATGTCTGAAATATATAAATATCTCTGGAATATATAAATATCTAGTTTATATATCCATATTCCACAAATATCTATATAGGTATATACTGCACAGATATATAAATCCCATTTTCCTAGTTTCCAACAGACCTCACAACCTCTGAGGGTGCCTGCCGTGGTTGCAGGTGAAACGCCAGGAGATAATACTTCTGGAGCATGGCCATACAGCCCAGAAAACTCACAACATCCCATCACTATGAAATGCTGAAAGCACCTCTTGCCCAAATCTTGCCAAGGTGCTGGAGAGAGCGGCCCTTTCTCCAGGGACCCTCTGCATGGGAAGCCAGCATGACTGGCAAAAAAGGAGAGCTGGGGAGAGCTTGCAAGCAGCAGATGGAGAGGGAGGGTGTTTGGGGGCGGGGCGGGGAGGGCCCTGTCCCTTTCGGGGCGGGGCCTGCTTTCTCCCTTCCCCAGCCTGCCTGAGCTTCCTCTTCCAGCCATTTCCTTACCTGGGCGGGCATCAGGAGCTCCCCTTCCTCCGCTTGCCACAACTCCACCACGTTGGGGATCGGGTCGATGGCTACAAAGGGAGGGAGACAAAACAAAACAAAGCCCACGAGGCCGTCAATCAAGGGAGGGGGAGAGAGCCCTCTCGCTGCCTTTTGTGTCCTTCCCTCCTTCCTTCCGCCTCCATATTCGCAATGTGTCCAAAGGGCGCGCTTGGCAACATTGTTCTCCACGAGGGGCAACAAAAAGGGCTTCAGAGCAGGCGGCCCTCTTCTTTTTCCCATCGCTACACTTTCTCAAAAGCTTGACCACGAAGGAAGAAGCCTCTTTGGGGAAGTGTGGGGCGGGGGAGAGGAAGAGGGCAGGATGTTCTCAAAGGGAAACCAAGGCAGAGCGAAGGCGGGACTCTCCTTTTGTGAGGAGCAGGCGCAGCCACTGCAGCACAAAGGCTGAGCCAGGCGCAGCCCCGGCCCCTTCGGAGAGGCTTTAGGAAGGTTCCCGAGGCGTCTCTTTGGGACTGCAACGCCCCGCATTCCCAAGCCTGGCGGGCACCCTCTTTTTTCCCCCCGCCACGTTGCCAGCCCAAGGAGAAAGGGTCCCGCCTCGCCTCACCTTGGCCCTGCGCCTCTCCCGGCCGAAAGCCAGGCAAAAGGACCTGGAAGACGCCGAGGAGGAGGTTGACGGCCGTGGCTGCTCGGCAGTAGCCGCCTTGCCCCGCCATGCTGCTCCCAAGGCTGCTCCGGCTCCGAGTCCTGCTCTCGCTCCTCCTGGCTCCGCAGCTCCGGCAGCAGCTGGGGATCGGGCGGAGGAGGAGGAGGAGGAGAGGGCCTCCGCCTCCCTGCGCTCTGTGTGCGGCACAGATAGCGAGGAGGGAGGCAGCACAGGCAAGGCAGGGAGGGAGGGAGGGAGGGAGGAGGAAGGAGGCCGCAGCCCTCCCTGCAAACGCCCCTCGGCCCTCCCTCCCTCCTTCCTTGCCTCGCGTGGGCTCCACCCGAAGGAGGCGGAGGGGCCTCCGGGGCTTGTTTCTGCCGCTCAAGAGCACATGGGCCGAAGGAGGGGGAAGACAGGGCCCTGCCACACAGCCCTCTAGCCCAGAATATTAAGGCACAACGTCCCACAAGATCTGATTTGAAGTGGAATATATGGCAGGGTGGACTCTGGGCCCTTCCACACAGCCATATCACCCAGAACACCAAGGCAGAACACCCCATAGTATCTGTTTTGAAGTGGAATATATGGCAGTGTGGACTCAGCCCTTCCACATAGCCATATCACCCAGAATATCAAGGCACAACATCCCACAAGTTCTGATTTGAAGTGGAATATATGGCAGGGTGGACTTGGCCCTTCCACACAGCCATATCACCCAGAATATCAAGGCAGAACATCCCCCAAGATCTGCTTTGAACTGGAATATATGGCAGGAGGACTCTGGGCCCTTCCACACAGCCATATCATCCAAGAACGACCCACGATATCTGCTTTGAACTAGAATATATGGCAGGGTGGATTCGGCCCTTTCACACAGCCATATCATCCAAGAACAACCCACAATATCTGCTTTGAACTGGAATATATGGCATTGCGGACTTGGCCCTTCCACACAGCCATATCACCCAGAATATCAAAGCGGAACATCCCACAAGATCTGATTTGATGTGGAATATATGGCAGTATGGACTCTGGGCCCTCCCACATAGCCATATCACCCAAGAACAACCCACAATATCTGCTTTAAACTGGAATATATGGCAGTGTGGACTCAGCCCTTCCACCCAGAATATCAAGGCACAACATCCCACAAGATATGATTTGAACCGTGGACACAGGGCCCTTCCACACAGTCATATCACCCAGAATATCAAGCACAACATCCCATGAGATCTGATTTGAACTGGAATATATGACAGGGTGGACTCGGCCCTTCCACACAGCCTATCACCCAGAACATCAAGGCAGAACATCCCACAATATCTGTTTTGAACTGGAATATATGACAGTATGGACTCCACACAGCCATATCACCCAGTAACAACCCTCAATATCTGCTTTGAACTGAAATATATGGCAGTGTGGACTCAGGGCCCTTCCACACAGATATATATCCAGAATATCTAAGCAGAAAATCCCACATTATCTGAGTGTGGACTCAGGTGACCTAATTCAAATGAGATATTGTGGGATTTTCTACCTTGATATTCTGTGATATAGGGCTATGTGGAAGGGCCCTCAGATAATTGTGTCCCCTTCCACACAGCTGAGTAAAGTCCCACATTGTTTGTTGCTTGTTCATTCGTTCAGTCGTCTCCGACTCTTCGTGACCTCATGGACCAGCCCACGCCAGAGCTCCCTGTCGGCCGTTACCACCCCCAGCTCCCTCAAGGTCAGTCCAGTCACTTCAAGGATGCCATCCATCCATCTTGCCCTTGGTCGGCCCCTCTTCCTTTTGCCTTCCACTTTCCCCAGCATAATTGTCTTCTCTAGGCTTTCCTGTCTCCTCATGATGTGACCAAAGTACTTCAACTTTGTCTCTAGTATCTTTCCCTCCAGTGAGCAGTCGGGCTTTATTTCCTGGAGGATGGACTGGTTGGATCTTCTCGCAGTCCAAGGCACTCTCAGAACTTTCCTCCAACACCACAGCTCAAAAGCATCGATCTTCCTTCGCTCAGCCTTCCCTAAGGTCCAGCTCTCACATCCGTAGGTTACTACAGGGAATACCATGGCTTTGACTAGGCGGATCTTTGTTGCCAGTCTGATGTCTCTACTCTTTACTATTTTATCGAGATTGGACATTGCAATCAAGGCACAAAGTCCCACATTACCTGCTTTGATCTATGGCAGTGTGGACTCAGGCCCACTTCTACACAGACAAAATCCCACATTATCTGCATTGAACTGGATTATATGGCAGTATGGACTCAGATAAGCCAGTTCAAAGCAGATATTATGGGATTTTCTACCTTAATATTCTGGGTTATATGGCCGTGTGGAAGGGCCCTCAGATAACCCAGTTCAAAGCATATATTGTGGGTTTTTCTACCCTGATATTGTGGGTTATATGACTGTGGAAGGGCCTCGAGGCCCTTTCCACACAACTGAATAAAATCTGACATTTTCTGCTTGGAAATGGAATACAGTAGAGTCTCACTTATCCATCATAAACAGGTCAGCAGAACGTTGGATATGCGAAAATGTTGGATAATAAGGATGGATGAAGGAAAAGCCTATTAAATGTGAAATTACGTTATGATTTTACAAATTAAGCACCAAAACATCATGTTTTATAACAAATTGACAGAGAAAGCAGTTCAATACATGGTATCATTTTGTTGTAATTACGGTATTTACAAATTTAGCACCAAAACATCGCAATGTATTGAAACAGCTGAGGTTCCAGGTGAGAGGCAGGCTACATTGGATAATACAGAACGTTGGATGAGTGAAGTTTAGATAAGCAAGAGTCTACTGTATATGGCAATGTGGGCTCAGACAATAATAATAATAATAATAATAATAATAATAATAGTTTATTTATACCCCGCTACCATCTCCCAAGGGACTCGGTGCGGTTTACATGAGGCCGAGCCCACAATACATCAATAATAAAAGCAATAACAACAAATAATACAAAACAATAAAATAAAACTCATAACAAAAAATAAGCAATAAACATTAACAACCTAGGGCCTGTCCACACAGCCCTATATCCCAGAATATCAAGGCAGGAAATCCCACATTATCTGAGTGTGGACTCAAGGCCCTTCCACATAGCCCTCTATCCCAGAATATCAAGACTGAAAATCCCACAATATCTGCTTTGAACTGGGTTATCTGGGTCCACACTCAGATAATGTTTTTTCTGCTTTGATATTCTGGAATAGAGGGCTGTGTGGAAGGGCCTTTAGCTTTCCTGGACTGCAACAAATTGGGCCTTTAAAGTGACCTATTAATGTATGGCAACCCCATTAAATTTAGGGTTTTCAAGAAGATCCTTTTTTCTTGCTACTTTGGGCTCTTCCACACAACCCTATATCCCAGAATATAAAGACAGAAAATCTCACATTATCTGAGTGTAGACTCAGATAACCCAGTTCAAAGCAGATATTGTGGATTTTCTGCCTTGATATTCTGGGATATAGGGATGTGTGGAAGGGCCTCTGTTGCAGGAAAAAAACAATAACAGAGTATCCAGATTATAATTATATCCAGTTAATGTATTGGTTCTGTCTTTCCACACACAGGATATTTATATACTTGAGGAGAAAAGAGAGGGAATTATATGGAAAGTCTATGGCGTCCTACTAAGGAAGCCCCTTTCCTAGTTTATGAATAATCCATCCACGTGCAGACCAGTACTGTACAAATTTACAAGACGTAAGCCCTGCTGAGTTAAAAGGGACTTATTAGTCATTTGGTATCTTAGGCCTGGAATGCAAACACCATGGGCAAACACCATGAGAGTGGCAGGGCTGGGTGACAGCTCAAAGATAAACAACACCTTGCCTGCCTATGTGTTATTGCTGGTTTCACAACTTTCAAATGAAGGACACTCAAGAACTTGTGTGGATTTTCACACAATTAAGCTTTAGTATTCAAAAATGACAAGAGGTTTCAATGTTGTCTTTTGTTAAGTTCTGCAGCAAGATAGAGGCAATATTTAAAAATTGGTTGGTATTGTGCAGCCCTGCATATGTTATTAGGCTTCAGTTCCCAGCATTGCTTGCCAGCATAATCAATTGTGATGAATAAGGAACCAAAGTCCAGAAGCATTTGGAGAGCAACACAATACTCACCCCTGCTTGAGAAGTCTTGTTGGTACATTAAAGACCTGTTAGTTATATGTCACAATCAGATAATGCTGTCATTTGTTTCTAAATAGGTATATAAACATTAAAAGACTGGCTTAATTGTTTACAGATGACACACTAAGTGATACACATAGAAGGAGTCTGGAATGCCGAGACATGAGTTTGGAGACCAAGAGGACCTGGTAATTCTATATGGTAAATCATATCAGCTTTTAATGCTGCGCTGCTGCTTACTACTACTACTACTACTACTACTACTACTACTAATATGTCCAAGAAAAAAATTGAAGAGCAAATTAAATGGTGGAAATACGATCAAGACTATCAACACCTGGGCCATCCCTGTCCTCACTACACTGCTGGAATTGTGAACTGGACACAAGCTGAGATGGATGATCTGGGACAGAAAAATAAGAAAACTGATGACAATCTACTACTCATTACACCCATGTAGTGATGTCGACAGACTTTACCTGCCCAGAAAATCAGGAGGCAAAGGGCTTCTGCAAGTGAAACAAATGGTAGAAGAAAATAAACATGCACTGGCAGATTATGTGAAAGGCAGTCAAGAACCAACATTGATGAAAGTCAATATGATAAAACTGCTTAAAGTGCAAAAGACAAAGAGGGAATATCGTAAAAATACAATGCAGAGCAGAAGAGAAAACTGGCAGAAGGCGAGTTCCTGGGGGAAAAAAATGAGAGCAAAATTGTCAAGGAAAAAAATGGATGTGGCTCACAAATAGAACTTTGAAAAAGGAGATGGAGGGCCTGATTCTTGCAGCCCAAGAACAAGCAATCAGAACCAATGCCATGAAAGCCAGAATTGAAAAGTCAGCAACAGATTCCAAGTGTAGACTCTGCAAAGAAGCAGACAAAACAATGGATCACATACTCAGCTCTTGCAAGAAGATTGTGCAGATGGACTACAAGCAGGGGCATAATACCGTCGCTCAGATGATCCACTGGAACTTGTGCCACAAGTATCATCTGCCTGTGACAAAGAACTGGTGGGATCACAAGTCTGAAAAAGTTACAGAAAATGAACATGTTAAACTACTCTGGGGCTTCGGAATTCAAACTGACAAGAGTTTTGGAGCACAAAACTCCTGACCTCACGATTGTGGAAAAAAATAAAGTATGGATCATCAGTGTTGCAATCCCAGGCAACAGCAGGATTGACAAGAAGCAACTCAAAAAGCTTGCACGATATGAGGATTTAAAGATCGAACTGCAAAGAGTCTGATACAAGCCAGCAAAGGTGGTCCCTGTAGTGATCGGCACACTGGGTTCAGTGGTCTACACGTAAAAACATTTAGCACTGACAAAATCACCATCTATCAGCTGCAAAAGGCCACCCTACTCTAATCTGTATGCATTATTCGCCAATACATCACATAGTCCTATACTCTTGGGAAGTATCCGATGTTTGATCTAATACAATAGCCAGCATAGTGATCTTTGCTGTGTAATAATCCAGTTGTGTATCTAATAATAATAATAATTTTATTTTTACACACCTCTCTTTGTGGCTTGAGGTGGGTTACAGAACAGTTAAAACACAAAACATTGTAAAAATATCATATTAAAATATATTTCTATAAAATATACATATTAAAATGTATTTCTATAAAATATATTTCTATAAAATACGTATTAAAATACATAGAGATTAAACACTCTGTAGTGGACAACATGGAGCTTGTTTAGAAGCCAACCCTTTGATTTTCAAAAGAACAATCCATAGCAACTTCCAACCATCAAATATAAGTTCTGCTTCTGTTCTTATAACACCATCAGGGAAACTAATAATGTGGCCCACAACATGATAGAATAATTCACATATTCGAATGTGGCATGTGCTATCATTTCCAAGCAATACCGTCACGTTTTCTAACTAGGATAAACAGATCAGTGAGAGTAAAGACAAAGATCCACCCAGAGGGAAAGTGTTCTTGCCATACATCAAGGGAACCACTGACCGCATAGGGAAGCTGATGAGGAAACACAACCTACAAATGATCTACAGACCCACTAAGAAAATCCAACAAAATGCTACGTTCAGCAAAGGATATGAGGGATCCTCTCACCTCTGCAGGAGTCCACTGTATACCATGCAGCTGTGGACAAGTCTACATAGGGACCACCAAATGCAGCATTGCCCAAACACGAATCAAGGAACATGAAAGGCACTGCAGACTACTTCAACCAGAGAAGTCAGCCATAGCAGAGCTCCTGATGAACTAACATGGACATATCATATTATTTGAGAACACAGAAATGCTGGACCAATCTAACAACTACTATGTCAGACTACACAGAGAAGCCATTGAAATCCACAAGCATGTGGACAATTTCAACAGAAAAGAAGAAACCATGAAAATGAACAAAATCTGGCTACCAGTATTAAAAAACTCTAGAACTTTAACAATAAATAAAGAACAAAACTCAAACACAGGGGAATTCCAGACAAGAAACAATCAGGAACAGCTAATCAGCTTTCAACAAAGGATTCCCCCAGGCAGAAACAAGCCACACTTAAAAACTGTCAGGCTATCAAATGCTAATCAAGGTGGCCAATCAGAACATTCACGCCTAGCTCCAACAGACAAGAGTTCTTTCTCCCACCCTGGACTTATAAACCCAATTTTCCTTGTTTCCAACAGACCTCACAACCTCTGAGGATGCCTGCCATAGATGCAGATGAAACGTCAGGAGAGAGTGCGTCTAGAAAATGGCCATGTAGTCCAAAAAAACCTACAACAACCCAGATCAGTGATAATTCACAATTATAAATCAGGAATTCAAAGCTCATAGGTTATATGGCTCTCCATGATTGTCTATGTAATACCTGTGTTCTTCCATCACCAAATTCACAACCCTTAGGAGCACTGCTTCCACCCATACAACTAAAGTCAACATGAAGCCAGGAGTATTAGTTAGGGCTTCTTATAGGGTGAGTAACTGCAGCCTCCCTATCTCTTGACTGAAGCCTTAGCCATTGACAGAGCTGTTTCCTCCAGTTAAAGGCAGAGATAAAGCAGGAGAGAAAAAATGATAAGCTCCCTCTTCCTCAATGTTGGATTGCTGGGAGGAAATTTAGGTTAAAGCTAATCCACTTTTACCATTCCAAGTTGTGTGTGCACGCTTGTACGCTCGTACATTATGTGCACAGTCATGGCTGGAAAGTTTGTGCTTCTTGCCCAAATGGGCACAAATATGACATTAGAAATGGGTATTAACAGTCAGGAAACCTACCAGCTTCTCTGACCATTCTGTAACTAGCCATAAAGTAGTCACACTTCCACAAAGGAACCTCAAAGGAGAAGCTATGACATGTAATGGTTAAAGAGTTAATCAAGAAGTTCAGCTTTCTCTCCTGGGGCCTGAATAAGGAAAAGGGTTTTTTCGTTATCATACATTGCATGTGTTAATCAGCTTACTAATGAAAGAATGACTGTGTTGTCAGTATTACCGACAACTGCTGTCAAGGGCAACTGTTAATAATGTCATCACTGTCTGCATTTTCTGATTTCATTTTTCTCTGACCTTGTGTTTACCTCTTTGACACTCAACCCATAAATATGTGTATGGCTACAACCACAAATACATTGTATTGTCAAAGGCTTTCATTGTCAGAATCACTAGGTTGTTGTAATTTTTTTGGCTGTATGGCCATGTTCTAGAAGCATCTATGGCAGGCATCCTCATTGTCTTTCATTAGGTGGACCAAAATTAGCATGGTCAGTGTAAAGGAATTATGGGAGTTGCAGTGTGAACTATCAGAAGGGCCAAACATTTTCCATTCTAGCTTCATATAGTCCTACATATGTAATACTGCTAACAAAGTATATCTGCTGTGTTTATTACAAATTAAACTCTTTCTTTCCAGTTTATCAGGGAGGTTGCCAATAATTTCTTTGAAGCTCACCAGGACAAAGAGTGTAATGAAACATATATCTGATGGAGGAATCTGTCTCATATGGAGACACAATATTGGTCGATCTACCTTTATACAATACAATCTTTGAATTCTCAAGCGATACATTCCTGCGCTGTGTATGGATATGTGAAACCATGGTAATAGTGAATATTATGGAATGAAGAATTTCATTGGGATTAAAAAATACCATACTCCCTAAGAATACCATAAATTCATGCATAGAGAGGACACATTTTGATGGACACGGATAAATCAAACTATGGATACCAGTTCAAAGGCTACAGGGCCCATACCATATTGTTGTTTATTTACATAGCTACATCAAATAGGCATGTGCGATCCAGGGTTCTAAATGGTTCTAAAGTATTTACAAAACTATGGGGCACTGGTGCATCGCTTCTAAAGTGTTTCTAAAGTTTTGATGGTGAAAATTTCAGAACTCAAACAAAACTTTCAAAATTTCATTATAAATGGCAGTTCCTAATTGGTTCTGTCATAAAATCTCCATTAACGAAATAATAATGAAATTTTTAAAGTTTTGTTAGAATTCTGAACTTTTTACCACCAGAACTTTAGAAACACTTTAGAAGCAAAGCACCAGCTCCCCCTACTTTTGTAACTACTTTAGAAACATTTAGAACCATGGATCGCACATGCCTACTATCAAATATACATGGTGCTTTACAATAAAGCAAACAAAAACAGGCATACTATCTAAAGCAGTGGTTCTCAACCTGGGGTCCCCAGATGTTTTTGGCCTTCAACTCCCAGAAATCCTAACAGCTGGTAAACTGGCTGGGATTTCTGGGAGTTGTAGGCAAAAAACATCTGGAGACCCCAGGTTGAGAACCACTGATCTAAAGTGTGTGTGTGTGTGCACATACACACACATAAAGAGGAATAATGAATCACAGAACTGTCCAAGAGAATTGCAAAACTGTACTTCTAACTTTGTTTAGTAGTGGATACTGAAGGTTTCAAGTTTATCTCCTTATCTTACCTGGAGGATCCATTCACACTACACAAATACAGTGCTATATTCCCTACACCATCATGCCAATACCCCATTGTCATCCTGTGGTTAGTAGTTTGGCATGAAATTAGTGCTTTCTGGCTGAGAAATCCCTCACAAAATTATCAGTTTCAGGGCCCTTCCAGACAGGCCCTATATCCCAGGATCAGATCCCAGGTTTTTTGTTTATGCCAGATTATCTGGCAGTGTGGATTCAAATAATCCAGACAATTTGGGATCATATCCTGGGAGACAGGCCTGTCTGGAAGGGCCCTCAGTCTTCCATGGAATGTTGTTGTGGCAATTAATGTGGAATATAGCAAGTGTATTTCTGTAGTGCAATTCAATCCCTTGTTGTTTCCTATGTTAAATAGGTCTCACCCTTTGTAGCTGCCCAAATCTGACAAGAGGAGAATGGGGTGATGTGTTGAAGTAGGCTCCTGTTCATGAATGTCTGTGAAAGATAAAGCTTTGAGGCCCTTAAGGCATTAGTAGATTATTTGTCATTTGCAATAAAACACACTGGGCTTCCTATATTACTGCTGCTCCTCACCACCAGGTAGGAATGAGTTTATATCAACACTCAAGGCTTTTCTCTCTTATTTCATTCTTGATTGTTTGGAGTGGAGACTGTTCATTCTTTTCACTCTCCCCTGCTTCACATGCCCTTTTATTTTTCTAGGGTTCTCCTCAGTATTAAATCCAGATGTGTGGTTTCTGATACACACCAGCTTCAACAATGTAGGACACAGAGTTGCTATAGGCTGGAAAGCACTTAAAGGAAGCTCCCAAGCAAACCACTTCCCTTTGTCCCTGTACACAAGCAGTGGGCCTCAAACTCCCTCCTCTAGGGCAGCTGCAGCTGTGTAAGTTAAGTTGTTGAGATTTTTCTTTTCGTGTCAGGAGAATCTTGAGAAACTGCAAGTCACTTCTGGTGTGAGACAATTATCCATCTGCAAGGACATTGCCCAGGGGATGTCCAAATATTTTTGATGTTTTGCTATCCTGTAGGAGGCTTCTCTCATGTCCCCACATGGGAAGCTAGAGCTGAGGTGGGAGCTCAACCCTCTTCTATCAGTCAGCAGTCCTGCTGACACAAGAGTTTAACCTGTTGTGCCACCAGGGGCTTCTCAAGCTCACATGGGCCTCCTCTTGTACATATATTACAATGTCTGAACCCTTTCTCATATTTGCATGGCTATGAGATATATATATATATATATATATATATATATATATATATATATGAAAACAAGCATTTATTTACATATGTTTTGAGCCTTGAAGTCCTTCCACCAGCAGTAGCTCCCACTGTCTCTGAAATCAAGTAACTTTATTGCTATGAATCTCTGTCCTTTCACCAGTTCTCCCTCCTGCTCATCTTTCAAAGTACAAAGGTTTTATAAACTGATAGCTCTTAAAAGGCTTTGCTACCCATATCAGCACAAATCTTTCTGTCTCTCATCCAAAAAGTCCCAATTTTAACTTCACAAGTACATACGTTCTCTTCCAGTGAAAGGCCTGGACTAGTAAATTCAGTATATTGTTTGTTTTCTGTTGATGCCAACAAATTTCACAAGATCAAGATAATAATCACACAGAAACAGAGAAACATATTTCTATAAATATCCTCATGTATGATCTACAATTAGCCTTATGTCCACCCTCATAGCAATGGAATTGCAGCCTAGACTTGCCTCATATCATATCTCTGTGCCCAGTAAAAGTTACACTCCCATGCTTGGGTCTTATGTTGGAGAAGATGAACTCCTAAATACTCTGGATCACCTTCTTTCGGGTTTTAAGGTAACACACAATATTTTATCTATGTCTCACCAATGCTGATCAAAGATTTCCTGTTTGTTTCCTGACATAATTCAGTACAATGTATGTTATTTAGCATCAGGCTGCCAAATTCAGAGCCAGATGTTTTTCATAGCAAGTCCTACAATAATTTGGACGTTATTAAATCAAAAACGACTGTGACAAGATCTCATGGAAGAAGAATATGCAGCTGATTGCTAGTCAAAAAGAAAGCATAGCCAAAAAACAACCAACACACACACAAACATAAACCCCAGAAAAGCACCAGCATCCACACTGAGCAATTAAGACCATCAGCAATAAAGTGCTAACAAAGCCTTTAGGGAGAAATAACTTGTCTCACCTAGCACCTGAAAGATGTTAAAGAAGGTAATAAGCAATTGTAAGAATTCTGAGGACAATATGATTGAAGGTTTCCATGTCAAAAGTGAATCTGCTCCAGATTTCAGTCTTATAAAATATTTCCAGAATCTGGATCTTTATGTTCAAGTTAAAACCTGGAATAGAGTGCTTTCCTGGCAAACATGAAATCTCTGGGCCACCGGTGTTTAAAGGGGGGTGGGGGGGAATCAATATTCCAAACCATTACTACATTCTCACTCTCCTGGAAAAACAACAAATCACACCCAGAAAAGCAACATCAATACAACACTTGGATTATTGTTCTTAATAGATGCATGCACACACAAACACCATTTCAGAAGCTATAAGCTTTTTTATATTGATGTTTTTTCAAAGGAATTTCACAATAGTTTTTAAAGTTACATCTGGAGAGTATGGCTTGTTTAGTAAAAATTACCATGAGTGGTAAGAAAATTAATCAGGAAAGAGAGTAGCAGCTAACATCCTTTAATTTCACAATTATGTCTGGTATGTACTTTTGTTGCCCACCAATAGTGCCCACATATTTGATATCTTGGTGGCCTTGGTATTGATGAAGTAGACAATTTCTTCAATATCCCCTGTATCTGACGCCAATATATAATTTTTGTTGCCACAGTCCAAATAGCAGTTGGCTGTAGTAGTACCTTTTATTCCCCTTCTCCGTTATTCCACTGGCAGATGGGATCAGAGAACCCTTCCTTTTAAGCAGTGGTTCCTAAACCTTTTGACCAGGGAACCACTTTAATCACAGTCCACTCCAACATTAGTACCAAAAGGGTTATGAATCGATTTTTGGTCAACTTTGGATTTGGTTTGGTTATTTGGGGTGCTGATTCAGAAAATTGCATTGGATAGACCATATCAGCACTAGTTTCTGATACAGAACATATGCCATCCAGTAGTCGCTATCTGTTCACCCACAGAAAACTATATTTTAATAAGCCTCAGCACAATAAGAGGGTTTCGTGAGACCAGTTGTTCTTGTTGCAATGGTGTAGTAACAGTGCAGCTGTGGACCACTGGTGGTCCACGGACCACAGGTTGGGAACCATTGCCCTACAGCCAAGCATGGAAAGAAGCGGGTCCTTCTAACTCCATAGCTCAGCTATGTAGCTCCTAAAGCTGTGTCACTGTGGCTTATTCCTGGATAGATATATATAGAATTTAGTTTAGTTTGTATCCTTCATACACTTACCAATAAGATTTACTCCTGGTCCCACCTATTTTGCTTTTGCTCCACCCTGTGTTCCCAACTTTATTCTGGATTATATTCGGTGTTTAGTTTCCCACTTATACTTCTGTTCTTGCTCTGTTTTTTCTTTTGCATTGCTCTTTTTTGTCCTCCCTGGTCTGGAGATTGGAGGAAGACCCACAAAGATGGAACAAAAGGAGTCCTGTATGGTTTTCAGTCTACTATTTTTAGTTGTTTTATTTCTAACCGTACAATCATACAATGCAATCTCTTTACCCATAGATTCAATGCCTACGATTTCACTTCTGTTTCAAGAAATATTCCCACAGAAGTGTTTGATTGCCTTGCTAAATCCTGCAGTATGATTACATAATACTCTTCTGTCCGCACAAATTATACAATATCATTGTAGGGTCTAGATATGCCCACAAATTGTTCCATTTGTAGATCTCTCTAGGTTCTTTACTGCTATGCTATGGTAGGCATCTAATCCAAATATACTAAAAATATTTCATTATTATCTGCATCTTCATGTACCCACTGGGAGTCTTTGGATTATTCCCCATGGATATGGAGGTCATATGCATGTCTTAAATTGTTGTTTGATCTTATCAGAAAGCCACCTGGCTCCCGCAAGAAAAAAGGGAGCAGCAAGGTGAATCTGTTCCCCCACGTGCAGCTCCCTCTCCACAATGCTTTCCACATCACATTGAGAAAGCATTGCCCTCATGTGGAGGCCTTGTCCTTGCTCCATTGGAGCTAACACCACACAGGAAGCCTCTGTGTTGGAGTGAAAGCATCCGGCAACGCTTTTGCCCTGGTTGGGGGTGGGCCCTACACCAGAAGTCACATGACATCATGTGATATCTGGCCCTCCAGACAGGGTGAAAGTGTCCTAGGACATTGATTTTACCCTGTCTAATGAGGTCATTAATGTAGTATTGGTTTGATTCTCTATTAATATTTGTATTCTGTATGTTTTTCCTTATTTTGCACCCATTTTACTTTGTTAGTTGCCTTGTATCCCAGGAAATCAAATTTAATAATGAACTTTTTGAAGCCTTTGTTGAACTACAGATACCCAGGAAAAAAACCTGCTGAACAACAAAACAAGAACTGCCCCATAACCCACTGAGACCATTTTTTTTCTTGCCTTCTTACTTTATGACTAAGAATTGGCCACAGGCAGTATAAGCTCACAGCTAAATGGAGTATTTCATCAGAGGCAATTCTTTAAAGAATGTCATTCATAATATGGAAAGCTTTCAAAAAGGAAACTACAAATTGCAGCAAACCCTGAATTATTCAGAGGGAACTGCAGATATCTAAGAGGTTTTATTAAGACATTCTCCTCCCAATCCTCGGTCACAAACAATGATCAACCAGATAATTAGGTTCCCAAATTATCTGGAAATAAACAATTCATTCAGAGGTGAACCAAGCCTTTCACAGCACATTTGACATATTTTGATACAAAAGCAAGGAGGAGCTGAGGAGCCTTCTAATCAAGGTGAAAGAAGAAAGCACAAAAGCTGGGTTGCAGCTAAACATCAAAAAACCAAGATTATGGCAACAAGAATGATTGACAACTGGAATATAGAGGGAGAAAATGTGGAGGCCGTGACAGAGTTTGTATTTCTAGGTGCAAAGATTACTGCAGATGCAGACTGTGGCCAGGAAATCAGAAGACGCTTACTTCTTGGGAGAAGAGCAATGTCCAATCTCGATAAAATAGTAAAGAGTAGAGACATCACACTGGCAACAAAGATCCGCATAGTCAAAGCCATGGTATTCCCTGTAGTAACCTACAGATGTGAGAGCTGGACCTTAGGGAAGGCTGAGCGAAGGAAGATAGATGCTTTTGAACTGTGGTGCTGGAGGAAAGTTCTGAGAGTGCCTTGGACTGCGAGAAGATCCAACCAGTCCATCCTCCAGGAAATAAAGCCCAACTGCTCATTGGAGGGAAGGATACTAGAGACAAAGTTGAAGTACTTTGACCACATCATGAGGAGACTGCAAAACCTAGAGAAGACAATTATGCTGGGGAAAGTGGAAGGTAAAAGGAAGAGGGGCCGACCAAGGGCAAGATGGATGGATGGCATCCTTGAAGTGACTGGACTGACCTTGTAGGAGCTGGGGGTGGTGACGGCCGACAGCTCTGGCGTGGGCTGGTCCATGAGGTCACGAAGAGTCGGAGACAACTGAACGAATGAACAACAACAAAAGTGGCCCAAGGATTGAATACACATTGTAGTGATCCAAGGACTGAAAACAAGGACTTGATAATTGTAGAGCATCCAGGAACCTTGAATAGTATGGCAACATAGCTACAAATGAATGTAGCGACAAAGTGTTCATCAGTGATGAGCGATTTTATAATTTTATGTTTGGGAAAAAGTCCTCCACTGTTGGTTACACAAATGTTTAACTTGATATTGAAAAATGTAAACACCCTGGGTTCTTCAGCTCCTGTAGACCAGCTTCCGATTTTTCAAAAGTGTTATTGAAGATGCAACCAAGACAACCTATAACATTGGCACTCTTGGAAGCTGCTGATCAAAGCCATAATTAACAATGATTGGTTACCATGTCGTAGTGTTAGTATTTGTATTAATACAAATATTCACACATATAATATAGATTTAACTCATACCAAACATGATCTCTTTAGATACAAACAAAAATACTGTCTTGAGAAGGTGTGTGGATTTACGTGCATATGCACATGGGAGTGTTCTACTCACTGAAAGGCACTAGAAAAAGTACACCATCTCCTTGTCCATGGCCTCCCTTAAAGAATACAGAAATGGGTGAACCTTTAGGTGTGGTTGAATAGCCAGATGAACCTGTCACCTCTTAAATAATCCCCTCTTGACTAAATACTGAGTCATACTCAATACATAATGGTTACACTGCATAGCGTTGCCTGGAGAGTTGACCAGTCCAATAAGAAATGTTTCAATTGGTCATGCTCTCAAAAAAATCCTGATGAGATTTCTTAAAATCTTTCCTTACTGCTCCCACAATAGCCATACCAAGTATTTTGGTAGAAGAACACAATGGAGTATTTTGTTGGCAACACTGGTAGATGAAATCAACATCACTGATACTGAAGTCTGTGGTACTGCTGCCAATTCTGCCCACAACAGATTGTAAAGCCATACTCCAGTGATCCTGAGTCAAATTCCATTTGATAATTCATATTGTCAGTGATCTGTCTCTCTGTGTGTCTTTAAATTGTCTATCAACGTAAGGCAACACCATTAATTTCATAGGATTTTCTTGGGCAAAAAAATACTCAAAGGTGGTTTTGCGAGTTCCTTATTCTGGAATATAGCCTACAGCACCTGATATTATTTAGTGGTCTCCCATCCATGTATTAACTAGGGCTGACCTTGCTTAGCTTCCAAGATCAGATGGGGTCTGTAGCCTTTTTCCAAGTAAAACTCTGACAAGTTTACATTTTGTGTACTAGCATTTTTATAATCCAATTATTTCCAGTAATAAACAGCCACTGCTGGTGAAGTAAACCTTTCCACCCCAACCCAAATCTAATGTTTTAATAGTATTTTATATAATGGCGAAATTGATAGAGGGAACCTATGGAAGCAGCAGCAGCAGCAGCAGCAAGGTAGCACCAAGGATAGCTCAACATGATTGTTGTCTTCTGATGTGATCTAGAACTCAATTGAAGCCTTTTATACTTCTGGTTCCTTTCACCATGGTGGAAAAATACAAAAGGATAATTCTCTGGCCTGAGAACCTTTTTTTTGTCCAGGAACTTCTGACATTCTTGCTCTTAGCATTGGCGCATTAGTCCTTGGGATCTCAGAAGTACTGGAATAGGGCAAGCTTTCAAAGGTCTCTGTATTAAAGGCTGAGCCTTGTTGGCTCATGGACAGGTCCAAGTGCCTCCTTCTCCAGTATTGTTGGCTTCTCACCTTCTCGAGTCATATTTACATTGACTATTTAATACAGTTTCAAATCAGTATTGAAGAAAGTGGTTTTACTATGCAGATCATTACATAGGAAATCCTAGAACCAGGTTGAGGCCAAATGATGATGATTTCACAAATCACAGATCACTGGTTCATATAAAGGGCTTCATTGTTTGGCTGTCACCACAGTTGAAACGAGCTTTAAACTGCATTAAATGGTCAGTGTAGATGGGGGTTTAGACTGCTAGACTTCTGGGTCATGACATCTTTGTGACTGCACCGAAAATAGATCCTGGAAGAAAAAGGAGAAAATGCCAACGCATGTGTGTTACAGCACAATCAACAGTAGCAGTCCTGTATGTAACTGTGCTAGATACTTATCTAAAGCTTTTTTTAAAAGTTTCCTGGCAAGTCTATTCTGCTATAATACCATTTCAGGCTTCATAAGCTTCATTTAGTTTTGAAAATATTGTTTGTTCATGCTTAAGAAGTCATTGAACACCAAGCTTTTCAGTCTTCCAAAACAATGATGCTGGGTTCAACAAAGTTATGATCTCACGGCATCTTTAAGGGCAGCGATATTAATTTTAAAACCCTCCTACCACATAGTTCTGAACATGAAACTTGTAATTGATAGGTAACGCTGGATAACATCCTACAGAGTTTTGGCATTTGTAGGTGAGGGGATGTATTCAGAATTCTCAAACAGAGAATTGTGAAGAATGTACAGGAAATTCATCCAAATTTAACCAAACATGTTCTGTTCATATTGATCAGTTTATTATAAGGGTCTCGAGATTCACCTTTGTAAAAATATTTAAGGAATATTGGGTTGCTATGAATTTTCCGGGCTTTATGGCCATGTTCCAGAAGCATTCTCTCCTGACATTTCACCCACATCTATGGCAGGCATCCCCAGAGGTTGTGAGGTCTGTTGGAAACTAGGCAAGTGAGGTTGATATATATGTGGAATGTCCAGAGTGGGAGAAAGAACTTGCTTGCTTGAGACAAGTGTGAATGTAGCAATTGGCCAGCTTGATTAGCATGGAATAGCCTTGCAGCTTCACAGCCTGGCTGCTTTCTGCCTGGGATAATCCTTTGTTAGGAGGTGTTAGATGTCCCTTATTGTCTCCTGTCTGGAATTCCCATTTTCTGGGTGTTCTTTATTTACTGTCCCAGTTTTAAGGAATATTTTTAATGTTTTGTTTACAAATACATGTAGCATATGTATACTGTATATATAGTACGACTGAGTTGTACCCCGCCTCAGGTTGTTAGGAGAGTCAGGTAACAAATAAAATGTATTATTATTGATTATATAATATACGTTGTTCAGACAAATATAACATCCTTCTCCGGCTTATTAAAATGCACATTAGGTTATATTTATAGTAATAATCATACCTCTTTTTGCATACAATTCACATTTTCCATATTCAGGTATTTACATTTTGAACAGTTCAGCATTGTCACTGCCACAGTTCACCTTTTTGCTGTAGTGCACCATTCTTACACTGAAATATTTGCTCCCTTTTTTCTTATTTTCTGGTGGGCTTGTTAGCACAAACAATTCAGTCCTTCCCTCATCTCATTTACATGTTCTGGTGTATCCTCTTGTGTATTGCTCATTAAAATGCATATTTGAAATCCGACTTGTGCTTCAGCAAATTATAATAAATACTAGTTTTCTTTCTCTGCTTTATTAGATGCAATTGACAAGAAATGCATTCCCCAACATAAACACGTATTCCATGTTATGTTTATAGGTTTTCCCAGACTAAAATTGTAGCCATGTCTGTTATTGATTCCATACATAGCAATTTATTTTTAATTAGATACATTTATACCTTCACCCTGAGGCTAGAATTTCTTATGAACTGATTGTTAGAGGAGGGAGGCATTGAGAGAAAACGTAATGCAGCTGCAAGCATTCCCTTGCTGCTGATCCAAGACATGTGTTCTCATCTCACACAGCAAACAAATTAAAAATTCCTACTAATGGGGCACAGCAACTGTTCCAGTCAGTGCATGAAAATAATCAAATCTATATAAATAAAAATGTAATGTTCGTTTGTGGGATTAACATAACTCAAAAACCACTGGACGAATTGACACCAAATTTGGACACAATACACCTATCAGGCCAACAAGCGATCATCACTCATAAAAACACTGAAAAACAAAGCAAGAACAAGAAGACATAGTTTTTATAATTTTTATTATTCATTGCTTTTATGGTTTTTAAATGTACTGCGATGTTTTTGCTTTTATTGATGTATGTATTTTTATATATGGTATCTAATTTTTGATGACTTGTACACCACCCTGAGTCGCCTTCAGGCTGATATGCACAGGATAGAAATGTTGTAAATAAATAAATATTCTCGCTGTATTATTTCAAATGTGAGCATTTCTTCTTTTCAAATAATTTTCAAAATACTCTCTTTTATAAGCCACTCATGATACGATGCATATCCTCCTTGGTACTGACACAGAAAATCTTTGAAACTTTACTGTGCAGCTCTGGAATGTCAAGATCTGGAAACTTCACCTAAAATGATGCTTGATAATATATCTAAAGGAATCACACATGGCTTTCATCAAGTTTTAAGACACTCTGAGTCATAAATATCAGCCTCTATTAAGTATGTTTTCAGTAATGCAAATCTGAGGAAGAACTCCCTTTCCTTTTTTAATTCAAAACTATGCCTCCAGAAACCAAAACATGCATGAATACCTACAGGTTTTGGCCTAAATCCAAAATGATAGCAACAGTATCAGGGTTCTAGGACCTCCTGCAACCCGCTTCAGGACAGAAAGCATGCCACACATCAAAGGGACATAAGTTTGAACAATATAATAACATTGTTTAAAATTTACTCATCTGAAAGTATTTCTGTCTGTGTTTTCAGCCTGATCAGACATAGACTTAGTGAAAAATTCATCATTCCCCTCATCCTCTGAGATAGAATCCCCAGCATCTTGCTGCTGAGCTCCAACATATGACAGAGCTAGCTAGGGAAACCACAGCCCTCCTATATTCTGTCAAACTCAATAAAACTGCATCACCTCCAATACAATATTTTTAGAGCATACAATTTTTCCTAGATTGGTCAGTTGGAAGTGGTGAATAAAAAGAATGGTGGGGACTTCAGAAACACCTTCCCCCTATTCTCCCATTAAGAAATGCACCTGAAAATGGTCAGTGGTTGAAAGCAGAGGTTTTGCGCTTTCTACTGATTTTTCCAGGAAAGCCTAGAGAAGACAATTATGCTGGGGAAAGTGGAAGGCAAAAGGAAGAGGGGCCGACCAAGGACAAGATGGATGGATGGCATCCTTGAAGTGACTGGACTGACCTTGAGGGAGCTGGGGGTGGTAACGGCCGACAGGGAGCTCTGGCGTGGGCTGGTCCATGAGGTCACGAAGAGTCGGAGACGACTGAACGAATGAACAACTGATTTTTCAGACAAGTGTTTCAGCACTGGGGCGGGGAGCAGGGATATTATATTGATCTTTTTCGGTTGCCTAACACACTTCTAGGTGTCAGTCAGTTTTTGGATGCCAATAGAAATTTCACCTAATAGACATTTGTATTTGTCCAATAAGAGGCATGTAAGACATGACAACTGTGAAATTGTCTGTCTGTCTGTCTGTCTGTCTATCATCTATCTATCTATCTATCTATCTATCTATCTATCTATCTATCTATCATCCTTTCCTTCTTTCCATTCATCCATTCAATTATCTCTGGAATATATACTCAATCATTCACCCTGCATGGGATCCAAACAATCTAACTATGAAAGGGAAAGAAAAAGCTGGTGTGAGGAACAATCTATCACAGCGTTTCTCAACCTGGGGGTGAGGACCCCTCGAGGGGGGTCACGAAGGAGTTTCAGAGGGATCACCATAGATCATTTCTGATGGTCTTAGGAACCCCTTGCCAGAGGAAGCTGAAGATCTCTCTGCCTGTCCTTATCTTCCTTTTTGGAAACAGGCAGTGAATCCTCCAACCAAAAGCTCTCCTCTGCTGTGATTAGCCTGTGTGAGAAGTTTGGCTCAATTCAATCATTGGGGAGGTTCAGAATGCTCTTTGATTGTAGGTGAACTATAAATCCCAGCAACTACAACTCCCAAATGTCAAGGTCTATTTTTCCCAAACTTGACCAGTGTTCACATTTGGGCATATTGAGTATTCGTGCCTACTTTGTTCCAGATCTATCATTGTTTGAGTCTACAGTGCTCTCTGGATGTAGGTGAACTACAACTCCAAAGCTCAAGGTCAATGCACACCAAACCTCTCCAGTAATTTCCGTTGGTTGTGGGAGTTCTGTGTGCCAAGTTTGCTTCAATTCCATCGTTAATGGAGTTCAGAATGCTCTTCGATTGTAGGTGAACTATAAATCCAAGCATCTACAACTCCCAAATGATAAAATCAACCCCCCCCCACAACCCCACCAGTATTCAAATTTGTGCGTATCAGGTATTGTAAATGAAAATACATCCTGCATATCAGATATTTACATTACAATTCATAACAGTAGCAAAATTACAGTTATGAAGTAGCAACAAAAATAATTTTATGGTTGGGGGTCATCACAACATGAGGAAGTGTATTAAGGGGTCACGGCATTAGGAAGGTTGAGAACCACTGATCTATCACATCTGATCATAGTGACTGGGGAAAATTTGGGGAACCAAAGACCAACACCTCCCCCTCCCCTCCCCCTCCCCCTCCCCTCCTCAGCTAATGATAGGGATGACCCTTTAAATTAGAATGTATGTTACAGAAGTTGCACATCGTCCCTTTTTTGAACTATATAAAAATAGATGCACATTTCTTTTGTGTTTAGACTGGATAAGCAAAAAAAAAAAATCAAACTCACAAACATTTTGTCAGAGGTTAAATCCTGTAAAGACCTTGTAGTCTTATAATAGATCAAAATTCCAATATTGGTTAATAATTGTATATCATTATCTCTTAATTCTAGTTCTCTCTTTGTGTTTGTTTATTATGGATTGATGGGCAGACAAACAGAAAGGGAGAGACATGCAAATGTATGGCAAGGGAAGTGTTCGACTTGCTGAACAGCTGTCCTAATGTTATGACTGAGTTATTGGGGTTGCCAAGATATTGCTAACCTTCTTTGGACAAGGTCAGGCAGTAGTCACATTTAGAGGTTTGATATAGCAAGACTAAGCACATTGCATCTGGTTGTTAAAGCCAATAGATCCAGTGTTAAGTCTGATGTGCTAGATAAATAAATCAAACCTAGATTGTCACCGAAATATTAACTATTGCAAGACTAGACTTTCTGGAGACATTTTGTGGTGTGACATTTCAATCAGAGAAAGAAGACTGACAATGTTCTTGAGGACTGTCTTGTTATTGTCACTCTCAACTGTTCTTGAAAGCAATTTTAAGCCCATCTATGCATTATCGCAATTTAGTAATACTGAGTAGCAATTATGTGATTTCAACATTCCATAGTTTCTAATATATTCCAGAGTCTCTTAGTAACCAAGAAAACAAGCCTTTGAAAGATATTTATAATGTATCATCCCTTCGAGCTATGAAGAACACTAAACTCCCAGCATAGCAAAAACAGAGGGAACTGAGTAATGGGTCTGATTTTAAAAAAAGATGCAAAGGCCAGAATCTGGAGATCTAGTTTAAGCATGTCTTGTGACCAATTTCACTTTTCTTCTATGAATAGCAGGGATCTAACATTTGATCCCAACTCTTTTGGAAGTCTGAAGTTTCAGAAGTATTATACAACCCCAGTTCTAACCATGACTCTGTACAATCAGTGCCGTAAACATAGAGGTATCTATCGATGTGTCAAGAAGTTTAGGCTTTTAAACTCTATTAAATGGTGGATACCCAATTATTTTCTGGTATTATTTATTTATTTTATTTTTTCCCACATTTCTAACCTGCCCTTCTCAGCCCTCGAAGGGGGGGGGGGGGGGGGACTCAGAGCGGCTTACACTGGCAACAATTCAATGCCACAAGATAATACAAATATAAACCAATATGACAACAGTTTAAAACAGTAAATAGAACATTAAGTTCAAAACACATTAAAAACATTGTCATCAATCCATATAGCTAATTCCATTCCCATTTAACATCTAAAGTGCTGTCATGCTTGCTGTCCAAAGGCCTGGTCCTAGAACCAGGATTTAACCTTCTTCTTGAAAGAAAGGAGGGAAGACGCCAACCTGATCTCACTGGGGAGCGAGTTCCACAGGCGTGGGGCCACCGCAAAGAAGGCCTTGTCCCTCGTCCCCGCCAAGCGCACTTGTGAGGCTGGCAGAACTGAGAGCAGGGCCTCCTTGGATGATCTTAAACTGCGAGGCAGGACATAGAGGGAGATACGTTCAGACAGGTAAGCTGAGCTGGAACTGTATAGGGCTTTATAGGTCAAGACCAGCACTTTGAATTGTGCTCGGAAGTGGACCAGCAGCCAGTGGAGCTGACACAGCCGGGGGGGGGGGGGGGGAGTGGTATGCTCCCTGTATGCCACTCTAGTAAGTAACCTAGCTGCTGCCCTTTGGGCTAATTGACATTTTCGGACAGTCTTCAAAGGCAACCCCATGTAGAAAATGTTGCAGTAGTCTATTTGGGATGTAACCAGAGTGTGGACCACCGTGGCCAGATCAGACTTCTAGGTAGAGAACTACTTCTCCTTCTTGCCCATCTTTTTGATACCAGTTAAAAACACAACTGTTTGCACAAGCCTTCAGAAATTCGGCAGGTTTCTAATCTTTTACTGCTACTTGTTTGCTTTGAATCTCAGGAGACATGCCAAAGATTCCGTCCTGCCTCTAAACCAGTGCCTGTCATCAGTGATGGATGGGATGAGAGTTGGTGCTCATCTCCATTTCTAAGCTGAAGAGCCAGCGTTGTCCATAGACACCTCCAAGGTCATGTGGCCGGCATGACTGCATGGAGCGCTGTTATCTTCCCACTGGAGTGGTACCTATTCATCTACTCACATTTGTATGTTTTTGAACTGCTAGGTTGACAGAAGCTGGGGCTAACAGCAGAAGCTCACGTCTTTCCCCAGATTTGAACCTGTGACCTTTTGGCCAACAAGCTCAACAGCTCAGCGGTTTAACCCACTGTGCCACCGGGGGCTCCAATGATGGAGTATTCTATTATTTTCTTTGCCAATCTCACATCCTCTGATATTCAACATATCCCTATTCCTTTTACCTAATCTAGGAGAAGGTTTTTTGCATAACAGATACTGTTGCAAGGTGATCCCTCAGCATTTTATTTCAGTTCCAACAAGGGGTGTATCTGTAGTATAGAATTAATACAACTTTACACTACTTCAACTGCCATGGCTCAGTGCTATGTGTTCTGTTGACCCTCCAAGTACTTGGAGGGTCAACATGCTGCGCAGGAAACAGATTTGAGACTATATAGTTGAACCAAAACAAGAATTTATGATCTGTCAAGAATTTTAGATTTTCTCTTCTCCTGAGTCTCACATAGCATTGGATCACATAGGTGTCAAATTGCATTAATTTCCATAGTGTAGATGCACCCAAGTTCACAGAAAATTTTGGCTAATTTAACTTATCCCAGCTATTAGATCAACCTTTACCTAATGCATTATAAAATTTGTAGTAAAAACTATTTGTCAATGTGAGAATGAGAATGTAGTTATACACACTTAAGCAGACATGCACATTTTCTTTGTATGATTCCAAACAGGATGTTGGACTACAATTTCCACCAACTCGTAGCCAACATGAGTAATGGCAGAAGGGATAGAAGTGATAGTCTAATGTCATTTGGCAACTCAAACCTGGGAATCATTGAATTAGAGTGAATAAAATCTTTGTACATGAAACAAGAGTTAAAGTGCCCCTCAATTGCACATACAAAGTTAAGCAATTGCAACAAATCAGAAAATAATGAGATGGTTTCACTAAATAAAATGCCCTTCGATTGAAAAATACAATGATCCAGGAGAGAGAAAGTATGCAGCCACATATTTTAACAGGAGAACATTTCCTACTTGTCATTATTTATAACGAGACAGCAGACCATATTTTTGGTTTAAAACTAAGAGTTATGATTCTTTTCCAGAGTGCATGACTCATATGTAGATTTTAATGCAGCACTCAACTTGTAAATCACAAGTGGGAAAGTGTTCAGAGTATTCAACTATAATGTTCAAGCTAATTAGCTGTGCTTGAAAGTGTCTATATATTCTATATCATTACATACAGATATTTAAAATATCTTCACCTTTTACTTAAAAATATTTAATTTATATACGTATAATGAACTCAAATTATCTTTATCTGAAATTAAAGGGAGGAGAGTTCCTAGTTATATATATAATGTGTTGACATTTGGATCCAGTTAAAAGATTATAACCTCAATGGTTTTTTTTTAATCGTGTCAGAAGCAACCTGAGAAACTGCAAGGCGCTTCTGGGGTAAAAAAATTGGCTGTCTGCAGAGACGTTGTCCAGGATGTGTTACAATCCTGTGGGAGGCTTCTCTTACGTCCCCACATGGGAAGACGGTAGTTCCCTCTGTCTCATGGATTTTAACTGCCGATCTTCAGGTCAGCAGTTCAGCCGGCACAAAGGTTTAACCTATTGTGCCACCATGGCTCCTATTATAACCTTAATGCTGAGAACACATATGGATCTAAGTCATAAGACCTTTTTCAAAAGGCTCTGATAAACACTTCAGTGTCACTCACAGCTTACAAGGGGGATTTCTCTTTTGGCAAGAAAGCCGCAGTATAGGAGAATGGAAGGTCCTTTTATCTTCATCTATAATCCTTCATTTACCACTAGTTTTTTATTTATTTATTTACTTACTTGCTTACAGTATTTATATTCCACCCTTCTCACCCCGCAGGGGACTCAGAGTGGATTACAATGCACACATACATGGCATTCAATGCCATAGACATACAACATATATAGACAGACACAAAGGCAATTTAACATTCCAGCTTTCTAGCTTCATGAGGGTATGCTCAATTCCAGCCACAGGGGGAGCTGCTGCTTCACCGTCCACTTATGACACCAAGTCCTTGATGGAGTACTTTCCTCATTCTTATGCACGTTGCTGGAAGGTTTTATGGTGTTGTAAATTTGTTAAATTAGCCTCTCTGAATAAAGAAGTATCTAAATTTTCTACTTGACAGATGCAACTGTTTTTCGGGCTGCATAGGTCAACAGCAAACTAGACTATTAATGGTGGGGAGCTTACTCTGACCTGGACTGGCTTCAAACTCATGACCTCTCGGTCAGGAGTGATTTAATGCAGCTGGCTACTAACTAGCTGCACCACAGCTGGTTTCCAACTGGAAACTGCTTGATATTAGTGTTCCATACTACTAGAAATTAAGCAGCAGAGGGATTTTAGTAAAAGCTGAAATAAGGAAACGGAGCAAAATTTCTGCTTGCACTGATATGGGAAACCTGTCAACATGGGAAACCTATGGGCCCTGCAGGAAGGAAGAAGAATGGAATAAACTCAGCAGTCTAAAATTAAACAGGTATCATTAAGATTCACTCCTACACACTAGGGTTAGAATGTAAAGCTATAACCACATTAGTCTGAAATATCAGTGTGCAAAGTGATCCTATAGCATCTTAGGGCAGAGCTATATTGCAGAATTCATGCAGCTTGATACTTCTTTAACTGTCATGATTCAATGCTATGGAATTCTGGGAGTTGTGGTTTGGTGAGGCATCAGCACTCTTCGGCAGAGAAGAAACATCTTGTAAAATTACAACTTCTATGATTTCACAGCACTAAGCCATGACGATGTGGTGTCAAACTGTATTAATTCTGCAGTGTATATGCAGGCTAATATTCTGAGAGAAATTAGCTGGTATAGCATAAGCTTTCATTGACAAAGCTTATTTCACAGATGCATGGAATAAAGAGTCTCAGAACAGACCTTTAGAGGCAGATGGTGTTTGTGTGAATAGTCACTCCAGACTAACAGGGCCCATGTCTTCAAATTCTTCCCCCAGTGTGTTTTTGAGTGAATATGAATGTTATAGTTACACCGTAGAAGAATATATGTGAATACATGGAACAACAGACTGGTTCAAGATTGGGAAAGACATACGGTAGGGTTGTATACTTTCAACCAACCTATTCAACTTGTATGCAGAACATATCATGCAATGTGTGAGGGGCTTGACGAATCCAAGGCTGGGGTTAAAATTGCTGGAAGAAACATTAACAACCTTAGATATGCAGATGATACCACTTTGATGGCCGAAAACGAGGAGAAGCTGAAGAGCCTTCTAACCAAGGTGAAAGAAGAAAGTGCAAAAGCTAAGTTGCAGTTAAACATAAAAAAACCTCAAGATTGTGGCAACAAGAATGATTGATAATTGACAAATATAGGGAGAAAATGTGGAGGCAGTGACAGACTTCGTATTTCTAGGCGCAAAGATTACTGCAGATGCAGATTGCAGCCAGGAAATCGGATAACGTTTACTTCTTGGGAGGAGAGCAATGACCAATCTCGATAAAATAGTGAAGAGTAGAGACATCACAATGAAGATTTGCATAATCAAAGCAATGGTATTCCCTGTAGTAACCTCTGGATGTGAGAGCTGGACCATAAGGAAAGCTGAGCGAAGGAAGATAGACGCTTTTGAACTCTGGTGTTGGAGGAAAATTCTGAGAGTGCCTTGGACCGCAAGAAGATCAAACCAGTCCATACTTCAGGAAATAAAGCCCGACTGCTCATTGGAGGGAAGGATATGAGAGGCAAAGATGAAGTACTTTGGCCATATCATGAGAAGACAGGAAAGCTTGGAGATGACAATGATGCTGGGGAAAATGGAAGGAAAAAGGAAGAGGGGCCGACCAAGGGCAAGATGGATGGATGGTAACCTTGAAATGACTGGCTTGACTCTGAAGGAGCTGGAGGTGGCGATGGCCAACAGGGAGCTCTGGCATGGGCTGGTCCATGAGGTCACGAAGAGTCAGAAACAAAAGAACCAATAAACAACAAAATAAGAATATAATCTCTTTTTAAGTCATAGCTGTGATAGAATTTTAGTGAATCTAAAAAAGGAATTAGCAAGAGGTAATATGTAAGTTCAAGTTCTAGTTGTATACAAGCCAGTAATGATCAGTTATTATATTACTGGAGAAAGTGAAACCCCAAAATCTTCAGTTAATAATTCCTTATCAATTCCTATTACAAAATATTTAGAAGTCCCCCTAGAAAAATTGGCACTTCAGACAAGGAGGATCTCTGGCATCTACACTCCACATACTGAACTTTTGAATGCCTCAGGGGTTTTGTTTTGCATCTGTAACCCATTTCGTGACTGATGTGTGCATGATTGATTTTGCTTGTAGTTACTAC
This sequence comes from Anolis sagrei, assembly GCF_037176765.1. NCBI lineage: Eukaryota > Metazoa > Chordata > Lepidosauria > Squamata > Anolidae > Anolis > Anolis sagrei. The sequence goes on along the minus strand of NC_090025.1, from coordinate 51,423,220 downwards.
TCACCTGCACACTGTTTGATGAATGGGCATTGACATTGGACATTTGCCCAAAAATAATAACCGTAAAGCAACACTGATGACACTGGTCAGCGTTGCTGCCTTGCAAATGAAGATTAATAGTTTATAGCATTGTTTTTAGTTGCTAAGCACGCAGCTGAATAAACAACCCCAAAACAAAAACAGGTATTGTTGCTTTTTGCTCTGCAACTCTCCCAGAACTCCTCAACTAGCATGGCCACTTATACTCCCCAAAAATAACTCTACCTGGCTCTACAAGAGAGGGGTGTCCCATGGCAAACCCATCACTAGTGGCATTCAACCTTAAATCCCCAAATGTTGCTGTAGATCCCAGCATCCCCAGCTAGCATGAGCAAGGGACAGAGCTGCTCTGAGCTGTAATCATACATGTGGTTGAATGTGACCTTCACACAGACTGTCAAAAATCAAATCATAAATGTCCAGCAGAATAACTTATTAGCAGCAGTGTGACCCAGTACCAGTAGCCCAAAATGATAAAAAGAACAAAAACACACAGACCAATGTTATCTCTCCCATAGGAGGCTTTTCTTTGTAGTAAAATAATATGGTTACACTATTTGCAATAACGTTTCTACAAACAAAGTTCTTTATACTTCCTTCATTGCTTCCACGCTGGGCTTCTTTCTTATGCAGATAAACAGCTTCTAGCTTCACTCTCACAGAGCATCCTCTCACACTGGACTTACACAGGAGCTTCACACAGTAGCTTTACACACAGCTTTACACAATGAGGCCTTCAACTTGGGGCTTCTCTCGCCAAAACTTCTCACACCAGGTCTTCTCACACTCGACCTTCTCATAGACTAAGGCCTACTTCACACTGTGAGGCCTTCTCATAGACTGAGGCCTTTCTCCCACTGAGGTCTACCTCAAACTGACAGCTACTAAGCTACAGGCACACCTGCTTATATAGAACTGCAGCTTTTGCTGAGTCATTGCATTCATTTAACTCAGTGCTTAACTCACATTTTTGTAACTAAAAATTCCTAGTTAATATTTAATATCTCTGACAGGTTTTCTCTTCCAAACAATAATTAAAAATAGGCCTGTGCTTCTGCAATCCTAAAATATCCCCAAAACTTTAAAAGAAAAAGCAAAGATGGCCAAAAGTAAAATTGGAAGTGATGTGGTTTTACTTCTGATCACTTTGGGTGCCTTTGCTCCAGACAGTCAACTACTTTTAAATCTAACTTTGGCAGATTCTTCAGTTCATCATTAAACCTAATAAGTATCCAGTAAAGAAAAAATATTTTAAAGTGAGCAAATGCAGACAATCATTCACCAAGACACAACTTAGCAATCATAGGATAAATTGGTCTTTTAGAACCATGGCAGATGGTGAGCCAGTATTATGTCAGTTACCCTTTGCTTCTGTCCACAAATACCTGGAAATATAGAAGGTTTTCTATTGTCTGGCATGACACTACAAGCAAACAGATTTACCACATGTTAAATTGTAATTTGGTATGTGGTTATCTGTCTTCAACCAACACCACTAAATGTTAAGCAGCAGTGAAACAAAATATCTGAGAACCCAAAGTACAGGCTAGCTAAAAGCTTTTGTCCACATCTGGTAGTCATTTTCATTTCCTACTGGTTTTTGTCACAGAGAAGCTAAAAAAGTAGATTTTACAAGCTAATTTTAATGCCCAAGATTCCTTTCCTAGCATTACTGACAGGGCCATACCTAACTTCAAGGTTAAAAGATTTAGGGTTTTGTAGCTTGTAAAAAACCAAATGAGAGGGTCATAATAGAGGTGTATGAAATCTTTGCAATGTGGAAAAAAACAGGAAGAGGATTTTCTACCTCATAGCACATGAAATTGGGACCATCCAATGAAGTTAAGTAACGGGAAGCATTATTAGTATGTAGTTCAAATCTATAGCTTCAAATTCGTGCTAAGTGATGCTGCTAAGATAGCATGGAGTATAAGACTATCGTATATTATCCTCAGCATCATCAGCGTTTCTAGGTAACACTAGTGAAAGGGAGTAGCAATGCACTCAGAAGTGCCTATATTAGCAATCATTGCAAAATTCACACGTGCCTCAAACAAAGAGCTGTTTCTTCCACCCTGGGCATTCCACAAATATATAATCCTCACTTGCCTAGTTTCCAAAAGACCTCACAACCTGAGGATGCTTGCCATAGATATGGGTGAAATGTCAGAAGAGAATGCTTCTGGATCATGGCCATACAGACCAGAAAACTCACAGCAAGCCATGGACTAATGGCTTGAGTGCTGAACTCAACTCTTGAGAGACCAGAAGTTGTATCTTTATTCATCTATGGAAATCCATTAGGGGACTTTGGACAAGTCACACTCTTTCAGCCCCAAAGAAAAGCAATAGCAAATAAATCTTTGACAAGAAAACTATCATTTGGATGCCATAAGTCGGATAAATCAATCACAGTTCCCGGTCATATCAAAACATCACCCCCAAAGCCACCCAATGAACCAGACCTGAATTTAACTTGTGAATTTTTTTTACCACAATGACATGGTGTGGTTCTTTGCATCAGGAGGGAAGGACCTGGCACTTTGACTTCCACATGTCTACTTATGTCAGAAAAAAATATACATGTATCAATCAGAATTTTTTTACTATAGTTATTTCCTGTGTATGTATGTGCCTTCAAGTCTTCTTTTGACTTATGACAACTATACATTTCATAGGGTTTTCTTAACCAAATAATACTGAGGTGGTTTCCCAGTTCCTTCCTCTGAAATATACCCACTATTCATTTGTAATCTCTCAGCAGGGTTGATACTATGTAGTGTCCAAGATTAGATGGGATCTAGTGACTTTAAGGTATTACCTTTTGGTACATTTTGGCGCATGTAAGCTGTCCTGAGTCCCCCTTCAGGCGTTGAGAAGGACAGGGTAGAAATGCTGGAAATAAATAAATAAATGTGTACATAGATGGAAATATTGCACATAGAAATACATGAAATTTATGTGAATGCTACCTAAATTAGAGTAGGATACATATCCAAGTAAGATATATTTGAATGGATAAAATGACTCACAATATGATCTTAGTTGTGAATAAAAGAGACAGTGCCAATGGAATTCAAAATGAAGTCTTATGAGTCAAACCTATGCGGACACATACATTCCAGTGATGATATCAGGCGCGTCCCCAATGAACAGAAAGTATGAGACTGCCTTCCAACTCAGTAGGACAGGCTTGCCAGTTGAATCCAATGAAGCTTATACCAATACCATCTAAAGAGAGAAGAACTATGTAAGGCCAGTAAGCCTAGTTTCTCAAATTACCTAGTTGTACCCACTGCAATCCACTACACAACAAAGGACACCGTTGGTACTGCTGTTGTCCTTTGACTTTTTAAAAAAGCCTGGAAGTGAACTCCAGTCCATTTCTTATTAATCCTTGATATTTTAGTGGTTACACACCCTGAATTACACTCCAAGGTGTGCTTCTTATGAATGTTTACTAAACTGATTACAAGCCGATGGCTATGCAATGTTTGAAAAGGCTTAGCTTGACAATGTAACTGTAGCTGTTTGAAATGTTTTTAGACTCTGAATACAGAATATATGGCTCTGCAGCCAAGTGTTGCCTTCCTGATCTTCCTACTTCTTCCAGGCCTTCCTTTGGTGGTTTTCCCACTTTTGTCTGGGGTTCTCTTTAACTTTCTAAAATTTAGTTACTGGCAGAAAGACTTTTCAAATAAACTCTGTTGGTATTTTTGGAGGACAGACAAGGCTTATGCAATATGATTTTATATGCTTTTATGGTTTTAACCTGGATTGTTTTAATACTAATATTGCTTAATACTGTTTTGATATTTGTATGTTTTGTGTATTTTAAGTTGTATTGAAATGTTTTTAGTTGTGAGCCACTTTGAGTCTCCATATGGAGATATAAAGTGGGTTATAAATAAACATAATAATAAACATAACAATAATAGGAACATCTATATATACTTATACAAAGAGTTAAAGAAGCAACATATTAAAAAAGCAAAAATTGTAGAAACATAATAGGTTAGGGCTTTTTAAAAATGCAATATAGGTATTAAAGAATTAAAAACGATCATTTCAAAAATTATCCAAGGGTCCTTCAGTGATAGGTTTTCTTAGTTCTTACTACCAATCAACATTTTTGTTTTCCCAACTTAACCATTTTGTGTATGAGGTAAGAAATAAAGAATTGAAAAGGTGGCGGAAAACATGGGAATGTTACAAATGGAAAATCTACAATACCGTGTAGATTCCACAATAAATTTCTAAGTCTGAAGCAAAGCAATTGCATAAGTCTTGCTTGGATGCAACTCAAGAAATATATGAGAGGGGTACTTTAAAAATTATATGTTTAACTTTGTTTTCCACTAATGAAGCAAAATCACTCAACAAATAATGAAGATAATTTTAGTTCAGAAGACATAATACACAATCATTTTCCTGGATAAGAGATGACTATGTTCATTGTAGGATTCAGGCCTGTGTCCACTTTAGACTTAATTATCCTACTGACAAGTTCTCCATTGGACCAAACACTTGTTTGAGTGTAGTATTTGCAGGGCTTGGGAAAGTTAGTCTACTAGGCTGTGAAGTGAAGAATCCTCCAAATAACATAGTCCTTGGCCAAGTTGGCTAGTGGATGGTGGGAACTGTTGCCCAGAAAAGTCTCAAATACTTGCAGCCAAAATAGTACTAGATTGTAATGCTGTTCAGTGTTGGCACATAATGTTCAAATCACATACTAGAAAGCCATATTCCTTGGCCACTCTTCAGCCATCTTAAGATGTTCCAGGAATCCCACCCATTTTCTCCAAGGTAGAGCCAAAAAGCTTTTGTGACACGATTACCACCAGGACAGTAACTTTGATCAGGATGCTGTAGGAAGGGAAGATCCATTATCTATTTTCTAGCTATCTCTGAAGCACAGCAGCAATCAGGATTTCCGGGAATAGAGAAGGAGACAGTGTATACATCTCCTCCTTCTGAGATGTGATCACACAGGAGGTACAGATAGACATTTTAAACCAATGTGCATGTGTTTATCTGTGTTTGGTTTTTGACTCACTTCTTGGCTTCTCGCAAGCATAAATGTGTCTCGCCACTGTTATTTAAGATATATTAATCTTGATGTACCAATCCATAGACATGAACTGCCTTGGTCAAACCACTAGATTGGCTTGGTCTTTGAGCAAACATGCACACAGTATTGCATCATGTTCCTCATACCTTTTAAGTAAGACATATATTACAAAAAGTATATATTTGAAATGCTGATCAAACACAATACCAACAGTTTTAATATTTTGAAGTGCTTTTTAATTATCTTAAAAAACACCGGAGTTTTGAAAATGTGAAAAAAATGAGTTCAGGTGGTGTGCAGCCTTGAACTTGTAAACAATAGAAGTTGTGCAGTTCATATATTAAAAAGGGGGTAGAAATGTATGAAGATGCGTGTGTGGTAAAGTCAAGGTGATAAAAGTGCATTTAAAAAGGAATTGTACAATAAAACGAGGAACTAGGCAAACATGCTCTATTTCAGACAAAACAGTTGATCATAGAACCCATTTTCTGAAATGCATGTGATAATGTCCTAAGTTATCCATTGCAACTCACAAAAGCAAAACAAATTGACAGACTGCTGGATTACAGTCACAGAATCCAGTCCATTAGCAGAGGTATGAATAAAGACAGTCGTTTCATTGCTCACTACATATATTGCTGTTGCTCAGAATATAACAAAACAAATCTTCTCAAAGACAGTTTTGAATGCTGGTAAGTATTTTGTAAGTAGTGTTATTGCTTTTACACATCCAACACTAACCCACAATTGAAACGATTTGAAAGACGTGTATCATTTTATGCACACCTTTAAAAGTTTGGGGGCAAAGGTCATGATTCCCATCTTTCAGTGCCCTATTATATTCTATCCCATTCCCACAAATGCATACTTTGTACACAAGGCCTTGCTACTCAGTGCTAAATCCAAAAAGTTTACATCAAAAATCATGCAAAAATCAAAACCAGTTGATTCTTTCAGGATTGGTGTATGCAAGGAAGAGCCAAGAAATCCTGCAGTGAAGCATGAAGAGAGTAAATGAGCTGGTCTAAAACATGCTGCCACATTCCTTTATATATATATATATAAATTGTTAGTTAATAGCTATTAAGCCTGCTGTCTATGAATGTGCTCATCTTGTTTGGGGGACTTCTGGACCATTTTAGGCCAAGAGAGGCCTATAAGTATTTTATGTTAACTTTTTATTTCTATATGACACATCCCTCAATTTGGATAAAGCATTTGATTGTGTCCCTAATGAAGTTATTTAGTACGCATTTCAACAACATGCTGTTCCCGAAGAACTGATCAACTGGGTTCAGATTCTGTACAGCGATCAAAAAGCAGGATGCAGGCCACTACTGGCACTTCGCCAGAGTTCCCCATCATCATCAGTGTGCATCAGGGCTCACCAATTCCCTCTTTTTCATTGTTGCGATGGATGCAGTTACTAGAGATCTGCTGAAGCTGGCACCTTGGACTTTGCTGTATGCCAATGCCATAATGCTTGCTTCTGAAGACAAGGAAGAACTTGAACGCCAAGTGCAAGCATGGTGTGACTGGTTGGTGCAATACGGTCTTCGCCTCAATGTCTAAAAGACGGAGTACCTGATAACCAACGAGGAGGACACTGGTACCATGCAGACAGACAGAGTGGATCTCCCAAAAGTCAACACCTTCAAGTATCTCAGATCAACGGTAACTTCAGATGGCAACCTTTCTGACAAAGTCACCACATGGATCAACGCGGCTTGAATGACATGGGACTCAGTAGCAGGTGTACTCTGCGACAAGAAGATCCCCGATCACCTAAAATCTGTCATAAGGACTGTCGTAAGGACTGCTGCAATATATGGAGGCAAATGTTGGCCGGCAACAAAGGAAACAGAATGCCGACTCAGAATTATGGAGATGAGGATGCTATGATTTACAGCTGGTGTCACATGTTTTGACCACATCTGCAACGCTGACAACTGGCAATGCTTTGGCAGTTGTCTCAGATGGTATGGTCATGCTCTCCGAGGTGAAGATGAGTCCATTCACAAAATAGCTCTTGATTTAGAAGTGCCTGGCAAGAGACCAAAGGGATGATCGAAGTAACACTGGCTGGACACGTTGCACAACGATCTGAAGACTGCTGACATACAACCAGGCACATGACCAGGTGAATGGCGCCAACAAACTAGTAATGCAGACCTTGCCATCAAGTGGGACAATTGCTGAAGAAAAAGAAGTTAACATTCTATTCCTAAAAAAACCAAAACCCTGTTCTGTGCCTAAAATTGCCCAAGATAGAAAAAGATGGGTGAAGTGCACAAAACTCCGAGAGGATATATTGAATCATTTAAGGTCCATCTTGTTTTTACAAAACCTTTTTTTTACCCCTGAAAGGACTGGGGTGGCACACAATGGGCCTGTAACGTTATATAAGTCAGACAAACTGTACTTTGCCCAGTCCTGAGACTTGGTGAGTACTTCTCAGGACCAGTTATCAATTCCTTAAAAACACCTGAAATGTTACATGCCAAGAATTACAAGTCAAGGCTTGCAAAGATCTGTATATGAAAAGAATGTACTGTAATATTCTCACAGGAGAGATTGCTATAAAATGTGTTATGCAGTGAAGATCACCGACATTTGTGTAGCTCATAAAGAATTTCTTTCAGGATTGGTGTATGCAAGGAAGAACCAAGAAATCCTGCAGTGAAGCATGAAGAGAGTAAATGAGCTGGTCTAAGCTTCTTTGCTTCTCAGATGCGCATAGATGCAGGAGAAGAGCATCTTGGCATCAATCTTCACTTGGCTTTGCTCTCCATCTTCCCCTTTTTCCACCACCACCACCACAAAAGCACTTAAGGCTGAAAATATGAAACTAGCTGTGAAGACCAAGCCGGCATAGAATAGCAGTCAAGTATAGGGCAGCCACTAGAAAAAATCTGGACCATGAAATTCACTGGGTGATCTTTTGCCAGTCACTATTTTGTAACCTAACTTAATAGGGATAGGGAAAATCTCTAAGTTCCTTGAGGAAAAGATAGTTGGGTTGTTGTAAGTTTTTTGGGCTGTATGGCCATGTTCTAGAAGCATTCTCTCCTGACGTCGTGAGCAACCTCTGAGGATGCTTGCCACAGATGCAGGCGAAACGTCAGGAGAGAATGCTTCTAGAACATGGCCATACAGCCCAAAAAACCTACAACAACTCAGTGATTCCGGCCATGAAAGCCTTCAACAATACATTGAAAAGATTGTTGCTACACACATATACAAATATTACATTATTCCCAGAATCCCTGAGCTGATTCTGGTAGCTGTAGTCAGAGAATGTAACTTTCCTAAGCTCTGCTGTACACTGATGATCTGCTCCATTGGCAAATGCTTTCTCTAGAAGCTTAGAGGGCTTTTTATATAGAGGGGTTCTATCACACATGCTTCCAAACAAAGCACATTACATTTTGATGGCACAGGACCATCAGTGGGTTAAAAATAGACAGCTGCCCGGGATGATGTACAAGTGGCATCCGTCCAGGCTGTTGCTCCTGCTCCATCTCATACGCTCACAGCACCACATCAAGGGCTTCTAACTACTTTGCATTTACTGTGCAAAACAAGTCTTGCAGAAAGACCTTTAATTGGGGACAATACCTTATAGCTTCTGAAATTGAGAGGTAATGGCAGGAAACAGTTATTTCCCGTGTACAACATTTATGCCACATGTCCCATGGAGCTGCTGGTGGATTGTGATTTCTACTAATTTACTGCATCTTCTGCTTGTTCCACCAAAATACTTCTACAAAATGTTCACAAGAGCATGCCTTCTTTCTGTATTCAGTTAATTTCAATTGTCTCATTATCTGGGCCTACCTGGCTTTTTAAAAATAGCTCTGTCATCCCACATCATACATCAAAACACAGGAGACTGTTCAAGGAGATGAATATGGAGATTTTTTGAATATGTACTGTATGGAGCAAGTAAACCATCCACTCATCCATTTTTTCAGTCTCCTTTTCCGTCCTATTTTTTCTTGTGTCGTGTCTTTTGACTATGATTTTTAAAGGACTTTGCTTGAACGGTGCGGTGAAAATCATTCCAAATATTACAGTCGTATAGTTATAAAACTTCTAATAAACCTTGTGGTTTATTTGTTCAGTCGCTTCGGACTCTTCGTGACCTCATGGACCAGCCCACGCCAGAGCTCCCCGTTGGCCGTCTTCACCCCCAGCTCCTTCAAGGTCAAGCCAGTCACTTCATGCGTAACAGCCATCTATCTTGTCCTTGGTTGGCTCCTATTCCTTTTTCCTTCTTTTTTCCCTAGCATCATTATCTTCTCCGAGCTTTCCTGTCTTCTCATTATGTGGCCAAAGTACTTCATATTTGCCTCTAACATCCTTCCGTCCAGTGAGCAGTCCGGCATTATTTGGACCAGTATGGACTGGTTTGATCTTCTAGCGATCCAAGACACTCTAAGAATTTTCCTCCAGCACCACAGTTCAAAAGCATCTATCTTCCTTCACTCAGCCTTCTTTATGGTCCAGCTTTCACATCCATAGGCCACTACGGGGAATACCATTGCATTAACTATGCAGACCTTTTTTGCCAGTGTGATAGCTTTACTCTTCACTATTGATTGATCATTGCTCTTCTCCCAAGAAGTAAATGTCTTCAATTTCCTGGCTACAGTATGCGTCTGCAATAATCTTCACGCCTAGAAATACAAATTCTGTCAATGCCTCCACGTTTTCTCCCTCTGTTTGCCAGTTATCAATCAGTCTGGTTGCTATAATCTTGGGGGGAGGGGGGGCTGGGTGTTTAATTGCAACCCAGCTTTTGCACTTTCTTTTTTCACCTTGGTTAAAAGGCTCCTCAGCTCCTCCTCGCTTTAAGTCATCTCAAACTACTCTAATAAAACTGCTCTATTTAAATTTCATTTTAAAAATATGTTCCTGAAGTATTATGAAAGTATTCCAGAATCTCTTCCATTTTCTCCACTGTGCCATTTATTTCTTGTATCACACAACCAATTCAATTTATATAAAGGCAATTAGTATTTCTGGGGATCTACTGGTCAGTAGTCCTAAGTTCAAGTCAGAATTTCTAGGAAGTGAAAGTAAAAAGAGGTTTGAGTGTATTTTCAGCTTTTATTAACCCAAAAATCAATACCAATTGGAAAGAAACTTCAGAATGAAAACTTCTTGAACAATATTATTTGCCATCTTTTCTAAATGCAACTAATCAATGTAGTCAAAGTCTTCTGGAATACCAAAGGTTTTGTCAATTTTACTATCTTCAAATCCAAATTTCCGTTTGGCCCAAGATTTTACTGCAAAGATATTATCTGCAGACAAAACGAGAGGGAGGAAAAACATGAGCGTGAAATAAAAAGAGTTTCTTCTCACAAGAAATAATAATTTGGGAACTAATTTGTCAGAAATTGGGAAATTTTAGGTGCTGATGCTCAACCTGACATTCTGCAGTTTCCCAAATGGCTGCTACTACTTCTATCATATAGGTAAAATTATACAAAAATTACTGGCAAAATGTTGACCTACCTATGGTATTTAAACAATTTAAAACAAACATCCGAAATAATAAAATCAGTAAAACAACACACTGTTAAATACCCTTACAACGAGTTCCCCAAAACCTGCTGGACCAGAAACATTTTCAATATGTTGTTGAAAGTTTTCATGGCCAGAATCACTGGATTGCTGTGAGTTTTCCGGGCTGTATGGCCACGTTCCAGAAGCATTATCTCCTGACATTTCACCCACATCTATGGCAGGCATACTCAGAGGTTGTGAGGTCTGTTGGAAACTAGGCAAGTGAGGTCTACATATCTGTAGAATGTCCAGGATGGCAGAAAGAACTCTTGTCTGCTCGAGGCAGGTGTGAATGTTGCAACTGGCCATCTTGATTAGCATTTAATAGGCTTTCAGCGTCAATTCCTGACTAGTTGCTGCCTGGGGGAATCCTTTATTGGGAGGTATTAGTTGGCTCTGATTGATTCCATGTCTGGAATTCCCCTGCTTTTTAAGTGTTGCTCTTTGTTTATTGTCCTGATTTTAGAGTTTTAAAACTTTGAAGCTGCAAAGCCATTAAATGCTAATCAAGGTAGCCAATTGCATCATTCACACTTGCCTCAAGCAGACAAAAGTTCTTTCTTCCACCCTGGACATTCCACAGATATATAAACCTCACTTGCCTAGTTTCCAACAGAGCCCTCAACCTCTGAGGATGCCTGCCATAGATGTGGGCTAAACGTCAGGAGAGAATGCTTCTGGAACATGGCCATACAGACCAGAATATTCCCAGCAACCCAGAAACATTTTCACCTCTCAATGGAAAGACAGCAAAGAAGGAACCTCCACAGGAAGACATTTCTAGAGGTTGGGAGTATCCATTGAGAAGGCCCTCTCCTATATTCTGCATAATACATGCCTCTTAGAGTAGTAGGATCAAAAGATGGGAATACCTCTGAATATCTCAGAGGTAGGATAGGCTCTTCGGACATCCTTGATCAGAGCTGGGATATCATGAATCTGTGATTTGCCAGCAAACTATACACAAGTCTGCATGCTTCTTTTTCCCATACTAAAAATAAACCATGGAATGCCTCTTCTGAGGGCTATGTACTGGCAGGAGAAGCTTTAAGTTAAAATATGCTGCTATTTTTGGTCCCAGACTGTTGCCCTTGATTTCACCCACCAATGGAATAGAGCCTCTGAGACTTTCTTTAACTCTAGTTGCCTATTCTGGTAAGTGGTGAATGTACATTTGGTTTCCCATATTCCCAGTCCTTATGCAGCCAAATCCTGGATCTTCAGGTACACTTAACAAAGGGAGCAGGTTGAGCTCCCTCTGTCAGCTCCAGCTTGCCATTCGGAAATATGAGAGAAGCCTCCCACAGGATGGTAAAACATCCAGGCGTCCCCTGGGCAACGTCCTTGCAGACGGCCAGTTCTCTCACACTAGAAGTGACTTGCAGTTTCTTAAGTCGCTCCTGACATGAAAAAAAAGGTACACTTAAGGCTGCACTGCTGAGATTAGGTTTCTCATATAAAGCAATTGTGATGGACAATTTGTAGCATGCATCTCACTCATATCTCTCTTTTCTTCAGAATGGCAGACTTCACTAAAGAAAAGATTTTATGTACTGCTAGCAACCAATTTATTTGCCAAAACACTCACTCGTTAATCAAGGGATAACAGTTTTTAAAGTTTTATGAATGATTGGGCTTCTTCCTTCAAGTTTATTTTTGGTCAAGGAAAGGGGAGGAATTCTACTAAGGAATGTAAACAGACACGCACCAGTCCATCTGTTGGCTGCTTCCTTCGCTATTTTATTTGCTTGGCCTGCAAAAACAAGAAACAAAGAAAAGAAATTTAGCACAGCAATACCTAGATCCATAATGCAACAAACCCAAAAGGATTTAAAATCATATTTGTGAAGCTGTTCTATGAACAATGAGCAAAATTCCAGTTTTTTGAGGTTTTTAAAATGTTTGCATACTGAATACTCATCCAACCCACAAATATAAAGTGGGGAAAAACTTTGTGAAGAGGTAGACTCTGCCAGTGTGCTAAAGACAGGAAAATCCTAGACTTGTGATTATGTTTTTGTTGAAATACAAATTTTGCAGCAGCTAACCAAAAAAGATGGGCATAGAAATTAAAATTAGTAACTAACAAGGGAACCAGAAATATCAAAGAAGTAAAATTTACTAAATAGTATGAAAATAAATAGTTGCAAATGTACCGAACACAGAGTCAAAACTGATGATCAGTTAGGATAAGGCCTGACTATTCAGATTCTGGCCCCATCTACACTACCATACGATGCAGTTTGACACTGTATTATATTGTAAATGTAGACTCATGTAATGAGGTTTAACTGCACTGAATGGAATTACATGAGTCTACACCAGTTGTTTCCAGCCTGTGGTCTGTGGACCACCAGTGATCCGCAAGAAATAAAATACGGTCCGCAACCTCACCATTACTACACCATTGCAACAAGAGCCACTGTTCTTGCAAAACCCTCTTATAGTGCCAAGCACTAACAAAATCCATGGATAATAACACAGCCCAACAAAAAAAAAACCTCCAACTTTTTTCTTGGTGTCTTCATTTTTAGGGTTATTTGGGGTGCTGATTCAGAAAATGCATTGGATAGACCGTAGCAGCTCTAGATTATTAAATATGGTTTTCTGTAGTCAAGCAGATGGCAACTACTGGATGACATATGTTCTGCATCAGAAACTGGAGCTGATGTGGTCTAGCCAATGCAATTTTCTGAATTAGCACCCCAAATAACCAAACTGAAATCTAAAGTTGACCAAAAACTGATTTGTAACCCTTTTGGTGGCACAGTGGGTTAAACCTCTGAGTTGCTGAACTTGCTAGCTGAAAGATTGGCAGTTCGAATCTGGGAGGAGGGTGAGCTCCTGCTGTTAGGCCCAGCTTCTGCCAACCTAGCAGTCAAAAACATGCAGACAATTGTGAGTAGATCAATAGGTACAGCTTTGGTGGAAAGGTAACAATGCTCCATGCAGTCATGCCAGGAGGCGTCTACGGACAACGCTGTCTCTTTGGCTTAGAAATGGAGATGAGCACCAACTCCCAGAGTTGGATATGACTAGACTGAATGTCAGGGGAAAACTTTACCTTTACCTAACACTTTTGGTGCTGATGTTGTGACAGTGGTCCCTGTTCAGAGTTGTTCCTCATCAAAAAAGGAAGGGAACCACTGATCTACACTGACCACAAAATGCCATTTCAGACTGCATTGGTGTAGATGGGGCCTCTAGTGTAGCTTAGACAGATCTTACTGCCACACTCTTCAGATCCTTAATATAGTATATCCAGATCTGAAGTCATAGACACTGTTTCCTAAGGTGAACTACTGAGAACATTTGCACTGTTGATATGACAGAGCCAAAGAAAACATTACCCAAAATTAAAAGGAAAATCAACGGAGAGGGTTCTCATTCCCTCTTCTGCTATAGATAGATTAGAGACAGATTCTAAGAAAGTACAGATTAATTTCAAAATCTTTCTCTAGTTTATGCACAAATTTAAATAATGTAAACATTTTTATATTATTAGAGACAGCTTGCTTTTTTTCTGGAGCTGTCTGTCTGTTCCTTTTAGGCACCGTTCATCATGATGCCAATTTATTCAACAAACCACTGTTACATAAGAACCAGCACCTCCTGCAATAAAACACTAACTTTCGTGAAATTCTTTTCACATTGAGATTCATGAGTCCATGCTCCCAATACAAAGAGACAACTTATGGAGCAAAGGCAAAGGAAAAAGTCAGCCCTAGGAAACCACTTAAGAATACAGCACCATAAAAGATTCCCTTGGAAGGATCACATATGAATTGTAGATGAAACAAACAGATCTACTTATAGACTTGCTCATGAAGCAAACTAATGCCAGCCATCCCTCCTCTCCCCCTGCCCTTAATGTCTATGAGCTCAAGACAAATTCCCATAGTGAAACCTTGAAAGAGCTGTCATCTTTCCCACACCCCCACACACCCTTTCGTCTTTCCAGAGCTTGCCAAACTTTATTCATTGGCAGTGGTCAAGGCATTGCCTAAAGCTTGTCTCTAGGGAGGCTGAGAAATTAAGTCAACATAACATTTTACAATGATATCAGTGACTGTATTGCAAGAAGGGCTTACTTAACTTGCAAAACAAACCACTACCAGACAATCCCAAAAAGGGGTTAGTGTACAAAACTCAACTCTTCAGCTCTTACTTCAGTCAGTAAGCAACTGAATTTCACAGTATTTAACAGGTATATGCCCACATATGTGAACTCTTACTGTAATTGGTAAGCAGTAATCTTTTAAAAGAAGGAGAGAGAAAAACATATTCTTAGATACCAAATGTTTTCCACAAGAATAAGCAGAACATGTAGTCTGAAGCAACATGTAGATTTACTGAGCTGTTCTGCTTTCAGAAGGAACTTCATCCTTCGTGACTGCATCATCCTCCATAAAGCTACTCGAGCTCTCCGATCCTCTGGGGAGGCCCTCCTCTCACCTCCACCTTTATCACAAACATGGCTTGTGAGGACAAGGGAGAGGGTCTTCTCAGCTGTGGCCCCCTAGCTCTGGAATGAGGCGTGCTTGATCTACCTGTTTGTTTGTTTTTGTCGTGTCAGGAGCGACTTGAGAAACTGCGTCGCTTCTGGTGTGAGAGAATTGGCCGTCTGCAAGGACGTTGCCCAGGGGATGCCTAGATGATTTGATGTTTTTATCATCCTTGTGGGAGGCTTCTCTCATGTCCCCGCAAGAGCTGGAGCTGATAGAGGGAGCTCATCCACCTCTCCTCAGATTCGAACCTGCGACCTGTCGGTTTTTAACCCACTGCAGCACCGGGGGCTCCATCTACCTGGTGAGATCAGGCAAGACCCCATCCTGGCAGCTTTTAAGAAAGATCTAAAAACCTGGCTCTTCCGATGTGCCTTTGGCAAATGAATATATATCTCACATTTAGTCTGTCCCTATTACAGCTCTGTCCTCATGATGCACTTTCCTCTGACTCTAATGAAGGCTTACTTTTTGGTGTTTTTTGAGTTCCCTCCTCAGAAACACATTCTTCCTTAGAAAAATATCCCACCTATCTCATCCAGGGTTTTATCAATTTCTATCAATTTTATTTCTTATTCATTTGGCTCGCCCAGTGTATTCCCATTTTTCTTTCATGTCATTCTGGAACAGTTTATTTTATTTTGTTCTGTTATGTTTATATTTATTTTGATGGTATTTTGCTTCTTTGTATTTTATTTTGCTGTATTTGTATGCTATCTTTTGAAATTTTGGGCTTGGCCTCATTTTAGCCGTCCCGGGTCCCCTTTGGGGAGATGGTGGCAGGGTATAAATAAAGATTATTTTTTTATTATTATTATTATTATTATTATTATTATTATTATTTCTTCCACTTTGGTGATACACTCAAGGAAAATACACTTGCATTTTCTTGTTCTGTCAACTATACAACAAAAACCAAAGGATGGAGATACATGGAAGCAAGTGGCAGCTGTGACACGTTCAGGGAAAAATTCAAAAAACAAAAGCAGCAGTTCAATTCACCTTCCATTAATGACTGTGGAACCAGGTTCTAAGCAAAAGCTTTTTTAAAATTTGGAACAGAGAGAAAAAAGGACCCAAATAGGTCAACAATGTGTGGGCAGCCCTGCTAAACCCAGTCTATGGTGGTAGACAAGTGTATTTGTGTAGAGTTGACAGACATCTTTTGTTACTTAGCCCTCACAAACCCTATCAGACCCTTTATGGAAAGACAGTGCTTATGGACTGATGAGATCTGACAGTCTGACCTTTTCGCAAGGGACACAGAAAGCCTGCACTGATGGGACTTGACAAGAGGATATTTTTAAGGTTCACACAGATGCAATGTTTTAACAATGCAGCCTCACAAACCCACAGCTATACAGTAGTGTTTAATATGCTCTTGGATGGAGAGACAGATGCAACAGTGTTATGTGCATTTCCTTCATTTCACAGAAGGCCTCTACAGATGTTGGGTCAAAGACAATGCATAATTAACAGACACAATGGAACTCTTTCAAGGAGTTCGTTGAGGATAATAACAGCCAGCATGTCTAAAATCTGTCCTTTTCTGCATTACCATACTACAGCCAAACACAAGTTATGGAGCAGCTTAACACTGAAAGAAAAGAAAAGTTAATTCATTCAAATTCTGGATCATGTCAGAAAATAAATTTTATGGTAATTGGTGAACTCATGGACTTTTGTGTCTTCAGTAATACTTAATCTTTTCATGCCATGATCCTGTGTTCAATATGTGAGGCACTCCATCTAACTCTGCTGCTAAAGTAAAAGTGACAATAGCTAACAGAACATAAGACAAAAGTGTTGAATGAAACGCAAAAGCTTGTGGAAGAACTCAAACCAATGTTTTTGACAATTAGATGGAAGCATATGGACTTGCGAGAAAACCAAAAAATGGAACTGTGCATGCGTGTAATAATGCAAAGTGAAACAAACACAAAATGGAATGGATAGAAGCAAAGCAAATTATGGATATGCAGACTTGTACCAAAAATACACTGGGAAACAATTTTTGCTCTGGCAATATAGTCTGATGTACAAACCAATATTGCCATGTCCCTAGCTTTCCTATTTATCTAATCAATTATTAATTATCCCACATGAATATAATTCTTGCTCCCAAGATTCACAATCAACTTCTAAGATATGCCAAGTCAAAATATTGTTGACAGCCAACCAATGAGTTTCAAAGGTGGAAAAAAAACTTCTTTTTTCCATCTAGTAGTTTGTTGTCATTTGTTTCAACATCTCTTGAAACAAATATGTATTCAAATCTGGTGGAAATAGCAACCTTCCAAGCCTTCACTATTTGTTAATGTAGTTATTTGCTAACCTGTATTGTATTGATTAGCCAGTTTGACTGTACTTCTTTGGTGTGGGAGGAGCTACAGAAATGTGATTGTACTGAGCATGTTCAGACTCAAGGCACCATTTTGTTATCAGTATGTTTTTGGACTTCAATGCTAGCAGTTTGCTTTAGACCTCAGTGGAGGTGGATGCAATATGCTTTTGGGCTTCAATGGAAACAGTTTTCATTTCGACTTATGCAGGAATAGTTTACTATATGTTTGCTTTCATAAGCAATGAGTTAAACAGTTTGAACTTTCATAAGATGCATACTTAAAGACTTAGGACTATGGACTGTTGATTAAGAATGATGTCCTATGTTCTCAACACAGAGAAACTAGACCCCAGCTATAATTGAACTTTAATAAGAAATGTGCCTGTATGGTGAATTAATACAAGACGTTTGTGTGTAAACAAGATATGTTACTTTTTAAAGAAGACTTTATTTTTTGTCTTGTAAGTGCATATTTTAAACTAAGAGGTTTCAAGGGAGAGTATATGTTTTTTGCAGTGGCATGTCTTTGTCCCTGGCAGTTCAAAGACATGGTTCTTCAGTTTAACAGCTGAGTTACCCGTGTGCCATTGCATGAATGCTTGTGAACATCACTTTTTCAAAGGGTTGACTTCTATCGAAGTCATGGCTTTCCTTGACTAGTGATTTTCAAAAGGTGGTCTCCAGATGTTCATGGAGATTCACATTTGCCGAAAGGATATGCCATAATTTTTTTACTTTTCAAAAAGGTTATGAATGCCACCACCCCCCCCCCAATCAGACTTCAAATCTTTTCTTGTTTAAGTGCTACTTTGTATATTTATTAAGTAGATACTTAATAAATATACAAACTCCCCTCAATACATACTCCCCTCAATACCAGATCCCCCCCTTGACACTACCAAATTATTAAAATATTTTGCCAGTAGCAACCAAGGATTGTTAAGTTATAACAATTTCAATGTCTACAAAACATACATATTAGGACAAATGACAAATCACATGGCACTTCCTGCACCTTACACGCTAAGTGTTGGCTTAAAACATGGTAGTGGTCATTGTCATGTCATCAATACTGAAGTACAGTACACAGTTTTTAGTTTAGTTTATTTTTGTTTGGTGGACTCTGGGAGAAGGTTATCTTCCTCCAACCGCACAGTATCATCGGTTGACAATACATTAAATACAGCTCTGGATGTGTACTTACGGGTTTCTTCAACAACTTCTGGATCACATTCTTTGTATTTATCTAGTTCTGCTTTTAGTTGCTCTTTCTTTTGTCGAAGGTCAGCAAGTTTCTTTATTAGCGCAGCGCGTTCTGCCTGGATCCATTTTATTTTGGGAAAATCAAAAAGAAATCTTAAATAGTAGCAATTATGATATGTGATTATGGCTTTCTACTCTATTTTTCTTCTAAATATACAAGCTCTGATTTGTAGTTATGGCATACATACAAGGGGACAACTGTTACACCAGGCAGAAACAACTTATGGGTGGGTCAGGAGCCAATTCCCACTCAATATCTCTCCACAAGCCCAAATACCTTTCTTTTCATCTATAGATCTCCTCAAAATGGTGACAGGAAGCATAGATGTTTCTCTTCCTGTTGACATTTTGAGAGTTATTGCAAAAGGAAACATAGTTATTTGGAAGTAATAAGGGATGCTTGTGCAGTTGAGGTGTTTCTCTTCCTATTGCCATTTTGGAGCAAATGCAGAAAACCATATTTTTTGATTCTACAATGCACTCCCCATATAAACATCTTTTAATCATGGATGTGTGTGTGTGTATTTATATGTATGTATGTATGTGTATTTGTGTGTGTGTGTGTGTATAATGTTAGTGGTATTGAAATAATTATGCATTTTAGAACTGATAGTAACTTAGAATCAAAGAAATACAGTAATTGTTATTTGGAAATAGTATGGGTTCTGTTGTCCTTGTGGCATAGGGGTGGGAGAATTTTTTGTGTGCTTCAAGTATTTGGATGGCTGAGTGATTTTAAGGTGAAAATTGCTCCAAAACTGCTCTATTTTAAAAAGAAATTCTTTTGAAGGATTATGAACTTTTCCACCTTTCCCCTCCCAAAAGTACAGTTCGCTGCCCACACTTGATCCATGCCTACTTTATACTAATGTGTGTTTGAAGTCTGAAATTAGGGCATAACCACCACCTAGAATACTTCTAAGTAAGCTGTTTCAATGTTACACTGGTACAGCTGGAAAATTGGGGACAATATGGATACCAGCTGCAGTTCTAGGTCTGAAGAGGATGTGCACCCTTATGTTACATCAAGGGTTGGATCTAGGGGGCTGCTGGAATTCAAGGCATTGATGGAATGCCATCCAGATGTTATTTGTGCTCTCAATTGTAACCAGCACAGTCGATGATGAGGAACGCTGGGAGATGCAGTATGACAACATATGGAAGACTGTGTGATTCCCATCCTTCAGACCAGTAAATATTTCTGTGACTTCCCTTCCCACATAATATACACATATCAGTGATATTTAGAGCTATTATGCAGAAAAAGTGGCTGGCAAACCTGACAAGTTCCCTTGATTCAATGGGTCTATTGTAAGGAAATGTATATCCTAAAATCTTCAGATTATAATTACTAAATTTATACATTTGATTTCTAAAACAATAAAACTTACAGTATCTTGGCGTCCAATTTTTGATTTTGCAATATCATCTTCTAAAGTTTTTTTCTTCTGGCAATACTCCGAGAACTGAAATAAAAGGCAAACAATAAAAATCTAAACTTAAGGTCTGATCGTGAATTCATATTTTTTCCATCTTAATTAGGGTTTGGCAAAAAATTAAATATTTAATCAATTGTTTAAGAAACTCTCTGAAGTTTAAATGTTAGAAGTTTGGAGTATTCAGTTAATATCTTTCCTGATTTATTTTCCTTCTAAAGGTGGGGGGTAATAACAATAAGTGACAAAGACAACAAACATGGCATTAAAGACCAAAACATTTATAATGGTATTATCTCTAAGGGCCCTTCCAGAAAGACACTATATCCTAGGATCTGATTCCAGGTTTTCCGTTTATCTCAGATTATCTGGCAGTGGGGACTCATATAAACCAGTTTAAAGCAGAAACATGGGACTCGATCCTAAGATATAGGGCCTGTCTGGAAAGGCCCTACAATTCTATGGATCTCTACACAGTTTCTAATAGATTGACATTCTCAATTGAGATCTTCCAGAACTTTATGAAACTGTAAACAATCATGATAAAAAAAACCCCACACTTTGTTGAGCTACAATTAAGATATTTTTTATGCAGAGGTTCCCTGAGATGTGAAAATTATTTGAAGTATTCATCTTCGGTTAGAAAAAACAGGTTAGGAAAGCTGTGTTTGACTAATAGCTATTTCTCTGGAAATTAATTTCAAGTGGCTAAATAGGATGTTTATCTAATATTAGGAAATAAACAACTTTTTCAGAGGCACAAACAAAAAAAAACAACAGCAAGCTAATACACACAATGTAGTTTAGGTTGATTTGTGTATTATAGGATGATTGCTTTCTGTGCTTTCCTGTGCTGCAAATAGCATTCCTGACTATAAGTGTTTTATTTCATTTTCCCACTTCCATTACCACTTTCCCCATTTAAGGCACTGTGTACAAGCAAAAGCCTTGGGGATTTCCCTACAGATTTGCATTCCAGCACCTCTGCACAAGAGGTGAGAGACACACATATTGCCACTGAATACAGCAACCTGAGCTTAGTTGTAAAACATAAAGCAATCTGCATGTGGGTTGCACAATTTCAGTTTGCAACTTCTCTTCTGGGCATCTTGTAATGATGGTAGTGGGAAGCTCTATGCCGCTCAAGACCTTTCCCATGTTGAGAGAAAAAGTGTTCAGGTAGTGGGTTAGACAAAAAGTTTTGCTTTGCTGCAAACAGTCCCAGTACCAAATGCAGTTTAGATATACCTCCCCTTCCCTTCAGCTAAGCAATCGGAACTGATTCCAAGCTAGTCTGCTATTTCAGCCTTTGCCATGGTGACAAAATTCTATTTTTGCAATACTTTCTTTATGGAGACTGTTGGAAGGAAATACAAGTACAATCACTTACTGATGTAAGTCACTGTTGGTTACGCCTACTCCACATTATTGATATCGAAGACCCCGAATCCCACCCATAATAAAAAGAATACATAAGCTACTACCAATTTCCTTTAGCATTTTATTCTTTGTTTTATTATGTTATTGTCATTATTTTATTCCATTACTATGTTACTGTTAAACATTTTTATTTGATGTTGTCTTTTCTGTATGTATTTTATCTTGCTTTATTGTCATTATTTGGGCTTGACCTCATGTTAGCTGCCCCGAGTCCCTTCGGGGAGATGATGGCAGGGTATAAATAAAGATTATTATTATTATTATTATTATTATTATTATTATAAACTGAATTCCACAATGTATTTTTCCCAAGGACAGAGGGCCTGATGAAATGGAAATATCCTCCATCCTCATGGTCTCCCCGGGGCTTCCCCAGAACCAGCAGCAACCAACCTTGAATACCCAAAATGCGCCCCAACCCAGCCGCTTGGCTTGGGCTGATGCGCTTCAGCTGATCTCTGCAGCATCAGCATCCAGCTGATCTCCCTCTCTCAGCCTGGAAGCTGTCCAGATGGCCACAAAGTAACCCAAGCATTTCCACTTCCCCAAGCCCTGCTACTTTGTATTCCTCCTTCCCTTGCTACTATGTACCTCTTCTTATTTCTCTACTTGTATTATTTTTATTATTCTTTCTGTCTTCTGCAAATATGTGCATAAACAAATAAGGAAAAATATAACAACCGATGATCCCCTCAGCTGCTGCTCAGCCCTGGAAACTAGGACTCAGAGCATGGGTTCAAATTATAGGAAAGGAGATTCCACCTGAACATTAAGAATAACTTCCTGACTGTAAGAGCTGTTCAGCAGTGGGCCTCTCTGCCTCTGAGTGTAGTGGAAGCTCCTTGCTTGGAGGCTTTTAAACCTTGGAGAAATTTTTAATCTAGATGGTTGGATGGTCATCTGCTGGGGGTACTCTAACTGTGCTTTTCCTGCATGGCAGGAGGTTGGACTAGATGGCCCATGCGGTTTCTTCCAACTCCATGATTCTATGAAACCATTGGCGCATATGGCAGAGCTTTTTTTTCCTGATTGGCAGCTATTCTCCAGATTTTCAGATTTAAGTTTTTCCAGATACTTTCTGCGTGAAAAGTCAATGCCCTACTACTAAACTTTGGTGGTAGACACAATAATAGGCCTGGGTGTTTATTATACACCTCATCCTGGAACCTTATGTTGCTTCCATCATCAATTTGTTTTGGCAAGTCCCTTGTTATGCAATCTACTCCCATAAAACGATACGGTCATCCTCTTCCATGTGTCCTATATTTCCTTAGAAAGTGTTGACACCATAGTGAGCAACACAGCTATTAATAACTTGGAACCAGTTGTAGATGTTAAGATTCTGCTTCATCACAGTTTACCACTTGCTCTCTGTGAAACAATTAGAATGCCTATGTCAGGACCATTGTATGGGGGCTAGGGTCAATTAACTGATCCTCTGTGAACTACAAACCCTGGATAGCAGCCAAACAGATTCCTATCAGCAGCTTCCCAACCAAATGGCAACCATAAGTAATGTCTCATCACTTCCAGTTTCCGTTTTGGGTGGCATACAGTCAGAAAAGGAGGTATTGGGGGATTTGGGGAAAGGTGGTTTTGGTACATCTGGGGATCATTTACAAATGGGGCTCAGGATTCACATGCAGCTCATAGGCTTCACTTCCCATGTCCCTGCTATATACCATGAGGAAAAAAATATAATGCAATCCAAATGCTAAATTCCAAATAGAGGAAAAACAACAACTATAACGCAACCTAGAAAATCGTCAAAGCAAAGTGAAGGGGATACAAACATTTGGGAAACCTTGGGAGTGAATCTGGGTCCACAGTGGACAACATTTAGTCTCAAAGTTTGAGGTTTTCCATGTGTTGTATTTCATGGGGTACAAAATCTGTATGCCCAAATACCCTAAAGCCGTGGTTCTTAACCTGTGGGTCCCCAGATGTTTTGGTCTTCATCTCCCAGAAATCCTAACAGCTGGTAAACTGGCTGGGATTTCTGAGAGTTGTAGGCCAAAACACCTGGTTGAGAAACACTGCCCTAAAAGCACCAGATCCTATCTAATCATAGAAGCTTAGCAAGGTCAGCTCTGATTAGCACTTGGCTGGAAGACCACCAAGGAATACCAGATGCTGTAAGCTATATTTCATAGGAAAAAACTGGCAAAATTATTTCTGAGTATTCCTTGCCTAAGAAAACGCTAAGAAATTTATGGGACCACTATAAATTGTCAGGAGACTCCAAAACACATATACATACACACAGGATCATACCAAGAGGAATGTGAACAACAACCCATGTATAGTGACTGGAAGATGATTTAAACTCCCTGTTACTGCTGCCTCTTGGAACTGAAACACTATGAATGTTCACAAAACCCCTGGACAGCTGCCATCCATGGGTGGCGACCTATGTTCTGTCTAATGGGTCCTAAATTGTACAACAACAAAGAAGGAAATTACAACTATACATGGTATGGATTCAAGCAGTTTGTGCATACTAATTGTTGGGTGCTGTCATGTACCGAGTCACTAAAGTAAGCTTGAAAAAGTTACCTTTTTGCATTTACAGCTTCCAAAATCCCCCAGCAAGCATAAACACTAGATGTGAGAAAAAGATCCACTGCCTGGACAATTCTCCTTCCAACGCTTAAGCTGTCAAACATTTCAAGCATAAGTGCCATGGAATACATATGAGATCTATAATGTACATAGATGTGGGTGGGTAGCTACACTATATTTCTAAGGCTTCTGCTTACATAGCACTTTCTGAAAACTGAGAATGGTTCACAACTTATCATGCAAGCTACATTGCGAAGGTTCTGTTCTACTGACTCACTGACAAGTACTTGCAGCTCCCACTCTGTCCTCAGCACCTTTTATGGTGAAGCGTTTCAAAAATATGTCCTAGTACAAGGATATCTTTTACAGAGCTACTCTCCTGTTTTGTTTTGTTTTTTAACTCCCTGTCAGAATATCAGTTTTGGATCTCAATCTTCCAGGTCACAACCATTTAAGCACTCAAACCAGAAAAAAATTCTTAACCTTGTTATACCCACTGTTTCAGTCCTATTCACCAGAAGCTACTTGCAGTTTCTCAAGTCGCTCCTGACATGAAAATAAGTCCTATACAGAGTGAAAAGGCTTCTGCAAATTTCACTGCTAAACACAGACTCAAAAACATGCTTAAATAAAATAAATGAAATCTGACTTTTAAAGAAGCATATTTACAATCATGATATGGGCCATACATATGTACATAATGTCTGTAAGTGAAGTCAACATCCCTTACATCCAAGCATTGCTATACCTTGCTTATTTGAGGCAGGTAAACTATTATTCAAGTAATCACGGTTGCATCCAAGCCACCATTCAAATCTGACATTCTTAGCTGTTTATAAATTTGAAAAACTAATTACTTGCAGGCAGTGTTTACATTTAAATGATCAGTTTTAATATATACATTGGTTGTGTTTAATAGGTATCTGTTTTATATGCTCTTTGGTGTTGTGTTTATCATTTGTTGTTGTTCCCCACCTCAAAGAAAATATGGGTAAAACATATATCATGATGATGATGATGTGATGGGAAAAAGTTCTTTCCAGATACATCTTCATTAAAAGCTATATAAAAATAAACACACAAGTGAAACACTGTAATGCAATTTGACTTATAAGAAGTAAAGCACTTAAAGAAACCATCAAATCCAGTGTTTTTTCAAAAATCAATACAGATTCCATATATTGTAAGCTCGCAGAAATCCTCCCTTCATAAAATATGGTTTATGAAGCCACAATGTAACTCCTGTATATCTATCCATCCTTTCCTTTTCTGTGTACCAGGTTCCAGGCTTTGATACAGAAACTGTAATTCCAATTACGTCTGAATCAAGAAAGCAAGGCTTAACTGTAGACCACGGTATCCTTCTGCGAAGCCTCATGGGAACAGGACTTGGAGGTACTGTTTGACAGTGGCACCGGGCCTTCCTGGAGGACCGCTCCCAGAAGGTGTTGTTGGAGGACACCTGTTGGAAGACACGTGCTTGTGGGGTCCCGCAGGGTTCAGTATTGTTCCCCATGTTATTTAACATCTACATGAAGCTGCTGGGAGAGATCATCTGGAATTTTGGAGTTTGATGCCATCTATATGCAGATGATGTCCAGCTCTATCACTCTTTTCCACCTACTACTAATGAGGCTGTTCAAGTCCTGAACTGGTGCTTGGCAGCTGTGACGGTCTGGATGAGGGTGACCGAATTGGAATTAAATCTAGAAAAAGACAGAGGTACTCCTGGTCAGTTGTAAGGCTGACCTGGCCATAGGGTTAGAGTCTCTGTTGGATGGGGTTACACTCCCCCTGAAGATGCAGGTTCACAGCTTGGGAGTTCTCCTGGACTCATATCTGAGTCTGGAACCTCAGGTTTTGGCAGTAGCCAGGAGAGCTTTCACACAATTAAAACTTGTGCACCAGCTGCACCCATACCTTGAGAAGCCAGAGTTGGCCATGGTGGTCCATGCTCTGGTTGCATCTCTAATAGACTACTGTAACACACTCTACATAGGGTTGCCTTTGAAGACTGTTTGGAAGCTTCAAGTAGTCTAACAGGCAGCAGCCAGGTTCCCTACTGGAGTGGCTACTGGGAGTATACAACACCTCTGCTGTGCCATCTTCATAGGCTGCCAGTTTACTACCAAGCACGATTCAAAGTGCTGGCTTTAGCCTGCAAAACCCTAAATGATTCTGGTCCAGCTTACCTGTCTGAACATATATCCCCTTACGAACCAGTTTGAGTGTTAAGATCAGCTGGGGAGGTCCTTCTCTCAGTCCCACCACCTTCGCAGGTATGACTGGTGAGAGCAAGAGACAGGGCCTTCTCGGTGGTGGCCCCTTGGCTGTGGTACTCCCTCTCCAGTGAGATTAAATTGGCCTCCTCCCTCCTGGTGTTCACGAAAAGCTTAAAACTTGGCTTTGCAAGCAGGTGTTTGATGAGTGACAGTATTGCAGTATAATACCTATCATGATATAGACATAAATGAAGCAGCTAAATTATGACTATGGGACTGGTGCAATGGTAATTCACTTTATGTTTTATGTTATGATGTTTTATGTATAGTGTTTTTAGTGGTTTAATTCATATTTATATGTTATTGATTTTAGTTAATGTTATGCATTGTTTATGTATGTATATTGGCAACACTGAATTTTGCCCTAAGTCCCCCTTGGGGTGAAGGAGAGCGGTATAGAAATGCAGTAAATAAACAAACATCTATTTACTAATCAGAATAAAAATGATTCTGAAAACATCACTCACTTTTTCCTAAAATACATAAAGAAAGATATAAGTACACATTATAGTCAGCTTCAGCTGCACCCATTCTTTACCACTATAATGCAATAGTTGACCAACATTATTTGGTTTGCAAAGAACAGCCTAGAGCTATTGTTCTGCAAATATACCTTTTAGAGCACTTGCCTCCCACAATTCAGTGACACACTAACTTTAATACGCAGATTACCGTAATATGCTTCATCTGGTGAAAGGCTCATTCATTTTATGTCTTAACAGAAAGCTGGAATAGATGCCTCTCTAGGACGATGTTCTTGCTTTTCACAAAGTCAAGACACAATTTTACCTGCCCTACATATCTTCTGCTGTGGAAATATCTTTGTGACCAACCACGTACTGAAACACCTTTAAACAACAGTACGTTTTCACGCTCTTCATTTATGCAATTGATTCTGCTGATGCTAAATATATGTAAGAGCAGAAAAGGAAAGGGATTTTCCCTCCAGTTGAAAAGTCCCACATTTAGCATATAGAAAATAATTGGGGAAAGTATTTGTGTTACAATCAAACAAAAAAATGAAGGAAACGTTTGCATACAGGAAAAGGAACAATTAAAGAACAGTGGCTCCACAAATAAGTTTGCAGTCAGGGCCTGGGGGCCACATGGCTTGTTGAAAATGCCACATACACTGTTTCAATTTTAATTTCTTTCCCTTAAAATAAAATAGCAGCAGACTACCGAAACCAAAAAGAACAATACTATGCAAAAGGAGTGGCTGAAAGGCCATTTGGGAACTGCAAAGCTCCTGAACCACATTCAGCCGTCTTCTTCTTTATTATTATTATTTGGGGGGGGGGGGGGGGGAGGTTGCTCTATGTGCACTTTGGGTCTCCAGAATCACTTTTCAAAACCACCTTTTTTTAAAATGTTAACCCCCAAAAACCTTTGTGAATTAGTTTCAAGGGCCTTCCACCCTGAAATATCAAACATCTGACTGAAAAGGACAAAAATCTCACTCCTGGGGCAGAAAATAGAGGTTATGCTGTTGCATAAAGATCAAAAATATTTAAACTGGCCTTCCAACCTCCAGTATGAGCTCACCCCTATTAAATGGAGTTGAACTCATTTTTCAAGGAAAGACTAGTGACAGAAACTTAATGCTTACTGTTGCAAAAGTGGACAAGACTCGAATGACCCCACTGGCTCATTTACTAGCAATTACCATAAATACTCATGTATAAGTCAATCTCATGTATAAGTCAAGGACAGATTTAAAGATTTTGATATGACCAGTTGATAAGTTAAGGTTCGTTTCACAGAGAGGGGAAAACAACAAAGCTGTACCAGGGGTCCATAATTTCTCTGTCATTCAAAAAGGCCAGAATTGGAACCACAGCAGAGAAAGTCAAGGAACTTCTTTAGGTTCTCCTGGGATGAACTAAGGCTGGATTTACACTGCCCTGTATTCCAGGATCTGATCCCAGATTATTTGTTTTGAACTGGATTATATGACTCTACTCTGTCAGATAATCTGGGATAAAGAAGATAATCTGGGATCAGATCCTGGGATATAGGGCAATGGAGATCGAGCCCAAGTTCTTGCCATTTGCTATGCTACTGAGAGGAGAATAATAATAATAATAATAATAATAATAACAATAATAAATCTTTATTTATATCCCACTTTTTTCCCTAACGGGACCCAAAGCAGCTCACAATATAATACAATGCAAATCAAAGCAAATTTAACATAAAATACAAGACAAAAATCACATATTGTCCAGAAATAAGATATAAATAAATGTTAAGCATTAAATTTTTTTAAAGCTAATTGCAATTATTGTGATCAGTTAAATAGTATATTCCGCTAAGCTCAGTGCAAATCGACCTTGCTGTCATTCTAGTTAAGGCCGTCAGTGATGTCATCAGTGATAAACATGAGCCAGCAAGAAAATTAAGAAAAGTCTCAATTTCAAAATATTTATTATTTATGGCATTTCTACCCCGCCTTTCTCTACCCTGGAGGGGACTCAAGGTGGCTTACAAGTAGGCAACCTTACAAAGCCATAAGATATGTACAATTACAAATATCTAAATAGAGTTATAAAATACATTAAAACAGTTTAAAAACGTATAAAACAATACATTAAGAATTAATAACATGATCCATAAAACTCCGAAAAACAAAACAAAAACAAAACAAAAGTCCCCACTAACCCCCAGGAGGAACAGAGTCAAAAGTAGAGCGCCAGCAAAGAAGCCAGCAGCCCCAAGCCAAGCCAAGCCCAGTTGCAGTACTAAGCTGAGGGTCAAAGAAAGGCTGGTTGGTAAAATTCCTGAGTACTGTCGTCCTATAAGGTATCTGTGACTTGAAGTAACTTTGGGCTATGGCAAGTTAGCAGTAAGGTAATGGCATGGTAGTAGGAAATTTTTATTTTTATTTTATTTATTTGGCTTGTATACCGCTACTCCCAGTTTGGCTCGGAGCGGTTTACAGAAACAAATTAAAACAATACAATTAGCTTTAAAAATAACCATGGTGGTGATAGTAGAGTGGCTCTGCTGCACCAACCTCTCCAGGTCAAAGTTGGGCAGTGAGAGGGAAGACTGAGTGCAGTACAGCTCAGGGAAGACGCCAAGTGAGTTGCAGCGCTCATTGCTCTCGCGGGTGTTCAGATCTGAGACCATAGGTGCCTCTGAGCAGTTAAAGATTGTGGGAGGGTCTCTCAGCGGCTGCTGGAGAGTGCCTGGTTGGTCAACTGGCTCCCTCTTGCTCAGCGACCAGTGGAATGGCAGTCAAAGATGGTGGAAAGGCTTTTCCGTGGCTGCTGGAGAGTGCCTGGTTAGTAGGTTGGCTCCCTCCCACTCAGCGGCCAGTGGAATGGCAGTTAAAGATTGTGGGAGGGTCTGTCAGTGGCTGCTCGAGAGCGCACTGGTACACTGGCTCCTTCCCGCTCAGAGAAGGCCCCTCTTTTTATGAAAAATTAAGGTACATTGCCACGTGGATATGCCACCCTAGATTTTTTTCTAGTTGATTTTTTGACCAAAATCTCTCGATTTATATATGAGCCTATAGAGTAATTTTTCAGGGATCTACACAACCTAATAGCAAAAGTGATAGTGAACATATGTAGAATCTGCACAAGACACGCAGATGGAATATGAGTATCATGTTACTCTTTCAGGTGATAGTTCTGGTCTTCTCATCTTATTTAAGTGGAAGTTTATAATCACCACTGTAGTGCAAGGATACTTCAGTGACAAATAAGCTCCTTTTTGAGAAAACCTTTTACTCCTGCCCTCTACCTGTTTAATCTCCAGGTCTGCTGTCTAGCTGGAAGTTTGTCTGTTTGTTTTTTGCAGCAAGGGCATGGAGCAGATTGTGCAAGAGAGAGGGAGAAACACTGATTTTTTGGTGTGGGTTGCAGCAGATGTCTGCAGTAAATATTTCAATGAACATTGAGCTGGCAAAAGATTAGGAACTCATCTACTTTATACCTGTACTTTTATTCAACGAGTTACATCATATTAGAATTATAGTTGGGAATGTTCACTTTATTTAATGAACGTTTCCAATTTCTCAATCTCAATAATCGACTTTGGTGCAATGGGCCATTTGGAAGTACGGGATGTGAATGAATGCACCATTTCTTCCAGCAGTTATTCTATGGAAAAAATACCAATATTCACAAATCTGATGACAAAATGAAAATCCTAGTAAAAATCCTTAGCAAAAGGTTACTCCTTTTGTACTTCTTGTATATGTACCAGCTTTGCTCTTGCTGATGGTTCTTTTTTTTTCTCATGTGTATCAGTTTTCACCGAAATGCTTCCTGTTCCCCACCCCAAACTGAATGCTGATCAACTCAAACAAATTCTTCAAGTCCTGACTAGCCTTGACACAGTTTGCTGTTAACTCTGAATGCCTTAGGCTCTCCTTCCCTAGAGAAGCTTGTAGACTTGCCAGCTTTCTTCCCCTCTTGGCTATGTTCCTATGCCTCTGAGAACTGCAGCACAGATCCCACATCACAGATGAACTGCTGCCAGCATAGGGATGCAACAATGGGATAAACCTCACCTGAAAAATACATGACTGTTACAGAAGTTGTGCCAGAAAAAAAAATAAGGCCCACTTAGCCTGATGGTAGGAAGAATATTTCCAGCTATTACATGATTATAAATACTGGTAATAAAGAAAAGAAAGAAAAGAAGTCACCAGTAGAACAAGAAATGTCAGTTACTAGTAGAACAGGAAAGAAATGGCAAACTAAAAGGACATCTGTTGGAAGTATATTATTACTACTACTACTACTACTATTATGTTTATTTAGACCCGCTGTCTCACTCTAAAAAAGTGTCTCAAAGTGGCATATAGAGTTGGGGGAAGTGATACAACAAGATGACAATACAAACATGCAACACAACATGAGGGGGCTTGAATGTTCCAATGAACCCGCGGGCATAACCACCGAAGTCATGCACTCCCGGGGAGGGGGGGAGGCGCACAGGGGAGGATCCAGACCGAGCACAATCCGAAGACCTCGCTGGTGGATAAGGTAGAAGATAACATGGTACATGTTACAACGGATGTGAAGGTAGAAGAAGACTGCAACAGACTGAGAAGCCACCATTGTCATGTTAACCACGTCACTCGTTGAGACCCTCACGCTGTGAAGACTGTGTGTTGATTGGCTGTGCACCGACCTCCACACATTAAAAAAACTCACACACAGGCATCTTCCAAGAACTTGGAAGACCATGATACTAAGACAACGAGTGATCCTAAGTAAGTAAGTACAGTAGTCTCACTTATCCAACATAAACGGGCCAGTAGAATGTTGGATAAGCGAAAATGTTGAATAATAAGAAGGGATTAAGGAAAAGCCTATTAAATGTCAAATTACTTTATGATTTTATGAATTAAGCACCAAAATATTATGTTTTACAACAAACTGACAGAAAAAAACAGTTCACTACATGTTAAAGTTATGTAGTAATTACTGTATTTACGAATTTAGCACCAAAACATTGCAATGTATTGAAACAGCTGTGGATTTGGACAGGAGGCAGACTACGTTGGATAATACAGAATGTTGGATGAGTGAAGATTGGATAAGCGAGACTCTACTGTAAGTACAACAAAGCAGCAAGAATAAACCTGCCAATATCGGCTCCCCACGTTGCATCTAAGATGAAGTAATACACATATTTTGATGCACCTTTCTTCAAAATGACAACCCCAGCATACATGTAAACATAATCTCTAAAGTCTTTTTCATGAAGTTATGAACATATCCCAAATTCTTTGCATAGCAAGTTTAAAATAGAGATGGTTTCTACAAACTATAACAACATGAGCCTGCAAACTTACACTTGGAAATATATTGAATGTAGACATTATATTTATTATATTTTGACAGAAAAATCACTTGCTAGGAGTTCCAAGTAGTGCACATAATAATATTTTATTCTCACAAGTCTAGGAGACTAGGCAGAGATATTGTAACTTGCTCAAGGGCCGCTGTAATGAATTTGCACATAATGCAGATAAAATCACTCAGATCCCCTCTGACATGATTGCTAGGGTTGATCCAGGCCCAGGAGATGTAATCTTGGCTCCTACTTGTCCCATGTTATTGGATATGTTTCAGTTTGTGCTGCCAGAATATGAGGACAGCTTTCTTAAAAAGATGAGAGCCTGCTCTTTGTGGCTTGTAAAAGCAGTCAGAATGGGTAAGTCAAGTGGTGAATGCCTCGCTGCATCAAAGCAGAATTCCTATCTGCCTAAAAGGGGTTGAGGTGAGACCTTTACCGAAAAACCCCTCCCTGATGCCAACCACATCAGATAAACTGTCTGCTAGTCTCCTATATCCATTTATGAACAAAGTTTAGTGATGGCTTCCCAGCTTCAGGGATTTCTGGATGAAATGTATCATCTTGATCCATTTCAATCCAGATTCAGGAATTGTACAGAGATAGAACTGGTTTCTTTGCCACATGATCTCTGCCAGGAACTGGGCACAGAGAAGGCACTGTGTAAGTTCTTCTGGATGCTTCCAATACCACTGACCACAGCATCCTTTTGAGCTATCTCTCTGGGATGATACTCAGAAGCACTGTTCTACAGTTGTTCTGGTTCTTCTTACAAAGGCGAACTCACAAAGATATTCTGGCAGATCCCCAGTCAATACAGTGGTCACTGACTTGTGGGGTGCCTCAGGATTCAGCCTCCCGCCCATGCTATTCCACATCTACATGAAACTACTGAGAAACTATCCATACTTTAGTGGTAGGATATCACCAGTATACTGGTGACATCAAACTCTCTTTCTATTTATTTCCAAGGAAGGTGTCTTGGCTAAATAAGTAACCCGTGTCTGTAATGGACGGGAAGAGGTAAAACTTAATCCAAACAAGGCAATTGCTAACTGAATGGCCCATTAAGCAAGAAGGACAACAACCAGTTTTGGATACTTCATGGTCTCCCTGAAACCCCAGGCTTGTATTTTTGTCATACTCTTGGATACAGCCTTGAGCTCCAATAGTAGGAGTGGTCCAATAGTAGGAGAAGGTCCAATAATAGGAGTGTTTTTGAACAGATAAATCTAGAGCACCAGGTGTGTTCATTCCTGTCAGATCTGGCTAATTTCTCTGATTATACTAGTTTGTGTTTGGAAACTTCATAAACTGCCATAGGATGAAAGTCCTGCCACCAAACTGCTTACCAAGAATGGTGAAAAGGCGCATATAACTCCCTCGTTGAAACAGCTTCACTGGCTACACAAACCAAAGTCTTGGTTATCACCTATAAAGCACTCTACAGCATTGGTCCAGACTATCTGAAAGATTGTGTTTACCAATATGAGTCCGTTTGAATTTTGAGCTCCTGGGGGAGGGGGGGGGGAGAGATCCTCAGCTCCACCACCACTACCATCACAGATATTTTTAGTGAAGGCATGGGAGACAACTTTCTCAGGGTGCATCTACACTGTAGAATTAATGCAGTTTGGCACCACTTTAACTGCTACGGCTCAAGGCTATGGAATCATAGGAGTTGTAGTTTGGTGAGACACCAACACTCTTTGGAAGAGAAGACTAAAAGCCTTGCAAAAACTACAACTCTCATGATTCTGTAGCAATGAGCCATGACAGTTAAAGCGGTGTCAAACTGCATTAATGCACCCTCAATGGCTATAAAATTCTCTTCCAAGGAAATTAAAGAGGTTGGCCTCATCTCTGCTCTCTTTTCAACAGCAGACAAAGACCTTTGCTGTTTGTCCATGCCTTTTAGTGTTAACCACCTATTGTAGGAGGTCTGTTAATTGGGATGCATTTCTAACATTATTACTATATTTCAATGGCCCCTAAAGACTGTTTCAAATGACTATTTTTGTATCATTGTGGGTTTTTTACATTTTTAAACTCATGTATTATCCATTATTTTAACTTTATTTTGTGTTAACCTGTATTGTTGTCCCCCTGGGATCCCATACTGGGAGAAAGGCGACATATACATAAGATTAGGACAATAATAATAATAATAATAATAATAATAATAATAATCAAGATTATGCGTCTTTGGGGTTACAAGAGGCCATTTCAGTTGCAAACTCAGCATGCATACAGCTTTAGTCACTCTAGCCACACGGTTAAAGCTTCCACGCACAAAGAGGCTTGTTTTCTTGGTGAGATGTAGATGAGTCAGACGCCACTGCTGGTCCAAATTGTTCTGGGTGTGGCTCAGCAATTCCTCAAAGGCTGAGCAAAGTATTAAGGTTTTAGGGCAGTTGCTGAACTAAGCTGGTATTTTTGAATATTGACGCAGAGGAGGCATGTGTGTTATGTGTTTTCCTGGACAATGCTAATTTGGTTGCAAGTTGGGGACCCTTTTAACATTAGCATCTTCAAAAATAAGAAAACACAACCTTTTTGAGCTCCAAGGATAGCATCACTGCCACCTGGGGGCTGCATGAAAATGTAGATATGTGTGTGTGTGTGTGTGTGCGCGCGCTATGGAAAAATAGAGAAGGATGTGCACACATTCCTACTCCAAAAAGGAAAATTTAACCCTTACTACCTTGCATATGAGTGCTTATAAACATACATTCTTGACAATTTCAAAGAAATGTCATATTCCCCATGATACATTTAACAATTTTAGGTGATTAAATCTAAGGACAGTTGCAGAGCTAAAATACTTTTCCCCCCAGAAGGTAGATTATTTTGCCATCCATGGTACGTTATAAGAGCTCTGTTTCACAATGGTTCTCAACCTGTTTCACAGTGGTTCTCAACCAGATGTTTTGGCCGTCAACTACCAGAAATCTTAACAGCTGGTAAACTGCCTGGGATTTCAGGGAGTTGTAGGCCAAAATACCTGGGGACCCACGGGTTTAGAACCACTGGTTTATAGTTTATAGTTAGTTTGTTATGCCAATAGTTAAGAATGGGCACTTCCATGAAAACTTAAATATCCAGGCTACAAACTGAATTGATTGTTGCTTCAATATCCATGTTCTTAAATGCTTTCTCCAAACTTACAGTGTGCTTTCTCATCCCCAAAATCACAACTTGGCTATTTGTATAGAGACAATTAAACATCATCACACAATGCCCCTTGACAATAAGTACCTCAACTCCTTTTCTGTTCAAATATGTTTCACTATCTAGTATGACCTGTACATAATGAACCTAGTAGATTAGAATTAGAAATGCAAACTCTCCACTTGCTGAAATCATAAATGATATCATTTTAAATACTGTATTTTCTGGCATATAAGACTACTTTTTAACCCAGGAAAATCTTCTCAAAAGTCGGGGGTCTTCTTATACGCCAGGGCTTTTTGCATTCTCTGCCACTGGGGGCCTCGTCTTTCTAAACTACATTTAATATGGCTGAGTCTCCTGCCCATTAAATGTAGTCCTGCCTTCCTTACAGCGACGAGGAGGTAAAACTCCAAAGTAAAAGAATTGGTTTTTAAGTACTTTACGTTCTCTTGGCTTTACCAAAATTGCTTAATGGTTATACTGCAAATTAAGCTGACATTGGGAGACCTCCAAATGTTACAGAATATTTACGAAAAAGGGGTGAGTGTTTCAATTTCTAAATCCCCCCGCCACATACCTTTCCTTGATGTCTCTGAAATCACACTGCATGCACAAATTTAACAAATTTAATCTGATATACGATTGTTGTTTATTCGCTTTGTGACCTCATGGACCAGCCCACGCCAGAGCTCCCTGTCGGCCGTCACCACCCCCGGCTCCTTCAAGGTCAAGCCAGTCACTTCAAGGATAACATCCATCCATCTTGTCCTTGGCCGGCCTCTCTTCCTTTTTCCTTCCATTTTCCCCAGCATCATTGTCTTCTCCAAGCTTTCCTGTTTTCTCATGATGTGGCCAAAGTACTTCATCTTTGCCTCTAATATCCTTCCCTCCAATGAGCAGTTGGGCTTTATTTCCTGAAGTATGGACTGGTCGGATCTTCTTGCGGTCCAAAGCATTCTCAGAATTTTCCTCCAGCACCACAGTTCAAAAGTGTCTATCTTCCTTCGCTCAGCCTTCCTTTTGGTCCAGCTCTCACATCCATAGGTTACTACGGGGAATACCATTGCTTTGACTATGTGGATCTTCGTTGCCAGTGTGATGTCTCTACTCTTCACATATACGATTGTGATCCGAAATTATGCACAAGCCTATTTAAAGCATTCTTTCCAGACTGTCAATCCCTTGTTTGCCTTAGGAACCTAAGATGCATTATGTATCATTTTGCTTTGGCATAAAATTATTGTGTTTTGGATAATATAAAAACAGATTTGAAATTTTCTTTTTCTTTTGTTTTGTTAAAAATATACTAAAATAATCTGGAACAATAAGAAATCTTTGGCTTTGATAGTTTATTAGGAGCAGGGAAGGACTAAAAGCAGGGAGAATCAACATTAATAAAATTTACTTGTCTCTAGTCCTCATCCCTATAAAATGATCTGGCACATTTTACACAAAAGTCTTCCTGTTATATAGTTTCTAAAAATAACTGTTAGAATAAACAAACACCTTGTCTTAGAAAATATCCTACAATTGATTTGCTTTTATTCTCCCCCTAAATAACTTTAAAATCCAGAATAACAACAGACATCTATCAGCACCAATCTGTTTACTCCCCATCTGAAACTAAGATTTTGCTTCCTATTGTATGAAACCTTGCTTATTTTTTCACTTAATATGAACAGCACTGTATATATGTATGTATTTGTGCGTGCGTGTGTGTATATATATATATATATATATATATATATATATATATATATATATCCAAAACAATTGGGATTAATCTAGCAGTGCTGGGTTTCAGTTTAAGAACAGACAGGATTGTCTTAATTCTTTCAATGAAGAGTAACTGAATTGTGTTAAGAGCAGTTAGTTATTGTGTTGCCTTTTGTTTCTTTGCCATAATGAGAATTTCAAGACCAGTCCACTGATTGTGCAGCCCAGCTCTTGCCACTCAATTATTTGCTGTTTATTGAAAAGAGACAACATTGTGCTTTATTTCTCCACTGCTTCCACTATTCATGCATATTTTTGATTGTTATAATGCATCTGACTTAATATAGTGAATGAAACAAACAATGGCTACAAAATGTAGAATGGATAGGATAATCATGATTAAGGCTATATGTGAACCAGTGATCTAGGATCCATAATAAGATATATACTGTTCAAAATATAGTAGCTGTAAAATGAGTACTCTGTCCAGTCAGAAGAGCTATCAAAGAAAAATAGATGTCAAGGATCGAAGTAAACACACAACTGTGAGAAATATAAATTGTTTACATTAGAGAGAAAAACTGAAATAAATAGAACAGAAATTGAGAGGAAATCAGATCCAAATTAGGGGTTAAAAAACCAACCAAACAGACCAACAAACCTAGGTTTTACTGATGCCAGAAGAGAAATGAGGAAAGTGTTGTTTGAGAGCAGGCTGCCCTTCAGCAATTTCTAGGTCCATCTGAAACATGTAGAATGTTACACCTGAATTACCTGATTCTGTAGTTCCTCCAGTTTCCGTCTTCTTGCATGAAGCGCTTTACTTGGGAAAGCCCAAAAATAATTGGAAGTCCCAATCCTATCAGTGTCCACCATCCCATCATCAACTAAGCTCTGTAAGACCTCCTTCACCGACATAGAAGCTGTCAAAGAAATAAATACTGTTAAAATAATATATATTCATTGGAAAGTAGACAGCTATTGTTTTAAACATATGACAACATAAAAATAACTATAGGATTCCTTCATTTCTATCTAAGGTATTGTCAATTAATTCTTGTAAATTCATCACACAAGCAAATATGCTAAATCTTATAGGGCATATGACATTTTCCTATGTGTTCTTGGTATAGTAAATTCATTTTTAGGCAGAGTACTAAATGTAATAACAATAGGGTAAAATAATGACTGTAATAAAAATAATAATAGACTAAAATAATAAATGTAATAATAACAATAACATAACAAATGTAATAATAATAATAATAACAACAAAATAGAGTAAAATAATACATGTAATAATAATAATAATAATAACAGAATAAAATAATAAATAACTTTGACTCGGGCATAAGCCGAGGGGGGCTTTTTCAGCATAAAAAAGGGCTGAAAAACTTGTCTTATTCTCGAGTAGATACGGTAAGTAACAAAAAGCTGCTTTTGCAGAGCTTCAGACTTACCGTTACTGACACTCTGACCAGCCTCTACAACTTTTAGTCTAAACTATTTGGGTGTACTCAAAAATGGATTTATTTTGCTGTCTATCAGTTATAGAGTTTAGATGCAAGCTAAAATATGGCAATGAAAATGAATATACATAACTCACTGGAAAATGCAGCCTTCCATATCTAGATTATTTTTCAAATGCTACAGAGAAACTGCAGAGTAAAGAAATTGCAGAACAATTGTTCTGGAATATTGCAAAGGGATATGGGGGCAGAGACAATCTTTAAAATAAATATATTCCAGTGATATGTGCAACATAATCTGTATTCCTAAAACAGATCACAGAATTTATCCTGTAGGCTATTATCTAAGGCAGTTATATGTGTTTTCTTACATGCACCGCAAATTACTTAGTTCGATTAAGAGGAAAACAATTTGCATGCTGGAAAATTTGGTCATGTGATAAAGCTGTCAGGGATAAAGACAGTGGACAATAAATCTGTGTACTCACTGATTCCTTTCTCTTTAGGAGCAATTTTTTCCATGTCTTTCAACTGGAATACATCCTTCTGTTGATGGTGGAGAGAGTACATTGTTACTTTAATAATCCAACACAAGAAAAGCAGGGAGTTTAACACACTGTGGATTTTCTTCTTCTTTGAAGAGGACCTATAGTTTAGGCCTAACAATAACACAGTTCAACCAAACACTTTTTTTTTTTTGGTGTCTTGGTTTTTAGGCCTGTTCCTGGGGTTATTTGGGGTATTGCTTTAGTAATTTTTTTTGGATAGACACATCAGCTCTAGTTTTTTTAGATACTGTTATCCTGGTTTTCGATGGGTGAGCAGATGGTTACTGGAGGATGGCATATGTTCTGTATCTCAAAAACTAGAGCTGATGGGGAATACTATTGCCGTTTTTGGAATCAGCAGGTCAAACATACCCCAAAACAGGTCTAACAGGGCATAAAAATTTACCTAAAACACTTCACTAAACTATAAATCACTGAAAGAGATATTTCCACCTGCTCTTTCCTAGCAGCATGCAGAATTTTCCAGGAATCCTGAAATTAGTATATGAGAAAGTCATCAACTCTGCTTGTGTCACCTTGCAAATAAATGTGTTAGTACTACTGAAATGGGAAATCTTGAACAGTCTCCATCTATCAGTGATGTTTAAAAGCAGATAATCCCTGCAGTTGGGTTTTCTTTTCTCCTGTCTGAGGACTGTGCGTTTTATCGTTTTATTGCCTACCCCGTAAACTTCCTACTATTGCCCGTCAGTTCTAGGTAGCACAAGTGATGGTGAGATATGATGCATAATGGGCAACTTGAAGGGCCAAGGGGCCATATCAGATCCCTATAGAGCAGGCATGGGCAAACTTTGGCTCTCCAAGTGTTTTGGACTTCGACTCCCACAATTCCTAACAACGTACTAGCTGTTAGGAATTGTGGGTGATGAAGTCAAAAACACCTGGAAGGCCAAAGTTTGCCCATGCCTGTTGAGCTTGTCAATATTCCTCCTGAATTGCTGTCTACCTTACCAGCAAATGTCAACTTTACCATAGTAGCTATATTCAGCATATCCATCATTTTTGCTATACTATTATTATTATTATTATTATTATCAGTAGTAATATTATTATTTCTATTTGCCTACATTAATGGGTGAAGGGGAAAAATAAAGAAAATAATAAAATAAAGAGGACTTGGAGCTTGTTCACCATGTTTACTGAAACTATAGACATTTCATAGTAGTTGCTCCTTCTCTCTCTCTCTCTCTCTCTCTCTCTCTCTTTCTCTCCTTCTCCCTCCCTCCCTCCCTCCCTCCCTTTTTTGGTAGTATATGTACTGGGAAGCTTCCCACCAGAGTAGAAATCATCGATCGGATAGATGGCAAGCTACTTAACCTCAGCAGACTGAAAGCCAAAACCAAGGTTACAACAACATGTTATAGAACTCCAATATGCTGATGACAACGTCATCTGTGCACATTCAGAAGAAGACCTACAAGCCACTCTAAACACCTGCGCATAAGCATACGAGAAGCTTGGCCTGTTATTGAACATTGAGAAAACCAAAGGGCTCTT
This sequence comes from Anolis sagrei, assembly GCF_037176765.1. Classification (NCBI taxonomy): domain Eukaryota; kingdom Metazoa; phylum Chordata; class Lepidosauria; order Squamata; family Anolidae; genus Anolis; species Anolis sagrei. The sequence continues at coordinate 51,382,462 of NC_090025.1, read as the reverse complement.
CCAGCACTCACCAGCCAATCTCTATACAGTGCCAGAAATACAGCTTAATGGTGTAACTTTAGAAAATGTTTTTTCGAATGAAGCACATACAGTTTGAGGACTGGGGCATCTGTAGGGATACCAAGGTGCTTGTTTATAAAGCTATTGTCCTCCCAACCCTGCTATATGCCTGCAAAACGTGGACTATCAGTGTTGCCTCCAAAAAATCCTGCAAATCTCTTGGGAAGACAGGCGGACAGATGTCAGTGTGCTGGAAGAAGCAGAGACCACCAGCACTGAAGTGATGGTCCTCCGCCATCAGCTCTGCTGGACCAGCCACGTTGTCTAAATGCCCAGTCACCATCTCCCAAATCAGTTCCTCTACTCCGAACTCAAGAACGGAAAACAGAATGTTGGAGGACAGGAAAAGAGATTTAAAGATGGGCTTAAAGCCAATCTTAACAACTGTGGCATAGACACCAAGAACTGGGAAGCCCTGGCCCTTGAGCGCTCCAGCTGGAGGTCAGCTGTGACCAGCAGTGCTGTAGAATTTGAAGAGGGATGAATGGAGGGTGATAGAGAGATACGTGCCAAGAGGAAGGCGCATCAAGACAACCCCAACCAGGACTGCCTTCTACCTGGAAACCAATGCCCTCACTGCGGGAGGGCATTCACCTACATACCTACCACCAGTACACCAAATTTGGAGGATAATCTTACTCGGACAATGAGGAATCGTCTAAGTAAGTATATGTACTGTGAGCAATGGTAATGTTGAACTACATCATACACAACCATTTGAAGCCAGACCGTTAAAGAAGACTCCTTAACAGGGATCAGAAAGCTATCCAGTGACATTTATTTTCTTCAAGGTTGTTTGTTGTCTCCATTCCCCACCCATTTATGCATGTTCTCATATACTATTCTGTATGTGAACAGTGAAACTATTCACAATATAGGCTGAAATGGCAAACAAGTATGACTTACAGTTTCAAAGAAGATTTCCATCATTCGAGTTCTCTTCTCTTCAGCACTCAGACCCCTTTTCTTTGACTAAATAGGAGAAAAACAAGGAGAAAACTAAATACTACATTTGAAGCTAACTTTCTAAGGCAAATCTAGGTCAGAACTTGGAAAGTTTTTTTTTTTTTTGGATTACACCTTCCACTCAGTCTCCAAATATACTGGCTTCAAATACTAACAAATTCTAGAAAAGAAGTATGTTTGCAGATCTTTGTAGAAGTGTATGATGCAATCAGTTTTTAATATTTTGTCCTTCAAAACTAAAACATAGAAAAAAACCTATCGCTGCTACCATCTGAAACATCTGTAAAGTTTTACACAACTTTGTTGACATGCTCTGTATTGCCTATATGGGATGGGAACAGTTGTTGTTGAACTTATCAGCATGCTCTATCATTTTTTTTACATATTCATTTCTTTTAATTTTTATTAAAAACCTTTATTTTTTAATTATGAATTTTACATTCATATCTTCTATATTTTAATCTTTGTTCTGTGTATTTTAATATATTCATTTGTAGAAATTTGTTCTGTTATGTGTATTTTATATAATGTTGATGATGATTATGATGTGTTTTTAGTTATGTGGTAACCTGCCTTGAGCCACAGGATGAGGTAGTTAAGAAATACAATTATTATTATAACACTACGTAATAAAATTTGAAAAAAAACCTGTTTCTGGTTTGAAAGTGTTATTTCCTGTTTAATTGTGCAATAAGGTAAAGGTAAAAGTTTCCCCTTGACATTAAGTGCAGCCGTGTCCGACTCTGGGGGTTGGTGCTCATCTCCATTTCTAAGCTGAAGAGCCGGCATTGTCCGTAGACACCTCCAAAGTCATGTGGCCGGCATGACTGCATGGAGCGCTGTTGTCTTCCTGCTGGAGCGGTACTTATTGATCTACTCACATTTGCATGTTTTTGAACTGCTAGTTTGGCAGAAGCTGAGCCTAACAGTGGGAGCTCACCCTGCTCTCCGGATTCGAACTGGCGACTTTTTGGTCAGCAAGTTCAGCAGCTCAGCGGTTTAACATGGTGCGCCATGGGAGGGCTCCCTTATTGTGCTTTAAAAGTAGTTGTTATTTTTGTGGCTGCCACAAACAAGGCTGAATTGGTAGAGACTTGGTGTAATATTCATTGAAAAACTATACCAAAATGTGCTGTATGATTTCCCGGAAGAACAAACGTTTTGCAATGTAATAAACCTTTATTATGTTTTTATGATAGAACTAATTAGGAAATGACATTTATAACCCAGGAACAAAAATTGTGTTACATAATGTTATTATTGAAACATTTGAAATACAATACAAATGTCTCACCAATTTTTCCCAGCCCCAAACTCCAACATTCTCATTACTTGCAAAGCATTATAAAAACACAGCACTGTCAATTCAATTACTTCTACAACGTTCAGCAAAGGACAAGAGGGATCCTCTCACCTCTGCAGGAGTCTACCGTATACCATGCAGCTGTGGACAAGTCTACATAGGGACCACCAAACGCAGCGCCCAGACACGCATCAAGGAACATGAAAGGCACTGCAGACTACTTCAACCAGAGAAGTCAGCCATAGCAGAGCACCTGATGAACCAGCCTGGACACAGCATATTATTTGAGAACACAGAAATGCTGGACTACACCAACAACCACCATGTCAGACTACACAGAGAAGCCATTGAAATCCACAAGCATGTGGACAATTTCAACAGAAAGGAAGAGACCATGAAAATGAACAAAATCTGGCTACCAGTTTTAAAAAAACTATTTTAACAGCTATACTTCTACATTACTCTAATTTTATCAATTATATAAATTGTTAAATAAATGTACTCATAAATTACTCAACCACAATCTTTCTTGGACTTTTGGTGGTTAAAATTCGCCATTGCCTTTACACATTATCAAACAGATTGTCCTTCAATTCCCTGTTTGCTAATCTTAATTTGTAGGTTAACTTTTCCAATAGAGTTATCGCCCATATCCTGTTTAACCAATTATTTATTGTCAGATTCTCTAACTTTGTCTAGTTTGTGTCTTTGACTATTCTTTTAAAGGCATGCCGAAAATCATAAATTGGCTTCTAGAGACAAACAGCAAGAAAGCTGACTTTATAAAACAAGGCAGGTACAATATTCTGAGAAATCTGAGGTAGTATAAAAAGACTAAGGATGCACCCACACTGTAAAATTAATGCAGTTTGGTATTTATTATTATTTATTATTTATTATTTGCACTTGTTAACCGCCACTCTCAAGCCCGAAGGCGACTCGTGGCGGTGTACAGAACATAGAACACAAAGGACAACAGGTTACAATAAATCAGGACCACAACACACATCTTACTAATACACAGCTACTTAACTAAAAATCCGCTTCGTCTTGTTTAGGGTCATAATCAATCTCGTAGTCATGGTCCATTCCGGTGGTCATTCCAAAAACATAGCACTTAGTTGAAGGCCTTCTCAAAGAGCCAGGTTTTCAGGCCCTTGCGGAAGGCCATGAGGGAAGGCGCCTGTCTGATTTCAGCAGGGAGGGAGTTCCACAGCCGGGGGGCCACCACCGAGAAGGCCCGCTCTCTTGTCCCCGCCAGGCGTGCCTGTGAGGCAGGCGGGACCGAGAGAAGGGCCTCCCCGGATGATCTTAAGGTCCTCGTGGGCTCGTAGGCCGAGATGCGGTTCTCAAGGTATTTTGGGCCGGAACCGTTTAGGGCTTTGTAGGATAACACCAGCACCTTAAATTGGGCCCGTTAAATTGGGTAGTACTTTAATTACCATGTTATGGAATCATGGGAATTGTAGTTTTAACATCTCTGTCAAATAGTGCTGCTGCCTCACCGAACTACAAATCCCTATGATGTCACAGCATTGAGCCATGGCAATCAAAGTGATGCCAAGTTGCATTAATTGTACAGCATAGATGCATTTTGAGAATTCATGTTCAGAACTTGGAAAGTTCTTGGACTACACCCCCCATCATTTGTCTGTGGGGGGGGGGGGAAGCATCCTGAATTAGCTGAGGAGTCATGATGACAAAACAATTCATATCACCCTTTTACACAAACATGCCAGAACATGAGAAAATCATGACAGGACGCAATACATTCTGCATCTACCAGAAACCCAGAGCTCTCTCATACTCACTTGGCAAAGCTGACATTTGTATATCTTTTAACCTATCATGGTTTTGTTTGTGGTTACGAAAATGCGAGGGAAGCCACAGGTGTTAAAGTCTCAAGAACATCAGAGCATTAACAACTATTTTAACTGTGCTGGGAGAGTTGCTATTGAACTTCTCACCGTTGGTTTTCAGCTACTCGCTTATTCAGAAGTGGAAATTTGCAGCAAAATAACTGTATGTGCATCTACACTGCAGAATGAATGAATGCATCTTGACACCACTGTAACTGTCATGGCTCAATGCTATGGAACCATGGGAGTTGTAGTTCTACAAGGTCACTAGCTTTCTCTGCCCAGTAGTGCTGATGCCAAAAAATAAATTCCCATCATTCCACAGCACCTTTTTTTTGTCATGTCAGGAGCGACCTGAGAAACTGCAAGTCGCTTCTGGTGTGAGAGAATTGGCTGTCGGCAAGGACATTGCCCAGGGGATGCCCGGATAATTTGATGTTTTATCATCCTTGTGGGAGTCTTCTCTCATGTGGAGCTGGAGCTGATAGAGGGAGCTCATCTGCCTCTCACCGGATTCAAACCTGCGACCTGTCAGTTTTCAGTCCTGCCGGCACAGGGGTTTAACCCACTGTGTCACCGGGGGCTTCCACAGCACTGAGCCAACGGCACTTAAAGGAGCCCCCGGTGGTGCAATGGGTTAAACCCTTGTGCTGGCAGGACTGAAGACCAACAGGTTACAGGTTTGAATCCGGGGAGCGTACGGATGAGCTCCCTCTGTCAGCTCCGGCTCCCCATGTGGGGACATGAGAGAAGCCCCCCACAAGGATGGTAAAACATCAAAACATCTGGGCGTCCCCTGGGCAACATCCTTGCAGACGCCCAATTCTCTCACACCAGAAGCGACCTGCAGTTTCTCAAGTCGCTGCTGACATGAAAAAAAAAATTAAAGTAGTGTCAAACTGCACTAATTGGATTTAATCAAGGCCTGTCTAGTCCAACTGAGGCAGGTGGGAAGCCCAAAAGTATAACACACCCAACATCTCATATTCTCCAGTGATTGAAAAACCAGCAGCGGGTATCATGCAACCTTCTGGATACTGTAATTCCCATCATCTCTAACCCTATACCATTAATAGTCATTAGTGAGGGATGCTGGGAGTTGGAGTCCAACACCATGTTTTTACCTTGGTATCTATATTTTAACATATGGATTGTGCATTTACATGATGAAAGGTTGATTAAACTGCAAAATGTTTGTATGGGACATCCTGCAGTGCATTTTGCTAGTTTTTCAATGAATATCTTGTAAAGCCCCTCAACCAATTCAATATAGGGTTGCTGTGAGTTTTCCAGGCTGTATGGCCATATTCAGAAGCATTCCCTCCTGATGTTTCGTCCACATCTATGGCAGGCAATCTCAGAGATTGAGGGGTCTGTTGGAAACTAGGCAAGTGGGGTTTATATATCTGTGGAATGTCCAGGGTGAGATAAATAACTCTTGACTGTTTGAGACAAGTGTGAATGTTGCAATTGACCAGCTTGATTAGCATTGGATAGCCTTGCACCTTTAAAGCCTTGCTAGTTCCTACCTGGGGGAATCCTTTGTTGAGAGGTGTTAGCCGGCCCTGATTGATTCTTATCTGGAATTCCCTTGTTTTCAGAGCCAGATTTTGTTCATTTTCATGGTTTCCTCCTTTCTGCTTGTGGATTTCAATGGCTTCTCTGTGTAGTCTGACATGGTGGTTGTGAGTGGTCCAGCATGGATGGCTTTGAAGCTGCAAGACCATTCAATGCTAATCAAGCTCGTCAATTGCAACATTCACACTTGCCTCAAACATCCATGGCAGGCATCCTCAGAGGTTGTGAGTTCTGTTGGAAACTTGGCAACTGAGATTTATATATCTGTGGAATGTCCACATATCATGCTAATCAAGGTGGGCAATTGCAACATTCACACCTGCCTCAAGCAGACAAGAGTTCTTTCTCCCACCCTGGACATTCCACAGATATATAAACTTCACTTGCCTAGTAGTTTCCAACAGACCCCTCAATCTCTTAGGATGCCTGCCACAGATGTGGGCGAAATGGAGAGAATGCTTCTGGAACATGGTCATGCAGCCTGGAAAACTCACAGCAACCCAGTGATTCCGGCCATGAAAGCCTTCGAGATTTCAACCTAGTTTGTGGCATCCACAAAAACTAGTATAATATAATACTGTAGTATAATGACTACTTTTAAAGTAAATGAGACACAGTTACACAGGAAATAACACTTTCTAACCAGGAACGTAATGTTGTTTCAAATTTTGTTACATAGTGAGTGTAATCCACCTGGTGGCTAAAATAGTGCTATATTAACAAGTTATACAAACTTTGTTTTGTGTACAAAATTATGAAAAATATGTACAAAATCACTTTCCGTCTATGTCCATCAGGTGTGAATGAAACCTGGGTCTCATTTTTAAAACATCTCATTATGTATTAATTGGAGCCCCTGATGGTGCAGTGGGTGCTGAGCTGCTAAACCTGTTGACTGAAATGCTGCAGGTTCGAATCTGGCTGTCAGCCCCTGCTTCTGCCAACCTAGCAATTTGAAAATATGCAAATGTGAGTAGATCAATAGGTACTGCTTCAGCAGGAAGGCAACGGCACGTCATGCAGTCATGCTGGCCACATGACCTTGGAGGAGTCTATGGACAACACCAGCTCTTCATCTTAGAAATTGAGATGAGCACCAACCCCCAGAGTCGGACACGACTGGATTTAATGTCAAGGGAAATCTTTACCTTTACCTTATGTATTAGTTAATATGTAAATAAGTACAGTTCTCCCCAAATTCAGAAGAAATCCAAAATCCAAGCTGCCCCTGGTCCCAAGCATTTTTGGATACATTAGACCGGCATTTCTCAATCTGGAGGTTGGGGCCCCTGGGAGGGTTGCAAGGATGTGTCAGAGGGGTCTCCAAAGACTATCAGAAAACACAGTATTTTCTATTGGTCATGGGGATCATGGGGGTTCTGTGTTGGTCATGGGGGTTCTGTGTGGGAAGTTTGGCCCAATTCTATCATTGGTGAGGTTCAGAATGTTCTTTGATTGTAGGTGAACTATAAATTCCAACAACTCCCAAATGTCAAGGCCTGTTTTCCCCAAACTTCAGCAATGTTGACATTTGGGCATATTGAATTTTTGTGCCAAGTTTGGTCCAGATCCATCATTGTTTGTGTCCATAGTGCTCTCTGGATGTCAGTGAACTACAACTCCAAAACTCAAGGTCAATGCCAAACAAACCCTTTCAGTATTTTCTGTTGATCATGGGAGTTCTGTCTAGCAAGTTTGTTTCAATTCCATCGTTGGTGGTATTGAAACATACAACCAAGACTGCTCTTTGTTTGTATGTGAACTATAAATCCCAGCAACTACAACTCCCAAATGACAAAACCCACCCCCACCCCCTGCAACCCCACCAGTATTCAAATGTGGGTGCATCGGGTATTTGTGTCAAACTTGAATGAAAACACATCCTGTAAATCAGATATTTACATTACGATTCATAATATAATTATCGTTATGAAGTAGCAATGAAAATAATTTTATGGTTGGGGGTCACCACCACATGAGGAACTGTATTAAGGGGTCACGGCATTAGGAAGGTTGAGAACCGCTGACCTAGTGGCTAAAATAGCACCATCTTAGCTTTCTGTTGATCCAGTGTACACACACTTTATTTGGTGTGTAAAATTATGGAAAATATGTCCCAAACGACTTTCAGTCTATGCCCATCAGCTGTGAATGAAACATGAATGAATTCCATGTTGAGACTTGGGCCTCATCTCTAAAACATCTCACTATGTACTGATATGTAAATAAATAGTTATCTCCAAATTCAGTAGAAATCCAAAATCCGAGCGGTTTCTGGTCCCAAGCATTTTTTGATACATTTGATTCTACCTGCTTTTGTAATTGGAAATAATCTGGTAGAATCATAGAGTTGGAGGAGACCTCAAGGGCCATCCAGTCCAACCCCCTGCCAAGAAGCAGGAATATTGCATTCAAAGCACCCCTGACAGACGGCCATCCAGACTCTGTTTAAAAACGTCCAAAGAAGGAGCCTCGCCACATTACGGGGCAGAGAGTTCCACTGCTGAACAGCTCTCCCAATCAGGAAGTTCTTCCTCATGTTCAGACAGAATCTCCTTTCTTGTAGTTTGAAGCCATTGTTCCACGTCCTAGTCTCCAGGGCAGTAGAAAACAAGCTTGCTCCCTCCTCCCTGACTTCCTTTCCCATATTTATACATGGCTTTCATGTCTCCTCTCAGCCTTCTCTTCTTCAGGCTAAACATGCCCAGCTCTTTAAGCCGCTCCTCATAGGGCTTGTTCTCCAGGCCCTTGATCATTTTAGTTGCCCTCCTCTGGACACATTCCAGCTTATCAATATCTGTCTTCAATTGTGGTAGTCAGTAAATAATGTCATAATCTTCACAGAAGTTTGTGGCAAGGCAATGGGCACTCACAATACCACTAATGGAATGTGTAAAGCCAAGAATTCCTGGGTGCATCTACACTGTAGAATTAATGCAGTTTGACACCACTTCAACTGCCATGGCTCAATGAAATGGCACTTTGTGAGTTCTGGTATACAAGGTTTTAACCCTCCTCTGCCAAAGAGTGTGGCTGCCTCGCCAAATCCCATAGGCGGTCAAAAGTGTTGTCAATTCTAATGTAGAGGCACTCAGAGGGGGTTTGGACTTCAACTCCCAGAAGCCTCAGCTGCTTTGGCAAACGACAAGGCATTGTGGGAGTTGAAGTCCAAAACACCAAAGTCAGGGAAACAGGGTTTAAAGGCGCTATTTGTTAAAAGGGAGAGCTCTCAGCCTTCAGGTCCCACAGTGAGGAATGGGGACAGTGTAATGGCATATAAAGCGTTCCTTACCATGTCGCCCGCCTCCCGCCGGCAGCGGCCCCCTCCCTAAAAGGCGGGAAAGCAGCTGGAGCGGCAAAAGTGGCGGGAAGCTAAAAAGCCGTCCCGCCTCCTGGCTGACTGGCGCCACCTGCCGCCAATGAGCGGGGTCGCATGCAAGAGGATCATAATAGGCTCTCTCGGCCCCGCCCACTCTTCTTTTGACCATAGAGATAGGAAAGAAGTAGAGATATAGCTCAGAAAACTCTCTTAAATCACTTTGAATTTTTGGCTTTGTTTTGCAGCCGTTTTGCAGAATGTTGGGTGCTCACAAGACTGTGAATACATCTACTCATATAATAGTAGTCTGATACTGCTCTAACTGTTAATGGCTTCATCCTGTGGGAGCTGTCCACCAGTGGAACTCTCTGCCCTGGAGTGTGGTGGAGGCTCCTTCTTTGGAGGCTTTTAAACAGTGGCTGGATGGCCATCTGTCAGGGGTGCTTTGAATGCAATTTTCCTGCTTCTTGGCAGGTGGTTGGACTGGATGGCCCATGAGGTCTCTTCTAACTCTATAATTCTATGATCTTGGGATCTGTAGTTTAGTAGGAAGTTTTCTGCTAAAGAGCCCAGGTAAACATGTCAAGGTCACAAGCACAGAGTTACACCCAATATATAATAGTCTATGTATGTATGTATACATGTATGTATGTATATACCACAAAGGCTGTTGCTAGGTGAAGTGGCCCTCCATGATGCCACTGGATTGGCTGTTACTATATGAAGTGGCCATGTGTGCTGTCGCCAGGTCTGTTATTGCTAGGTGAAGTGGCCCTTGATGACACCGGATTGATTGTTGCTAGATGAGATGCCCCTCTGTGCTGTTGGTTGGCTGTTGCTAGGTTAAAATGAGCCTCAATGATGATACTGTATTGGCTGCTGCTAGGTGAAGTGTCTCTCTGTGCTGTCATAGGGTTGACTGTTGTTAGGTGAAGTGGCCCTCTGTGCTGTCACTGGGTTGGCAGCTGCTAGGCGAAGTAGGCCTCCATGATGTCAGTGGGTTGGCTGTTTCTTTGTGAAGTGTCCCTCTGTGCTGTCACTGGGTTGGCTGTTTCTAGGTGAAGTGGCTCTCTGTGCTGTCACTGGGCTGACTCTTGCTAGGTGAGGTGGGCCTCCATGATGTCACTGGGCTGACTGTTGCTAGGTGAAGTGGCCTCAGTGATGTCATTGGGAAAGAACGGTGACACATGTATATAAAGAAGCCTGCCCACTTGCCAGAACATTGCCATAGAGACATTGTGAGATAAGCCTTCCTGGAGCTGGAGAAGGGAGAAAGTAGGAGGGCAGTGGTCCCAATGACAACCAAACAACAGCCGGCTATATACTTTAGTATTCAATAAAACAGCCTTAAATTGGAAGTTTTAATTGTCAACCAAGGCTGGAGCTGCACTGCCACATAACCCAATAACTGGTTCCAGATTATCTGCTTTGAACTGGATTATGAGTCTATACTGCCATATAATCCAAGAGAGCAGATAACCTGGGATCAGAGAGTGGATCATATGGCAATGTAGATCCAGTCCTAGTGTCCTCCAGAAATGTTAGTCAGCAATTCCCATTATTCTCAGCTGGAATGACGTTTGCAAAATGTGTTGCAAGATGTCCCGCAAAAACAAAGTTTTTGCAGTTTAATAAACATTTTCCATGTTTTTATGATAGAATCAATTAGGAAATGACATTTATAGCCCAGAAACAAAAATTGTGTTACACAGGGCCCTTCCAGATGCTATCCCAGAATCTGATCCCAAGTTTTCTGCTTTAAACCGTATTATATGAGTCCACACTGCCAGATAATCTGAGATAAACAGAAAACCTGAGATCCGATCCTGGGATATAGCGCCTGTCTGGAAGGGCCCATAGTGTAATCAGTCCAGTTAACCTCATCAAGAGTGATATATGACATTAGTAATAGTATTTCATAAGTATCTGGAAAGCTACATATTCCTCTGTCCATGCTTTAGTACAAATGTAGACAATTGTTTCCTTCAGTTTTGTTTTTGATCAGTCCCTCCAAGCAATGTATGCTACAGAAAGGGATATTTGCAGTTTGATAACTTCTGCCAGTAATTCTCCATCTCTGGTTTAGGGCAGTGATACTCAAAAGTTGTGCTCCATGCTTTCCAGAAAAAGATACAACCTGTTGTAGCCAATGGGGACAAACATAGTCCTGATTCCTGGCACATTATGAAAAGGAGGAGGTGGAGGAGGAGGAGGAGGAGGAGGAGGAGGAGGGAGAGGAGAAGGAGAAGGAGAAAGACCCCACATCATATAGCTGTTTTGGTATGTATTTTAGCTTAGAATACAGCCAGCCTACCATATTTATGTGTTTGAATATAAAAGCAAAGTTTAATTTTGCCATTTCATATAAGGGGCCCCATTTTACCACACCACTGCATATAATGGGACTTAAGCATCCATTGATCTTTTGGGGTCCTGGAACCAAACCCCAGTTGTTACCAAGGGCACACTGCAATTGCAAAAAATCCTGTTAAGTCAGAGGTCCACAATTTTTAAAGGAAGGGCTAGGAGTGACTCACTAGGGACACCTAGTGAGTTCATTAGAGAAGCAAGGTTCAAAGAAGACTTTTTCCTCATTTTAAGAGCCACTGTCCTTCCCAGTGTTCCTCAAAGTAGTGATCACTGCCATATATATACCCTTTTCCATAAAAATATAAAAACTTGGCTCTTTGAGCAAGCTTTTGCGATTGCAGCAGAATAGATAACATGAGATTATGAATAATGAACATGGAATGGTCAGAAAATGTGATTGGAAGATGTTTTAACAGGTTGACACCAATGATTATATGTTTTAATGGTTTTTATATGTTTTATATTGTTATGTTGATTGTTTTAACTGCACTTTATGAATGCATGGCATCGAATTGTGCCAATCTGTAACCTGCCTTGAGCCGCCGTATGATTAAGAAAGGCGGGCTATAAATATCGTAAGCAAGGAAATAAATAAATTACCAGTCAGTCCCTGGCCAGTTTCCAGAAAGGGAAGACCTCATTGTACCCAACTGGCATGTGTTCCTGGCACACTGTGGGGAAAATGCCAGTCCTCCATATGAGATAGTTAAAGAGTCATTGCATCTTCTCTACATCAGCCCACAAAGAAGTAAAGGGGTTTGTATCCGCATAATGTATTAGGAATTCATCAGATGGAGTTGGGAAAAGTGGGGAAAATCGTCTTCTTTGCATCACCTTCCTCTTTAAAGAAGACAGAAAATTTACTTACCCCATCACACAGTAATGCCTCCTGTCAGCTCAACTATCCACTTTCAGGAGGCAGGAGGCATCGTTCTTAAGACAGACACCATTTCTTACTATGGGCTCCTTTCCTTTCCCTCCCAATCTCATTACTCTCAAGGAGACAGAAGGCATTGTTCTTAAGACAGACATCTTTTCTTTCTATGGGTTCCTTTCCCTTCCCTTCCCAATCACCTTACTCTTAACCACAGATCTCCACAATAGAATTTACTGTAGTTGGTAAAAAAAGGAGGAAACAAAGTTAAAAAGCCGCAATACTGCAATTTAGAAATCCAAGATGTCTATGACAGTAAAAACAAATTGGTGATATCTTGAAATTGCAGTATTCCTAATGATTAAATTAATTTTAAAAAATTACCGTGGCAGGCTCATGTAGCAGGATTTTGGGAGAGAAATGGAGCATCAATGCTTGGTAGGAGATTGACCATAGGAACGGCCATTACTACACGTCACTGAAGCGAATCAACACAGGCAAATTTGACAGACCCGATCCCATGTGTTTCCTCCTACTTCTTCCCGTTTCCACATACATTCAGATTTCAGAATATTATTTCAAACTGGCCCCGGTTGCCCATTTCCCAACACTTCAGTTCACAGATGAAGTAGCACAGGCAAGAGGCACAAGTCCTCTTGTATCATATGACAGGATCCATGTTGCTCCATCTATGAACTGTTTTAGAAGTGTGTGGAAACGTAAGGGGCTGCAATGGAGATCTTGCATGTGATGAAGTCCTAAAACATATTTCCCAATTTTCCAATCATGCATAGAATGTTCTTTTTTCAAACACAGGGACCTACTGCCTCATTCTTAAGGCTTTAAAATGAGAGATTAAATGGGAAACACGAGTAGTTAAAAAGAGAAACTCTATGGTGTGGAAACAATGGAATCTGGGGGGGGGGATTATTATTTGAAAAAAACATGAATGAATTCCTATGCAGACTGCACATATCTTATTTGTAGTGCAAAAACACTTAAAAATACAATAATTAAAATGAAGAACAAATTTAACAAATATAAACTTATTAGTATTTCAGTGGGAAGTGTGGGCCTGCTTTTGGCTGATGAGATAAGATTGTTGTTGTTGTTGTCGTTGTTGTCGTTGTTGTTGTGTGCTTTCAAGTAGTTTCAGACTTAGGTTGACCCTGAGTGAGGGCTGGGTAAATGACCTTGGAGGGCCTTATCTGGCCCCTGGGCCTTGTTTGAGGACCCCTGTTCTAGATGTTTGGGACTGCAACTCCAAGAATTCCTAATCGTTGGCCATACTAGTAGAAATTCCTCAGACCTAAAGTCCAAAATCAGGAGGACCAAATACTGGGAAGCATTGACAAAGATCAATAAATACCATTTACCTTCCAACACATCTGCTTTGTATGAAAGAGCCCAGAGGAAGCTAAGATACATGGCCTGTTTTGAGCAGAAACTCATTTTTTATTCTATCTCTATATTAGAAATTTATGATTGCTCTTCAATATATATCCTTACTATGTCTTCCCTATTAACAAAATAGGGAAGTCACAACTACAAATTTGTTAGGATAGTATGCCAAGCCAGATGTCTTTAACTCTGGGGGGAAAAAACAAGAGGAAACAACCTTCATTCATTTATTTTTATTTTGCAGGGTTGTGAATGATAAAAGATACATATTTGAGTCTGGACTTTCCTATTGTTCCAACACAAGGTAAGGTTTTTTTTTTAAGCTTTCTTTGTAGGACAAAGCGTAAAGAACACTGTGGCACACATGAAGCTAAACCTACACACCAACACTCTTCAATGAACAGCTTTCATCCTCAGCCTTAACTAGACAGGATTCAATTTCTTCTCAATAGAGAGGAGAAGGGAATGTAGCTGTTGGTGAGAAAGAAAAAAATGACTACGATACGTCAGTATCATTTTTAGAGAGTGCAAGACTTTATAGCATTGTTTACACAAAACATATGAAACTGACTTATAAAGCTGGAATGTACAAAAAAAATCCAAGGACCAGAAGAGTACAACATATGAAACAATTCAGTTTCTAGCACAGAGATATTACAATACACGATGCACATTATGGAACATTCTCATGTCATAAAGCAGGGACCAGGGGAAGCAAACCATTGGGGTTAAGGCTGTGTTGCGCACGGACATCCATGTAAAGTGTTGTACATTCATCAGAAACTATCACCACTCTGGCATCATCCTACACTACACCACAAACATCTTCCATACATTCTTCAGAACACAGACCCTTGGATTCACTGCTCACAGTTGATCATCAACAGCGTTTTCAGCAGACATTAACACTTTTGTTCCATGCTGTCAGCCATATTGTTATTATTATTATTTTAAAAAAGAATTATTTCCTCACACAACAAGCATAACTTAATGGGCACTTGTTTTTCATTATGGCAACACTAGATCCTTAGTCATCAAAGAAAAACTAGCTGTAAAGTTGAAAGCCCTGTAATGTTTACAAAGGTCAACAACAATAGACAATATTTTCTCATTACATTGCTGAAACTTTAAATTAGTGTAAAAACTCCATTAGTATTTAACATTTTTTTCTTTTTTTACAGTTAAAAAAACCCTTCAATATACAGTTTGAGTTTATCCAAAAATGAATTGACAGTATTTTTTTACTTTGCTTCAAATAAACACAGGTGTACTCGCACTGCTCAGAACATGTTACGACTCATTACTGTTCATTTCAGCACCACTTGACATTGAAGGAGAGCTATACCACAAACCTAGACCAGAATTGCCAAGGAAATTTGGGCCAAAGCTAGGACTGTTGATCCAGTTTACAACTGCAGTGTAGATAAATCCCAAGCTGCAACTGTTGAGCTTAGTACAACAACAAGCTTGGGTTTGACCTACATGTGCCTTTAGATCAGAGGCGAGCAAAATGTGGCTTTCCAGATGTTGCTGATTACAACTCCCAGTTGTTGCTGGGCTCAGCTTTAGCCAACATAACCAATCGTGATGCATGAGAGCTATAGCCCAACATTTAAAGGTCCACATTTTGATGACCCCTATCTCAGCCATTAATTCTGGTAAATATTTACCTGATTAAAAAAAATTATATTTTCTTTTGAACATCACACTTCTGCAATTGTGGTTGTTTCTGAGAGCTTCAAACATTAACTGTGTGTGCGGCAAAACCAGCTGTCTTTAGGAGTGAATATCTGAAAACCTGGAAGCAAGATTATTGCTAGCTGATTTTCAAATGCTTACTACTGCAGCAAACTATTTTTGCTCTGTGTCTAGCTGATGAATAATAGTGTGCATTGCCAATGTATTTTACAAAATCCTAACAATTCATCAAGGGAGAACCAGGATCTAAGAAGATACGGAGGGGAAGGCCACATCACCCTTAATATGTGTTCGCTTTGTTGTAAAGGAAAGAAGCAGAAATTCAAATCTTAGGGAAAGGTAGCATTACATACAACATTATTTAGGTATTATTTACTAGAAGAATTAAGAAATGATTACATTGTAAGAGATGCATGGGCATGTCTGCATGCATGAAATGATCTCCATGTTTAACTTTTGGTGCTACCCTTATAAAATTCCATAGTTCCTTCTTCTGCAAAAGATCCATTAAAAGGAGCAGGGGCACAACAGGGCCTGAGAAACATCTGTTGGTGCCACTGTTTAAGATAATTTGGCTCAGTACCCCCCAACCCCTCTTTTAAATTCAAGTTAACATTGCTTTTTGTTCCCAGAACATCTTTACAAAAGTGTAAAACTATTAAGCCAAATTGGTGTGACAGTGAGCCTTGAATCAAGTCTATAGTAATAACACACTTAACAAATCTGTGAGTTCCTTTACATTAGAAGCTCAAGAAAAATGACAAGATAGCTTAAGGTTTCTTTTTTTCTTTTTGTTTTGTTTACATGGTTAATAAATACACATTAAATCATAAATAGAATATCCCTTTTCCCCAGAGAATTTAAATACCAGTAGCTTTCAAGAAGGCTCAGTATCCAAGACTAACAGTATCTGGTGTCTTTTGCCAAAAGACACTTCTTTGTTTACCCAAGAACCATAAAACTTGATTCTTGGCATTACTGATTGTAAAGGGATTATTTTATAGCAACAAGTGAAATTATTCTATTATCCTTAAAAGATGAGGAAATAAAGCCTTAAACACTGATTATTTATACGTCTTGGCATTCCAGTTTTCTAGCTAGTGTTGTTAAGAGCTAGCTACATAATTGTGTGTATGTGTTTTGTACATATTTTCACTGGACTCTATTTAACATTTTAAGCAATATAATGGTCTCTACCAACCCTAACAGTATAGGGTGGCAGCTATTAAAACATCAGTCAGAAAAAAATAAGATTATTGTGCGTTTTCCGGGCTGTATGGCCATGTTCCAGAAGCATTCTCTCCTGACGTTTTGCCTGCATCTATGGCAAACATCCTCAGAAGCTGTGAGGTCTTGACCTCTGAGGATGTTTGCCATAGATGCAAGCAAAACACCTGGAAAGAATGCTTCTGGAACATGGCCATACAGCCCGGAAAAAATGCAACAACCCAGTGATTCAGACCATGAAAGCCTTCGACAATACAATGTAAGATTAGTTTGGATACAGAAACCACACTATTCACTGACAACTTGCATAAGGCTGGAGATAGTACATGGCCTCCAACTGCTTGCTATCAGAAGTCACTTAATCTAAAAAGAATTTTAAAAATATGATGATGAATGTTGTTGCAAATAAGTTAAAACACAATAGTAAACATGTTGGGTGAGCACAGATGTGACTCTAATAATTTACAAGGCTTGTATATGGGAAGGTGGTGGGGAAAAGAGACGTTTTCAGAATACCCTTCAATACAAATGGGGTTTGATTGTTCTTGGTTGTTCAAATCCCCTACATTTTCATTCCTTATTCACTGTACTCAAACATATACATGTGTTAAGACAAATTATTATTATTATTATTATTATTTGCAAATCATGATTTTCAAGACTTGTTCTCCAATGTATTTCTTTTGTTATGCTCAATAGATGTTTCTTGTTTAGTTGTTGTTTTTATACAAAAAGACCTGCTTTTGTAATCCTCAGAATACTATTTTCCATCCCAGATTAGATATGTCAACTGCCAAATTTCCTTTGGTTATGTAAAGTAGATCCTCTACTTATACTGTATCAAAATGTATAACTGAACTAAATGGGACTATTTTCAGAATCACAGCAAGAGCAGATTTGAAGCATGAATGTTAGCTGTGAAGTTTGCTAAGCTGATGTAAGTCACTTAATTCTCTAGTCAGTGGTATCAATAGGAATTTGGTTCTATAAAATATCAACAGTAACCCATCTATATAGAGAGTGTACTTCCAGATTTTTATAAGTTTGGGGATCTGGAAAATCCTAACAACACAATGTGAGCAACAGGGAAGTTGATAATCATGTACATCAAATCTCACGTAGGACAGGGAGTTTGCATTGATTCTTGTAGTGTTAGAAATCGAGCTGTGTTAGATCTAACAGCTAGTACAAGAAGAGTTAACCATATATCCTTATTACTAAAAGAAACTATTTATTACATGAACTAGGAAGGAAGAATCTTACAAGTGTAATACTTAGCTATAACAATGTGATCTAGAAGGTTCCCAGACTTCCTGCTGGGGTCAAATAGTCCTTAACACACACAACTTCCAAACATGGATGCTTTAAACCAGCACTCCCATTCACATATTGTATACACCCTTTAATAACAAGTAACTTTTTATGTTCTTCCCCTCCTTCACAAAAATTGGTCAATTACAGAAATGCCTGATCTACAAGCCATAGTTCATATGTCTAGTGTTCCACTGTCTTTGTGAATTTGGGGAAGGGGAGGGAGAAAAAACAGGGTTGTATGTATTAATCCCCTAGGACACGTTCAGTGCAGAACTTATGAGGTGCAAATCCTATGTAAACAATGTAGGTTTAGGGGATAAACTGGAGCCTCCTTCAGCATTAAAATTGAAGTATTTAAGAGGTGGACATCCTACACAAAAGGATCTATCTTGGATTTCTGAAGCTAGAAACATCTTGAGCGAGATCCTGTTCCAGTTGTTACTGTAAATATCGATAGACTTTGAAGCAGTGATTGCCGGAGTCTGCAACTACCACATGACCATCGGATGTCAAGGCCAAACCTTGAGGACCATACAGTGGATCAGCAGATGTGTTTATATAGGATAAAAAGGATCCACTTCCATCAAAAACCTGAGGGAAAAAGTAAAGAGAACTTTAATCAGTCAAAGAAGGCAAACCATAACACTGGCCAACATACATTTTGGTACCTCAAATGTTAAACCTGTTCCTGGATATATTTGACAAGCTGGCTCCAAAAATGGCCCCAGTTTTCCCCTACCAGCTCTAGGGTTTGAGATACAGAACATATGCCACATACTAGTCACTATCTGCTTGTCCATAGAAAACCATGATAACCCCATTTAAGAAACTAGAGATGATGTAGTCCATCCAGTGCAAACTTCTGGATCAGAACCTCAAATAACCCCCCAAACAGGCCTAAAACCCAACACAACAAAAACATTTTTTTTGTTGGACTGTGTACTACATGCATGCTGTAATTATCGTGCAGACACTAAAATATATGCACATTCTTGTCTGAATTGAAATGCAGCATAAAAAAAACTATGCTGCTACACCAAACCAAATCTCGATTAATCCTCTGCACTTTTAACAACTGTACACATGTAAGGTATGTTGTATTATCTAAGGCTTTCGTGGCTGGAATCACTTGGTTGCTGTGAGTATTTCAGGCTGTATGACAATGTTTCGGTAGCAATCTCTCCTAACATTCTGCCAGCATCTGTGGCTGGCATCTTCAGAGGTTCTGTTGGCAGTGAGGCAAGTGGTGTGTGTGTGTGTGTGTGTGTGTGTGTGTGTATGTATGTATGTGTATGTATACACACACACACACACACACACAACCCATGCACTCCACTTGCCTCACTGTCAACAGAACCTCTGAAGATGCCAGTCACAGATGCCGGTGAAACATTAGGAGAGAATGCTACTGGAACATGGCCATATGTCTTTTAAGATTTAATAGTTGGCTCCTGAATTTTTCTTGTTTCTTATTGTTGAGCTAAGAAGCATCTATCTTTTTTTAAAAAAAATGAGATGGGAGTCACAAATGGACAGTTCTGGAGTGGCATCTTCCACCTTGTTTTGGGTCGCATAAATTTAGTATCAATGTACATTAAAGCAATTGCAGATGGCAGTATGTAACACATTTTTGTTCCTGTGTTATAATTGTCATTTCCTAATTGGTTCTATCATAAAAACAAGGAAAAAGTTTATTAAACTGCAAAAGACTTTCTTTTGCGGGACATCCTGCAGCACATTTTGCTATAGTTCTACAACGAACACATCTCAACCAATTCAACATAGTTTGTGGCAGCCACGAAAACTAAGTTTCTGGAGTATAACAACTACTTTCAAAATAAGGATGGCACAATTAAACAGGAAACAACACTTTCAAACCAGGAACAGATTTTTTTTTTCTAATTTTGTTACATTTATTTATTTATTTATTTATTTACAACATTTCTACCCTGCCCGTCTCAATTCCCGAGGGGGGACTCAGAGAGGCTACATAGTGTTCATTTCAGAATTTTGACCCTTGGAAGTTTTCCTTCTCCAAAGATCCTGGAATATTTTGTTCCTGCCAAATTCTTCCTCTCCATTACCCTTAATATTTTAAGCATTTCCAAACCTGGATTGAGAACAACTATGACCAATGCAATTTTAAGTTTTGCTGTGCTTCATTAGCCGTTGTGATTGTTTCACAAATATAATAATGTTGTTGTGTAATTGTTGACAGTTCAAAAAGAGTACAGAATGATAAGAAGCAATTAAGAAAGCTTCACAAAGCAACCCATTATTTATTTTTAAAAATAATGGTTGGCACCATATATTGTAATTATGAATATTTAACCCAGAGTTGCAAATTTGGGGATGAGGGGCTGCTTTCCTGTTCTGCCTCAAGTCACAAAATGTACTTCTTTAGCCCTAGGAGGAATTCCTATCTAAACAATGTATTTATGCCATTGACCTGAAAAAGAAGGCTTTGCCTACCTGTATTCTGCTGTTTCCCCAGTCTGCTACAATAATATTTCCATTAGAATCCACAGCTACTCCTGTTGGAGCATTGAACTGCCCGTTCCCTTCTCCATTAGACCCAAACTTCAACATGAATTCACCTTCCTGGTTAAATACCTGCACGAAATATTTCAAATATATATAGGCTGTAAATTATATAACACCAAGTGACGGGAGCCAAAAGATGAGACAATTATTATCCTCAGACATATAAATCAAATCTTGAGAAAAGACAAATATTTGGATTCTCAAAGTAAAAGATGTCAGGCTATGTAGGCGAGACTCAAATGGAGGAATAATACTGTCTGCAGATGAAAATGATAACAAACTGTACAAGAACAAATTTACAAAAATATATATTTTAAGAAATGATAAAACATCATAGCCATGTGTCATAGTTCCTAGCACACACATGCGGTAGATTTTTACATTCCCTTCTTCAATTTTTGGCAAGAGTAAACTATAGATCCTGGGCTTCCATGGGAACTTATCATGCTTTTTTTTGTTTTGTAGTGAGATCAGTGTTGATGGACAAGTTCATATCATTTGCATGCCACAACACAAGAAGTGGCTGGATGCGTTGTCTGTTCAAGCAGGAAAACAGGAAGGCTCTCAAGCTCTAGGATTTCTTTTTTCAAAACTCTCTATACCAAATAGGAATTTGTCAACAACAAGAAGTTAGCAGAATTACACATTAACCTTCACATCATTCTCAAAAAGTGAAATATGTATTTTTGAGGTTTTATAGTGGAAGCTGTCATAAGGCTGGAACTACGGGCTAAATCCAGCATTAGTCCTAGGCCCCTTCTACACTGCCATATAATCCAGTTCAAAGTAGATAATCTGGATTTTATATGGCAGTGTAAAAGGGGCTATAGAAAAGTAGCAGATCCATTACTTGTGACAAAACCAAGTGTCATTCATTGGGACATGGGGCAAAGGGAAAATGGGCTTTTCTATTTTTATGTGCTTTCTAATCATTTCTGATTTATGGCAATCATGGGGTTTGCTTGTTAAGGGGTCAGACTTAGCACAGTAGGTTAAACTGCTAAGCTGCAGAAAATCTTGCTGACTGAAAGGTTGGCAATTTAAGCCTGGGTCGGTGTGAGCTCCTGCTGTCATCCCCAGCTTCTGCTCACCTAGGAGATTGAAAAGAGCAATGTGAGTAGATAAATAGGTACTGCTTTAATCAGGGAGGTAATAAAAAAGGTGCCCATAAAGACATGCTGGTGACTCAATCAGGAGTATTTCTATGGACAACAAAGCTCCTCGGCATGGAAGATGGAGCGACAGCACCTCTCCGTGGCCGGAGTAGAGCACAGGAGTGACTTGAGAAACTGCAACTTGCTTCTGTGTGAGAGAATTGGCTGTCTGCAAGGATGTTGCCCAGGGGATGCCTGGATGTTTTATCATCCTGTGGGAAGCTTCTCTCATGTTCCCACATGAGAAGCTGGAGCTGACAAACAGGAGCTCACCTACTCCATTTTGGTCAGCAGTCCTGCCGGCACAAGGGTTTAACCCATTGCGTCACCAGAGGCTCCAGCTTCCAGATGCCAGAAAAAGATGGGAAAGCCTTATTTCTTTTTATGTACTGTTTGTCCTTGTCAATTGTATAACAGCATTGAATGTTTGCCATATATGTGTTCTGTAATCCGCCCTGAGTGCCCTTGGGGAGATAGAGAGGAATATAAATAAAGTATGTTGTTGTTGTTGTTGTTGTTGTTGTTGTTGTTGTTAAGATTGAGAAGGGATTTGCCACAGGCTTCCTCTTAGGTTAAGAGAGTGTGATATGCCCAAGGTCACCCACTGGGTTTCCATGGCTGAATGGGGATTCGAACCATATCCCAGCCTTCAAATCACGAAGTCATGCTTGTCCCAGGCTTTTCTACTTACACATTTTTTTCTGATTCTTTCCCTCAACTGCTCCTATTTCTGATACTAAAATTGGACTCTTATACACAGCTATTACTCAACTCAGTGGGTATTATTTCTGTGTAAATATGTACTCCATGTGTGGCTTTAATCAGGGTTTTGGTATGCTCATTCTTGATTAGTTTTATTTATAACTTTTATTCTTGCAAGCTGCTCCAAGAATGTTAGGGGACTATTGTTAAATATAAGTATTTAAATTTAAAATAAACCTAAAACATTCATTTAATATATAGCCACTGGGTAAGGCCCCAAGCCTAGTTCACTGGTACATCCTCCCACATGGGAGCGTCTTGCTCCATTACTATGAGGCTCTGATTGGGAGGCAAGGGAATTGCCCTAGAAAATCTAAAATTAAATTGGGTTTCTTCAAACATTAAAGTTTGGCTTCATGACAACTTTATAATTTATACTTTTCATTAAAATTGTAATTAAAATGTAGCAGTTTTTTTGTTGATGTATGCCTGTACTATCCAACATACTGGATATGATATATAGCAGAATTGTCTTCTGTTAGTGAAATGTGCTGACATATGTGTCAGCTTTAGTTCATGCTCAAGGCTATCTTAATTTATACTACTAGTCAATGCAGAAAATATTCCCTTGATCTAATAAGTCTGGGTCATAGAAGAAAATGCATACCATAAACATAACAAGAAAGATAAAGGTTTAGTTGCCCTCTTTCGTTCTAATTCTGGATAGGAAATAGGGACAAAGGGACAATATTAGCAACTTCAGCTTGGAAAAGTTACTATTTTGAATTTATGGGGCTTAAAATCCATGTTAAAGCTAAAATAGCAATGCATTTTGTTCAAATGTTTAATCAGGTTCTGAACATCTTTATTTCTTGTTTGTTGGAGCTGAGCCATAGCCCTAACAATTGATGTCATTATTAGGAAATCCTGCATTGCTGTACAATTGTTACACTGATCAAAACAGCAGCCCCCCTGCCAGTAAACTATGCCAACAATCTGTTTTATAGAGACTCCAGTGGTCTTTTTTCATTGTACATAAAACCATAGGAGCGATTATTTCCTGTCTATTTCCAGAAACCGAGCACAAATGCTCTCAGTTTGAAAGTTATGCTACTCAATTGTAATGTAGCTTTATGGTGGTATGAAGATCATGTGGGATTGCCTTTGCCTGATGCTCAACTTTGGTTGCCATGTTATTTGAGTCACTTGGACACCACCTGAAAAGGCTTCCATTTGGCTTCTGTAGTGAAGTCCTGCTTATCTGGTAGCATCTCCAAATGCATATTTGGCATTCAATGGACTCACACTTACATACAAACACAAGCAAATATTAATTCCATACTACTCAGATATCTACTAGCACACTGCTTCTTAAAATGAGGGCCCGGATCCCAAATGGGATCCCCATAATGGATGTTTTAAACAGTTACATGAACCCGTGGTGCAATGTTTGGAGTGGTCTTTGCAGAAGATTATTTAATGATGATGATTGTTTGATACACAATAAGATTAGTACAAAGTAAACAAGATCCCTATGCTGGCTTTTGTATTCAATTACATATTGCCATTACCTTCCTGCCAGAGCGGTACCTATTGATCTACTCACATTTGCAAGTTTTCAAACTGCTAGGTTGGCAGAAGCTCAGGCTAACAGCAGGAACTCATGCTGCTCCCTGGATTCGAACCTGTGACCTTTTGGTCAGCAAGTTCAGCAGCTCAGTGCTTTAACCCACTTCGCCACCGGGGTCTATTATTATTATTATTATTATTATTATTATTATTATTATTATGTTTATTATGTTTATTTATATTCTGCTTTTTCTCTCTATGCGGAGATTAAAGCATCTCACAATTAAAAGCATTGCAATACAGCTTCAAATATACAAATATTAAAACAGCATTAAACATCATTAATATTAAAAAGAATTCAAGTTAAAATCATAAAAGCATACAAAACCCCAGCATCCCCCTGACTAGATCTTAAACACTTTCATATGCTTCAGCTATACTTCATAAGAAGAAAAATCAGCCTGTATAGCAAGCCTTGAAAATGTTGATATGTTATCAGTAAATGCTTGGTTTTATATACCGTTTAATACACTTATATATATCATGTAAAAATTTCTCTGGCCAAAAGAGGTCCTGAGTGAAAAAATTTAAGATGCTCCACACTAGCACATCAAGCATGTCAATTCTTTTTGTTATGGTTACAATATTTTAGATTTCCACACATGTGAACATGGTAAATATATAAGGACATTTTCTTTCCTATAGTAGTGGTTTGGCATTTAAAGAAGATGGGAAGAATTTATATTTCACTACCACTATTTACTATACAATTACAATTAGTGGGACAAAGAGACTTAGTACTCCCCCCCCCCCCCGATACAATGGCTCCTTTGACATGCCAACCCCCCCCCCCCCCCCATAGTTAACAGTAATTAGAAGCCTCTCCCATTGGTACCAACAAATGTCAAATAAAACACTTTGGATAACATACAAGGGAGCATTTCGTAGTACAGGTGAAGAGGGAAGATTTCAATCTCATCACACAGCATCTCCTAGTCCTGATCCACTTTGGAGAATCTACTCTTTTGAGTAATTAGAGCTGCATCTGATGTATTTAATGTAAAACCCTTTGTTTAAGACCTACTTGGCCAAACAGATATATTTGCTCAGTAGATTAACCCAGTAACAGTTTACGGCGATCATGTCAGTGGGATAATGAATCCACACTATGTTTTAATCCAAGATTTAAAGGAGCTATCCAAGGTGCTTGGTCTATTTGGGGAGTCAAGTCGAGCACTCTGAATAGAGCCCTTAAAGCCTGGAATAAAACTTTTATCAGTACAGTAGTGGACTCATTGTATTAACAACATTTGACACATTAAGCCGCCCTGAGTCACTTCAGCAGCAACAACAAAACTTTATTTATATACTGCTCTAACTCCCCAAGGGGACTCAGAGCGATTTACAAGTAACATCATCAATACATACAGAGTAAACAACACAACCATAAGATTAACAAGACTATATGAGCATTAAAAAATCACAATAGTACATATATGTTTTGAGGAAAAGGGGTGGGAAACAAAGTTTAATAAAAATAATTAATAAAAATAATCATTAAGGACATTGTAGAATAAACTCTTTGTTTAAGGCTTAGAGAATCACACATTATAAATATAAGTTCAAAATTATGGATTTTATGTTTCTTGAAAAACAGCACCATACCTTGACAGAGTGATTGTGGAAATCAGTAATAATAATTTCATTATTGTGGTTGACAGCTGCAAAATGGGGACCTGTAATAAATAGGAAAAAATATATATAAAGGACAATCCAGAAGAGCAAAAATGAGTTGAAGTATTACAACTGTCCACATTTAACATTAATTATAAGAGTTTCTTCAGAAAAAAAGGGTACTGTTCCATTATCCAAGTGGGGACCACTAGGGGGCATTAGAGAGAGAAGAATAGTTGGAGGAAAACCTTTTCCCCTGTTTTCATTGGACATTCTCATTCCCCATTTCCCATTTTATAAACAAGGGTTGTTTTCTCCATCACGACATGGGTGGGGGAAATAACAGGAAAACAAGGGAAAATGGTTTTCCTCCTTTGACCCACCCACCACCTCAGTAAAATGGATTATCCTTCTCTCTCTAGCACCTTCTAGTGGCATTCACCCAGATAATAGAACAGGACTAAAACAAACATTTCTTACAGACAGTAACAATGTATTCTTATTCAGCTAAACCAAGTACTTGATTTTTGCCAAATATCACCTAATTTGATTGAGAGGGAGAGTAACAAAGTTATCTATTTTTTCACATGCTTAGTATGGTATTTTATTACAAGATATAGCCCTTGATCCAAAGAAATGCATTTTTAGAATTTATGGAATCGAACGTCTTTTCTAATAGCCCCACAAGTGCATGGGCAACCATTTCTGAAACCAAGAGAAGTTTACAAAAATAGAAACTATAATTTGGCATAGAAGGTTTTGTTTAAAAGGACAAGGATATAAAAAACATCACACACATTGTCTTAACATTATTATTTTATTTTTTTCTATGCCCTCCTCCCATTAAAACATCTCAAAATGGCATACAACAAAGAAAAACACATAACTGCCTAAAATATGTAAAACTGAAAGAAACAGCTTAAAATAAAAAGAATGCAACCATGATCTATGGCAAGTTAAAGATCAGCTACCATAATTGAAAAGTAAAGGTTTTCCCTAAAATTAAGTCTAGTCGAGTCCGACTCATTTCTAAGCCGAAGAGCCGGCGTTGTCCATAGATGCCTCCAAGGTAATGTGGTTGGCAGGCCTGCATGGAGTACCATTACCTTCCTGCTGGACTGGTACCTATTGATCTACTCACATTTGCATGTTTTCAAACTGATAGGTTGGCAGAAGCTGGGGCCAACAGCAGGAGCTCACCCCTCTCCATGGATTTGAACCGCTGACCTTTACGTCAGGAAGTTCTGCAAGCCAGCAGTTTAACCCGCTGCGCCACCACCATAATTAGACTACTTCTATAAATTCACTTTCAAGAGCAAGGAAAACATAGATGATGTCAGGGCCTGTCCTGAGTTCAGGGGTGATACTTTTCAATGGGAAGGTATCTCCACAAAGAAGTCCCATTTTCTATATACCATTGGTTGCACCTCTCCATTGGCCTGCCTTGCCAATTGGAGTGATTCTACAGGACTGTACTCCAGACAGAAATCTGGACTTAATTACAATTGGTAGTCCAACAGATTAAACCCACTGGATCAATGTAATTTATCTAAATATTAAATTATCAAGTTTCCAGTAATTTGGTGAGTCTAATTCTAGTTGGGGCTAGCAGCTGGATTTAAGCAATAGGCAAGCAATAGGCCCTTGTACTTTTCTGTAGTGTGTCTTTTCATTTTCAAACGAATAGGCATCATGGGTATAGATAACTCTAAAATAAAAAGTGGCAGATGCATTAAGACAAATGGTGCCTGACTTTTTTTATTGCTAACTATCCGTTTTTGCTTGTGGAACTATATATCAAATTTTGCAAAGCAATTACATTATATTGTCTGTAGACTATCTCTCTTATGGGCACAAAGAAACCTTCTCACCCTCAGAAGTCTATTAAGTGCTGATTAGCATCTCACCTGTCTCCAAGGATAAAATTAAGTCTGGGTCCTTAATGGGCAGTTACCTAAAGCATCTTAAAGCACACTTTGGTATCTAAACAAAGTCCTGTGCAAGTTCTGGCACAGAACCTAAGCTGTAATTTTTCCTGTTGATTAAATACTAACTGCAATATGAGCAAGAAGGCTGTGTTTATTACACAGTAAAAGACTGTTTAGGAACATTACATCATATTAATTTCCATCTTGCAAAATACTTTATGAAAGTAATATCCACTAAGTATATACAATCTAACATTATCAAACATGTTCCTTATTTCCTGAACTGACTTTGACAATTGTATGTATCCAATTTCAACATATAACCAGCAATTCAACACATCAAAGAGATTGTGGCTGTTAGGAACAGTGCTTGTTCTTCCCAGTTTTGAACCTACAAAGATGAGAAGTTTAAGATTCTTTTTCAAATGGCTACAAATGTGACTGAAATGTGTGTTGAAAACAAAAATAGTTGGCATGTTAATCAATTATAGATACCTGCAAATTGTTTGTCCCCATTGCCTCGGCTTCCAAACCGGGTTACTATTTTTCCATTAGGCTGGAAGATGAACACACAACATGCTTTGTTGTCCACAACAATGATGTGCCCATTTCGATCCACAGAAACGCCTTTCGGTCCCATAAGTTTTCCAGACCCAATTTTTGTCTACAGGAAGAAGACAGAGCTTAAATTTTCTTTTTAGTGCACTAATATATGAACATGGTAAGATATGCTTCAGTTACATTGCATTTGGAATACTGTAAGACACACTGAAAAGTGTCCATAAACTTAAAGAATGTGGAAGCTAAATCATTCATTCTAGTTGACTATTGAAACCACAAATCCTCCCAACTAAAATATATGGACTGGGCTTTTTATTCATTTCCATAACCAAAATATGAATGGCAATCATTAAAGCCATTGTGGCTTAGAGTTGTGAAGCTGTTCTCCTGATTAAGCAGTTCTCTTATACCTTCTATCCCAACAAGCTGGGGACAGAGACAGGACATTACTGGTAGTCTAGAACACCTTTCAAGAAAGGATTTTCTTTTTAATCTCATAACTTTTCTGGACCCAGTTCTATATGGCTAAGATTTAGGCTGTTTGAAAGTCTGTATCAAAACGGTCCTGGCTCAGAAAACAGTCCTAAACAGCTTTGGCCCAGTTTATCTGTCCGAACGTATCTCCTCCTATGAACTACCATGCAGTTTAAGACCATCTGGGGAGGTCCTGCTCTCGCTCTCACCTCCCTCGCAGGCACTATTGGTGGAGACGAGAAGCAGGGCTTTCTCAGTGGAGTCTCCCCGGCTGTGGAACTCCCTCCTCAGGGGTATTAGAACAACCCCCTCCCTCTTGACCATCCGCAAGAGAGTGAAAATGTGGCTTTGTGACCAAGCCTTTAGAGAACTTGTGCAAAAGATAAGACTTGGAACAATGTGCAATGACCATTGGAATGGCCCGGATTACGCTTGTGGATTACGTGCTTAACTCTGAATGTATTGTCGAAGGCTTTCATGGCCGGAATCACTGGGTTGTTGTAAGTTTTCTGGGCTGTATGGCCATGTTCTAGAAGTATTCTCTCCTGATGTTTCACCTGCATCTATGGCAGGCATCCTCAGAGGTTGTGACATCTGTGATTTCCTATTCCTTAGTTTTTCCAATTTTTGTGTGTCTTGGAACATTCCGTAAAGATGTTCAATGTATTGTCGAAGGCTTTCATGGCCAGAATCACAGAGGTAGTGAGGTCTGTTGGAAATAGGACAATGGGTTTATATATCTGTGGAATGGCTGGGGTGAGACAAAGAGCTCTTCCATGAAAGCCTTCGACAATGTTTTAATTGTTTTTAATGTACTTTTAAATTCTGTTTTAATATTTATTTAAGTGTACATTGTGTTTTAAGGCATCAAATCATCGCCTCTATGAAAGCCGCCTTGAGTCCCTTCTGGGATGAGAAAGGCGGGGTAGAATTGCCGTAAATAAATAATTAAATAAATATCTCACTGTAAGAACCTGTTTGAGCTCTAAGATCTTTGAGAGAGGCCCTTCTCTCTGTCCAACATCCTTCTCGGCTCATCTGGTGGTGAAAAAAGGAGATGGCCTACTTTGTGGGTGATCCCAGACTTTGGAACTCCATTTCCAGGGAAGCTAGGATGGCTCCCTCCTTGTTTTGCTTTTACTAACAAGTGATCCCCCCCCCCCCACTATTCCATCAGGCTTTGTTGACTGTT
The DNA here is from genome assembly GCF_037176765.1 of Anolis sagrei. Lineage (NCBI taxonomy): Eukaryota > Metazoa > Chordata > Lepidosauria > Squamata > Anolidae > Anolis > Anolis sagrei. The sequence goes on along the minus strand of NC_090025.1, from coordinate 51,352,695 downwards.
AAGATATTATATTATAATGGATTTTAAGTGGTTTAATTTATATAATCATTGTTTTTCAAATAATGTAATTATAATCTATTGCATACATGATGTTTTGCATGGTTTTTAATCTGTACTGGTTTTAATAATTTGAAGTCACCTTGAGACTCATTATTGGGGAAAGGAAAGGAAATAAAGCAAAAACAACAGCCAGAGTTCACTGATGAAGAGATTCTGGGTGACAGAGTCAGAGAAGTACCATAATCTTTTCAAGCATTGCTTTTGCAAGCAATATCTTAAGCATTTTTGCTCATTTTGATGGTGCTCCTATGATATATTTCTTCTGGCCCTGTTTTTGTTTCACTGTTCTTATATTTTTATTCAATTTAATGGTTATCCATATTATAAAGTAATGATTTATTTGTATTTAATATTTGTATTTTAAACTTACCTTAAATTTTCCATCAGAGGAGAATATGCTAACCCATTTATTATCATAGTCGGCAATAATGATGTCCCCACAAGGGTGCACAGCCACTCCTGTCGGCCGTTGCAACTGACCGGGAGACCTTCCCCGAATACCAAAACGGCTCTTGAACTGGCCATCAGTGGAAAACACCTATGAAGGTATTTTAAAAAGTATAACTTTCACAAAATGGGGTGATGATAATAATTTAGACAGGAAAAAATCAACATGATGTCAATAGCTCAATATGCCAAAATAATTATGGAAGACATGATTTAACCCCATAAGTTTCAGATGCTGAAGGTATTTTTCAAGCCAAGCCACATTTGATAGCATATCAATTAACTGTGCTTTCAGTTCTTAACTTGATTTAGAAGAAAACTAGAATCCAGATGTCAAATAAATTCATTACTAAACAGAAAAGCATGAAATAGTATTTGAGACATTATTTCAAAATAATGAAGAAGATTTGCTATGATTTCTCTAGTCTCTTCTATGCATGCTCTTCCATACATTTGGTCAATCCCACATCCTTTCATAAAGATCAGTACATTCAGAAGTAACAATAAAAAGGTAATTGTACCTGTACACACTGATTATTGCTATCGGCTATTAATATTTTTCCATTTGTAGATGCAGCTACTCCCTGAAGATTTGTAAATTCTCCTTTGTTTCTCCCCTTGGTACCTAAAAAAAGTGGAAACAACCACATTAGGGAATAGCTTAGTAAAAAAAATGATGAAACATACTTCATTTGTATACCACTTTCCTTACCCTCCCGGGGGGGGGGGGGGGACACAACTCAAAGCGGTTTCCAACATATATATGACAAAATTCAATGCCTCACATAAAACCTAACATAAAACAATAACATACAGCTATCAATTCGATATTAAAATGCAATGACATTCAAACATTAAAATGTGGAGTTAAAAACATATTAATATAAGCATTAAAATCACACAATCCAACAATGATAGTCCAAGGCCATTCTAAATATCAATATCTATTGCGCATGAACCTGATTATTCCTTGTATTGTTTACTGCCCAAAGGCTTGGTTCCATAGCCAGGTTTTTACTTTTTTTCTGAAAGTCAGGAGGAAGGGCGCTGATCTAATTTCACTGGGGAGGGAGTTACACAGCCGAAGAGCCACCACTGAGAAGGCCCCGTCTCTCATCCACACCAGTCAAACCTGCGAGGGAGGTGGGACCAAAAACAGGGTCTCCTGGAACAATCTTAATCTCTGAGATGGTTCATAGAGGGAGATACGTTCGGACAGGTAAGATGGGCCAAAACCATTTAGAGCTTTATAGACTAAAGCCAGCAGTTTGAATTGTGCTCGGTAGCAGACTGGCAGCCAGTGGAGCTTGTGTGCTCTCTATACCCTGCTCTGGTGAGCAGTCTGGCTGTCACCCATTGGACCAATTGGAGCTTCCGAACAGTCTTCAAAGGCAACCCCATGTAGAGTGCATTGCAGTAATCTATACGGGATGTAACCAGACCATGGACTATCGTGGCCAAGTCTGACTTCCCAAGGTACAGGCGCAACTAAAGCACAAGTTTTAATTGTGCAAAAGCTCCACTGGCCACCACTGAAACCTGGGTTCCAGGCTCAGCTATGAATCCAGGATCATTCTCAAGCTGCGAATCTGTGTCTTCAGGGGGAGTGTAACCTTTTCCAACACCAGCTGTAACCCTATATCCTGTTTGGCCTAACGACTGACCAGGAGTGCCTCTGTCTTGTCTGGATTCAATTTCAATTTGTTCACCCTCAACCAGACTGTCACAGGAGGAGCTGAACAGCCTCCTTAGCAGTAGGTGGAAAGGAGCAATAGAATTAGACATCCTATGCGTACAGATGACATCCAATTTCAAAATTACAGATGATCTCCCCAGCAGCTTCATGTATATGTTAAACAACAAGGGGGACAATATTAAACCCTGCAGGGCCCCACAAGATAAAGGCTGCGGGGCTGAGCAGGTGTCCCCCAACAACTCCTTCTAGGAACGGTCCTCCAGGAAGGACCAGAGCCACCGTAAGACAGTACCTCCAAGCCCCATTCTCATGAGGCGTCCCAGTGTCAAAGGCCGCTGAGAGGTCCAGGAGAACCAACAGGGACACACTCCCCCTGTCAAGTTTCCTATGCAGATCATCTACTAAGGTGACCAAGGATGTTTCAGTTCCATGACCCGGCCTATAGCCAAACTGCACTAGATTCTTAACAATCTAATTTTATATGTACATAAATATTTGTTCTGTTAAACCAGCTGAAAAGGGAGGGATGAACTCCTTGGTGTGTCCTTTGCTTAGTCACTTAAGTAACCAAACTAGTCATCCACCTCTCATTCTCCAGTCTGCTCACTCTGATGAATTTCATATATTTATCTGCATGGGATTCTTTGTCACCTATAGCGACAATAGTTAAGTATGTGCTTCAAGACAACTTTCGACTTTAATCAATCACATTCATTTCATAGGATTTTCTTAGGCAAGGAATACTCAGAGAGTTGGCTTTGCCAGTTCCTTCCTCTGAAGTATGTACAAGGCTATAAATCTAAAGGGAAGGAGCTCTCTAACTTGATGAGAAAGAGAAACAGCATCAGCAATGGAAATAAGAACCAGGAATCTGTCTTAGAAAGCTTTGACTTCAAAGGGTGAGTATAAAACCAGAAAGAATCCCTAGAAGACATGAAAAAGTGTTTGAGATAATCCATTTCAGTTCAGTGTCTTTGTAGCAGTGCCTATGACATTTACTGGCAGCTACTACCTCATTATTCACTAAGCTTGTAGTTCAGGAGGGATTTTTGTCTTTCTCTCTTTGTTTGCACTATAGGCCCCAATGTTATGCAAGTGAACTCACCAAGCTCAGTGGAGCATACTCTCAAGTAAGCAGTGGGTTACATAAGCACAAACTTGCAGTCTCGGTTCAGTGCAAAAAAACAGATTAATCCCATGGCTATTAACCGCAATCTATAAACCATGCTTTACTCCATCTCTCTCACCAAAGGAGCAATGACCTGCTCCCCCATATATGTTCATACATATCTACACCGTAAAAAAGTAAAACGAACAAAGCTATTTTGGAAATATTTTGTTTTAAGATGTTAACATTACAGTTCATTTTGTATTTCCCTTCCTGTTGGAAATGAAAAAAGGATTCAGCTTGACTGCAGGTTGGAATAATTTTGTGAAAACGATCACTGAACTTCAGTGATGATATTTTAATGTTCAGAGCAGATATCATTGTGCTTTTATTGTATACTAGCTTGGGTACCTGGCGTTGACAGGTTATTTGAAAAACTCAATTTTTTAATTGTACAAAATGCATAAGGTTATGGATTAACTACAACTGACATAATGCCAAGTTAACCCCAAGAAACTCCATCAGTATTTAAAGTTTGTTATGTTGGCCAAGTATGCTCTAGATGTATCATTGGTGCGGTTCAGTGTGCTCTCTGGCTGTAGGGTAAACCACAACTCTCACTGTGGTGAGCCAGTCCCCTCAAACTTCTCCAGTAGGTTGAGTTATTTATGGGGTTCTGTGTGCCAAGTTTGGTCCAGGTCCATCACTGGTAAAGGTCACAGTTTTTCTAGTTGTAGGTGAATTACAACTCCCAGAAAGAAAGGTAAGTTCCCCCCAAGCCCCCCCCCCCCCCAGTAATCAAATTTTGGCACATCAGGTATGTGTGCCAAATTTAGTTCAGATCCATCGGTGTTTGGGTTCACAGTGAATGTAGGTGTACTGCATCTCCTCAAATCAAGATGAATTTCCCCAAAGACCTTCAGTATTTTTTGCTGGTCATGGGGGTTCTTTGTGCCAAGTTTGGTCCAGATCCATCACTGTTTGGGTTCATAGTACACTCTGGATGTAGGTGAACTACAAAAACTCCTCTAAATCCCTCCAAAGTCCTCCACTATTTCTGTTGCTCCTGGGTTTTTTTTTTGTGCCAAGTTAGTTCCAGGTCCATCTTTGGTGGAGTTCAGAGTGCTCTTAGATTACAGGCAAACTATAGATTCCAGTACCTACAACTCCTATAAATCATGGTAAATTTGCCCAAATCCCTCTAGTATGTTCTGTTGCTGATCAAGTCATCTGTGCCATAGAAAAGAATAGAAATGGGTTATGGGAGAGGCAGTGGGCAGGGTCATGCAAATTCCACACCAACTAAGAGACTAAGAAACACTGGGATGTCTGTGGTGGAGGAAACACATAAAATCTAGGATGAAAGTGTCCCCACATGAAAGCCTTCACTTGGGTGATGGGCAGTATAGTGTTTGTAGAGGACACTGGCAGGGCTTTTGTACATGTTTGCAGCATTTTCTCTAAGTTGCAATGTCATTGGAGGGAGGGCCATTGGTGTCTCCTGAATAGTAGGAACTATAGCTCTTTGTGGAGGCAGGAGCTTGTCTGTGTAAGTGGACACCCTAGCCACACACACATACCTATTTTCACTTTTCTTATGTATATAAATATTCTGAAAAATAAAAAAAAAGTTTTGAAAATTGGAAGCTGGATGATCAAACTAGAATTTGTCCTTAAGAAACACAAAAATGTGTCCTTGGCATGTATACTTCCATTTTATTGCATTGTTCTAGGGGGGGAAAGTAGTAGCTTGCATTTTCCTCCCCCTCTTTGAAAATAGGATTATTTACTGAATTATTTATTGAACCCTGGGCAAAGGTAAATTTTTGTCTTTTTACAGTCAGCCACTGAGTCTTAACAGGACTCCATTTACTTCTAGGCAATCCTATTATACGCCTCATGAGTTAATTAGTATTTTTATCTATATATCTAGACAAGCCTGTTCAATCAAGATATTTTATAAACACATGAAAATGACCCATTCTCAAAACAAACATTTTCTTCCAAATGTACTAATATATTATTAACTCTTAGGTTGTTGTTATTATTATAAACTCTTGTTTGGTGTAATTGTTGCCAAGAGCATTAATGCATTATATCACAATGTTATGTCTTCCCTTCATGTACACAAAAGTCTGTGCTTTGTTTGGAAAGTTGAGCTTCTGATGCTATTATGCCTTTTCCCACTAAATGGCCCTACACTATCTCTACATTAGTCTGAGGAACAGACAAAAGTTTGATAGATGACTGAATAAATGAAACTTCATTCTTCCTCCAAGTCCTAAATCAAACCCATTATTGTGTCTCCTACTGCTTAGTTTAGTACACCAGGAGCCCTCTGGTGGTGCAGTGGGTTAAACAGCTGAGCTGCTGAACTTGCTGACCAAAGAATCGGCAGTTTGAATCCAGGGAGTGGAGTGAGCTCCCGCTGTCAGCTCCAGCTTCTGTCAATCTAGCAGTTCGAAAACATGAACATGTGAATAGATAAATGTGAATGTTTTCAGCAGTTTAAACCAATACACCACCAGGGAACCAGACCTAGTATAGCTTTCTATATTTAACTGGCTACATTGCCTATAAATCTTCATTTCTTTAAAAAATCAGGTCTGATGTCGTTATCTAACTGATCTCAAAGCCTTCAACACTACATTGATCTCAAATTGTGCACACTGTGCTCCTTTGCATCTGGGAAACATGGATGTCAGGGCAATGTCTATAGGACAGGTAGCAATACATGTTCCAGAATCATAGTGGAAAATTGTTCCCTTGGTATAGCTGAACTCTATTCTGTAGTCGGTTTGTTCTGGAAGTGTTTAGTCACTGAACATGGAGAAATTATTAGTAGATATCAACAGAAATCCTCTCATACATTATGACATTTTATTTGCTGTTTACTGATTTACAGCATATTTAAACAATGTTCTTTTTTCTTTGTCAGCCAGAAATCCTTGATTCTTACAACCATGGATGACATTAAAAAGTGCTTGGAAATAGAACTTCCATTTAGAGCTGTAATAATTCCTGATCACTGCTTTGAAACTATTGCATCTGTTAAATGTATTGCTGAAGGCCTTGTTTGCTTTATAGTAGATAGAAACATTTGCACTGAATACATACAGAGCAATTTAATTTTCAGAGCTTTGCCCACCAGTGCAGTTCTCAGAAATGTTGCCTTACTGTATATACTCCATAAATGTAGAAGCTGGCATGAATTTTTCATTCTGGTGGGGTTCAGAATGCTCTTTCATTGTAGGTGAATCTACACAATCTACACACAATTAAAAGTTCATAGTCACCTATCCCAATGACTTAGCATAAGAGAACATACAGTTAAAGTATGCCTGAGACCCAGTAATATGTCTCATGTCCAATGCATTCATGTATAAAAAACATCTCTACACTAGCACAGCCTTTCTCAAACTGGGGTTCAGGACCCCTGGGGGGATCATGAGAAGATATCAGAGCAGTCGTCAAAGACCATTGGAAAGCACAGTATTTTCTGTTGGTCAGTGGGGTTCTGTGTGGGAAGTTTGGCCCAATTCTGTCATTAGTGGGGTTCAGAATGCTCTTTCATTGTAGGTGAATTATAAATCCCAGCAACTACAACTCCCAATTGTCAAGGTCTATTTTTCCCCAAACTCCACCAGTGTTCACATTTGGGCATATTGAGTATTTATGCCAAGTTTGGTCCAGATCCACCATTGTTTGATGGATCCACAGTGCTCTCTGTATGTAGGTGAACTACAACTCCAAAAATCAAGGTCAATATCCCCCAAACTCTTCCAGTATTTTCTGTTGGTCACGGGAGTTCTGTGTGCCAAGATTAGTTCAATTCAATTGAATTCTTTGATTGTAGGCTAACTATAAATCCCAGCAACTACAACTTCCAAATGACAAAATCAATCCCGCCCCAACCCCACCAGTATTCAAATTTGTGCCAAATTTGGTCCACTGAATGAAAATACATTCTGCATATCAAATATTTACATGACAATTCATAACAGTAGCAAAATTACAGTTATGAAGTAGCAACAAAAATAATTTTATTTTTGGGGGTCACCACCACATGAGAAACTGTATGAAGGGGTTGTGGCATGAGGAAGGTTGAGAAACATTGCATTAACAGATGTCTCCGGTATTGTAACTTGAACAACTTCTATTCTAAAATAAGACAGTTGGACACTGCAGTCCTGAACAAGAGAACACATTTCTTACCTACTCTGAAGATCAAATCATCTTCAATGGGGTTCTCTTTCCTTTTGCCGGTGCTGTACATACTAGCCGGTCTTTTTACCGCCTTCTGCTTGACATGGCCACTGCCAGGAGACTTAACACGCCTTTTGACTCCTTCAGTGGTTGGCGACACATCCGCAGATCTGATTAGCTTGAGTTTGAATGGGCTGCCTCTAATATGCTGATCATAGAGTCTCAGTGAAAGAGTAAAATCCCCTTCTTTCTGGACAGTATACAAAAATTCGTAAGTGCCATTTTTATTGTCAAGTATTTCTCCATCGGCCACACTCCCATCAGGGGTACTCAGCTCAGCAGTTAGGTAAGCATTCCCAGATTTACAGAGCTCACCGTCCTTGTCCTTTGTAGTGATGGTGACTGACATAGGCTGTCCTATCACCGTCTGCTTCAGCCCTTCGCCGGTGGCCACTGTTTCAGAAGCAACAGCATTTGTGGTTAAAATAGTGCCAAGGTTATGGATGGACTTCTTCAGCCCATCTGTTTCCACTATGAAGTCCAGCTGATCATTTTCACGGGGCTGGAGTGGGAAATCTCTGTCGGCCAGATCGTTCAGCTTGTCGCTCATTTGCTTCTTGACAAGCAATACTTCTGTTTCTGTTCCGTGGTTGAGTGCTTGGGCTGTAAAGTTACTACAACTCTTAATGTTTTCCTGTCCTTCCAAGAGGGTATCAAGTTGATTCTGCAAAACCTGACAGAAGAGAACACTACAATCAAACTATTCTATATTCGACCAACCTCAGACATTCCTCATCATAATAATGCATGATTCCACCTAAGCATTTGGAAGAACTTCCTGGTGGTAGAAGCTGTTCGACAGTGCAATACTTTGCCTCAGAATTTGATGGAGTCTCCTTCTCTGTTTTTAAACAGAGGCTATTTGGCTATCTATCAGAAGTCAAAGCCTAACAAAAATATTATTTGTGTCTTAGTTTTTAAGCCTGTTACTGGAGTTATTTGGGGCATTGATTCAGAAAATTGCATCAGCTCTTGTTTCTCAAAAACTAAAGCCAATAGGAGAAAACTATTGCCATTTTTGGAATCAGTATGTCAGATATACCCAGAAACAGGTTTAAAATTTGAGGCACCAAATTTGTGTTGGCCAGTGCTGTCTATTCCTGCATGGCAGAGATTTGGACTAGAGGGTTGGACTCTGTGATTCAATGTCCACATAGGGCTTATAAACAATTTAATGAATTGTACATAGGGCAGAAATGAAATGAAACTAAATAATAACTGGTAAATGAAGCATAATAATAATAATAATAATAATAATAATAATAATAACAACAACAACAACAGCAACAGCAACAATAACAACAATAATATACCATGGGACTTTCAAACCCTGACTGGCAAAGTTTTGGAACACAATACACCAGACATCACAATTGTAGAAAAGAAAAAAGTTTGGATTATTGATGTCACCGTACTAGGTGACAGTCACACTGAGGAAAAACTTGGCCTTTATTAGGACCTCAAAATCGAACAGCAAAGGCTCTGGCATAAATCAGTACAAGTGGTCATTGGCACACTGGTGCCATGCCAAAAGATCTAAGCTGGCATTTGGAAACAATAAACACTGGCAAAATCACGATCTGTCAACTACAAAAGGCTACCTTATTTGGATCTGTACGCATCATTCGAAAATACATCACACAGTCCTAGATGCTTGGGAAGTGTTCTACTTTTGATTTTGTGATACGAAATCCAGCATATAGTTTGCTGTGACATACTGTGTTTTTGTGTCAGTAAAATAGTAATAATAATAATAATAATAATAATAATGAACTAGGAACGGCTAAGGCGATGGAACAGTTGAGAATTTGAACAGCAAGACATAGTTTTTATCATTTTTATTATTCATTGCTTTTATGGTTTTTAAATGTATTGTAATTTTTTGCTTTTTATTAATGTATGTATTTTTATACATGGCATCTAATTGTTGCTGATTTGTACACCGCCCTGAGTCACCTTTGGGCTGATATGGGTGGGATAAAAATTTATAAATAAATAAATCATAAAGATTGAACTGCAAAGACACTGGCACAAGCCAGTAAAGGTGGTCCCAGTGGTGATCGGCACACTAGGTACAGTGCCTAAAGACCTTGGCCTGCACTTAAACACAATCGGCACTGACAAAATTACCATCTGTCAGCTGCAAAATGGCACCCTACTGGTTTCTGCATGCATTATATGCCAATACATCACACAGTCCTACACATTTGGGAAGTGTCTGACGTGTGATTCAATACAACAGCCAATATAGTGACCTTGTTTACTGTGTACTAATCTTATTATGTTTCAAATAATAATAATAATAATAATAATAATAATAATAATAATAACTTTATTTATATTCCACCCTATCTCCCCAAGGGGACTCAGGGTAGATTCCAACAAGCAACAAAGGCAAATATTAAATGTCTCAATACAACAACAAATACAAACATATAGCTCAAAATAACCCCACATATGAATAAAACTTATAACTTGACATCTATAAATTAAATAAAACATAACCTGTCAAATTATATCTAACATAAAACTTGAACATAAAACATCAGTATTAATTTACAGGAGCCAACCAAGGTTCACAAACATATGTGAGTTGATTGTGTGGCCAGTGATGTTAACTGGGCTAACAACAGTTAACAACAAGACTTACATCAAGCAACATTTAAAATGTACACCTGATAATAATGTTTTGTGACTTTTGCATTTTTGCCAATCTGTTGGATACAATACATAAAGAAAATCATTTTTTCTACTGGGTATCAGTTCTGGGACAAGCTGAATTAAACAGATGCATATCTAACTAAAATCTAAATCTGAACATAAGCTCTGTATGTGGGTTAAAATGACCTACATTCCAAAGGGCAGTTGGAATATATCACTAAGAATGAATTATTTTTCAGTGGTAAAGCTACATTCACATACTTTCTTTTCTTTATGGAAAAGGAAATTACTCTCCAATTGCTTTACTATGCTTATAATATGTCTGTTTACACGAGTGCTTGCATTTTAATTCATAGAACCATACAATAATAGAGTTGGGAAAGACCACATGGGCCATCTTGTCCAACCTGCTGCCATGCAAGAAAAGCACAATCAAAGTATCCCTGACAGATGGCCATCCAGCCTCTCCTTAAAAGTTTCCAAGGAATGAGCTTCCACCACACTCCAAGGCAGAGAGTTCCACTGTTGAATAGCTCATTTTAATACTACACATCACTTGCTTAATAAATTGACAGATACCCTATATACATATATTTGCAATTGGTTTATTGTCATATCGGCCTGCCTAAATAGGAGTATAGTGTCTAGATCCAGGGAAGTCATGCTACCCCTCTATTCTGCCTTGGACGGACCACACCTTGAATCACATTGTGTCCAATTCTGGGCACCACAATTTAAGGGACATGTTGACAAGCAGGAATGTTTCCAGAGGAGGGCTACTAAAATAATCAAGGGTCTGGAGAACAAGCCTTGTGATGAGCGGCTTAAAGAGATGGGCATGTTTAACCTGAAGAAGAGAAAGTTGAGAGGAGACATGACGGCCATGTATAAACATTTGAGGGGAAGTCATAGGGAGGGGGGAGGGAGCAAGCTTGTTTTCAGGAAAGGAGATTCTACCTGAACATTAGGAAGAACTTTCTGAGTGTGAGAGCAGTTCAGCAGTGGAACTCTCTGCCCCAGAGTAGAGGCTCCTTCTTTGGAGGCTTTTAAACAGAGGGTAGATGGCCATCTGTTGGGAGTGCTTTGAATGCGATTTTCCTGCTTCTTGGCAGGGAATTGAACTGGATGGCCCATGAGGTTTCTTCCAACTCAATAATTCTATGATTCTATCAACTTCATCTAGCAGCATGAGAGCATAATGAACAGTGATGTTTACGTTAGATTTCCTGGTGTCCACTCCAATACAATATGCCTAATACAAGCAGACCATAAAAAATTACCATGAACGGTGGCAATAATTTAATTTCCAGATTTCAAAATTGTCAGTTACATGAATATTACAAGGAATCCAAAAAGGAGTTCTTTTAATGCCACTACCAATCAATGTTCCTTTCAAACAAATTTTATGGTAATGCTTCTAAAGCCAAAACTGTTAAAGTTGCCAGTTTTTGAATGATTAAAGTTAATTAGAAAATGCACAACTATATTAAGATTCGAAATTAACCTCATAGGGAACACAGACCACTTCCCAGTCAAACTCCCACCAATCTTTTAGACATTATTACCCCCTGTGGCACCAGGCACCAATTAGTTAACAACCCGTACAATTTTACTGAGAAGAGCAAAAACTCTTACTTTATGTTTAAGGCCGTAATTGACTTCCAGTTCCATAAGTAGCACACTCTTGCGAACATTTAAAGTTTTCTGGAGTTCATCAAAAGTGGAATGAATTTCATCAACGATGTTGGTCTTTTGGTTGGTCAGCTGATGTATAATTTCAGATATGAAATGAAGTGCAGTATCTATCTCTGGAAGTCTGTTGGAAAACACAGGACAGTGGGTGATGTTCTAAATATGATTCCCTATAAATCATGTGACATAGAAACATTACTTTAGAATTCACTTCCAGCTTATTTTTGGCCAAATGTAATGTGGCACAACTTACCACAAGGCCAACACTTAGACTCTGCATCCACCATAGTTTCCTATACGTTATTTACAGAATCAGTGACTATTCAATCAAAGGAACAAAAACAGAGGTGCTAAGATTGGTAATTTTTCTACATCCATACCATGTGGAAACACACAGAGCCAGAAAGCTAGGAGCACTGATATTTTCCATGCCTTCACCTCATACTGCCACCAGACATTGATAATTTCAGTATTATCTCTTTCAAAAGATCGTAAATGACTGGCATTTGATAAGCATTTTTATATTTATTTTATTGTGTCAGAAGTGACTTGAGGAACTGTAAGTCACTTCGGATGCGAGAAAATTGGCTGTCTGCAAGAATGTTGCCCAGGGAATGCAGTGGTGTTTTACTATCCTGTGGGAGGTTCCTCTTATGTTTTCAGAAGGGAAGCTGGAGCTGACAGACAGGAGCTCACTCTGTCTCGCAGATTCAAACTAGAGACCTTCAGGTCAGCAGTCCAGCTGGCACAATGAGCCACCATAGCTCCTTATTTATTTTGCAATACAGATACATTTCCATACCTTTTGTTGACAGCATCTAATTGTGCTTGAAGTGAACCCTTGTGTTGTTCAACAACATCCTTGAGAGGCACTGTGGGATGCTCCGCATGCTCTCCTTCTGTACATTCCCGGCACATGGCTGTCTCACAAGACTGACAGTAAAATTCCATCAACTGGTTACACAGAAAGAGAGAGAGAGAGATCATAAATGTTGTTAAAATTCAGTCTTTGGCCACCTCTTGTCTAGCTTCTCAATAACGTACGCAAAAAGCGTGCTTCTAACTTTGAAGTGTGATCCATAAAATCCCTATACTCTCCCAAGCCTCTTTGTTTTGCTGATGCTGCACATCCCAGAGGTTTTTTAAAAACTGAGAATATGGTTTGTTGCCAAAAATTCCACAGCAAACTGCTGAAGTGCAAAAAATTCATTGGGTGGCCAATATCATAGCCAATTTTGTTCCTTTCAGATTAGTGTTCACAGCCAATATCATATTAAATTCAAATGAAGTAATTTAAGGTTCATTTATACATAAAATATACATTTTATTTGCTTATAACGAATGCAGAGACTTCAATGAATTTCATAATGTCAAATATTACTTGATGATTTTTTTAAAAAAAATCATTTTATATCTCTAAAATCTATTTTATAGATCTATAGTTAATTTTTATGCATATCATATAAAATGTTGCCAGCACTCGCTGGATTTAAGAAGAGAAAAATTCCTAGTACTTACTTGCATATGCTGTGCATGCATAGACATTTAAATTGGCCATCATTCCTAACTATCTTTTGTTAAATAAAGCCAAAATAATATACTTTGTTTCTCCTGCGAAATATGTAGTGAACACATTAATTGTGTAGCAGTTTGTCTTACAGTCATTATAGCATGTGCAATCCATTACAAGTAATTACAAAATTGGGAGGTGCTGGCGCTTCATTTCTAAAGTGTTTCTAAAGTATACTTAGTGAAAAATTCATTACTATAACAAGAGTAACAAAATTTTGTTACTATTTCATTATAATAATTGCGCATAATTACTAAAATTGTGAGAACTTCAGGGGGTCCTTTTCCCCTCATTTTTCAAGCTATTGGAGTGAAACTTGCAACAATGATACAACACATTTACCACTGTTAGCCCACCACATTTCAGAATTTTTCACATATGCATAATACATTTTGGGGGATTTTCAAAGTCTTTATTAACAGCATTCTTTAAAAAATTACAAGAGCGATCTACTTGAATTTTATATACAATGCACAGGATAAACAGGGCATCATTCCCCAGAAGTTTCAAAAAGATTCCTCCATCTATGAATTTTTGGGGATTTTTAAAAACACTTAACCCCCCTTTAAAAAGCCACAACCACAATCACCTTAAATGTCTGTCTAACAATATGACACACAATTAACCATAGAACTTCAACTTAGGACAGAATTATAGTATTACTTACTTACTTTAGTCCTCTTTGCAGATTCAATCATTTTATTTATTATTATTGGACTGAGTCTAAACAGCTGGCTGCTGCAGCCCTCATTGGGTGCTGACCACTGCATTCTGGGAAATGTAGTTTAGGGCAGGGCCTTTTGCATTCCCTGCCACAAGGGACCTCAACTTCCCAAACTACATTTAAGATGGCTGTGTTCTAACATTAACTATGCTAGTCCCATCCACAGTGTCTCCTTATGATGATCGGGCCAAAGAAAAAGAGGGGTTGGTTTTTATGTTCTCTTGGATTTACCAAAGTTGATTAATGCTTATACTGAAAAATAAACTGACCTTAGGAGGCATCCAAATGTTACAGAATCTTAACGAAAATTATTGGTGAGTGTTTCAATTTCTAAATCTCCCCCACCTTTCCTGTATGTTTCTAATATTGATTTGTATGCATAAATTTAACGAATTTGATTTGAAATACGAATTAAAAACAAAATTATGCATATGCCTATATAGTCTTTGAAAATGATTCAATGATTTTCTATACTGTACAGAATTTACATCTAAGATTAAAAAAATAGTTATATAGGGTATAGATGTTCAAGGATTACTTATAGTATTATCCTATGTGTATCTACTCAGAAATAAGGTCCCTTTGAGTTCAATTGGGCTTACATTCAATTGGGTAAATGTTGAAATACAGATTTTGGCTAAAATCTTGTAAAACCTATCTTGCGTAAATCTTCATGGAGCTTACTTCTGAGTAGATATGCACAGAATTGCTCTATTTATTTACAACATTTGCTTTTATTTAATGAAAAGCACATTCAGTTCTGGTACTCATAATTAATACCAGGGCTCTGATTTTTTTGTTAATGTCAAGTTGATAGATTTGGGGATTTTAATTTTTTTTAAAAACACACACATACAGAACAAAACACTGAGGTATATCCTAGCAGCTTGAAGTCTACCCACCACTCTCCTACACAACTTAGGCTACTGGAAATGCCACAGGTATACTTCCCACTATTCAGCTTTATATAAAACTCTCATTTCTTGTGTTTGAGGATTTTGTGCCACTTTGCAAACGCCTAAACTAAAGCATTAGTGACTCATTCAGGAATAACAGCAGAACGGCACTGGGTTTTACATATAATGAGGCCCATGTTTTTAGCACTTACAGGATTTAAGAAGAGGAAATGTGTGCTGCTTAAAC
Source organism: Anolis sagrei (assembly GCF_037176765.1). Classification (NCBI taxonomy): domain Eukaryota; kingdom Metazoa; phylum Chordata; class Lepidosauria; order Squamata; family Anolidae; genus Anolis; species Anolis sagrei. The sequence goes on along the minus strand of NC_090025.1, from coordinate 51,337,328 downwards.
TGACATTTACAAGTTTACTAGAGGGAGAACACTGGTTATTTATGAAATCTGGACAGTGTACATTAAAAGGGATTGCATAGAAAGAGTCAGCAAGCTACAAAAACTGATTAATAAGAAGCTTTTCATCTGACAGAGGATGCAATATTTTTTTCTGGAATAACACTGTGCATATGTCAAGGCTACAACCTTAACTAAAGAGGCTTTAAAGACCTCACTAAAGACAAGTTTAACATGATGTTTCCCATTGAGAATTTTCTTTAACACACACACACATAGCTGTCAGATAATGTGCCACAGATTCTTTGTTCAAGGCCTCTCTCTGATTCTTGCTCAAGATAGAATATCTATTTCAGTGGTTCCCAACTTGTGGTCCATGGACTACCAGTGGTCCCCAAGAACTAAAATGTGGCCCACGGCCTCATTGTTACTACACCGCTGAAATCAGAAAGACTGGGCTCGTGAAACCCTCTTATAGTGCCGAGGCAACAGGTATGTTGGGAGGGGAGAGGCTGATTACCCATGAAAGGCGCAACAACAAGCCTCCCAACTACTGTTTCTCCTCCTCCTCCCTCTCTCTCTCTGAGTGGAGCCATTCCATGTGGCACATGGAAACAGGGGGCACCTTAGTGTCGTTGTTTTTGGGACTGTTCCTGGTTATTTGGGGTGCTGATTGAGAAATTTTCATTGGATAGACCACATCAGCTCTAGATTATTAAATATGGTTTTCTGTGGGGAGCAGATGGTGACTACTGGATGGCATATGTTCTGTATCAGAAATGAGAGTTGATGTGGTCAATCCAATGCAATTTTATGAATCAGCACCCCAAATAACCAAACTGAATCTAAAGTTGACCAAAAATTGATTCGTAACTTTTTTGGTAGTAATATTGGAAAGTGGTCCCTGGTCAATGTGGTCCCTGATCAAAGTGGTCCCTGGTCAAAAAAAGGTTGGGAACCACTGATCTATTTGGATTAGGTTTAGTGGATTTATAATATTTCAGAGAGAAAGATGTTCATTTTGAAGGTCCTGAAACACAATTTGGACAACCCTTCAAAATAAAAGACCGCTCTGTAAAAAGGGGGAAAAACCCCAATTCAATTGAAAGGAGATTGTCAGCAAACTGTCTAGATCATGTTCTCAAAATGAAGAAGCCGTTGACAAAATCAACAAAAGCAGATTTTAAGAATAAACATTAATGAAGGTAAAATCTGATTTATTATTTATTCAGATCATATGCAGAAGATAAACCTCTGCTCAATGTGTTTACAATAAATGCTGTGGCGAGAGTGTTGGCTTACAATACTCAATGATTTTAAAGACGTGTTAAGTGTTGCATAAACGGAAGCAATCCGTTCCAATGAGTGAAAGAGCATAAGGAACTTGTTACAGGGGGCAGTGCAGAGCACTGTGCACTACATCTAGAGGCAAAATAATCATATGAAATAGGACTTTTGGGAAGATACCCAGGCAATTCCAACAGTAAGAAGAAATCAGAAAATGTGCTTTCAATATGGGTCTAGTCATTCCCTGACACTATAGAACTTTTCCGTTTCATGTTGGCCACAAGATGTATTACTTTATTGTGACTTAGAATTTTTGCATGCCAAATATACGATTTTATATTTTAAAAAGCTTCTTAATTATGTCAGGCAATCATTCTAATCTTCATATTACTCTGATTCTTCCTGAATCCAAGATAGTTCTCACTGATGTATTGAACAACAAAGCCAACCTGCCAGCTCAAGTGGATAACGCAATAACTCAGACCATATGCTCCATTTATTCCCAAGGCCCTTTGTTAGCATATGTGTTTTATCCAGATTTTTTGCCCCTAGTTGTCATAATTGGAGAACAATGTAATTGAGACCTGTTTCATCCAAACAGGGTTTATACCATAGTCTCTAATCTGTTGTCTGAAAGGAACATTATCACAGATCAAACAAACTTCACACAATCTGCTGTGAAAAGAGCTGTTTCCATTTGCAGATATATATATTTTTGGAAATCTGATTCCTCTATCTGGAGATGTTTTGCTTTGCAGACACCTTCTGCACTACACCTGCTCCCTCCCTCAAACACATTACATAACAATCTGCATTGCTAAGACTAATGATAGGAATGGACTCCCAACTGTGGCAGGAAGAGAAAGTAATGGTTTGCCTTCTTTCACTGAACTTAATCATGCATAGATAGGGCAGAAAAGAGCAAAAGAGACATTACTCTTTCAGATCATGATCATTTGTTTTCTCTGAAACAAAATGATTTCATTTACCTTACTAAACTCTAGAACATTAGTATTTTAGCTTAGTAACAGTGAAGACACATTACTCATCATCTCAATTAATTCCATATTCTTCGGTGCAAAATGAAAATACAACCAAAGGATGCAAAACTATGCTCACAAAGAGTTAATCTAATAATGCACACAAATTTGTCTAAATATACTCTGTTCCACATAGTTTACACAGTCAAAGATTGAAACAAAAGCATAAAATATATCAGGCAAATGATAATATGCTTACAGGAGTACACATCTTTAATCCAGTGGTCCCCAATTTTAATCCTAGAATCTACCTGAACCCATATAACCTACTATTTTCAATAATCCATTTTATAAGAAGCTACTCCACTTACATTTCCTTCATGATTCGGGCAGGAAAGTGGTTTCCCTGCAGCAACAGCTGTGACCGTCTCCAAGATGGAAGACTCCTCAATGCTATTTTCTGGAGTTCGCTGCAGGACATCCATCAGGTTGGTAATGAAGAAATTGTTCTGAAGTGCAGAAACCCCTTTCTCTGGCAGAATAGATGTCTGGCGGCACACTGGGCAAGAAAGGGTTAAGCTGTGGGCTGGAATGTAATTCTGTAGGCACCTAATGAGAAGGGTAAAAAGATAAGCAGATATCAGAACAGAAGAGAAATCTCCTACAACATTATTTATTCATAGGAGAAAAAGGGAAGAATCCATTAGCACTCTTGGCCATATTCACATTTTGCAAACTCACAGTAGAGCGGAGAACACCGTATTGCCAATCCATTCAAACATTTACATTCTGCAAGAAGCATCCTCCAGCAATCATGCAAAATATAATAGTAACAAAACAATGAGATAGATAAGGTTCCCCTCACCCCGTTTTTTCCTCTAATTCCTTTTGGTGCATGAAATGCCTTTCGAAAAACTTACAATCATGAGAAACAAATACCGTAGTGTACATTATAGACCACAATGACATAGGTGAACATTTGAAACCTACTGCCTCATACTAAGCCAGACGATTGGTTCATCTAGTCTAGCTTTGTCTATTTTACAGTCAAGGGTTTCAGGTAGTGGTAGCTCATGGTTTCCATCTCAATGGGGTGACAAAGGCTTTAAGGTAGTATCGTAAAGAAACTCTCCAAGGTGCTGAACCCAATATAGGCCCAGCAATCAAGATACAGTAGGTGCAGTTTGATCAATAGTTCCTTTAACGCTAGAAAAAGCGTGGAATGGATTCCCTGTACAGTTGTCATGGGAAGCACCAACTGGTTTCATCAATTTTCTTTTAATTGTCAAGAACACAAATTAAACCCATATGTCAAATCATGTGCTCTACTACACCATTAATCAAGTCAGAATGGAGCATGAGAAAAGTTCTGGTGCTTATTCAAATACAACCCTTTGGTTCCGGCTTATATCTGTAGCAGTTCTGTCATCATCAGATAAATTAGCAGCTCATCATTTCTTGATAGGTCAGTTCATACTCCCTTCATGTGCATTAAAATTACAACCAACATACTGTTTCTAACAATATTCATACACCTACAAAGCTTGAAAAATTAGTGTAATCTCTAACAGAGTGCAAAGCATTATTATTCATGCATTTGACATTACTTCCTAGTGCTTTTTAGCCAGTCATGGCTCATGAGCAGCTGATACAGCTGACTTGTTGGAAGACTATTACAAGGTCCACGATGAAGATCCATTTAATGAGCAAACTCTTCAGGCAGCACAGAGTTTTTTATCCTCCGTATTTGAAGCCAAGAATGACAGTGGATAAAGTTGATAACAGAAGTCAATATGGGCAAGAGCAGTCAGAAGGCATGGAGGCTGTTAAGACAGCTGAGCAATGATCCATCACAAACTAATACCCATGTCAACATAAAGGCAGACCAGATAGCACATCAACTTCTGAGGAATAGGAAACCCAACCTTGCCACCAAACTAGGAAAGAAACCAATAGTCAGACAGTCAGAAAATGAGAACAACAACCTTCATGAACCTTTTACATCTACCAAATTGTAGACAACTCTCAATAAATGTAAAAATGGCAAAGCAGCTGGCCTGGATGATCTACGGATGGAACAAATTAAGAACTTTGGCCCAAAAGCAAGGTGCTGGCTGCTGAAGCATTACATCCTGTCAGATCCCTAAAACTGAGAGGAAAGCAAGAGTCATAGCCATTTTGAAACCAGGCAAAGACTGCTATACATTGCACCATGTTATAATAGTGGATGTGGCTCTTAATGAGATATGCTGCATTATCACAGGATGTCTACACCCACATCACTGGAGAAATTATACTGTTTAGCTGGTACTGCACCACCTGATATTCATTGGGAAGTAGCAGCTAATAATGAAAGGACCAAGGCAGTTGTATCCCTGGCCCATCCTCTCTTTTGATATCAGCCAGCGTGCCAATGGCTTAAATCAAGAAACAGCTTCCTAAGATCGAGAGATGTACTAGCAGGAACATCTCAGCAAGCGTGAATCCAAAAGTGGCAGGTTAAAACCCAGCACCTTAATCAGTGGCCGAGACTGGATGAGAAACTCCCTCCTGGGCACATAGAATATTGAATGACCTGGAAAACGCTGAACAGGTTGCTCTCTGGCACCACAAGATACTGAGCTAACCTTAAGAAATGGGGCTGCAAAGTGGAGTCCACAACATGTGAGTGTCGAGAAGAGCAAACCAGAGTTCACCTACTAAAATGCAACCTGAGCCCTGCCACATGCACAATGGAGAACCTTCCCACAACAACACCAGAGGCACTCCAAGTAGCCAACTTCTGATCAAAAGACATTTAGCATAATGTCAAGTTTTTAAACTTTGTTTGCTTTTTGAAATGCATTTTATAATTTCACTTCTGACACAATAAATAAATAATCTGACAACACATATGGGCCCAACTTTTGTTTCCAGTTTCCAAGTAATTCTGCCTGTGGTGAATCAACTGGGTGTATTTGTTTAGACCTGACCTGGATGTTAGTCACCGCTACACATGTTGAGCATTTCCATTGGCATGTCAAAAGTTGAAGTCAGACTAAACTCAGCTAATAGCTTCAAATACATATGGCTCCTTCAGGCGGAGATGGCTTCTAAAATTCTAAAGGGATGATGAGGGGAAGACACTGAATTTAAAAGCAAAAATACAGTGTGTTGCACTTTGGCATTCAATTTAAAATTCAGAGAAAAGGGTGGCAAGAGAAAAAGAGAAAGTGCCTTAAAAGGGAAAAAAACACAGCACTTTTACAAGCAATGTAAAAAAAGAGCCCATAGCAACAATGAGACACAGCAGATGAAGCATTCCTCAAAAAATAATTTAAAAAAGAACACCAGAAGAAGGCAACAGGATATAAACAGTGGAAAGATCATTTGCAATTTTGTGTAGCAATGCAGTTCTTATTTTTTGGGATGACTTTTATGTAATGTTCCTGGCCTGCACAGAAATGCAGTACAAAAAAAAGGGACTTGCTCATTGTTTGCATACTTTATACCTGTTCCGGGTAAAAACTGGCAAAAGAACATAATATTTGCAGATAATTATGACAATGTTGAACAGACCAACCATTTCTCTGACACCAAATCTTGTATTTACTATTGTGCAGAATTACAGAGATTCATTTTGCTGGCATTGGGTGCAGCACAGCGTATACAAAGCACTGGACTCATCTTCTGTATCCCTGGATGCTCTCACTCTGACATATGTTCTTTCACTTTTTCAAGTTCAGCAGGAAAGAGTTTAAATAGGCTTTAATGAAAGTGGCAACTTTGCATGATCTGGAAGTCACCCTGATAATGCAGGTTTCTTTGTCATGTGCTATATAAATACTATGTTTGGACTAAAATTCCAGCCTAAGTCCCCATGGGGAGGTAGAGCGGGACATAAATAAATTATTATTATTATTATTATTATTATTATTATTATTATTAAAACACAGCAAGATTAGTACATAGCAAACAAGATCACTATGCTGGCTGTTGTATTGGATCACACGTCGGACACTTCCCAAGTGTCTAGGACTATGTGATGTATCGGCGAATAATGTGTGCAGATCCCAGTAGGGTGGCCTTTTGCAGCTGACAGATGGTAATTTTGTCAGTGCCGATTGTGTTTAAGTGCAGGCCAAGGTCTTTAGGCACTTAACCCAGTGTGCTGATCACCACTGAGACCACCTTGACTGGCTTGTGCCAGATATTACTGTTGTTGTTGTTCTCAGACTCTCCCCACCCATCATCATGATCCATGTAGATCCAAGTTGTAGCTTTTGTAGTCCAAGGAAGATCACTTCACTATTCTCAGGTTGTATGTATACTTCTAGATGAAGCATTGAAAAGTTGAAGCTTAAGTGTGCAAGGGATAATGGTTGTCCCATGTCCAAGTTAGTTGAGAACCAAATACTACTCATTCTCATAGAAGTTGTTTCCCAGCTAAAACATGCTTCAATTTGCAGCTTAAATTCAGTTCAATGGGGTTGCCAAAAATTATTGTGCCTTATCCTATGTGAATGTACTGATAAGCAAAGGTCATTTTTTTAGGGAGTCGGTCACAACGAAAAGAAAGTTTACTGAAACAGAACTGTCAAATCCCAGATTTCTTTTGCAGTTTTCTCAATGAATCTCATTTTTTCTTTTAAGTTAAAGTAATGCAAAGGTATTTTATCCATTGATCCAGTAAACAGTCCCATTTATTATTCATTAATTCATATTTTCATGTTTCAATTGGATGAAGGCTCATTATTAATCAAACATAACAGCAGCTATCTGAAAACAGATAATTATGAATTTCAAACAAACCTATCATAGGTAAGGGTCAGAGGAATGGAAACAATTCTTACCTCTCACAGAAAGTGTGCAGACAGGGGAGTACCTTGGGGTTCTTGTAGCGGTCCAGGCATATGCTGCAGATCAGAAACTGTTTGTCAATCTGACGCACCACAGGACTTGGGATGTTGGAGCCTTCACTGGCCATCCTAGACCACTGACATGTGGGTCCTGTTCCTTTTTACCCTGCACGCTGCTGAAAGATTTTAAAGAAACAACCACAATCTTTAGAAATGAATAAAATACATTTCTGTTAACAATAAACCTCAAAGCTGGATGCCTCAAGGCCATCTGGGCTGAGGCTGGGGAAGCTGGAGCTCAACATCACCAGGAATACCAAAGACATCTTACCATTTCTATAAATTTTGGTTTATCAAAGTCTAGTAGGATGGTGAACATTGCCTTATTTTATATTCAATAATTCATTATACATATTCATATTGCATAAAAAAACACTGTCACGAAGCTTCTAGACATATTTCCATCTGGGAAGTCATTGAGTTGAAAGCTGCTTAGCTAGGAGTAAAAAAAAGCCTATCAAAATACTCTGCTTACATAACAAGCAGACAGATGTTCATTTATGGTGCTCAAAAATGCTATCCGGCTCTTGATATGCAAACTCTTGCTCCCTGGATAGGTTTTTTGATTGGGAGAAGACAGGAAATGACAACCTATACATCAAAGTCTGTCAACTCTCTACCAAGAGACTTGTAGCCCCTTGTGACATCCTGAAGAATATGCCTAGTAGTGTCATTGATTTCCATGTAGACCAAAAGGAAGGGGTAAGGTCAGTGGGCTTGACAAGTATTATCAATCTCTATTACATCACACTTTTTTGCCCCAGAGAGACAGTACACCTCTTGAGAGGATACTCCACCACAGACATCAGAAGAACTGCAAGGCCAAGAACAAGCCATGAGAGTAAAGATAAAGATCCACCCAGAGGAACAGTGTTCTTACCATATATCAAGGGAACCACTGACCACATAGGGAAGCTGATGAGGAAACACAATCTACAGACTCACTAAGAAAATCCAACAATGCTATGTTCAGCAAGGGGCAAGAGGGATCTTCTCATTTCTGCAGGAGTCTACCGTATACCATGCAGCTGTGGACAAGTCTACATAGGGACTACCAAATGCAGCACCCAAACACAAATCAAGTAACATGAAAGGCATTGCAGACTACATCAACCAGAGAAGTCAGCCATAGCAGAGCACCTGATGAACCAACCTGGGCACAGCATATTATTTGAGAACACAGAAATGCTGGACCACTCTAACAACCACTATGTCAGGCTACACAGAGAAGCCATTGAAATCCACAATCATGCGGACAATTTCAACAGAAAGAAGAAAATGATGAAAATGCACAAAATCTGGCTAGCAGTATTAAAAAATCTCTAAAGTCAGGACAGTAAATAAAGAGCAATACTCAAAAAGCAGGGGAATTCCAGGCAAGAATCAATCAGGGCCTCCCAACAAAGGATTCCTCAAGGCAGCAACCAGTCAGGCCTTGAAGCTGCAAGGCCATTAATTGCTAATCAAGGTGGCCAATTGCAACATTCACACTTGCCTCAAGCAGACAAGGGTTCTTTCTCCCACCCTGGACATTCCACAGATATATAAACCTCACTTGCCTAGTTTCCAACAGACCCCACAACTTCTGAGGATGCCTGCCACAGATGTGGGCAAAACGTCAGGAGAGAATGCTTCTGGAACATGGCCATACAGCCTAGAAAACTCACATCAACCCAATGATCTAATAGTACTAATTTTGGTTTTCAGGGTTACAGACTATATAATATTCAGCATCCTAAATCAAACCCAGATTGTATTCAAAGGGGAAATAGGCAGCTGACCAGCTCTTTCTAGTTTGCTAGGCTTCATGAACCATGGAACTCATAGGTTTCCATGTTGCTTAGTTTTCAGTATGCAGCTCTTCGTTATACAGTATATGCTTTCTTAAAACCAAACTAAGCTCAGTTTATGAGACTTGTATTCAAATAGCTTTGAGGCATATATATTTATACTAGAAAATGTACTACTGCACATATAATAAAGAGAAACATGTCAAAGAGATTCTGAACTCTGGGAAATTGACTTTTGATAAGCAGATGTATTGTTTTCACATATCAGTACTAACTGACCATTTAAAGACCTGAAAGGCCTATATTACATTATTTCCTTGAAAATTTAGGGCAGAGTTCACAATTTGCATCCTTCTGGATTCCATTCCATTCCATATCACTCCCACAACTGTGTAAATATACTTCATATCTTAGCATTTATCATATCTCTACATCATACAACGAAGTGGGTTTATATTCATGAAAGCTCATGCAAAAATAAAACCCAGTTAGTCTTAAAGGTGCTATCACATTTCTTTTTATTTTCTCTTTCTACTTCATCACACTAGAGAAAAAACCCACAGAACATCCAGTTTCCTGCAGAATTCTGGGGTTTGTAGTTTAGTGAGGCTGTTAACGGCTCCTCCCTAAACTACCCCCAAGAATTCTGGAGGAGGCAGAAACTGGATTTTAAGTGGATTTTTTCCTCTATCATGATGAAGTGATTTGTTTCATCTTCCTTTTTATGCTGCAAGAAACTAACACACCTACTTCTTTGAAAACAATCCAAATAAATTTGGTGAAGATTGCAAGAAAACTAAGTTCTCGAGTCTACTCAAAAGGCAGCATTCATAAAATTTTCTCAATCACATTTGAAGGAACATGCAATGGTCTATGTATGATGCGCTTCCCTTTTATGTTTAGCTTTATAGCAGTGGTTCTCAACCTGTGGCTCGCAGCCTAGCATAGCAGTGGGCTGCGAGAACTAAAATCCAGTTCATGAATCTCGTTCCTCTTTATTTATTTTATTTTATTTCCACTCCTTTCCACAGAGTTAACCAGCCCCGCCCCTTGTAGTACTAATGTTTGAAAGTGGTCCCTGGTCAAAGTGGGCCTTGGTCCAAGTGGACCTTGCTCAAAAAAAGGTTGGGAACCACTGCTTTTTAGGTTGCTTTCTGGACTAATCAAAACATTGTTTGCTTTTTAATACAGCTGTACAATTTATGTAAGCCCTTGCGTGGAGGTTTGACCAAATCCATTATTATTATTTATTATTATTTACAGCATTTATATTCTGCCCTTCTCAATCCACAGGGGACTCAGGGCGGATCACATATATGTGCAAACATTCAATGACATAGACACACAACATATATAGACAGACACACAGAGGCTATTTAACTTTCTAGCTTCATGAGGGTGTTTTTGAATTCCAGCCACTGGGGGGGGGGGAGGGGCTGTCGCTTCACTGTCCACTTGTGACACTGATGGAGTACTTCCTCATTCTTTTGCATGCTGCTGGAAATTTTTATGATGTCATAAATTAGTTAATTTAGCCTCCCTGCATAAGCGGTACCTAAATTTCCTACTTGACAGATGTAACTGTCTTTCGGGCTGCAAAGGTCGACAGCAAGCTAGACAAATGATTGGGTGCTTACTCCAACCTAGGATGGCTTCGAACTCATGACTTTTTGGTCAGTAGTGTGCCACAACCCAGTCCAATCCTCACAACTTCTGAGGATGCTTGCCATAGATGCAGGCGAAAAATCAGGAGAGAATGCTCTAGAACATGGCCATATAGCCCGGAAAACCTACAACAACCCAGTGATTCCAACCATGAAAGCCTTCAACAATAACAATCCATGTAGTTCGCTACCATGTGAATTCATTCCTCTCAAGAAATTCTATTGTACTACTATATTGGATCCTCAATGAAAGTTTTATTTCATTGAATCACTTGGAAAGTACATATATAATTTAATGAGTCATCAAGACATAGTAAATCCAAAAAAGGACAATGGACTAAGGAAAGGTTAAACCAAGCAGGCAAAAATTTCAATTCAAACCTGTATGGAAGCTACTATCTCACAGCAGGGAAGCCAATTCCTTAAACTCATTTTTAAGAATGGTCAGGAAGGGTGACACAGATACAATTTGGATGAATAAATATACTCCGAACTGTATATACAGTTGCCTCCAGGCAAATCCACTTAGTAAAACTAAGGGCTTTTTAATATCTAGGAGCCTTTGATGGGAGATCAATACTTGGATTAGAAAGCCCTCCAGAAAATGACATCATCTTGATTCTTTCTAGGGTGCTTTATGTATAAAGCTACAGAAAAACATTAATAGATTTAAAAATAATAATCAATATGGATGTTATGATGAGAAAAATAAATGCACTGTGGGTCTATTCATGTAACACACACAGAAATCCCCTTAAACCATGAGGAGATGTATATCCATAAATAAAGAAATCTCTAGTGTGTGCAGCCACACCCATCTGAACTGAACTCATAAAGGAGGGCATGAAGAAGTCTTCTACACAATGGTAGCAGTCAATTTTATCAATGCTTCTACAGAATGGACCCAAAAGTATAAATATGATTGATGGTGGCTTGTTCAAATGTATAAGGTTTTGAAATAAAGGGTGTGCTCCACCCAAGCAGAGCTATGATTTGACTCCAAAAAGACCAGACTGAACATCCTTCCACTTATCAATGATTCACAGAAGCTTGAGGGTCTAACGCATGCATTATGAATGAATTGGTTTCCAGGAGCAACGTTTGCAGTGCCTCAAATCTATAGACAAGGATGGGGACTCCTGCTATAGAAATGTGGCTCCAAAATGGAAATTTTGAAGCCGTAAAAATCGGTAGAATTCCACAAGCACAGCAGTCTGGAGAAACAGCCCTTGCCGTTGAAAAGAGGCTAGGACCAAAATCCTTTTTTTGCCAGAATCAGCACTAATCCATTTCCAAAAATACACAAGCAAATAATTTATTTAGAAATCAATTAGGGAAAGCTCTCCATCTCCCTCCTTGTTCATACACACAGAGAGCACAAAAGGGTTTTTTGCAAAAACATCTGCACTTTCCCATATTATTTTAGCCAGCTTGGTTCCCTTATTGTTCAAAGCACTTACCTAACCCCAATGCATACAGCATTATTAATCAAATAAGAAAACACAGCGGGGAGCTGCGACAGGAGCAAAAAGACATTCCCCCCTACCAGCTACCAGACAGACGCAACACTGAACAAACACAAACGTTCAAGACGTACCCATCTTCCTGGAAAAGAGCTTTAATCAACGCAGCGGCAAGTAAAAAAAATCCTTTCCAGGACAGAGTCACGTCCCGCAGGAGCCAACCATAATGACAGTATATGACAGCAAGACTGAAAAAGCCTCGTATGTGAAACTGCAAGAGGAGAGCCACTGCTGCACAGTTGCTAGGACAGATCTAGCATGTCCCTGGCTCTAGGTAACAATGCTCTTACTCCATGCAGAGAATCATGGAAGCAATGGAAGGAGGCCCAGGCAAGCTGTCATTCATTCCTACACACGCACACCCTCCAGGTCACTGACAAGTGGGAGACCACTGAAAGGATTCCAGCCAATCAATGGGTATTGAGTACATCTTTTTGACTCAACCCTGTGCTGAAAAGACTGCAGCAAAGCGTGCAAGGGATTGTGGGATAGGGATGCAGCAGAGAGCTGCAATGAGATTTGCTGGGTGGATTTCTTTCCCTTCCCCTTTCCTAGCCAGCAATCAGCTGTTTCAAGGCAGAGTGATGCCTCGCTGAATTTCACCACTGGAATGTTTTTATAGGATTAGCAAGCAGCCTGCTCTGATGCCAGAAGACACATGTAAGTATGGATTCAATACTAGCGGTCTGATTACACATGCATTTACCTGAAAGGAGGTAGTTTGGAAAAGTCACATTTCTTTTTGGACTATCAACATTTCCAAAGCACCATGGGCTCTGGCTATAATGGATAAGGATGCTCAGAACTGCAGTCCAAAATAGAAACTTTTCCAACTCAGGAATCGACTCTAACAGAACTTGTTAAAGGAAAATGGGAGCAGAAAAAACTCTACGTGTCATCTCCAAGGGAACATTTATACTGTGAAATTAATGCATTTTGACACCACTTTAATTCACATGGCTCAATGCTGTGGATTTATACAAATTGTAGTTTTACCAGGACCTTAGCCTTCTCTGTCAAAGAGTGCCGGTGCCTCACCAAACTAGCATTGAAACATGGCAATTAAAGTGGTGTCGAGCTGCACTAATTCTACAGTGTAGATCAGGGGTCCTCAAACTTTTTAAACAGAGGGCCAGGTCACAATCCCTCAAACTGTTGGAGGGCCGGATTATAATTTGAAAAAAGCATGAATGAATTCCTATGCACACTGCACATATCTTATTTGTAGTGCAAAAAAATCACTTTAAAACAATACAAAATGAAGAACAATTTTAACAAATATAAATTTATTAGTATTTAATGGGAAGTGTGGGCCTGCTTTTGGCTGATGAGATAGGATTGTTGTTGTGGTTGTGTGCTTTCCAGTAGTTTCAGACAGGTTGATCCTGAGCGAGGGCCGGGTAAATGACCTTGGAGGGCCTCATCCGGCCCTTGGGCCTTAGTTTGAGGACCCCGGTGTAGATCATGCATGGGCAAACTTTTTTGCCTTGGGGCCACATTGTGGTCCTGGCTGAGAGGGCCAGGCCAGGCCAGGCGGGAAGGCAGCCAGGCAAGTGGGGTGGGCCTGGGAGGGGGTGGGGCCAGGAGGGGCGGAGCAGGGTCTGGCTCATCCTCAGGTTGTCCTACTGGCAACTCGCCCCATTCTTATGCTGGGAGAAAAACAAGACATGCGGCAACTGCCCAGATCCTCCTCCCACGATCTTTGGGCTTTCCTCTCAACATTATGTGGGAGGAGGGCAAGACAGGCAATAACTGAGAGAACTTAGCTACTACATGCTTCCTCTCAGCAAAAGGACGAAGCCATTCACACTATCCTCATTCCAGACATGCTGTGGCTGAGAGAACTCCAGAGGGCTCTCATCTGTTGCATGCCTTCCTTCCCCTTCCTTTCTGCATAAGGATACGCAGGTTACTGTATCTTTATGCCAAGAGGACAGGGAAATAGAGGAGGGCCTGAGATAAGCACCTAGGGGGCTGCTTCCGGTCCCTGGGCCTTAGTCTGCCCATGCTTGGTGTAGATGCACCTGAAGTTATTCATATTTTAATAATGAATACTCTGTCATGTCCTCCCATATTGATGTGCTATACAGGAAAATAAAAAAGCTCACCAGTCCTTGCAAATCTACCCAGACATGCAATAAATGGAGGGGTTTTGCGGGGGGGGGGGGGGGGCAGAGACAATCTCCTTCATTCCCCAAATTTCTAGCATTGAGACAGTGAAAAATAATTTACACCTTGAATTCTTTACATTTGCTGTGTTTGCATTCTCCTAAGAATTCTGCCTGCCTCCTTTTCTTTGGGAGCCTAAACTGTATTTCTAAACACTTAACTTACATTTTAAGTTACTACAATGCTAGAAGTTTGGGGGCTGAAGGAAAATTTCATAGAGGAGGACACAAAATTTCAATTTGGGGATTAACATTCTCACCCCTGCCCTCCACCATCATCTGGCCCTGAAATCAACTAATGTTCAATCGTTTTTGGAGTCTATGTGGAAACATGGAAGACTTAAAGCTGTTCCGTTTTATGAGAGATGTTAAGACATGGCTTTTGATACATCCCAGAACCTCAAATTTAAGTAGACTAATTTGAATATTATACAGCATATGGATTTTGTTATTAATTAAACAATGCATATGCCTTGACCCTACATTTACCTTTCCTCTTCTTATCTCCTCAGTCATCCTATAAGAGACATGCTTATTCTGATTCTGAGAAAAATTTTATATGGACACGTTGGGCTTGGTCAAGTGGGAAGAACTGAAGGAGTACAAGAACTCTAATAGTGGCCACAGAATAAGACGATGCAGTAAAAAGTTTCTGGCCTTTGTTGTATTGAAGACTTGTTAAAATCTATGGTCATCAATTTTATTCTGATTACATATTTCAAGTGGACCTTCACATTATTGCTAGCCAATTGACTGAACTTTTTTTATATAAAGGTTATTGATTGTATTATCATAGTTTCCATAGATTTATTTATTATACAAAAAAAGTAAAGGTTTCCCATGACATTAAGTCTAGTTGTGTCCAACTCTGGGGTGGTGGTACTTATCTCTGTTTCGAAGCCAACACCTCCAAGGTCATGTAGCTGGCATGACTGCATTGAATGCCGTTACCTTCCTTCCAAAGCAGTACCTATTGATCTACTCACATTTGCATTATTTGGAACTGCTAGGTTGGCTGAAGTTGGGGCTAACAGCGGGAGCTCATCCCACTCCCCGGATTTGAACCTTTTGGTCAGCAGGTTCAGCAGCTCATTGGTTTAACCCACTGTGCCATACATACATACATTTCCAGGCACTGCTTGTTTCCTTTTGATTGGTTCAGTGACTCCCATGGTCCATTTCTTGCAAACACTTCCACTGGAATGCACAAATAGGGCTTTTACTGAATGTGGTTTACATTCAAAACAACTCTGATGGAGACACTAGAAACATATGCTTCTAGTGAAGGCTAATCCCCACTAAGGTTACACATCATTACTTTTACTGATGAGCTGAATACAGAGATAAGAAAAGAAAGTTGTTGTGTCTGGGTTGAACTGACCTTTCACAAGCAATATTTCTGCTTCCAAGGAAGGAAAGAATATTAGCGGAAAAATAAGACAAGTATGCCTTATGGGCAAATGTGTTTCCTGTCTTATCTCTCTCATGCACACATGCACGCACACACCAAATTTCATGGCCTTCAGACTTTTACAGGCAGTTTAAAATGGAAACAAATTTGTGCAGCCAAAAAATCGTAATAATAATGTTCATTTTGCTTAGAGACTAATGTTTGCACAATTTCCAAAACTTTGTATTTCAGCTTTGTGGCAGGAGCCATGTGGCTTTTGGAAACTTGCTATTTAATATTATCTAATAATATATGCCGTCTCCCAAAATACCCAAGATGTTACATCATACAGACATTTGATAATCTCAAAAATATAAAGCACAAGTTGCTTACATAGCATATTAGGAAGCAGAAATGATGATTATAAAGGAATATTATTCAAATATTGACCTATGCATAGGACTCATGAATGCTGAGTACATGATACACCTGCAACAAACTGTTTAATTTAGTGGGTTGTTGTGGGTTTTTTGGACTATATGACCATGTTCTAGAAGCATTCTCTCCTGACGTTTTGCCTGCATCTATGGCAAGCATCCTGTTTAGTTTAGATTGCCAGAGCAAAAACTGAAGACACCTCCTGTACTTTAAATGGTTGTATAGAAGAGGAAATTTCATGAGGTTTTGCTTACCAATCAACCATGTACCAAGAACTCCCTTCTGAAATTTTCAATTGTTATTGTGGTGTTCCTTCAAGTTTTTCCCTGAATATGGCAACCCTAAAGTAAACCTATCATAGGGGTTTTCTTGTCAAAATTTCTACACTGAGGCCAAGAAAGTGTGACGTGCCAAAATTCACCCAATGAGTTTCCATGGCCTTGAACCCTGGTCTCCAGAGTTAGAATCCAATATTTTATTTATTTATTTATTTCAATTACTTATACCCCGCCCTTCTCACCCCCGAGGGGGGACTCAGGGCGGCTTACAGCGAAGGCACAATTCGATGCCTTTGTCACATTATACAAAACACACAAAACAATTTAAGCAAATTAACAGGTTAAAACATCAATACAATATCGAAGGCATAAACAATCTCATGCTCAGTATTTAGAGTTCCGAGTGTCCATTCCGTTTCATCAATTCCTGCTCATCGTCGGGTTTTTCCTTTAGCTGCCAGGATGCCCGAAGGCTTGGTCCCACATCCAGGTCTTCAGTTTTTTCCTGAATGATAAGAGGGAGGATGTCGATCTAATCTCCCCGGGGAGTGAGTTCCACAGGTGAGGGGCCACCACTGAGAAGGCCCTGCTCCTCGTCCCCGCCAACCTCACTTGTGAGAGTGGCGGGGTCGAGAGCAGGACCTCCCCAGAAGATCTTAAACTTCGAGGTGGGACATAGAGGGAGATCCGTTCGGACAGATACACTGGGCCGGAACCGTATAGGGTTTTGTAGGTCAAAACCAGCACTTTGAATTGTGCTCGGAATTGGATCGGCAGCCAGTGGAGCTGACGCAACAGGGGGGTGGTATGCTCCCTGTACGCCGCTCCGGTGAGCAATCTGGCTGCTTCTCGCTGGACTAGTTGAAGTTTCCGAGCAGTCTTCAAAGGCAACCCCACGTAGAGTGCGTTGCAGTAATCCAACCGGGATGTGACAAGAGCGTGGACCACCGTGGCCAGATCAGACTTCCCAATACTAAAAGCAGTGTAACATACTGGCTCTCTAAACAAGCATTAAAGATAAATGTATTCATTTACTATATTTATACCCTGCCCTCTCTCATCCCGAAGGGGACTCAGAGTGGCTTACAAATTGGCAACAATTCAATTCCGTTTAAGCAAACATGTAAAAACAATAAGCATATACGTTAAAAACCATAAAAGTTAAGAAAAATCTATGCATTAAAAACCAATTACTAAAACAAATCCAAAGTCATAGTCCAAGAGCCATTCCAATCGTGTTGCACTTATTTCATATCCACTCACTGCACTGAATTTCTCTCCGAAGTCTTGGTGCCACAGCCAAGTTTTTAATTTCTTTCTAAAGGTCAGGAGGGAGGGAGCTGATCTGATAAAGGAGCTCTCCAGTTTTTACTCTGGCAACCTTAATTTAATTCCATGTTGACAACACAGATACAATATCGAGGTTATAACAGTAGAGCTTAATAACATCACCATCACTTCTGCGTACAAGCCCCCAAATGAAGAGTTCTGCTTCTCCTCCCCCGAGAACTTTGACAGGCACCAAAGGGCGGTAGTAATTGGTGACTTCAACAGCCATAGCCATGTATGGGGCTATGCCCAAGAGGACAGAAATGGAGAGGCTGTCCTGTCGTGGTCTGAACTGCACAAACTATCACTCATCCATGATAGCAAGCTCCCACCATCCTACAACAGCGGGAGATGGCACCGAGGTTATAACCCAGACCTCTTATTTGTGAGCGACAGCATCGTACAGCAATGCACCAAATCAGTGGGAC
The DNA here is from genome assembly GCF_037176765.1 of Anolis sagrei. Classification (NCBI taxonomy): domain Eukaryota; kingdom Metazoa; phylum Chordata; class Lepidosauria; order Squamata; family Anolidae; genus Anolis; species Anolis sagrei. Next base: position 51,319,158 of record NC_090025.1, on the reverse strand, counting down.
CACCAATCCCAAACACACAGCACCGACCAATAATATGCCAACTGTTCCCAACCATAAGGCCTCAGGAAGTTCGATTTAAACGAAGATACAACTTCAGAAAGGCAGATTGGACTAAATTCTCAGACATGTTAGACGACATGATCACATCGGTCGCGCCAGCCCCTGAGGAATACGAACATTTTATTGAAATAGTGAAAACCTGCTCACGGGCCTCCATACCGAGAGGCTGCAGAACCCACTACCTCCAGGGCATTACTCCTGAAACAGCTGCCTTGTTGGAAAACTATTACAGGCTCCACAACGAAGACCCATTCAGTGAGCAGACCCTTCAGGCAGCGCAGAGCATTGTGTCCTCCATCTCTGAAGCCAAGAAAGAACAGTGGATTAAGTTGATCACAGAGGTCGACATGGGCAGGAGCAGCCAGAAGGCGTGGAGGCTGCTGAGATGGCTGAGCAACGATCCCTCACAAACTAATACCCATGCCAACATAAAGGCAGATCAGATAGCACACCAACTCTTGAAGAATGGGAAACACAACCTTGCCACCAAAGTAGGAAAGAAACCAATAGCCAGACAACCAGAGATTGAGAACAACAACCTCCATGAACCCTTTACATCTACTGAATTGGACATGGCTCTCAACAAATGTAAGAATGGCAAAGCAGCTGGCTTGGATGATCTACGGATGGAACAAATCAAGAACTTTGGTCCAAAAGCAAGGCGCTGGCTGCTGGAGCTGATGAACAACTGCACTGCATCCTGTCAGATCCCCAAAATCTGGAGGAAAGCAAGAGTCATCACCATCTTGAAGCCAGGCAAAGACCGTAATGACCCAAAAAGCTACAGACCAATCTCCCTGTTGTGCCACCTCTACAAAGTTCTGGAGAGACTTATTTTGCATAGAATTATGGAAAATATAGACCCCTGTCTGATCCCACAGCAAGCTGGCTTCAGAAAAGGCAAAAGCTGCACATCGCAAGTGCTGAACCTGACCCAGCACATAGAAGATGGCTTTGAAAGGCAGCAGATCACAGGAGCTGTCTTCATAGACTTGTCAGCAGCCTATGATACTGTGAATCACCGCCTCCTCCTGAGAAAAATGTATAATATCACAAAGGACTACCACCTCACCCGCCTCATAGGAAACCTGCTACAAAACAGGAGCTTTTTTGTTGAGTTCCAGGGCCAGAGAAGCAGATGGCGGAAACAGAAGAACGGCCTGCCTCAGGGGAGCGTGCTCGCTCCATCCATGTTCAACATCTACACAAATGACCAGCCACTGCCAGAAGGGACAGAGAGTTTCATCTATGCTGACGATCGTGCCATTACTGCTCAAGCAGGGAGCTTTGAGATGGTAGAACAGAAGCTCTCCGAAGCTCTAGGTGCTCTCACTGCCTATTACAGGGAAAACCATCTGATCCCTAATCCATCTAAAACACAGACATGCGCCTTTCACCTTAAGAACAGACAAGCATCCCGAGCTCTGAGGATTACCTGGGAAGGAATCCCACTGGAGCATTGCAGCGCACCCAAATACCTGGGAGTCACTTTGGACCGTGCTCTGACCTACAAGAAGCACTGCCTGAACATCAAACAAAAAGTGGGCGCTAGAAACAACATCATATGAAAGCTGACTGGCACAACCTCGGGATCACAACCAGACACAGTGAAGACATCTGCCCTTGCGCTATGCTACTCTGCTGCTGAGTATGCATGCCCAGTGTGGAACACATCTCATCACACTAAAACAGTGGATGTGGCTCTTAATGAGACATGCCGCATTATCACGGGGTGTCTGCGACCCACACCACTGGAGAAATTACACTGCTTAGCCGGTATTGCACCACCTGACATCCGCCGGGAAGTAGCAGCCAATAGTGAAAGGACCAAGGCAGAGACATCTCCAGCTCATCCCCTGTTTGGGTATCAGCCAGCACGTCAACGACTTAAATCAAGACATAGTTTTCTTAGAACTACAGAGACACTCGCTGGAACACCCCAGCAAGCGAGAGTCCAAAAGTGGCAGGCCCAAACCCAGCACCTCAATTCATGGGTGATACCAGATGAGAGACTCCCCCCTGGGCACTCAGAAGACTGGGCGACTTGGAAGGCGCTGAACAGATTGCGCTCTGGCACCACGAGATGCAGAGCCAATCTTAAGAAATGGGGCTACAGGGTGGAATCCTCGGCATGCGAGTGCGGAGAAGAACAAACCACAGACCACCTGCTGCAATGCACCCTGAGCCCTGCCACATGCACGATGGAGGACCTTCTTGCGGCAACCCCAGAGGCACTCCAAGTGGCCAGATACTGGTCAAAGGACATTTAACCAAATACCAAATTTACAAAATCTGTGTGGTTTTTTTTTCTTTTTCTTTTTAATCTCTGTGTTTGTTTTGCTCTGCTAGAATTGTAAAACAATGGTTGCTGATGACACGATAAATAAATAAATAACACAGATACAAGACTAAATACATTGCATATGGCAGAAGGTTTTGTGGACTAGTGGCCTGCAGTCCACGAAAACCTATGAGAGATAGAAATTGATATTCCTTCCCCCCATGAGGATTTGAACCCAAGACTCCCCAGCACTCAACTCACCAGTGATATCTAACATGAGCTAATCTTGGTAATTCTAAGGGGAAAGAAGATTCTGTTATAACAACAGAAAGACTAAACAAAACTATTTGACTGCCAAAGATGTGATTCAATGCAGCAACAGTGCCTTTTTATCGGTTTGTTTAGATTTTTCAAAGCATGGGAACAGAAAGAGAGAGAAAACATAGATATGCTGTAGTTAGTTCAAAATAATCTCTATGTTCTAACCTGGAGAAAAAGGAGTAACAGATGCTTCCAAATATTTATGGTTACTGAGCATTAGAGTGACCTTTATATCAGAATGACCTCTGATACCGTATTTCTTCATCTGTTTCCCTAGTTTGACCGGGTCATACTATAAAACTTTGCTGTCATCTGCTCTTTCTGTGACAATGAATTATCCAAGCAAGATATCAAGCTTGTTTATGTGTAAACTGATCCTGACACTGAGCCAGATGGGACAGGAAGTTCCAGAATACACTCTGTATGTTTCATATGTCCGAGATTAGCCCTTGTCTTAATTTATCTGTGCTGGATTTAATAGCTTGTGTATTGCAAAACAGAGACGTGGAAAACTACTATGTGGTGTGAGGAGTCATAGAATCATAGAATTATAGAGTTGCAAGAGACCTCTTGGGCCATCCAGACTCAGACCGATCTTCTCTACCTCCGTAGGGGGACTCAGACCAATGATATCTATATAGCTACAGGCCACAACATCCTGTCTTAATTACTTGGATTATGATATTTGTGTTTCTGTCTTTACTTGCCTTCATTGATTACTCACAGCAACTACCCTAGAATTCCCATCATTATAAATTTAGTTAACCTTCTCTTTATGCATGAGACAGAATTGAGAACCAATTGTTCCCAAGGTGTTGCCAACAGAGATCTAGAGAACACTGTATGCAAAAGAAGGACAATTTCACTGACACTGGCAGATGTCTACTATATTTTGCTCAACTTGCTGACAATCAAGAACTCTAGCAACAAATCCCTCCCACAAATGTGAAGACACCCCCCCCCCCAAAACTTTCCAAACAAAATGGATAGAGAAACATAGCAACTTCTATGCCACTGCCTGAAGTATTCAAATGTCTTTAGGTTGTCTCTGTACTCCTTTTTTGAGTAAAGGAACATGTTGAGAGTTTTTTGCTTGAAGATGGTCTTAAATATGTCCAGCCCGTGGTGTTCCCACCACCAAATCTCCTACTAAGGAGGAGATGCCTGATAGCTGAGTGGTCAGTTTGGTCATGTATGGTTAAGATGCCACCACACCTTGGCCGTAAAATTGACAAATAAACCCAGATGTTCCCTCAATATTACATAATGGGGATTGTCCTACCACTGTTAGCACACTTCTACATCTTCTCTTGTTCAGGTCATGTATCTCACTCAACCCTGAACAATGCCAGATCCAGCATGCTGACCAGAAGTATTTGGACTTTAGACTCAAACAAGACAGCAACCTTGGATTAATTGCTGCCTCCTGCAGAATTCTGAGGTTTGTAGTTTAGAGAGGAGCCTTTAACAGCCTCACTAAATTACAAACCTCAGAGTTCTGCAGGAAGCAGAACAGTGGATTCATTCTCTAGTGTGATAAGGTCCTAGTGACTGCTAGCCTTTAAGTATTACTAGCAAGAATAGAGGAGTGACTTATGTCAGCTATAAACAACACACAGGTGGAGCTTCAAAGGTTAGTAAGTGTGCATAATCTAGCAAACTTCCTACAACCTTTTACCTAAAACATGAAATGCTCTTCTATAAGAAGTACAAGTAGATCGGGCTTGTTATATCTTTACTGTATTTAATACGACTCTCAGTAATAGACAGTTTTTTGACATAATAAGAGACAACAAACCTGCAATAAGTAGCTGTAAATTAGCAATATACTATTAATGACTTTTCCACAGTCTCTACATCAAGTAGGGGTTAGAATTTGTCAAAGTTACAACTAAACCTTTAAGTCTGCTCAAGATACAGAGTTCCCACATATATTGCAGTGTTGAAGAATTTTTATTTTCAGAAGTGTCCTTTAAGCTGCTTTATTAACATATAATACAAGTTCGTGTGCTTCTGTTTCTATATCAGCATTTCTCAACCTGGGGGTCAGGACTCTGTGTGCCAAGTCTGGTTCAATTTCATCATTGATGGAGTTCAGAATGCTCTTTGATTGTAGGTGAACTATAAATCCCAGTAACTAAATTCCCAAATGACATTATTAACCCTCACTCAACCCCACCAGTATTCAAATTTGGGCATATTGGATATTTGTGCCAAATTTGTTCCAGTGAATGAAAATACATCCTGCATATCATATATTTACATTACAATTCATAACAATAGCAAAATTACAGTTATGGAGTAGCAACGAAAATATTTTTTAATTGGGGGGTCACCACAGCATGAGGAACTTTATTAAGGGGTCCTGGGATTAGGAAGGTTGAGAACCACTGTTCTATATGGATGGGTCTCATACTTTAGTATACAAAGGATTGCATACTTGTAAACAGACACACCCACTATATGGGAAACCAAACTCCCAACTCTTAAGTCCATTGCTATTACTATAAATGCCGGAGACACGTCATATTTTTCAGGGTGAAATGCTGACATCACCAGTAGGTTAGTTACAGATATTTAATCAACATCAACAATTTTATTTTCTTCTATCAGCCACCAATACAATAAACTGTAGTATACAATTACATAGTACAATGTTTTCGAAATTAATGTTTACACTGTTTCACAGAATTCTGACTCAAGCTGACAATACCAAAGCCTTTCTTATCTATTAATGTGCTTATAATTCATATAAAATGTATCTTATATTATTTTAAATCAAAACACTTACCTGGTGAAGCTGCTGAAGATGTATGCGAAGACTAAACAGCCTAAACACCTATAGAAAGTCACCAACTGTCTCAGACCTTTCAAAAGTAAAAAAAAAAAATCCTTTTCTGACATCTAAATATGAGCAATACTAGAGTTTAGTCCTCCATGTGTCTGCACTCCACAAAAACAACTTTACCTTAAAGCTGAATGTCTATCCTCCACAAAAGCAGAAGACAGCCTGACTTAAAAACAACAGGAAATGGAAAAGAGAAAAAATCATGGAGTTTTTTCAACCAAAAGAGTTTTGTGATATTACTATTATAAAGAGGCTTTCTCCCATTTCATGTAAAAGACATCTGGAATGGGCCCAGATATTTCAAAATCGTTTTACAAGAGCAGGAAATAGCTCTTTTCTCCCTTTGTTTTGGTTTGTAATGTTTCTGCAGAATCCCAGTTTCAGGCAGAAATTCTTTCTTTCTTTCTGTTTCCAGTTGATGTTCAGCACTCTCTAACAGCAGTGAGCAAAATTCTAAAATAGATGTTACTCATTTGCGGCAGAAGAGATTCACAGTGCCAGCTCCTGACCTCACACACAGGGCCTCCACCCCTCTCCTGAAAACAAACTTGGAGGAAGGGCATTTCCCTCTCTCACACACTCCCTCTCTGTGTTTTCATTGTCTCTCTGTTTCATTCTCTCTCTCTCTGCTTTCATTTGCTCTCGCTTTCTGCTTTCTCTCTTCCTCTGCTTTCATTTCCTATCTCTTTCTCTCCCTGCTTTTGTACATCAACACTGCAGAGCTGTTAGAGATCTGTGTTTTCCTAATACTGAAAGACTGCTTCTCATTCAAAATTAATGCAAGGAATGAGCAGAGTGCCACAGGGTTCCTTCCGTCCTGGGCCCAGTCCTGTTATTAAAGACTTAGATGAAGGGTTAGAAGGCATGATCATCAAGTTTGCAGATGGCACCAAATTGGGAGGGATAGCCAATACTCCAGAGGACAGGAGCAGGATTCAAAACAATCTTGACAGATTAGAGAGATGGGCCAAAACTAACAAAATGAAGTTCAACAGTGACAAATGCAAGATACTCCACTTAGGCAGAAAAAAATGAAATGCAAAGATACAGAATGGGGGATGCATGGCTCGAGAGCAGTACATGTGAAACATATCTTGGAGTCCTTGTGGACAACAAGGTAAACACGAGCCAACAATGTCATGTGGCAGCTAAAAAAGCCAATGGTATTTTGGCCTTCATAGTTAGGAGTACATCGTCCAGATCCAGGGAAGTCATGCTCCCCCTCTATTCTGCCTTGGCTAGACCACACCTGGAATATTGTGTCCAATTCTGGGCACCACAATTGAAGTGAGATGTTGACAAGCTGGAATGTGTCCAGAGGAGGGCGACTAAAATGATCAAGGGTCTGGAGAACAAGCCCTATGAGGAGTGTCTTAAAGAGCTGGGCATGTTTACACTGAAGAAGAGAAGGCTGAGAGGAGATATGATGGTCATGTATAAATATGTGAGAGGAAGTCATAGGGAGGAGGGAGCAAGCTTGTTTTCTGCTGCCCTGGAGACTAGGATGTGGAACAATGGCTTCCAGCTACAGGAAAGGAGAATCCACCTGAACATGAGGAAGAACTTCCTGATTGTGAGAGCTTTTCAGCAGTGGAACTCTCTGCCCTGGAGTGTGGTAGAGGCTCCTTCTTTGGAGGCTTTTAAACAGAGGCTGGATGGCCATCTGTCAGGGGTGCTTTGAATGCGATTTCCCTGCTTCTTGGCAGGGGTTGGACTGGATGACCCACACGTTCTCTTCCAACTCTATGATTCTATGATTCTATTAGAAAGGCAATTATTGATAGAAGAAAATTGGATGCCGCTTTTACCATGCAAACAGCAGAATTTAAACAGTTTTAGAACAATCCGCGAATAAATGGTAACCCATTTTTGTTACTTTAAAGTGGAAATTTGATATAAGAAAGAGCAAGTTCATAGACTGAAAGGATCCAGCAGAGTTTAAATAATGTTAACATGATCCTCGAGTTACAATAAACAATAGCCTGTTTCTGTTGGTGTAAGGTGGAGCAAATAAATAAACTTGAAGGGATTCAGTTAAAGAAACAAAATCAAGAGGAAGAGCTAGTAAGGGTAGGTTGCTGTGAGTTTTCCGGATTGTATGGCCATGTTACAGAAGCATTCTCTCCTGATGTTTTGCCCACATTTATGGTAGGCATCCTAAGAGGTTGTGGGGTCTGTTGGAAACTAGGCAGGTGAGGTTTAAATATCTGTGGAATGTCCAGGGTGGGAGAAAGAACTCTTGTCTGTCTGAGGCATGTGTGAATGTTGCGATTTATTTATTTATTTACTCTATTTATACCCCACCTTTCTCTACCCCGAAGGGGACTCAAGGCGGTTTTACAGACGGCAACTATTTGATGCCTTTAAGCAACAGACAACTTAATACCTTAACCCCAGAGTCAGGTTTTTACTTTCCTTCACTTTCTTTCTGAAGGCCAGGAGGGAGGGTGCTGCTCTAATATCACTGGCCACCTTGATTACCATTCAATGGCCTTGCAGCTTCAAAGCCTGGCTGGTTGCTGCCAAGTCTGTTTCCAGCAGACCTCAAAACCTCTGAGAATGCCTGCAATAGATGTGGGTGAAAAGTCAGGAGAGAATGCTTCTGGAACGTGGCCATACAGGGAAACTCACAGCAACCCAGTGATTCCGGCCATGAAAGCCTTCGACAACACTAGTAAGGGTAGCTAGTAAGGGATTGTTTGCCGTGATTTGTTACAACAGACTTATAAATTGCTGTGTTGAAGTGACTTTTTTGTTTCCATTTTGGAGAGTTTTTTGTTTGCTTATAAAACTCAGCCAGCAAAACAATCACAGCATCCTTTAAATTCCTTTTTTTCAGCAGCACTACTTGATAACATAAGGAGTTCTGGAACATTAAGACATTTATAGATAGCTATTCTGTCTCTACTTGGTCATGCAGAAATGATGTAGTTAGTGAAAAGAGACCAGAAAGAGCAAGCAAACAATACAGCCAAATCTTTCTAATCTTCTTTTTCTGGCAGCAAAATTTACTGTGGGTTAACTTCCAGAGCAGTCGCACATCTGCTCTTTACAAGAGGAACTCAAAGACGGGGTTCTGTCCAGTTGTCAGGAGAATTTCTAAAATGCCAGTAATCTAAATCCCAAAGACACTAAAAATATCCAACAGCTGGCAATTCTGAGTTGCATTAATTAAAGCCACCCCCTCCCCCCCCCCAAAAAAAACCCCCAGTCAGCTGTATGTACATAATTACATATCATTGGTAGTAAGAACTATTCCGATTTTTGGACACTCCAGCCAAGTACCTTTATAGCAACTTTGGATCAGTGTAAATTAATAGTTTTACAGCTAATACAAAAAATAGAACTACATCTTGGCCTATTTCCCGTGCTGTATCAGTTTACAACTTTTTATTCTTACTATGTTACACTAAGCATTCATTCATAGTAAAGATAAAGGTTTTCCCCTGATATTAAGTCCAGTCGTGTCCAAATCTGGGGATTGGTGTTCATCTGCATTTCTAAGCTGAAGAGCTGGTGTTGTCCGTAGACACCTCCAAGGTCATGTGGCTGGCATGACTGCATGGAGTGCTGCTACCTTCCTGCTGGAGTGGTACCTATTGATCTATTCACATTTGCATGTTTTCAAATTGGCAAAAGCTGGGGCTGACAGCGGAAGCTCACACCGCTCCCTGGATTCGAACCTGCAACCTTTCAGTCAACAAGTTTAGCAGCTCAGCACACATTCATACTGTACAATTAATACAGTTTGACACCAGATACCACTTTAATTACCATGGCTCAAAAGCTATTGGAATTTTGTGATTTGTAGTTCAGCGAGGCATGAGCGCTATTTGGCAGAGAAGGCTGAATACCTTCTAAAACTACAACTCCCATGATTCCATAGCACAGAGGCCCGTTCCACACAGCTAAATAAAATCCCACATTACCTGCTTTGAACTGAAATATATGGCAATATGGAGTCAGATAACACTGTCCAAAAACAGATATTGTGGGATTTTCTGCCTTGATATTCTGGATTATATGGCTGTGTGGAAGGCCCTGAGCCATGACCAGTGTCAAACTGCATTCATTCTGCATCGTAGCTGCACTCTTAGAGAGATATGAAGTATTAAATACCCAATGAAATCAACACTGAGCATTACTGCATGTGTAGCACATGCCACTTTCTTTTGCTCAGACTGCTAGGACAACTGGAGCTTAGCGAGAAAGCTAAATCCTACACACCCACCATCCCCATCTGACCTGATTCATAGTCTGATGCAATCACAGAGGAGAGAGTGAAGCATGCAAACACTACATTCCCGGAGCAGATCACACAATTCACTGAAATGACACCAGCTGGCCCAGGTGGTGTGTTAGGACTGCCAGAGGCAACACTGTCATAATATTATTTCTTCCAGCTGGGCGAGGAGAAGAACAGACCCCACACCATTGTATAGATTTCTAACGCCATGAAACCAGATTCTAGTTTCTAATGTGATTTGCACACAGATGTGTAAGAGTAATGAGAATAAAGCCCACAACACAACAGCACTTCCCTTTAAAAACACATCAAGGGCCTCATCACACTATTTGGATACAACACTATGTTTCCACTTTAGCTGACTTGATTGTGTCCTATTGAATCCTCAAATTTGGAATTTAGGGAAGAGTTCTTAGAGAGCTATTATACCTCACCAAACTACAAATCCTAGCATTCCATAAGAGGAAATCAATTCTGCAATCATTGCAAAGCAGCTCCAGGACTGTATTTAACCCCAATTTAATACGCACTAATCTAAATGTTAGATCAGGGACTTGCAGAGGAAACAGTCCTGGTACAGAGAGAGATGGAGACACGATCAAGACAGAAAATGCATCCACAGAGGAAGTATAGATATATTCCTCTCAGGAGTATTAATTCACAGATCAGATGACAAAGTGATAAATTAGAAGCTGAACTGTAAATTTTCCTACATGTTGTTAAGATTGTCTGTTTTGGCATCTCCCAGGATTAAATCTTGGATATTTGGAAGCTGTCCAACAGCTTGAAGCAAGATGATGGAATAGATCAAGTTGGTGTATGGTGCAGGACAAAATGAGGTTGCTGCCCCTCAAATAAGAATTTGCCCCTAATTGAAATTTAACTTCAGTTCCCAAAAATATAGTACTGAAGAATGAAAAGCTGAAAATCATAAATCATTAGCTATATTTGCATCCCCTTGGTAAATTTGCCCGCACCCTTTTCTTTCAATTTGTAAATGCTCAACTGAAATTTTTAATTACAGTGCCTTTTGCAGGCAGAGCTTCTCTCAGGAACTTAGAACTCACCATCATAAAGCATGAAGGGCTATCAAAATTAGGTCTCTGACCCACATCTCAAGGGTTTGTCTCTGGGACTCAGATTTGGGACCAGAAATCTCAGGGCCTGGAATAATACCAACCTGGCAACCTGAGACCCAGATAGTAGTGGCTACAAAAATGTTCCAGAAACGACTATCTGAGAGCCTGTCCAGACAGTACCTTAATCCCAGGAGCTCCTGCAAAAAACAGGAGGGTGGCCAGATGACATTCCCTGTAAACGCGGAAGCAATGGCTATAAAAGGCAAAAAACACAAAACTTCCAAGTATCGGAATATCGCAGTTTTGAGCCGAATATGTGGATCTTCGCATGTCTGTATGTCCCTGCAATCGGAAATCACAGGATTTTTTTTATCTGGGTTTGTTCCTAGTTTTTAGATTTTTGTTCCTGATTGGTCGGTTCCTAAAAAGAAGGTGACACTTGCGTAGAAGGCAAAAAATGTATGTGCCAAAAACGTGTGAAGGGCACATTTTAAATTCTCCACAATGTTTGACAGTAATATCACAACTGACTTCAATTTTCAAAAATTGAAGTGGACACTGATTGAACTTCCTGTCAGTGCTTAGAATGCTGCTACTACTGTTTGTGCATGCCATTCCTTTTAGCCATATTTGTTGGAACTGTTGTAAGCCACCCTGAGTCTGGAAAAAGGTAAGATGATGATGATAATGATGATACCAAAAAGGCAAGATCATTGTCGTTGTCACCACCACTACCACCATGTTTTTTCTGCCATGAGTGGTCCTATCATTAGCAGCAGTGGGGCATATGTTTCAGGTAGTAGATTCTGGTGTCACATAAAAGGCAACAAACTATTAATGATATAATTCATTGTGATTGTACTTTTACTACCAGGTAGGGAAGATATTTTCTCCTTGCATGACAAAGCCTAGCTTACTATGAGTCCTTACCGGGAGTGTGGGAGGTATTTGGTGCTCTACCTATTGGCAAAGGTAGATCCCACCAATTATGGGTTAAAAGTATCATACTTTAACCCAGTGGTTCTCAATCTGTGGGTCCCCAGGTGTTTTGGTCTACAATTCCCAGAAATCCCAGCCAGTTTGCCAGCTAGTAGGATTTCTGAGAGTTGATAGCCAAAACATTTGGGACCCACAAGTTGAGAACCACTGCTTTAGCCCATTCTTTGGAAGTGATCCTGTATATAGCCATCATAACTACGAGCCACTGCCACACCCACATCCTTGATTTTTCTCATGTTCTATGACATTATAGTCATTCTCTTATCAAAATAATGCAATAAGAACAGGCTGCATTGTTTTCTCTTTGATAGACCCAGTGTCGTGTGTAACAACCATTGATTAGCAACCGGTAAGCAAAAAGGCTGCTTGCAGAGAATGTGGAAGTAACTCCCTCTGCCAAAAAAATCATAATTAAAACAAGAACATGAAGGTTCAGGGCAGCGTTAAAAGGAAATCCATTTGGCTGATGCCTTCACTCCAGGCAGAACACAGGCAAAAAGCTCAAGGAATGCCCTTAGAAAAAAAATTAAAGAAATGACCAGGAGGAAAAAAAACCACCCCCACCCCCAGAGGCACAGTGCCTTTGCAAAGGTGAGGCTCCATACAACTGCAGAAGAAAGAAACGTTGTCCTGTTCTCCCAACACTTCTTGCAGCCAGGGCTTTGTTTTAGCTGCAGAGTTTGGCAGGGAGATGATTATGTCATAAGCAACTTTTTCCAGATGATACTTAAGCCAATTATTACATTTCTCATACTGCCTTGTCTTAGAACAGAAAGCTCATTTTTGCTTTGAACATGAATGACTTCAGTTTATAATGTGACAAACATTTTATACAGTTCATTCACATAGGATCTTTTATTTAAGAATATAATTTAGTTCAAGTTTATTTTCTTTAAATAAAAAAAAACTGGCAAGCTTGGAAGCAGGATTGCTGCCAGAGAATTTTGAAACTATCCTTATCAGATTCCTTTCCCCTAGCTCATATTCCATTCTGCTCAGCATAAATCTTTAAAGTATGTGTAGCAACAACAGCAAACATTAAAGATGACAAAGAAAATGGCCTAGTTCCAATGGTGAAGATAGCAGAGCAAGTCTTTTAGAACACATGGGGAAACTTCAATTTCTCGAGATATTAGACTGTAAAGCCCATAATCCCTCACTATTGGCTATGATGCCTAAGACAGATGGGAGTGAACAGTTTAAGAACATCGAGAACAGTGGTTCCCAACCTGTGGGTCCCCAGATGTTTTGGCCTTCAACTCCCAGAAATCATAACAGATGGTAATCTGGCTGGGATTTCGGGGACTTGTTGGCCAAAACATCTGGGGACACACAGGTTGAGAACCACTGATCCAGAAGGCTACAAGTTGGCCAACCCCTGTCTTGGATTTATGTATTCAACATGCTAATAAATAGCAAAACTTGATACTAGACTCTCTCTCTGTATAATATATTAATGAAATAGGACTTGTTTGTATATAGCTGGGAGACCCTCTGAGAAACATACAAGAGCATATTTCTTTATTTTGAGAGAAGTAGCCAGTGTTGTATATTTGTGTGCATATTGGACTACAACTTTGAGATATAAGAGTCCATATCACGGCTGAGATATGGAAAACTTTGGCCTAAGAGGAAAGCAATGACAAATATTTGCCAAAAATCTGATGAGAGAAGGTCACCATAGATCAAAGTCAACGTAAAGGCACAGAACAACAACCACAACAACAACAAAGTGGCCAGTGTCAAAAATGCCCAAAATTATCAATATATTTTCACATTTCAGAAAAATATTAGCTTGATCCTTTTCTATAATTTTCCATACCACCCTTACTTGTCCTAGAGAGTTTGTGCTACAAGTCCCAGCTAACTCTACAGACAGTCTCCTAGTTGCAAGCATATGACTCATAGTTAAGAATAGAGGTGAGACAACAGGAAGTGAGAAAAATCCACCCGTAGGAAAGGTAATTCACTCCTGGAAGAGTTTTCATGGGGGAAAGGTGTCTCCATTAAAGCTTTATTACCAATTCTTGTTTCCACAACAAGCCAAATCTTTCAAACTCCAATTATCAAAGGGGCAGAAAGTGAGGTGAAATCTTCTGAACACAGAGAGCAAATCAAATACCACGGGAGCATTAACCATACCTTATGCTATCCAAATATATATATTTGGCTGGAGTTAGGCCTTTAAAATGTACCTGTTCCGATTTACATGCAAATTCAACTTAAGAACAGATCTACTGAACCTATCTGGTACATAACTTGGGCACTGCCTAGTCCAGTTTATTTGGAAGATATTAAATTGGGGAAGACTGAATTTTTCAATTTCTAGATACAGTAGGGTTTTGCTTATCCAACATAAACGGACTGTCAGAACGTTGGATAAGTGAAAATGTTGGATAATAAGGAGGGATTGAGGAAAAGCCTATGTCAAATTATGTTGTGATTTTACAAATTAAGCACCAAAACATCATGTTTTACAACAAATCAACAGAAAAAGCAGTTCAATACATGGTAACATTATATAGCAATTACTGTATTCACGAATTTAGCACCAAAACATCGCAATGTATTGAAACAGCTGTGGATCCAGGTGGGAGGCAAACTATGTTGGATAATACAGAATGATGGATGAGTGAAGGTTGGATAAGCGAAACTCTACTGTAATTCCTAAACAAACTGTTAGGATAGAAGATTTATCTGTGGAACTATTAATCCACCTTGCCCATCTTGTTCTGTTAAGAACTTGCATGGCTAGTGGAAATTCAACAAGTAAATCTTCTCACATCAGCTGGATTGGATTTCAGCCATAAAAGCCTGGGAATCTTGCCAGGAGTGGGAAAGTCTACTTTCTTGGTAGATTCTGATCACTGTATAAAATCTATGCAATTTCTTGGACCAAAACAATTTTTCCTAGGTATTCCTTATTGCAAATAAGGATTGCTTTTGCAATTAAATGAAAGAGAAGGCAATGTACTAGTTGCTAAAGTTCTAAAAGTCATTAATTACATACTGTGCAATCTAAGAGAAGCAATTTAAACACTGTATCCTGATTTTCCCAATTTAGAAAATGGGACTTTTATGGCCTATAAAAATCTAGGTAGATTCAAGTATTAAAGGAGAGTGTGCTAAAAAGCAGCTCCAAACTGTTATAGCATTCTGACAAAGGATTTGCCCGTCCCCTTCATTTAAAGCCTTGCTTAACCTGGTCAACCAACTTCACTATTTTATCTAGAGGCTAATATTTGCTTAGTAAACTTACAGAAATTAGAGTGGAGGTGGTAACAATGGCAAGTCCTTTGAAGTCAGAGAACAGAGGTTGTTTTGAACTGATCCAAATGTTCCTACTTGATAAAGGTGAAAATACTACCTAAGCTTTAGCATGCCTGGAGAGCACAATCATTTATTAGTTCTAAAACAGCATTTCTCAACCTGGGGGCTGAGATCCCTGGTGGGGGAGAACCAAGGGGGTATCAGAGGAGTCACCAAAGGCCATCAGAAAACACAGTATTTTCTGTTGGTCATAAAGGTTCTGTGTGGGAAGTTTGGCTCAATTCTATTGTTGATGGGGTTCAAGGGTCTCTTTGATTGTAGGTGAACTATAAATCCCAGTAACTACAACTTCCAAATGTCAAGGTCTAATTTCCCCAAACTCCACTAGTATTCATATTTGGGCACATTGAGTATTCGTGTCAAGCTTGGTCCAGATCTATCATTGTTTGAGTCCACAGTTCTCTCTGGTTCTAGGTGAACTACAATGCTCAAACTCAAGGTCAATGCTCACCAGACCCTTCCAGTATTTTCTGTTGGTCATGGGAGTTCTGTGTGCAAAGTTTGGTTCAGTTCCTTCATTGGTGGAGCTCAGAATGCTCTTTGATTGTAGGTTAACTATAAATCCCAGTAACTACAACTCTCAAATGACAAAACCAATCCCCCCCCCAACCCCACCAGTATTCAAATTTGTGCGTATTGGGTATTTGTGCCAAATTTGGTCCAGTGAGTGAAAATGCATCCTGCATATCAGATATTTATATCACAATTAATAATACTGTAATAGCAAAATTACAGTTATGAAGTAGCAACAAAAATAATTTTATGGTTGGGGTCCCCACAACATGAGGAACTGAGTTGCAGCATTAGGAAGGTTGAGAAACACTGTTCTAAAACTTCTTAGAATACCGCTGAAGTATTTTCCTGGTACATTAACTTTCACAGGCTGTATCAAATAAACCTACAGTTTTCCAGAAGAATGTCTTTATTCCTTTTCCAAGTGACTCTCAGCCCACATGTAACATTCTCATCTAACCTGTTTGTTAATATATTTGAAATCCTTTAAAACACAATTAGTGACAATTAACTTGCAACTTAACTTTTGTAAAAGTTCAGAAAAAGCCTCTTCCAACAATTTTGTCCTATTGACTTTGTTCAGCTAGTTTTCCCCCCTTCCCATCTGCTTCTATAACCCCACAAGATGATCTCATTCTCATCTGAGGTATGAATAGAGAAATCTTCAGAAGCATGTCACTGCATACTAAGTAGCTTTTCTTTCAAAGGGTAAGAGTTCCTTCCAAGCAGAGAAACTCACACAGTCACATACCCAAAAGCCAATTGTTTCATCCATACCTAAACTTTATGGTGAACCAAAAACATCCCCAGCTCTGCTAAAGGAGGATGTCCCTGTGATCCTAGGAAATGGAAGAAGAGGACCTGATGGCACCATTAGAAGCTTACTTACAAGCATTCCATTCTGTCCTTCCAGTGACTCTGAAACACAGCCTCTCTGAGCAAAGGAGTCCGCTGCTCCCTCCGGCATTCAGACAATTGGTCCCATTATAACCATGAGGAGGCTGTGTTAAAGGGTGGCCTTGCAAAAACATAAACAGCTTGTCAGCACAACCAAAGAGGCGGGACTGTCGTATCAGGGGACAGCGCTGGCCAAGGCCGGCCAATGATCAGCCTCTCTTCCAGCCTGTTTGGAGAAGATATTGTGTTTCATTCTTAAGAGGAAAGTGGGGGAGTGAGAAGAGCCGGCCCACACAGCTGAATTGTGTGCATGCATGCTTAAAGCAAGACACAAATGGCAATCACGAAGCCACTCCGGCACACATTTGCTCTGTCTGGTAAGTGAAAAATCACAGACCACAGTGAAACATTTCACTCATGTGGATTCTGATTTTTGTTAATTTTTTAAATGACCATGGAGCATCAAATCCCAGCTGATCTTGGAAGTCAAGCAGGGTGAGCCCTGATTAACTGCACACCTACACCAGTGGTTCTTAGCCTGTGGGCTGCGGACCACCAGTGGGCTGCGAGGATGAAAACCTGGTCTGCAAGCCTCCTTCCTCTTTATTTTATTTTATTTTCTTACATTTCTGTTCCTTTTGTGCTGCCTGCCACTCCTTCCCTGTTGCTGATCATAGCATATGTTCTGTATAAGAAACTAGAGCTGATGTAGTTTATCCAATCCAATTTTCTGAAACAGCACCCCAAACCAAATCGTGTCAGGAGCGAACCAAACAGTTGTACTGCATTAAAACAAACAAACAAAAAGCAAAACACAAAGTTTGCAAACTTGGTAGTTGATTAAATGTCCTTTGACCAGTTGCTGGCCACTTGGGGTGCCTCTGGTGTTGCTATAAGAAGGTCCGCCATTGTGCGTGTAACAGGGCTCAGGTTGCATTGCAGTGGGTGCTCTGTGGTTTGCTCTTCTCCACACTCATATGTCATGGATTCCACTTTGTAGCCCCCTTTCTTAAGATTGGCTCTATATCTCATGGGGCCAGAGAGCAGTCTCTGTGGCCAGGAGGGAGTCTCTCATTTGGTATCAGCCATTGATTGAGGTTCTGGGTTTTAACCTGCTACTTTTGGACTCTTGCTTGCTGAGGTGTTCCAGCAAGTATCTCTGTAGATCTTAGAAAACTATTTCTTGATTTAAGTCATTGGCATGCTGGCTGATACCCAAACAGGGGTTAGGACTTGCAGCGTAATACAAAGGTACAGGAATACTATTGAAAATTTATACCTCAGTATGTTTGAACATTTAATCAATTTCCCCTGGTTAGCATCTTATACATAACCATCTAAGGTTCTCAAAAGTATTCATTTTGGGTTGTTTTTTTTCATCATCCTGTATCTCATTTTATGTCATTTCCCACAACCACAATAGAGTTGGTCGATTTAAGGGCTACAGCAGGCAAGAAGTGAGAAGTGTGTACACCAGAGATGAACAAATATATTAAGTGTAAGGGTCAAACTCCCCCCCCCCCCCCAGACTTTTCCAGGGCTCACACAGACAGCCAAGAATGCCAAGAAACTAAAACCTAGCATAGCTGGATTTTACTTTGCAAAACAGTGTTGGTATGCTAATAAGACAGCAGAGTGTTATCACCTATTTAAAGGGCAAATTACTACTCTTTCCAAAAAGCTTCCAAGAAAGTCAGTTCACTTCTTTTTTTCTCTTCTCTTCTTTCTTTTTCACCAGAAAAGAAGAGCCCAGGAATCTGTCAGAGTCAAGGGCTACAAAATCAGCACCAAGAAGCTACCCTTTGCCTCTGATGTACAGTGTAATGAGATCACTGGAAAACAAGCTGAATACAAGAGATACATAGATGTGACTTTTCAGCAAAGTGAAGGAAATATTTTCTTAAAGTATTTGTAAGAATATTTTCTCACAACCCTGTGTAGTTTGGTTTCTCCTTTCAGCAGGACAGAGATGGAAAGTAAAAACTAAGAGAATGAACTGCAAGCAAAGAAATGGCATAGTGTCTCCACCACAATTTCTGTAGGGTCTTTTTCATAATGATAACACCGATGCTATTTAAACTCCATGGCTCCATCCTATAGAGTTGTGGAACTTGTAGTTTCATAAACTGCTTAGCAGTTTCAACCAGAGAGCCCTAGTACCCTACCAAACTACACATTTCAGGTTTGCATTGGAGGCAGCCATGCTAGTTAAAATGATGATTAAATATTATAATTTGGTTGTGTGAAAAAGACCTAGGTTATCTTAGTCATAATAATGGGATAACCATCTATATAAATAAAAATATAACGTTCATTTGTGGACTTAACATAACTCAAAAACCACTGGACGAATTGACACCAAATTTGGACACGATACACCTAACAGGCCAACGAGTGACTATCACTCATAAAAACACTGAAAAACACAGAAGAGAGACTTAAAAAGCAAAAACAAAAAACAAACACATGCGCAAAACCACATATATATATATACTCAAACACACATATATACACCAATATATACACTCACAAAGAACATATACACAGACTGGGCCACAGCAACACATGGCAGGGGATGGCTAGTGATTGCATAATAGGACTGTTCTGAAAATTACTTGATATAATACGCAGATCATCTCTGTCAAACAAGCCATGAGGAATGACGTCTCCCTCTTGATCTGTACCCTATATGCAATCCCAAAGCTAGGAAACTTAAAGTTATGTTTTGGGTGGCACAAAGACAGAGAGAAGCAAGAGAAGTTTTCTGTCATCTTAGGGGCCAACCAACAACACAGTGTCAGATTTCGTCCAAAGTATGTGGAGATCTGTTTTTTTTTTAATTGGACAGTTTTTAGATCAGGTATCCCTAAAACTGTTTTTGTTGAACTGGTACTAACATTCTTCACAATCGGCTTGCAATTCTAGCAAATCTTGGATTTGGAAATTTTATTTATTTATTTATATTCTCTCTCTCTCTCTCTCTCTCTCTCTCTCTCTATATATATATATATATACACACGCACACACACACCCCGCCCTTCTCACCCCGAAGGGGACTCAGGGCAGATGATCTTTACTCAAAGTGTAGACTGACTTTTTGTTTTACATCCTAACTAGCTACAGAGCAGCAGGGGGAGGATAAAGTGTCGTAAATACCCGGACAATTGCCCAGTTGCTATTACCAAAGGCCCTTTCACTCTACACACAAAGCTTTGATTCCAGTTAAGATGGCTTCATCCTAAGGAAATCCAGGATTTGTAGTTTCAGGGTGCGCTAGAGGTCTCTAATAGAGATTTCTAAATCCCTGCTCCTAAATTGAAAATCCCAGTATTCCTCAGGATGGAATCATGGCAGTCAAAGGTAATGTCAAATGGCCCCAGGTCTGCCAATACATTTATGGTACTTCCATGAATTAACTTGCAATGTAAATGGGCAGTCTAGTACCTTTCTCTTATAGGGTGGTAAGAAGATTATTGTATTTTTTGTAAGTAAAAGTTCATTGTCATCCATGTATATGGAAGTTGCACTCTACATTGTGCTACATGTTAGTGGTCACATTAGATACTTCAGGCTGTTGTCTTACTTGCGAACGCTTCTAAGAGAGCATGCAGTTTCTCTATGCATGAATGGCAATCATCATTCCACATACAATTATATTATAAGCCAGGACTGAAAATACAGTAGAGTCTCGCTTATCCAATGTTTTCTATTAACCAATGCAGTCTGCCTCCAACCTGGATCCACAGCCATTTCAATACATTGCAATGTTTTGGTGCTAAGTTTGTAAATACAGGAATTACTACATAACGTTACCGTGTATTGAACTGCTTTTTATATTGATTTGTTGTAAAACATGATGTTTTGGTGCTTAATTTCTAAAATTATAACGTAATTTGACATTTAATAGGTTTTTCCTTAATTCCTCCTTGTTATCCAACATTTTCGCTTATCCAATGTTCTGCCGGCCCATTTATGTTGGATAAGTGAGACTCTACTGTATATATAGAAAGGCAGTAGTATCATGCTATTAGCACTATTGATTGGGAAAAGGTAACCTTTCAGATCTTTCGATCAATAAATGTGTCAACCCTCCATGGCTGAATTTGTTCTGAATATCAGCTTGTTCCGACAATGGGGTATTGCTTTCACCCTGGTTCTGTACTGTGATTGATACAAACTCAGTAGGGAAATAACCTTTAGGGAATCAACAGAACACAGTTCTTCATGCACACAGTCTAATCAATATCAATGCCAGAATTCTGCTTATGTTAACTATCTCTTCCTATATCACATCTCATAAAGCTAAATATGCTTTTTTATGACTTATAATAAAATATATATCAAAGAGCCTCATGGCCAACTGGAATTCCCCAATGATTTACGATGTGATCTTACATATGCTTAATTCAGTGGTATGTTTCTTTGAAGCCTGCAGGATAAAAGCAATCTCTGCCAGTGTGTATATTCCATTCAGAGGTGATGTATGGAAGCCTGCAGCTCACTGCTGCATTATTATGTACTTTGTACAACTCATGCTTAAAATATAGCATTCTGGTTTATACACAATTCTTCCAGAAATTGGATGTTTGGGTTCTTTAAAAAATTAATTACTTAAATATAATTAATTAATTAAATTTAAATTAATTCTGTAACTATTTAAGGTGCAATGAGAATATTTAATACACTGACCTTTAGGCATGCACCTTCATATATTTACTAGATGTCTGAGAAGGTTGCAGGAATGTGACTGCAAGCTGCTTTTCTATGATAACGTATTGATTGCCCATGGTCCTCAATGGCCAACCATTTGGTGCTAGTCCTACTGGAGTGGAAATAATCTATCAAATAGATGGCAAGCTATTTAACCACAGCAGACTGAAAGCCAAAACCAAGATCACAACAACATATGTTATAGAACTCCAGTATGCTGATGATAACATAGTCTGTGCACATTCAAAAGAAGACCTACAAGCCACCTGGAACACCTTTGCAGAAGCATACGAGAAACTCAACTTCCCATTGAACATTAAGATAACCAAAGTTCTCTTCCAGCAGGCACCAGCCAAACCCTCTGCAATGAGAGAAATAAAGCTTAAAGGTGTAACATTAGCAAATGTTGGCAATTTCCATTTGGCAGCCACAAAAGTCAACATTGACACTGAAATACAACACAGCCTGAGCTCTGCAAGTGCAGCATTTTTACGAATGAAGCAGAGAGTGTTTGAGGACCAGGACACCCATAGGGATACCAAGGTACTTGTTTATAAAGCTATTGTCCTCCCAACCCTGCTATATGCCTACAAAACGTTGACTGTCTACAGACGTCACACTCAACCCCTGGAACAATTCCATCAGCGTTGCTTCCAAAAAAATCCTGCAAATCTCTTGGGAAGACAGGCAGACAAATGTCAGTGTGCTGGAAGAAGCAAAAAATCACCAGCATTGAAGCGATGCTCCTACGCCATCAACTCAGCTGGACTGGCCATGTTGTCCAAATGCCCGATCACCGTCTTCCAAAGCAGTTACTGTACTCCCAACTCAAGAATGGAAAATGTAATGTTGGTGGACAGGAAAAGAGATTTAAAGATGGGCTTAAAGCCAGATATTTAAAGATGGGCTTAAAAAGTGTGACATAGACACAGAACTGGGAAGCCCTGGCCCTTGAGCGCTCTAAATGGAGGTCAGCTGTGACCAGCAGTGCTGCAGAATTCAAAGAGGCACAAATAGAGGGCAAAAGTGAGAAACGTGCCAAGAGGAAGGTGTGTCAAGCCAACCCTGACCAGGACCACCTTCCACCTGGAAACCAATGTCTTCACTGTGGAAGAACATGCTGATCAAGAATGGGTCTCCACAGCCACATACGTATCCAGTACCAAGACACTACACTTGGAGGGCCACCATTCTCGGGCTATGAGGAAAGTCTTAGGTAAGTAAAAACTTAGTCCTACACTCCTGTTACTGCATACCAGTGGGCAACTCAAATCAATTGAGGGATGCTTTTACACTACACAAATATAACACTCTGAAGCTATACGTGCCATGCTGAGACCTACAGAACCTTGGAATTTGTAGTTTGGTGGTGCACTATAGCTCTCTTTGCCCCCTTCTCCCCAAAAAAGAGAAAATTCATGCTTCTCTTGACCTATCTATAAGAGCTCTTATGAAATAATGTGATAGCACATAAGTAATCCACATATGCTGTGTGTTCAAACCAGTTATGCTGATAAAATATGTTTGATTCCCACAAATACCCTCTGGTAATACTAGTTTGATACTCTAGGCAAGTCTACATTATGAGCAATTAAACAAACTAGAATTAATCAGCAGTACATATAATCACTTACGAGTTTCTTTGTATTCTTCAATAGAATGTTCTATGTGCCATCTTTCCATCACCCCAGTTTTTGTGAGAATTGTTATCTCATTTATCAAAGGCCATTGTTTCAAATGCAGTGACAGAGCTGAAATTCTGGATTTCATGTGTCTGCTGATGATTGTTTCATTTGATCACAGTCACACTTTGACGGAAAGCTAGCAATGTCCACAGAGAAAACTGGGCACATTGAAGTGCGGGTGGGAAATGACCACACTGTGTCTGTATCTTAGTGAAAGAACCCGTTTCTTGTCTAGTCTAGTCTGAGGAACGGCAATTGTTAACCACAACAATTAGATCTTTGAGCAATTATTTTGCAAAATGTCATCTGGAGTTTCTGGTACCATCCACGTGCCATTTGGCCCTTTATCAATTCCTCTTCAGTTTACATTTTATTATTGCTGTATTCATCGGATTCATGATGGTAAACATTAGCAAAATATGTGTTTGCATATATATCTTGCATACATGGCAACAAAAGTGTTTCACCTCTTTCACAAAATGGTTTAAAGAAAAACAAATGAGAGCATTGTTGATATTATGTGGAATATCCATTAACAGATATTCTTTTTCTCCTCTAAAAGCAGCTTAGAGAAAATTATTTCCACTAAATATGTGGGAGTAGGGGCTGTGCTAATACTTTTTCTTTTACTGTTGCCCAATCCAGATTCCTTCCTTGCTTCAAATTTCTATTGGATATTGAAAGAAAAACATATAACCAATCAGCATAGTATCCTGATCTTAGTACCCGTGGGTACTAAGGGAGGGTTTTGAGAAGTTACATCCAAAGACATGGTAAACTCTCCTTCTGCCCAAGAAGAGGAATAGAGGTAATTTGAGGAACCCCAAAAATAGCCAAATTGTTGAGATATTTGGAGGCCTGCTGGGAACCACAGGTGGCTCATGGGTTGCACTTTCTCCACTACTGGAAATGGCAAAAATGTAAAGAAGAATTACATATCTAAACACTCGTGTAACAATCTAAAAAAAAAAAGTGTGACCCCAATCTCGTTTTTGTGGGTCCCAAGACTGTCAGGAAACTGTGAAGAAGAAGAAGGAAGAAAGAAAGAAAGAAAGAAAGAAAGAAAGAAAGAAAGAAAGAAAGAAAGAGCCAGCTTCAAAAGCACTTACACTGCCACAGGACACTGCCATCAATCCACTGATTGCCCCCCCCCCCCCCCCCCAAATCCAATGTGTAGAAAAACTAAAAATCTAGATTTGGAATCAGAAGTGGCATTAGATGACTTCTGGTTCTTCAAAAACACAACTGGGGGAGAGGGATGTGTGACGGAAATAAATGGTGTTGGTCCCAGCATAGTTGTTATGCTTAATATCATCAAATTCATACCATATCGGAAGGGGTAGTTTATAGGTCTCCCAGCATGGCTGTATAGTCAATATCTTCTGAAGCTGACTACAGAATCACACTGGAGTACTTAGGACCTCATCGGATGCACCCCCCCCCCTCAATTTCTACACTCTCATCTTCGTAACTCCTGATGTGCGTGGAAACAGCTAAAGGCACTTATTTACACATGGGATGGGAACTGTCGCCCCCTTTTTTTGTCTTAATGATGTTTAGAGTAGGGGTTTCTGTGAGCAGTCCTGAAATGAGTCTTAATGCTTCTTTTCTCACCAGTACTTCTCTTTCATGAAACTTTTATGGTAATTTTAAAAATTAATTTATTTATCAGGAAATGCACAATTTCAATATATCACAACTTATCTATGGCTCAACCCTTTTAAGACTTGGATTTTTGACTTCTGCAATTTTGACATTTTCCTTTTTAAAAAGAAGAAGAAGGAGGAGGAGAAGGAGAAGAAGAAGGAGAAGGAGAAGAAGAGGAACTAGGAGAAGAAATGTGGAATGGGCGGGGACTACACTTGCCCATGTGATAGCTCAGAATGCAGGGAATTACAGCACATTGCATGGATGGGGTTGAAAATATTATCCATTTTCCTTAATACCAAAAAGGAACCAAATGCTACAGTAAGATGATGATGCTCTCTGCTTTCCCCCCACCCTCATGGGATGAGGTCACTAGAGTCTCTTAGAGATGTGTTCTCTCTAGAAATGTCCAGGAAAAATAACTGGAAGAAGTTGACCATGACTCACACTGGAGAACCTAGGGATTTCTTTTGTTGTTTATTTGTTCAGTTGCTTCCGACACTTTGTGACCTCATGGACCAGAGCTCCCTGTCAGCCGTCGCCACCCCCCAGCACCTTCAAGGTCAAGCCAGACACTTCAAGGATAACATCCATCCATCTTGCCCTTGGTCGATCCCTCCTCCTTTTTCTTTCCATTTTCCCCAGCATCATTATCTTCTCCAAGCTTTCCTGTCTTCTCATTATGTGGCCAAAGTACTTCATCTTTGCCTCTAATATCCTTTCCTTCAGTGAACAGTCAGGTATTATTTCCTGGAGTGTTGATTGGTTTGATCTTCTTGCGGTCCAAGGCTCTCTTAGAATTTTCTTCCAACACCACAGTTCAAAAGTGTCTATCTTCCTTCGCTCAGCCTTCCTTATGGTCCAGTTCTCACATCTATAGGTTACTACAGGGAGTACCATTACTTTAACTATGAGGATCTTGGTTGCCAGTGTGATGTCTCTACTCTTCACCATTTTATCGAGATTGGTCATTCTCCTCCTCCCAAGAAGTAAACGCCTTCTGATTTCTTGGGTGCTATCCACATCTGCAGTAATCTTTACACCTAGAAATACGAAGTCTTTCACTGCCTCCACATTTTCTCCCTCTATTTGCCAGTTATCAATCAGTCTGGTTGCCATAATCTTGGGGTTTTTTTTATATTTAACTGCAACCCAGAATTTGCACTTTCTTCTTTCACCTTAGTTATAAGGCTCCTCAGCTGCTCCTCACTTTCCTAGCGATTCCTAGAGAAAGCTTTTTAAAATAAATTATATGAATTAGTCAAAAGCCAAAGCCACAAATGTTGAGGGATGACTGTACTCTATTCAAGACAGATGTAGAAATTAAAGTGCAATTTTGTTTACAACATATAAGTCAAATATTGCTTGTTGCAATCTTTTTTCTTTTCTTTTCACATTTTCTGGGAACAAAGCTGCCATGTCGAACTGGAAGCAATTATTAAGATTCCGCCCCCAAAGTGTCAAGGTCAGCACTAAATTGGACTACCACCAGCATCTCAGTAATTACACTGTAAATAATTGCTTCTTTTTTCATCAATAATTATTGATTCCTAAGTACTGTGTTTCATGGCTGATAAGACCAATGCAGTAGTGGTAATAATTAGTTCCACACAAAGGAGCCACATTATATGCATCATTCTATTGCTTTATAGCTCCTTTTTTCATCTTGGCCTTTTGGGTTTTTCAAAATGTATTTTTGCACATTTTCAGATTGCAACAACACCTTACTGTGAATTAATGTCACTAGCCATTTAGGTAAAGAAGCAAAAAATATTGAAAACTATAAAGTGGCAAAATATGCTTTAAAACCAATGGGTGTGATCAAAAACAGAAACTTGCTTACAGTTCAAGAATGCATTACACTACACCAAGGGTGTGTTCACATTAATCTATATTGGGCAGTGTTTAATTTAAGTCCTTAACCAGTTTTAAGCCTGACTGGTTAGCTTTTGCTTTCTAATTACCTACTGCCTGAACAATAACTGATTTCTAATTTAAATTTTATCTGTAGGCTAGAGAACTGGCACAAATCCATGGCCACCTAGGG
The DNA here is from genome assembly GCF_037176765.1 of Anolis sagrei. Taxonomy (NCBI): domain Eukaryota; kingdom Metazoa; phylum Chordata; class Lepidosauria; order Squamata; family Anolidae; genus Anolis; species Anolis sagrei. Next base: position 51,292,495 of record NC_090025.1, on the reverse strand, counting down.
TTTAGCAGTTTCCACAGTTCATATTTACGTAGCATCTTCCATGTCTAAACCTCAATATGTTCTTCCATGAAGTATAATTTCTATGTTTGAACTAGCTAAGACATTTCTGTGACATATGTAGAATATATAAGCCATATTTAAACCAAACAGTGATTTATGGATTGTTTGTGTCAGAACCACAGTTCAATTTCCCTGTGTGGTCTGTCTGTGGTTCAAGCTATCACTTAAATTCCCAGTATTTATTAGTTTACATTTATATCTCCAATTTTTCTAATGACTTCAAAACAACAGGCAGGCATTTTCCCTCTCTCACTTTATCCTCAAAACCCTTTGAAATAGGTTAAGCTTGTGGATAACCTATGGTGCAAATGATGTAGAGTAGTGGTTCCCAACCTGTGGTTCATGGACCACCAGTGATCCACAAGAATGAAAATATGGTCTGCGGCCTCATCATTACTACACTAGTGCCTCGAAACTACGTGGCAATGAGAGCGACTGGACTTGCGAAACCCTCTTAATAGTACTGAGGCAACGGGGATGTTGAGAGGAGAGAGGCTGACTACCCATGAAAATTTACTACTACCACATCAGCTCTAGATTATTAAACATGGTTTCTGTGGGTGAGCAGATGGCAACTACTGGATGGCATATGTTCTGTATCAGAAACAAGAGCTAATGTGGTCTGTGCAGTTTTCTGAATCAGCATCCCAAATAACCAAGCCAAATCTAAAGTTGACCAAAACCTTTTTCACAGCGTTGCTGTGGCCCAGTCTGGTGATGTGGAAAATAAAGTAATGAGAAAGTGTTGGTTTCTAATATATGTCATGTCTTGATGCTTGTGAGTAAACAGTATTTCTTTCTGTTTATTTGTCAGTGTTGATGTGGAGAGTGTCTGGTTTGCCTACTCTGGAACATGCAACATATCATTGTCCTTTTTTAGGGGCCCCTTTCCAATCTATGATACTATATCTGTGTGTGTGTGTGTGAATCATATCTATCTATATCTATGGCTGAATGGCTCTTTGTCAGAAGAACTCATTACGTTATCTTGCCATGGTGAAGAGAGTTGGACTGGATGGCCTTAAGTATTTTCTGTTGGTCATGGGGGTTCTGTGTGGGAAGTTTGCCCCAATTCTGTCATTTGTAGGATTCAGAATGCTCTTTGACTGTAGGTGAACTATAAATCCCAGTAACTACAAATCCCAAATGTCAAGGTCTATTTTCCCCAAACTCCATCTGTGTTCATATTTGGGCACATGAAGTATTCGTGCCAAGTTTGGTCCAGATCCATCATTGTTTGAGTCCACAGTGCTCTCTGGGTGTAGGTGAACTACAACTCCAAAACTCAAGGTCAATGCCCACCAAACCCTTCTAGTGTTTTCTGTTGGTCATGAGAGTCCTGTGTGCCAAGATTGGTTCAACTCCATCATTGGTGGGGTTAGAATGCTCTTTGATTGTTGGTGAACTATAAATCCCAGCAACTACAACTCCCAAGTGACAAAATCAAAATTTTTGAGTTAAGGACATACATTGGGTTGTTAGGTATATGCTGTTCAAATTTGGTGTCAATTGGCCCACTGGTTTTTGAGTTCTGTTAATCCCACAAAAGAACATTACATTTTTATTTATATAGATGATAGAGTGAAAAAGAAAGCTTGTCTATTTGTCCATGTATCACACTCACTGTTGTACATCATAGCTGTTTTCATTTGGACAACTGTAACAAGCTCTATGTCAGTGGTTCTCAACTCGTGGGTCCCCAGATGTTTTGACCTTTAATGCCCAGAAATCCTAATAGCTGTAAACTGGCTGGGATTTCTGGAAGTTGTAGGCCAAAACACTGGGGACCCACAGGCTGAGAACCACTGCTCTATGTGGATCTGCCTTTGAAAAAATATTGAGAAACTTCAGACAGCCATATAAATGATGATGACCATAGGGAACAATAGAGAGTCAGCATGGTGTAGTGGATTGAGTGTTGAACTATAGCTCTGGAAACCAGAGTTAAATCTCTGCTGGTCATGGAATTCCTCTGGGTGATCTTGGGCATGTCACATTCTATGAACCCTATGAAAGGTTCTCCTTAGGGCTGCTGTAATCAAATAAGACTTGAAGACATACAACAGCAATAAGAACCAAGCTATTTCCAATATTATAATAGGTCCATTGGCTACTGTTTTATGGCTGGGCTTAATTCCCTGTGCTTCTTATGACTCATAGAACAATATGGAGCTAGGCATAAATCCATTTGAAAGCTTTGTCTCCCATATCAGTATACTAAGATTTTTAAGCTGTTTGAGAAGGAAACCAGGTTTATTCTGACAACACACTTTCTTCCTAAGAAATCAGATGTTTAAAACATTTTCTTGGGTTTGTCCTTGTCTGTAGTTTCAGGTTTGCTTGGAGAGAACAAACCAGAAAAAGGAAGTTGCCTGCAACCAGGGTTTGTTTAGCTGCTTCTGGTGCAAGCAGGATCAGTGATCTTTCTTTTCTGAAGAAAGAGGCTTTTGGAATGGTTTCTCCAGGTTCTGGGATCCTCTGCCAAGGATAGAGAGAGTTATATTACCTCCATTTGAAAACGTCCAAAAGCACACCATGAAATATTGCTTCTTGAACTGGTTTGCCATTTACTGAAATGGATTGTACTTGTGGGTGTGGTTTGCTTCTTCACTGTAATTCAACAGATTTCTAAGCTTCAATTATAATCTTATCTTTACCATTGAGTATTATTTGTGCTGAAAAGGCAGAATAGATATGTAATAGATAAATAAATGTATATTCCCAAACTGCAGTTATTTTGCCAAATTGCAGAAAAAAAATATTTGCATATGTAATTTTTCAAACCTCAGGGAAATTTAGTATCTATCTTTTCAGATTCTTTATATATATATATATATATATATATATATGCACAGAAAATCAAATGCACAGAATTCCAATCTACTGCATAAAAACCAAAAAATGCTTTGATTAAGATAGCAGCATGCCATTTACAGCCTTGATAGCCAAAGGATCAGAATGCCACACCCATCCATGTGAATTTACTCCTCTATTTCTGGATTACAGCAACCGGTTTTTGGCATCTCTTTCTGAAGAAAACAATTGTTACTGCTAACCTCCAGACTATCATTTATAACCACATTTAAATATCCACTAAAAGAAACTGGACTTATATTACTCATGACTATGTTCAATTCCACTTATTTCAGTCTCCATGATTTGAAATGTGTTTGAAAACCATGACTTGGAGGTTCTAACTATAGTGTCCTATTCAAATATTATAGCAAACTATGGTTATTACAATCAGGAAAACATACAGGAGAATTTGCACCACACATGGAAGGGAAGAAGGGAGCATACAAAACCATTGCAAATTCTCAAACTGTAGAACCATAGCTAAATGGACCATCAAAAGTGAGATGTGATATGTACAGCTTTCTATTTATTTCATGTGTCCCTTCTTTAACAAGCATGCAACAGAATCATCGTAATAAAATTGGTACAGAGAACAATGCCATGACTGAATATCCAGTAAATAACCCATCCTGAAAACAAGCAAAACAGGACATGACAAGTCATACAAATTGGAAATGGCAGGTATTTCTCATACAATTATCTGGTATGAGCACATGGTACTAGTTGCACCATTTCTTGCATGCAAATGTTGTTTGCAATGTAGTAAGATATTGTGAGATGTATTCTACAATCCCATTTTCTTGTACCTTTACACTGTAACAGCAGGTGACTTTAAGCAAAAAGTAGAGCCATTGAGTATAAAATGTTGACCGAAAAAGGATTCCTTGACATTATGCCTGAATCACTAAGAAATTACTATGCCTGCTGCATCACTGCGACTCCACTGTTTCCCATGCACCATGATTAAACATGTGTACCTCAAATAAAGATATCCTTTTTATGAATTGAAAAAACTTCCTTTTAAAAATGTTCACATTTTTCTTTTCAATTCTGATGTGGTCTAACACTCCCTTTTAATGGCTGTTTGTGGCAGCTTTTGCTGTCAGATCCTATACAGTATCTCAGCGACAGTTCTGGAATTCCCTCCACCACACCCCTTAATATCTAGCCAAGATGTCCAGGTTGCTTTTCTTAAAAAAAGACCTGTTGTTCAAAGAATAAGTTGTTTCTGACAAGTTTTTAGACTCTTAACACTGCTTGAGGTTCCTGATTTTACCTTACAGCAAACTAATAATCTCTCATCACTGCGACAGACATAGAACTACTTATTCTATAGAGCTACTCAGCTCTTTTCTTTCTTTTCCCCCATCTCTTATTCCTATACTTTCATTGAAAAAAATTAATCCTACCTGATTTAGTCTTTTGGCTTTTCTCTTGTTGCTCTTTCAACATGATGCAAAATTATGAAGAACAGAACAGAACACCACCCTTCAAGTGCCAACCCGGAAACAGCAAAAAGCAAGCCAGGAATACTTACGTTTGCAACGATTTGTAAGACCTGTGCACTGATCCAAAGATTAGCAATTTACAATAGAGAGAAAGAGCCCTTTGAACCTCCTTTCAAGCCAAGGACCTGCAGAAAGGAGGCTGTTATCTGAAAGCCTCTCGTTTTTTTCTACATGCCCTGCTCTACATGCACCACACAGCTGCCAGATTTAATAACCATGTCAGGCTGTTTTCCCCCAGAAAGAGGAAAAGAGGTGACAAGAGAAGATGAAATAGCCAGCTTGTTAATCTTTAGTTATGCCAGCCTTAAGCCTTCAGTGAATGTCACAGAATTCCTCCCCACCGCACCCTTGAACTAGAGAAATCACAGTGGTATGCTCCTTCTTTTTAAAATGAAAACATTATGCTAATATATCTTGCAAAAGTTATTAAGCACCACGATGACATAAATCAAACGCCGGATTAATCAGTGCTGCGGGGCGGAATCACACAATTTGTGCCGCAATTTACTGAACGCATTCATATCTCGACTGCATTCCTGCATAAACAATCGAAAGAAATCATGGCTGCTTATTTCAAAGCATCTTTTCTCCCCTCCCTGTACTGCATCCAGATGCCTTTTTGCTGACTCTGATATCAAGGAAAGAAAGAGTATGCATTTACCAGTAAAATGTTCCCATGCAAATTGGTGCTGGATCTGAAAAGCCGAAGTGCCCTGTTCCGGTTCTTCCTTCATGAGTGACATTTCCAAACCACAAGCAACACTGCCACCGCCATATAGGTCAGAGGTGGTATGATGGAGGGATTTGTATTATATGAGACAGGACTCCAATTTTCCCTCCCTCTAGGCTATGAAGAAGAAGAGGAGGAGGAAGAAGAAGAAGATTGCATTTGCTCTGATGCTGCAGAGATCACGGGACCATCCTCATTTCTATTCCCTGCCCTTCCCTCTCCAAGGCACCTGTCTCAGCGGGGAGCAGTTTCTGTGGAAACTGCAGACAGCTCCTTTCCCCCTCAGAGAAACGATTGCCATGGAAACCTTACATAATGTATATGGCCCAGATTAGGAGGCTGCTCTCAAACTGATGTGACATTTACATCCTAATATTGGTTTAAATAAACAAACAAAAAATGACCATGCTGGCAAGCTGATGAAATCTAATTTAGCTTTAAAAATGCTGCCTGAAAGCCATATTTTTGGTGCATCAATATAATACAAGTCAAACAATACAGAATATAATGAAGGGGGTGAAGAAAGTTAAAATGGAGAAGTATAAATAATTGGAAAGAAAATTTATACAAAAATGGTACAGAACCCCGGCTCAATTATCATACATTAGAAAAGGATGTTTTATAGTTTACTCGTTTTAATCTGTTTTAGTGATGTGATGTATTCATATTTTGTGAGGCATTGAATTTTGCCATTTAATTTTGTTGCGAACTACTTTGAGTGCCCCTGGGTGAGAAAGGCAAAAGTAAATATTTTCCCTGACAATGTCTAGTCGTGTCCGACTCTGGGAGTGGTACTCATCTCCATTTCTAAGCCAAAGAGCCGATGTTGTCTGTAGACACCTCCAAGGTCATGTGGCCAGCATGACTGCCTGGAGCGCTGTTACCTTTCCACAGAAGTGGTACCTATTTGGTATCTACTCACATTTGCATGTTTTCAAACTGCTAGGTTGGCAAAAGTTGGGCCTAACAACAGGAGCTCACCTCACTCCCCGGATTCGAACTGCCAACTTTCGGTCAGCAAGTTCAGCAGATCAGCGGTTTAACCTGCTGCACCACCAGGGGGCAGTATATAAATGAAATAAATGAAATAAATAAATAAATAAAGCCCAATGTGCTGGCAAATAAGAGATGATATTCCCACATGAGGTGGGAATATCCACAGGTAATTCCCTTCTGGTAAAAGATAACAAAACCAATGAAAAAAAATAGATGCTAATAACTGGAATTTTGTACCATCAATGGATTCTGTCAAATAATCTGGGAATCAGTGAGAGCTTGTCAAATAATGTGGCATGTTCCATGTAATTTGTAATTGTACTATCATGACAATTACATTCAGATGCTTTCTCGGTGTATTTGGAATTGCTCCCAGAACATCTATCACCAAAGCATCTACAGTTGCTTTCTTTTCCCAGAATCTCACATATTCTAACTAGATAAATCATGCCAACCATTCCGCCTGTACCATGTCCTTTTTCACTTATTCTGGGATTTAGATAATGTGACTGTATCATTTTTCCAGAGCAATTTCATGGAGGCATGGACAAGAGAACATGGTGAAGGGGCAATCAGTTCCTTAACCCAGTCAGACTATGCTAGCCTAGGACAGAAAATGAAAGTGTAGCTACTTCTCTCTCCCTTTCCATCAAATAAACTGGTACAACACCTTATGTCTTAGGACACAATCTTAAAACAAGAATAAAACTGAATGACAGCTCAGAGAAACACGGAAATATCTGAGTAAAAAGGAGATTCCTATGTAATGGCTTCTAAGCCTTCATTGATCTCCCTCTGACAGATCATTGGAATGTGCAATTGTTCAAATGTTATGCCATTCTCTGATCAATTACAAGGTATTTTCTTTCAACAAATGTAAGGGGAAATATTGTTAATACTGTTATATAAATAAATAAATAAACTTTATTTTTCTTCTGCTTTATCTCACCGGAGAGACTGAGAGCGGATTACAATATATAAATATGAGGCCTTTTACACACAGTGAACAAGGACATACAACACAGACAAAGGTAAAGGCCTTCCCCTTTCTTCCATCTCTGGTATTTGGAGGTAATGCTCAACTCCAGCCATGGGGAGGTGATCTTGTTCCATTTTTCCATGCTGAGGAGCCTGTTGTCCGTAGACATCTCCGATTGTGTTGCTGACATATCTGCATGGGGTGCCCCTTTACCTTCCCACTGAGGGGGTACCTATTGATCTACTTGCATTGCATGCTTTCGAACTGTTAGGTTCGCAGAAGCCAGGGCTGACAGTCAGAAGCTCACTTTAACTCATGGCTTCGAACTGCCAACCTTCCGGTCAGCAGATTCCCTGCAGCTAGTGGTTTAACCTGCTATGCTAGCGTGGCCCTATCATAATTTCAATCAACTCACAATCCACAGGTTCTGTATCCTACCACCAACCTTGGCTCAAAAACATTCAGAAAAAAATAAAAAATAAAACCATCATTTTGCCATTTTTAAAGAAATGCCATTTTCTAAGCTATTATAGATAATGAGACTTGAACATACAAGGATTTGGGTATCCACAATGGGTCCTGGAACCAAATCCCAGCAGATACCAAGGGTGCCTGTAATTAAACTCTATAACAAAGGACAGGGATGAATTAAAAAGGAAAGGTGTGGGGTTTTTTTTTTTTTTAAAAAAAACCACTTTCCAACGTTGGCTTCCCCATAGTATTGGTTTGGATACTTCATATTTTATGTTGTAATTAATAATTTATGTATGCTGTATAACACTTTGCCATTCAAAAAAGAGCATTACATTTTAAAGTAAATTGTACTATTCACACTGTTGTGTCCATGCCTGAAACTCTACTAGTGTATATGTCAACAACATAATTTTCCCGATTCCCACAAAACAAGCTTTAAAAGAAGACAACCTTGAAAATGTGCTGAAAAGCCTGAAATTCCTTCTGCGAGCAAGTGAGCCATGCAATGCAGTGGAGCATAAACAATCAAGACATATTACTGTTTTCTCCGATTCAAGTCTGTGAACAAATCAAGAACATTTGATCTTGCCTTAATTCAGAAAAGGAGGAAGGTGTCAAATGAGAATCTGAAAAATTGTTTAAGCTAGGTAACATCTTCAATATATATACACTCACAAACACACACAGACATAAATATATATGTTGGACTGATAATCCATTTGGATCATGGAGCAAGATAATTCACTTTTCAAGTAACACAAGTAGGTCAAATTGTAGCCCAAGGTGATTGAAGCATAAAGTAGCAACCATATGACAGATGTTCAATGACCTGTGTATATATGATGCTTTGATGGGTTCTGCCTTTTTCCTTGTGCACAGAAATGCTCCACATAAAAATAAACACAATTTGTGTCTTTTTAAAAGGTTATGCCAAGGACAGTAGAACTGCTGACAGCATGACTTGACATACAAGGGATAGCTAGGACAAAAAGAACTCCATCTTCAATGGGAATAATTTTGGGACAAATATTTTGTGCTGAAAACATGATCCAATATTTGTGGGATATTATATTAAGCTCAGCAGTGTTGTTATCATTAAGTGCATCAGTAACAGTTCATACACAATAATTAATAGGTGTACACCCATCTGTACACCATCAAAAAGTGGACAACAATTTGCATTAAAACTACATTTACTACGTATAGAAATAATTTTGTTTTAATGTCATTTCCAACTCATTACTATAATTTCAAATCATTTCGAACTCATTACTACACTTTAAACTAGAATATATCACTATATGATTTCTCAGTTAGTTGTCTATGTGCTTATTGTTGATGAGATGTCCAAGGCTAATGTTCTCCCTTCCAATGAATTTTTTATCTTTCAAAGAGACTTGGACTGGATAACTGGATGCTGGATGGGGTTATATTCCCTCTGAAGGTGCAGGTTCACAGCTTGGGAGTGATCTTGGACTCATCACTGAGCCTGGAATCCAGGTTTCAGCAGTGGCTCACGCTTAAAGCTTGTGAGCCAGTTGTGCCCATACCTTGGGAAGTCGGACTTGGCCACGGGGTCCACACTCTTGTTACATCGAGAATAGTTTATTGCAAAACGTGCTACATGGGGTTGCCTTTAAAGACTATTCAGAAGCTTCATATGGTCCAACGGATGGCAGCCAGGTATCTCACTGGAGTGGCATATAGAAAGCACACAACTCCCCTGTTACTTAAGCTCCACTGGCTGCCATTCTGCTACTGAGCAAAATTCAAATGCTGGCTTTAGCCTATAAAGAACAGTTCTGACCCAGCTTACCTGTCTGATGCTATCTCCCTCTATGAACCATAAAGGAGGTTAAGACCTTCTGGGAAGGCCCTGTTCTTGGTCCCACCTGCTTCACAAGTATGGTTGGTGTGGACAAGAGACAGGGCCTTTTCAGTGGTGGCTCCTCAGCTCTGGAACTCTCTCCCCAGTGAGATTAGATCTGTGCCCTCCCTTCTGGTCTTTAGAAAGAGAACAAAGACATGGTGATGGAACCAAGCTTTTGACTAGGAAGGTTACACAGTACAAGAAGAAAATATGGAATATGTGCAATCGACATTTAGAATGGCCTGGTCTACATACTTGGATTAGGTGATTTTATTGTTTTTATTAGGTGTTTTAAGTCTTATATTTCATGTTTTAATATCCTTTTATCTTATCTTATGATGAATTGTTCTGTTGATTTTATGTTTAGATATATAGTGTTGATTGTGATTTGGTTTATGTTTGTAAGGCATTGAATTTTGCCACTATTTTGCTGTAAACCACTTTGAGTCCCCCCAGGGATGAAAAAAGCGTTATATAAATACTGTAAATAAATAAATAAATAACCTTCCAGACAATGTCTTCAAACAAAGGGCTATCCTTTGACAGTCCTTAAAATAGGAATGTTCTCTGTCATGTAGTGCACAAGAAATGAATATATAAAGCATTGATCCAAATATAACTGAACTAAAAGATCACAGGACAGGGATTCAAAATGTCTGGACTGTTTTTCTCCAGTATTTCACCCATCTTGATTATGAATTAATTATGTTAGGAGATAAATAATCCATGTTAATAATAAAATCCTATGCAGGATGTGCCCTAGGATGTAGCATGGTGCATTCTCTTTTTGCTCATGTACTTTCTTCCCTACCTTTCCTAGATATGAGAAACTTGCATCTAATTAACCCATAAAACTATCATTTGGTTTTGGTTCTAAAAGCATAGACATTTTTCAAAAGCAGATAGAGAGAGAGAGAAATCCTTTGAGAGGGTTAGAAAGAGTTGAACTGCCATTTCAGTGTTGAAGCTTTGACAGATTTTAGTGTAATATCTTGAACTTCAAAGGCACAATGCTCAAAGGCAGCAATGAGAACAAATTGAAAAATGAATATTGTATAATACAAGGCACTATTTTAAAAAGCAGTGACATTATTGTCGACTGTGCGATATTTTAAGCACCTAAGCAGCTACCAGAGGTACTCTTTAAAAAACAACAACAACAACATATTTCAATGAAACTTGGCCTCCACCACCCTGTTAAGATAAAGTTGACCTAGTGAGCTATTTTTGAAGATCAAGTCCTTATAATTCCATGCAGATTAAGCTAACAGGCTTAAGAAGTGAGAAATTAACTGAGCTAGGTGCACGGTAACTGGCTTCACGGCTCTATTGTGTTGGCCATTTAATAATTTACAAACAATTTCTTTCAAAGACTGCCTGTGCTGAGTTAGTGGGATGAGAGAAAGAAGGAAGATAAGTGAATCAAGATAACAGAAGGGGAAAGTAAGCTAGCCAGCTGCATCTCCTTCGCTTTTAATACCACTTCCAAACAAGGCCATCTAGCTTTCCCAATTATCACAATTTGGAGTTATTTGTAGTCAAAGCCTAGCAACTGCTCACATTTTGCGTATCATATGAAGGCAACTGCTAATGTATATGCAAGCCAAAGGCTGTGCCATAATATCTTCATCTGTGTGCTTCATTTGCCAGAGTGCAAAAGTATGAAAATTACATTTTGAGCATGTCTGAATGTTCTCTAAAGTTCAGAAAGGAAAAATGTTATCTTTATGCCTCCTGAAGGATTCTTTTGTTTAAATAAAAGGCAGTCAGGGGAGATGGAAGTCAAGTAGGCAGGGCCTGCACAAGATATTTTAGTTCTGATGCCAAGGTCATGATGAAACATCCCCCTTCTGCCTATAGAAGCTGAGCAGAGTGGCTTTTGAGTTTTTCTTTAGTACTCTTCATAAGACAATATTCTCTAGGATTGTTGGCAGGGGAATTCTTGAGGCATAAATAACTTTCTACTTAGTGATTTCAGCTAGAACCGTGGTTAAGAGGATCTGTGTCTGGCAGGTGTAAGCTAAACCAGATGGGCCAGGACAGAGAAACAAACTAACCAGGTTGAAGACAAATGACAGGAGTTTATTACAATTCGGCCAAAAGGGATGCTAGCTCAAGCAATTGCCTTCTAAATGTAGGAGTATAACCATACAGAGAAATGTGAGACGTCTTAGACCAGTAGTTCTCAATGTGTGGGTCCCCAGGTGTTTTGGCCTACAACTCCCAGAAATCCCAGCAAGTTTACCAGCAGTTAGGATTTCTGGAGTTGAATGCAAAAACATCTGTGGACCCACAGGTTGAGAACCACAGTCTTAGACAATTCTGACAGCCAGTTAAACCTCCCTCTCTTTCCCTGATTGGCTGAAAAGGAGGCTGGTCAGGGGCCATGACAGGATTGGCTGAGAGCTTTGCTGATGTTACTGCCTCCAGACAGGGATTCACTTGATAGGGAGAATAGCAATTGATCAGAGTGAAAGGTCAATCAACTGCAGAGATATCCCCCAGGAAGGCACAGTCCAGGAGGAAATGTTGGCACAAATATGCTGATGAGCTTTTGATTAGGTCAAATGTCCAATTCCATGCCAGACAAAGATATGCAGCCCAGGAAACAAAGATGCTGATCCTTGGTGATCAAGAACCTGACTGTCAATAAAAGAATTAACGAATGCACATATTCTAAGCCCTTGTTTCCATGAGAGAGTGGCAAACTCTCAGCTTCAGGTCAATTGCACAAACGTCTGGCTGGCAAAGGAGATCACCCAATGAATCTGCTGATTTCCTGGCTTGGGAAATAGCCAGAGGGATTTGCTCTCTTTACCATTCCCATGGGATTATCTGTACAGGGCTGATTGTCTTTGAGTTACATTCTGATACATTTTAAGAAGCAGCTTATATATACTTCATATAAAAAATAGATGCAGTACAGTTTAAAAGATACAAATTACACAAAAATAAGGACATTGTTACAATTTATTAAAGGGTCAGGTATGATATAGTTCATGGGGTACAACTACTGGTGGCTTTATTCCCAATCTTCTAAATCTTGCACAACTCTGGACCCCTAGGAAAGGTCTTAAATGATAAAATTATATATTTATTTGTGGTCTAATTGGGGGGGGGGGTGTTGGGTGTTACTGTGTCTTGACAACATTTACCTTCATTTCTCACTTTGGCTATGGACTGGGAGAATCCTTGCACCTATGAAAGGATCAAGGCCGCTTTCAGACAGTCAATTTTCTGATCTCTGATTATTATTATTATTTACTTTGCTTTACAGTATATCATCATGATATTATTGCATGTTATACTATCATACCTTGTGCTATTGTAGTACTATTAAGGATACATTTTTTAAAAAGTAGATGAACCAATCAGGAAACAGTAGGAGGGTATAGGAGTCAGCAATGATGCCACAAATGCAGACAAAATCATGTACACGAAGTGTAAGAGTAGGAAGGATGTCATAGACATGCCAACAATTGCCTGCTCTTACAAGACTGGTAGGGGCAGATGTCAAACAGAGTAATGTGGCATAACATGAGTGATGCGATAAGGTGTTAACTGTGTAAATGTACTCCTGGACACTGATGAAACCTGGGCATCCAGGCTTTTGAGTTGAGTCCAGGAGAACACCTTGTATAAAACTGAGATTTCAGGGGGAGGGTAACCCCTTCAAGAACAGTCAGAGTCTCTATTCCCTGATGTGCCTTTCAGCTACCCAGAAACTGGTTAGTCTTGTCTGGATTGTTTGCCCTCATCCAGTCTATTCCTTACAGCAGACAATGGTTCAGTTCTAAAACAGCTTAACAGAGCTGTATTACTTCTTTGTTTTGACTTAATACTAAATAGGGCATGCAGATAGGGTAGTAAATTAGCTCAACTGTCTTCAGAAAAAAGAAAAGAGAGGTCTTGCTGCTGCTACACTTTCATTTCCTCAAGTCAATCTCCTGATGCAGTTTTTCATTCACAAAGAAAACAATATCTTGGGTGCATCAAAATATAACATCTAGTTTGACCCTTCAGTCTCAATAATTCCAGACTAGGCTTGTATCATGTTATTCCTTGCATCAAATAAGGACGTTGTTGGAATGGATTCACTTAATGTTGTCCTTCACTTGGGTAGCAGCATGTGGCACAGATGGAGATAACTTCCATCACCAAATGGGAGCAAGGACAGAATACATAACTCACTCAGCCCATGACTAACCATATTTCACTCCTAACTTTCCCTTAGAGGACTGCCTTTTATACCTTACAATAGAAAATCCAGTAAGGAAATAGGGAGGAAAATACACAGTGCATTTTGATTAGCAGTGCAAGAAACTTCCTTTCGACATCCATTCACTTCAGCCATGTCATAGACATGCCAACATGTTTGTTTCCTGTACCTTCAGGTTCTGTTTGAGTGCTGAAAGAGATCTTGTTACTGGAACTACAGACTGATTTTAAATGAAACCACACTGTTAGTGCCTTGGGTTTCAAAACAGCATACAATGTGTGTAGGTCGCTGTTGGAGCACTTTTCATAGAAGCAGTTATATTGTTTATTGTTTTTGTATGCGATAGCAGAAATGCTACAGAGCTATTTTTTTAACTTCATTGTAATTTTTTTAGCAGATGGACCCTAAATGAAATGAATAAAATGAACTAGTGAATGATCAGCACATTCAGCTTTTGCTTAGTCTTCATTATGATTTAACCTTCTCTTTAGAATGAATAAACCACTGTGTTTGAAAGGCCAAGTATGATGGAAAAGATGAAGACACACGTTTAAAATGCCCACCATTACTGCTGTTTTCCATTTCAAACTAGCAATTTTTGCTAGCATAAACTCATGCTGTTTCAAAAGAAATATCTTAAAGTGGCACAAAGATATATGCAATAGGCTTGTGCATGGATCCATTTTAGCTATTTTCCTTTGGCCAAACCAGCTTCTTCGGCTTGGCCTGGTGGCTGTAACAGCAAGGGCTTAGCCATCACAGATTCCTATCCATAATGGAGATAGGTACAGTCGCAGCTGACTCACAAGTTTTAACTGTGCAAAAACCCTCCCAGCCACTGCCCAGCCACAATTAATAGAGTGTTACCAAATGTAGAAGTATGGTTATATAATATAATTCACAAGGAGTAGACTAGTGGTATCCAACCTGTGCTCCACAGAGTCCTAAGGGCTCCATGTGCAATTCCCAGGGGCTTTGCAGTTGCTCCAAAAAAATATAAAAAAATAAAAATTAAAGAATAAGAAACAAAAAAGTAGAATCAAAATAAGAGAACTAGAAATTCCATTTTGAATGGAAATTTGCCAAGTTGAATTTCATGTTACAATCTTGTAGTAGAAAATGAAATGTAGTTGCATAGTTTTTATTGTTATATATCCCCCAAAACTACTTGTTTTATCTTGGGGTTTTTTCTTGCATAAAAAATACTTTAAAAATTATTCCTTATCTAGGACTTCAATCCTTTTAATATGCTACCAGAGACATCTTTTGATAGGCAACTGTTTAGAAGTATTATATTCTCTACCAAAATTCAAGCCAGCTGATGGAAAAGAATAATACCATTTGCCTTATAGAATCATCTTCAGACTAACAGACAACTCACTAATTTCAATTTATCTTATACTGTTATTGAAATAACACAGAATGCATTTTCTGCACACAATTTTAAAATAGACATATTAAATCCAAAGAAAAATAATCTCCCTTGTGCACCTATGATAATTAACAAGGATCAAATGTCTTATTAGAAGAAATGAGGAAAAGTTATATTGCAATCTTCTTGTAGAACAAAGGAGCAAAAATGTAAGAAATTATATATATCTCTCTGCCAAGGAACAAAAATTGTCTGTCTGCAGCTGAAAGTCTGTCAGTCTTGATAAGCTTCATCTCTAACCAAAACCAATTGACTATGCTGTAGTTTTCCAAGGAGTGTGCTGCCAAGCAATCTTTAAAGAAATACTACAATAGATTTGAGAGGCATTCAGCAATATGAAGCTGGATAAGCCAGTGTGGTCAGAAGACAGAAATTGGACCAGGACTCTTTTCCACTTGGCAACACATGTGTATAATTTCTGCCAACTCTCTTTAGAAAGAGCTAGAGATCACTGACCCTTGCAATGTATGACACAATATCCCCAAATAATGTGGCATTTCTGCTCTTGGAGAAGATTTTCAGAGGATGCAAAAGGAAAGAGGACATCAAAAGGCCTAACGTTATTAACATAAATTGAGTGACTGTTTACGAAAAAGAAAAGACAAAGTTTCTTTCTCCATCTCCCATGCTTTCCTTCTTGTTGTTGGGTTGTTGTAAGTTTTTCGAGCTGTATGGCCATGTTCCAGAAGCATTCTCTCCTGACGTTCACCTGCATCTTATGGCAGGCATCCTCAGAGGTTATCAGACCTCACAACCTCTGAGGATGCTTGTCACAGATGCAGGCAAAACTTCAGGAGGGAATGCTTTTGGAACATGGCCATACATCCCGAAAAACTTACAACGAACCCAGTAATTCCAGCCATGAAAGCCTTCAACAACTTCTTGGTTTTGTTTGCCATCAAGTTAACTTTGACTTATACGAATGTGTTCCTATGAATGAGAGATCTTCCAGAGACCCAGTGATCAATTGTCTTGCTCAGATCTTTCAAAGTCAGTACTGTGGCTTCCCTGATTAAATCAACCCACTCATATAGCATGGACTTTCACTTTTCCTATTGCTTTCCACTTCACTAAGCATTAACTTCTTTTCTAATGAGCCGCATCAGTTCAAAATGCAACTACCTCACTTTTAGTGATATTAGCTTCTAGGAAGAATTTAGGTCTGATTTGCTGTATTTGTTGCAGCAGCCCATGGTATCTGTAGAACCGTTCTCCAGCTCTACATTTTAAATGAAATCAGCTTTCCGCATTGTCCAGATTGTAACCATATGCGAAAACTGGAAACACCCCACCATCGATTACTCTGACTCTGGTATTATATCCCTCTACTTGAGAATAGTTCCATTATAGCTAATTTCTCAACTACGGCTTTCATTTTTATTAGTAACTGAGCCACAAAATAGAAAGTCTTTAGTATTTACACTCACCTCTGGACAAAAAAGCCAACCACATGGCCGGAGGGGAGCCTTTGAATCCCCCTGTCAATGAGACCAGGTTCTCCTAGACTGGCGTTGCCACCAGTCTGCAGCGAGAAGGGGTTTAGGGGAAACTTCCTGTGGTTAGCCACTCCCCAAAGCATTCGGCCTTTGGCAGGGCAACCCAACCTCTAGCCCTCAGTTCAGTATGAGTTAATACTGGTCACACTAGGATTGGGTAAGAATTGTTTCCCTCCTTGAAGAGACTTTTTTTCCACTTCCTACCCCATATATTAAAGCTGTTGGGAATAAGAAATTTAAAGAGGTGGGGCTGTCATTACTAGGTGTCACTGGCAAGAAGTGGGGGAAGAACATGGATTAGTGTACATCTTGGCACCTCCCATTTTGAGGTGAAGGGGGATTTTTGGGTCGACTTCTATATGTTCTGTGGCTTAAGGGGTCCCCCAAAATATCCCCTTTGGGGCTTACCTGGGGGGTTTACCTCTCTCCTATTGGTTATGTGGCTTGGAAGGAAGGTCCCCAGGGTTGGCCTTCCAATAATGACCGGCAGGGATAACAAACCATCAATGTGGAGTGCCCCCGGGGTCAGGTGCTTTGTCCAGTGGTTGTCTAGGCAGGTAGTCAGAATGATACCTGGTCTCATGCCCTTGCCCATGTCACAGTGCTGCCCCATAACTAGTTGCTTAGCTCAATTACCAATTTTTAAATAAGTCAATAAATGGCCCGTTATTTCTCCATATTTTGTGTCTAGTTTCTTTATTTTGCGGTAGGGATTCAATACATTTTTCTTCATTACCCATTTTAAAAATTATGGAAATCATCAACAGCCTGAATTTTCCTTTTAATATTCAGCTGTAACCTTTTGTTCCTTGTACCTTAACTTTCATCAATATTTGTTCCAAGTCTTTGATACTTTGTCTTAGGGCCCTTCCACACAGCCATATAACACAGAATATCAAGGCAGAAAATCCCACAATATCTGCTTTAAACTGTGTTGTCTGAGTCCACACTGCCATATATTCCAGTTCAAAGCAGATAATGTGGGATTTTCTTCAGCTGTGCGGAAGGGGCCTTATATGATGTCACTTGAATGCCTTAAATTGCTGATTTTCCTCTTCACCACCACCCCCTTTTCATGCCTCCTTTCTCTTAGTTGGTTCTGCAGCTTCCTTGATCCTGCTTTCTGTATGTTATATTCTGTATATAAGCTAAAGAGACAGGGGGATGAACTGCAGCCTTGTTTGTTCCTCTTAACTTGGAAATCATTATTGTTCTCCATTCAAAGGATATTTCCAATTCAACACAAATATTGCAAAGCTCAAATTAACGTCTCCTAACTTTCTTCCAAAGCCCAGACAGTTCTGCCCTCGAACAGTTCAGAAGACTGGGGTACAAATATGCCTTTGAGGGTCTTTTGAGTGACTTAAAAGCTCCTTTCAAGCTGCAAATCCTCACCTGAGGACATTCAGCTCTGTCCTTGAAACAACAAAAATATAGGTCAGCTTTCAGACCATCTGGGGCAGTGGTTCTCAACCTCCCTAAAGCCATGACTCATTAATACAGTTTATGGTTGGTGACCCCCAACCATAAATTATTTTCGTTGCTACTTCATAACTGCAATTTTGCTACTGTTATGAATTGTAATGTAAATCTCTGATATGCAGGATGCATTTTCATTCACTGGACTAAATTTGGCACAAATACCCGATATGTCCAAATATGAATACTGGTTGAGTTGAGGGGATTTTGTCATTTGGAAGTTGTAGTTGCTCAAATGTATAGTTAACCTACAATCAAAGAGCATTCTGAGCTCTACCAATGAAGGAATTGAACCAAACTTATCACACAGAACTCCCATGACCAACAGAAAATACCGGAAGAGTTTGATGGGCACTGACCTTGAGTTTTCGAGTTGTAGTTCACCTACATCCAGAAAGCACTGTGGACTCAAATAATGATGGATCTAGACCAAACTTGGCATGAACACTCAATATGCCCAAATGTGAACACTGATGGAGTTTGGGGGAAATAGGCTTTGACATTTGGGAGTTGTAGTTGCTGGGATTTATAGTTCACCTACAATCAAAGAGAATTCTGAAACACACTAAGGATAGAATTGGGCCAAACTTCACACACAGAACCTCCATGACCAACAGAAAATACTTTGTTTTCTTATGGTCTTTGGCAACCCCTCTGGCACCCACTTGCGACCCCCTCCCCCAGGGATCCCGATCCCCAGGTTGAGAAACGAGTACATAACAGAAAAGTTACTAAAGAAGAGATTGGGAAGTGTGGCTCTTCAGATGTTGGAATGCAGCTGCCATCGTCCCTCATCATGGGGGTTATGCTGTCTGTGGCTGATAGGAGTTCCAAATGAACAAGTTCAATTCCTACAAGGCCAAAGTCACATCCCTATATATTAAAACAATATGGTAAGTTGCATTGCCAATTTTCTCGGCTTTAGAAATAAGAGAGAAAAGCCTGATCAAATGTATTGGGATTCTTTCTGTTTCACACTATACCCAAGAAATCCAAAAGCTATCATGACCTTAAATTTCCTCACATCCCTGGGCTCAACAAAAATAATATTGTATTGTGTTTCATATTTGTTGTGATCAGACTGACAATATTAGTTTCTCTTAAGATCTGTGCTTTACCAAACTCAAAACTATAAATTTTGAGTTACGTTTAACCTAAAGAGCTTTATGTTTTCAAGGTCTTTTAGGATAGATCCTGTTATCTCTGTCAGTGTCCTAAGAGGATTTGAAATCCCCAAACCATCCTTTAAGACTCTAACAATAGATTTAAAAAGCATGTTGAACCAACAAAATGTTTACCAAACAACACACAGAAAAAGCAAAAGTGTAATTTTTATTTGATTTGTATCCAGCCTTTCTCTCAAAATGAGATCTAAGGCAGTTCACCATAATTAAAACATTAATTGCAAAAGTTAAGAAGAAATTAAATAATTAATATTGTTCATAATCATTAAAGGTAAAAACAATTTAAATATAATTTAAAAACATAATAAAAGCAGAAAATGGGATTAACACATTGAAACAGCACATCAGTTGCACACAGAGAGAGAGACAGAGAGAGTAATGTCCATTACAATATTTTGTTGAGATCTGTGGTGACATTCATTTCTTGTATCCCTATATCTTTACCTTATTTCCCTTTAAGTATGAGCCAAGGTGGCACAATGGGTTAAACCCTTGTGCTGGCTAAACTGCTGACCTGAAGGTTGGTGGTTTGAGTCCACGTGATAGGGTGAGCTTCCTTCTGTCAGCTCCAGTTTCCCATGCGGGGACATGAGAGAAGCCTCCCACAGGACTGTAACATCTGGGCGTCCCCTGCGCAACGTCTCTGCAGATGGTCAATTATCTCACACCAGAAGCAACTTGGTTAATTTGGGAGAGTTTCTCAAGTCGCTTCTGACACAATAAAAAATTCCCTTTACATTGAACATGCTGATTAAATAGCATGAACAAAACTTTGTGCTTACATGCAATGTCCAGGCATCAAAGTAAATCAATTACATTTAGGCATTTCAAATAATTCTGAATCTGAGATATAGGCCTCGGTCATGTATGCAGTGCCAAATGAAAGGATATTTGGCTTAGGACCTTATCACACTCACATGCGCACACAAGAAAATGCCTTTTAAGTACACAAGCCGACCTTCAAGAAGGCTTGATGAGGACTTTATACACACTGGATACATACCCACCCCATCACATTTGGTTCTCTCTGTTCTGTATCTAATTAAATAATGTGCCTTTGACTTATCACATGGCAGAAAGATGGCTCCTCCCAATCCGTGGGATGTTTCCAGATGTCACTGCCTTTCCCTTTATTTCTTTTCGGTAGATCTTGTGCAACCATGTATGTTTGTGACCTCCATCCAAATGTAAAAAACATCTCTTTGGACCTGCAGAGATGTGCAGTTCCATTTTTTAAAATAAAAAAAAAACAGCAAAAGTTAAACACAGCAAATGTAGCGAAACAGAACGTGGGTGGTTTTTATACCAGTTCTTTCAATGTGAAACCAAAGATCTGTGAAACCACTTATTTCAATGGAAAACCCAAAACTTTGGTAAACCACTGATTTTCAGTGGGAAACCCATGATCTGGTAATCCACTTCTTTCAATGGATCTGTTAAGGCAGTGTTTCTCAACCTATGGGTCCCCAGGTGTTTTGGCCTACAACTTCCAGAAATCCCAGCCAGTTTACCAGCTGTTAGGATTTCTGGGAGTTGAAGGCCTAAACATCTGGGGACTCACTGGTTGAGAACCACTGTGTTAAGACAACCTGCAGATAGGTATACCCCTCATAAAACTTCACTCCCCTCATAACATGTAAAAAACCTCACCTCTGACATGGATGGAGAAATATAAAAATGAGAGGAGTGAATTGTTTTCTATCTGACAAAATATGCTGTTGCCTGCAGGTGCCTACGTGTTTCCTATGAAAGGGACCGTGTGTCATGTGACAGGAGCCGTAAGCACTAGTATGCAAAAGGCATCAGAAACAGTGCATATGACTGTGTGATGAGGTCCTTAAATGCCCTGGATTAAATAAGAACTAGATATAGAAAACATGTGTTTACTGTGTTTCCAAGAGGAAGATGTTTCAGATGTCCTCCTATGACATCATGCAGAAAAAAGTGGACGATACTGATTGTTTGAACTTAACAACAAGTTTACACATAGCATGAGCTGACTTGATGTTTTTACACACAGAATGACTCAGCACTGAAATATCACTGCACTTGTTTCTGCCATATTACTACTGCCACCAAAGCCAACAACAAACCCTAGATAGGTGAATAATTTAGATATAATATTATTTATTTATTTATTTATTTACTTTATTTATACCCCACCTTCCTCCCCGAGGAGACAATTGATTGGATTATTTCTCCTCTACTGAAATGTAATTCTGTTAACATCTTACCATAATATTCCATCAAGTACATATTTATAGAAAAATATCCACTTACATCTCCAGTTTTTACCAATGACATCCCATTTTGGCTATATTTCAGATTGAATATATCCTACCTTGTTCTCATTTTCTTTAGGGCTGTGTTCTTCTACATTTCAGCTCAGCAGTATCTCCATACTGCTGGAAGCCATGCAGCACAAACTTGATGGATTATACATAGTGACAAAGTCTCGTCTCACCACCGTCTGTTCAGCTTTGATTTACATCTGAAGATTTCTTAAACAAATTTGTTCCCTATAAACAAAAGCAAAGAATTCAAAGCCATCAGGAAAAGCCAGGCTGTGGGTGAAGGCACTCTGTACTCTTCCTCAAGCACCGCCTTTCAGCAAGCAGCAGGACACAAAGGTGTTGAGGTCATGTAAGGCCAAGGGATCTTGCTCATTGATAGGATTTAGGTGTAATCCTTAGAAGAAGAAATGAGAAGCAGTGCTAATTTGGGAGGTTGAAGAGATAGTAACAATTTCTTCTACAAGAATGTACGAGGGGCGAATAGCTGCCAACTTTTTTTCTGATCAGGAGATATAACTCACACTTTATTATTATTAATTTATTTACTTTATTTATATCCCGTCCATCTCACCCCGGAGGGGGCTCAGGGCATCTCACAAAAAGGCACAATTTGATGCCACATATACGTTCATAGGATAAAAGAAAACATATACATTAAAACCAAATAATTAAAACATCACAATCTTAAAACCAATTAATTAAAACTACACAATCCAAAGGTATGTTCCAGGAGCCATTCCAGTCATAAATTGCACTATCCCATAATCACTTATTGCATTGAAGATTACTGTCCAAAGGCTTGGTCCTGCATCTATGTCTTCACTTTCTTTCTGAAATCAGGAGGGAGGGAGCTGATCTAATTTCACTTGGGAGAGAGCTGCATAACTAAGGGACCAACACTGAGCCAGGCCCTGTCTTGTCCCCACCGGTCACACCTGCGAGGAAGGTGGGTTTGAGAGCAGGGCCTCCCCGGAAGATCTTAACCTCCGAGATGGTTCATAGAGGGAGATATGTTCGGACAGGTATGCTGCTATATGAGGAATAGGTTAGTCCTCAGTATTGTTGTTTATTCATTCAGTTGCTTCCAACTCTTCATGACCTCATTGACCAGCTCACACCAGAGCTCCCTGCTGGCCATCACTACCCCAGCTCTTTCAAGGTCCAACAGTTACTTCAAGTCCTCTGTATTTCACATTTATTGTACAAAAGTTTCTAGATTCCCATTCCACCCTCTGCGTCAGTCTGCTATTTATTTTTAAGATAAACATGGTTAAAACATAGGTATTTGTATCTTTTTTGTATGCAACATGCACAACTGGACACAATTTTGAGGATTGTGAATTGCACAAAATGTCTGTAGAAGTGGACATACTAATGAATATGTGTATTCTGATCTGTGCATTGGGGAACTGCAAAACAGCATATTTACTTTTAAAATATGGTCTATCTCCCCCATTTTGATATGCATTTTTAATGTTCATTAATCTCTGTTTCTTAGGGCCCATCCAATCATTACCTTTATCCTGGGAGCTCTTACAACAAACTGGAGGGTGGCCAAACGCCATTCCCTGTAAAGATGGAAGCAATAGCCACAAACGGCAAAACCACAAGATTTTCAGGTGTGAGAACATCCTGAATCTGAGCCCAAAATCCACATCTTTGAATGTCTGCATGTGTGTTTTTTTTAAAAAAAGCTAAAATTTCAGGCGGACGTCCTGCAGTGGCTATTTTGGGGGCTGCAAAATCCCGGGACAAAGCAGCAAGTGTGGATGGCAGAAGCAGAAATCCCAGGACCAACACGTCTGTATCTGGACATCTTTTCAGGTCCCAGTGTTTTTTTGCCCCTGACTGAAGTGTGTGATTTGGTGATGTCTGGAACTGCCCTTAGACTTGTTTCTTACACCTCTAAAGCAAAGCACAGGAATAGAAACTTGCTCAATTGAATTCATTGAGCTTGGGAAATGGGCCCAATGGTTCCTTTTAGATCTCCTTTCCCATGTTACCTCTTTAGATTTTTGAAGAAAGAGGGCCCTCTGCAATAGCCATTGTCTCCCTATAATTTGAACAAACGTGTTCACTTCCTCATATCTTCCTGGACAAATTCAGATACTGAAAATCAAAATGAAATTGCATGTGTACTTGTCTTCATTGCACATTGTAAAAATATGGTTACGGGTGTTGTTAAACCTTTAAAGAATGATAGGAATGTGCCTGGAGATGAGTATTGACTGAGTAAACTAACACTTTTGTTCCCAAAACTTTAACAGTCTTTATTTCTAAAAGTGACTTTATATGTTGCTGATTTGATCATTATTTTCAAACTAGTTAGTGAAAGCATATAAATATTAGTTTGGAGACTGGCACAAGTTCAGCAGATAAGATACACAACTGCCTTCCTAGCAAAGGTTTTTCAAATGAACGTGCATGCACCATCACTATAAAAATGGAGTGCTTTGATGTTTTACCTCTGTTGACAGCAAGCCAACAATCTGCTATTGCTGATGTCATGGATGTTCTAAATAAGGCAGTAGGCTTTCTGTGGGCTTAATCTTTGAAAAGCTTTGTTGTATTGTAAACTGGGTCTCTGGGTTCCAGGATGAATGCTTTAAATGACAATAGTAAAACACATTCTTTACTAGAACTCATACAGGTTCCAATTAACCAAAACATGATTATTGATCAGAATGGTTAGAAGTGTGAGTTGTTTCTAATAATCATAATGTCTTAGGATCAGTAGTAGCTGGCAGAGCCAATGGCGGTGCAATGGGTTAAACCCTTGTGCCGGCAGGACTGAAGACCAGCAGGTTGGAGGTTCGAATCCAGAGAGAGAGAGAGTGGATGAGCTCCCTCTGTCATCTCCACTTCTCATGCGGGAACATGAGAGAAGCCTCCTGCAAGGATGGTAAAACATCAAAACATCCAGGTGTCCCCTGGGCAACGTCCTTGCAGACGGCCAATTCTCTCACACCAGAAGCAACTTGGAGTTTCTCAATTTGCTCCTGACACACACACACAAAAGTAGTAGCTGGCATGGTGCAGTAAAACTGAAAGCAGGGACACAATATAGGGCAGAAATGAGTGAATTTAGCAAGATTTGAGGCCAACCTTCTGATCCTAGGAATCTCTAGAAGTCACAAGGCTTCCAAAAATATAATAATGCATGCAAGCAAGCAGGCAAAGGAAAACTGGAAAGGATGGAGGTCCAGTTCTTGTTTTAAAAATGGTAAAGAGTGAAATAAATGTTTAAAAGGGGCAAACTCACATTCCTAGAGGCTGCCACAAGAGACAAATTTATACTCTCCAATATTTCATAGATGAAATCTGGGGTGCATGCAGCCTAGCAATAGCAGAGTGATCAAAATAAAAAAAATTAATTAGGAAGAAAAGACAGGCTAGGCAAAACTACGGTGAGGTGGATCTGTAAGGCAAAACTACGGTGAGGTGGATCTGTAATTGGTTAAGTGGACGAACACAGAGAGTGCTCACTAATGCTTCCTCCTCATCTTGGAAAGAAGTGACAAGTGGAGTGCCGCAGGGTTCCGTCCTGGGCCCGGTCCTGTTCAACATCTTTATTAACGACTTAGATGAAGGGCTAGAAGGCATGATCATCAAGTTTGCAGACGACACCAAATTGGGAGGGATAGCTAATAGTCCAGAGGACAGGAGCAGAATTCAAAACGATCTTGACAGATTAGAGAGATGGGCCCAAACTAACAAAATGAAGTTCAACAGTGACAAATGCAAGATACTCCACTTTGGCAGAAAAAATGAAATGCAAAGATACAGAATGGGTGACGCCTGGCTCGAGAGCAGTACGTGTGAAAAAGATCTTGGAGTCCTCGTGGATAACAAGTTAAACATGAGCCAACAATGTGATGTGGCGGCAAAAAAAGCCAATGGGATTTTGGCCTGCATCAATAGGAGCATAGTGTCTAGATCTAAGGAAGTAATGCTACCCCTCTATTCTGCTTTGGTTAGACCACATCTGGAATATTGTGTCCAATTCTGGGCACCACAATTCAAGAGAGATATTGACAAGCTGGAATGTGTCCAGAGGAGGGCGACTAAAATGATCAAGGGTCTGGAGAACAAACCCTATGAGGAGCGGCTTAGGGAACTGAGCATGTTTAGCCTGAAGAAGAGAAGGCTGAGAGGAGATATGATAGCCATGTATAAATATGTGAGAGGAAGCCACAGGGAGGAGGGAGCAAGCTTGTTTTCTGCTTCCTTGGAGACTAAGACACGGAACAATGGCTTCAAACTACAAGAGAGGAGATTCCATCTGAACATTAGGAAGAACTTCCTGACTGTGAGAGCCGTTCAGCAGTGGAACTCTCTGCCCCGGAGTGTGGTGGAGGCTCCTTCTTTGGAAGCTTTTAAGCAGAGGCTGGATGGCCATCTGTCAGGGGTGATTTGAATGCAATATTCCTGCTTCTTGGCAGGGGGTTGGACTGGATGGCCCATGAGGTCTCTTCCAACTCTTTGATTCTATGATTCTATGATTCTAGGATGAGTTGCAGCCATTTGCTTTTGCCCAGGGCTCATCAATACAGGCAATATAATCTGTATTCACCATAATTCCAATCTTGGCTTGTACCCATAACAATCCTGTACTTCTAGTAGACTGTGCAGAGGAACTGGGTTAATCCAGCATCCTGTGTTTAAAAGTTTTGGGGATATCCATGAGTTTGCCTGAAGCAACTCCATGACTTTGAGACAATGTGGACAACAGACTCAGGTCCTGTTTTGGACAAGTCACAGTGCACATGGGCATGCCCTTTTCCCTGTGCTCATTGGCCCATGGGAAAGGAAATGGATCATCCCCATGTTGGCACCATCGTGGGTACCTTGGACTAGTATCAGCAGAGGTGCCAACATAAAGTGAAAGAAGATGAGAAGATTAGCTCTGTCCTTCTTTCTGGTTGTACAAGCAAAACTGCAAATAACTGCACAGGGTGCCCAGGATAACAAGAACTCTAATGGAGCTCTGCAGCTGTCTGGGAGCAGTGATATCGACATAGCCATTAAGATGGCAGTCCAGAGAGACCAATGCAATCTTGGACCAACTAGAACAGTGGTTCTCAACCTGTGGGTCCCCAGACGTTTTGGCCTTCAACTCCCAGAAATCCTAACAGCTGGTAAACTGGCTGGGATTTCTGGGAGTTGTTGGCCAAAACACCTGGGGACCCACAGGTTGAGAACCACTTAACTAGACCATCTACATTCCAACCCACCATAAACACAGGTTTGGGATGTTGCACATTGCTACCTCTGGGGCCAGTCCATTTCTGACCCAGACTTTCCCCAGATTAACTGGCTGGTGCAGACATAGTCTGAGTATCCTTAAAAGGGCAAGATTACACTCATCCTCAGCCCCACCTACAGAACTCTTTTGTACTTTAAACTCAGTGTGCAGCAATAGAAGACAGCTTATGACAAAAGAGGAAAGTTGAAGGAGAAGAAATAAACCAAGTGTGTGTGCTTTTGGGCTTGCCTGCACACCACACCAGACACGCACTCTCTTTCCATGGTGTAAAGGCAGGCCTGGAAAGCATGCGCACCTGCCAGTGCTTGCAGACGAGTTCCTCTTACTTTAGAGTAGAAACAGCAGGTGCTAGGTAAAAAGAATGGAAGCCTCCTTAAAGTTTGCACCAGGAAGGGGAGCCAATGGGTGGGAAGCCGCCACCCCCCCCCCCCAATAATGGTTCAATTTTCAGAGGCCCAAACCACAAACAAATATGTATCCTCCTTATTTTGGGAGGCTTCCAAAAAATAGATCAGGACCTCCAATGAAAGCCAGGATGTGAAACAAGGCAAGGTTTACCCCAAAAGGACAACCCTAGTAACAGCCAGCATTTCAGATCTTGCATTAAGCAGGAAGTGGACTAGATGTGCTTCAAGGCATATTTCAAGTGTATAATGATATATATAGAGGCACTGCCAATCAACTAGCTGGTTCTGAAAATTCAAGGCTTTAAAAACATGTTTAGTAAAACAAAATCCTTCATTTATACAGTCCCCATGTGTTCACTTTTATAATTCCCAAAGCTATACTTTTCCTATAACAGTTTGAGGGAATAAATAGGATTTGTAACATAGGATATTATTGAAACTGTTTATTTACAAAGAGTTTATTTCTCAATATGAGCAGGTTGCATCCCATGCAAGTTAAAGCAATTATGACTGGTATGGCATCTTCCGATACTATAAAAAGAAAGTGTAGTTATTAATATTTTTCTTATATTACACAAGTTGTTAATACTAAGTCTAGCTACCATGAGAATACTGGACTTTCGGACGTACCCAGGAAAAATGTTAAAGTCAGTGAATGAAAAACTGTGTTTTCATGAGTTGTTTGTAACAGATGAGGTAGAACTAGTATTGTCTTTATGTAGAAGCATTAAAGTGCCATCTACTGGAAACAGCAAGCATATCTGCCAAAGGGTTTTTGCATTCCAGAACACACCCTGGTCCACATTTCCTGGCTTGCATCCCTGAAGGGTGCTTGCAGGTTTTCCAAGAAAGAAACTGGTACTTTTGCCTCTTTTCTCATTGCCTTTGCAAAAATGGACATAAATGGAAAAATCTGATCAGACACAAAGAGTCTTCTACAGCAGCAAAGTATGCTTGAGTTTGTTGTTGGTGCCATCTACAGAAGAAGCAGATAAATAGCAAGTGAGAACTGCTGATTTTAGGAAGTTCTAATCAATCTCAAGTTCATGCATATTATCACACACACCTATGTATAACCATGTATGTGGTATAAGAATGTACTGACTCTATCTGAAACTAATAGGTGGTTTACTGAGTGTCATGGTTGCTGGGGTAATATCTTCTCTGCAAGCATAGAGAACAGTGAATAATTTTTAGGTTGGTGGGTAAAAAACAAATCCAAACTGCTGGAACCAGAAGGCAATCTGGCTCATAAAGGTGGCCAAAGGCCAACTAGACCAACACTGGGATAGATGAAGCTGTGTTGAATCCAAATCCTTCTCAACCAAGGAATAGGATCATAGAATTGGAAGAGACCACAAAGGACATCCGGTCCAACCCTCAGCCATCCAGGAACACAGAATCAAAGCACCAATGGAAGATGCCATTCGGCCTCTGCTTAAAAACCTCCAGAGAAGGAGACTCCACTGCACGCCAAGATAGCTGCATATTCCACTGACAAACAGCTCTTACCATCAGGAGGTTCTTCCTAATGTTTAGACGGAATCTCTTTTCCTGAAGTTTGAATCCATTGCTCTATGTCCTAGTCTCCAGAGCAGCAGAAAATGATGGAAATTCCTTAGGGCTAACCCAATTTAATGGCCATCTCCCTGGGCTGGAAAATATATTAGTCTATTGCAACATGGAACCTCCTTGGCTCCATGACCACTCTATTTTGGCTACATAGACTAGAGGCTCCTACTGCCAGTAGTAGTGAATGGCTTCCAGGTAGGTGAGCCGATGAGTCTCTCCAGGCTTTAATCTGAACATTAAAGAAGTTATCCAATGTGTCGAATCCTTACCTCAAAATAAGTTTGACACAGTACATATATATTTTAATGTGAGATGACAGAGGATTGGTCAGGACTGTCCCTGTAAAATTAGGACAGCTGGAGACTGCAATGTTGCAGAGAAAAGGAAGTAATTTTGTTGAAAGAGAAGTTGCATACGTAGCCCACATTGCCTGTTCAGGCAATCTGAAACTTCAAACTGCACCTTTGTCACTTAGCAAATATTGTTCCTTGATGGAGGGGTGGATTTGAAATCCACTAGAACAAAATGGGTTGGTGACTTGCTGAGGGCAAAATCACTTTCTCAGTGAATTCACATTTTAACTACTTATAAAGCATGTAATGTAAGAGGTAATATCCCACAATTATAAAAATACAAGGAAGGCATGTCAACCTGTATTTATGGGAACAAGATTCAGGGACAGACCAGTGAAGATTCCACTAATTACCTGGAAAGATGTGCCCAACAGCCTTTGTCTTTGTTCAGCTCAATTGTCCAATAATTCCCTGAAGATCTATAGCAGATCCCCAAGGCATATAGAGGAGAGCCAACCTGGTTGGCAGGAGAATTCTGTTGAACCCTTTTTATGCCTGCTACATTTAAGATGGGTTTGCTGTGGTTAGTGTGACCAGCCCTCCATCAAAGTTAATATGAAGTGACAGAGACTGTGATAAAACAAAGAACAAAGGGGAGATTTGTTAAAATATATTCGGTATACATATAAATCATTGAATCCACTGTCAATCATAGCTCCTTAAACTATAGTCAGCTCTTTACTCTTACTGGCTGGCTACCCTTGTCTTTATCCCAGTTCTCCTTCTCCTTCCCTTTTACTTCACATATATAGCTTTTTCATGGTTACTTTGCACTGACTTCAGTGAAGATGACATTGGGACCCTTTGCAACAAATTCAAAATACATCTACACATGGGTCACGTGGAAAGGCATACCTAAGGTTGTCAGTTAATGCTATTTGACACCACTTTAACAGCCATGGCTCAATGCTATGGAATCTTGGGATTTGCAATTTGTTGAGGCACCAGCGCTCTCTGACACAGAAGGCTAAAGACCCTGTAAAAATACAACACCCATTATTCCATCCCATTGAGCAATGACAGTTAAAGTGGAGTCAAAAGCATCAATTCTGCAGTTAGATGGTTAGATGCACCCTAAGAATCTCTTTATGTTTCCCTCTTCCAATGGAAAAATTAAATATGACATACATATACATAAGCAAGATACAACCCCTTTTGATCATGAGGTCTAGTTGCCAAAGATATCACTGTTGTGTAAATATTGCGAAAATTACCCGCTCCATAGCTAAAATAGGAAGTGGCAGATATTACTAGGCCACAGGCAGTTCCTGTGTCTCATAAAACCATGCAAATTGAGAGTCAGGCAGTGATAGGTGGGGTGAAAAAAGTAATATTTGTTTCCTTTGAAATGCCTGTTTCGTTTTCCATTATGAAGATTGATTGCATCTTATGTGTTGCATTCCCCAACATCTGCTGCTTCAGGCAAGGTGTAGCCAAACTGAAATTCCACCAGTATTTTTGAATGAAGAGACAGTGAAAATTAATTTACTCTCTCTATTTATGCTAACTGAGTACAGCCCTTCCCTTCAGTAAACTGACAGCAGATATCCCTCCCTTGCCTCAGGCAGCAGGGTCTAGACCTGACATTGTGCCATATCCTTTCTTAAAATAAAAAAAGTTTATTCTGAGAGCAGTTAGCAAAGCTGAACTGAAAGACCACACCAGACATAGGTGCGAACTGAAGTCATAGGAGGGATTCATATTTCATCCAAAACAAATTCAAGAATCTACTGTGTGCAGGTTATCGGAATAGTCATCTGAACACATGTCATTGCTATGAGAACTCAATGAGGAAATAAATTTTTATTTTTAATATCTTGGTATTTTATGACCTCCTTGAAAGCATGCCCTGGGCAATAAATGCTCAGTAACTTTGGCTTTCAACCTGGCACCAATATATTCCAAACCTTTGTCCGGAGTGTGACAAAGTTTGATTAAAAAGGGAAAATCAGAGTTTGGAGAAGTTATTTGGGAGGGCAGACTATGCCGTCATATCAACTGAAGGTTGGGATTTGAAGTCACACATACACATTTTCTTTCATCACCTTGCTTAAAAGCCACCAATAAACATTCCTGGAATGAAGAAACACAAACGAGATACAATAAACTTCTTTACACTGCTTCTCATCATGTCCCTGGGTGCTACTCAAGAAAGCTTTCTGATGTGCTCTGCCCTTTTCTTCCTAGAAAAGGGGAAAATTCCTCAGCAGAGAAGGCTAAGCAGTAATCCGCAACTATAATTTTAGAAAAAGTTATTGCTCTCATTATTCTGCTATTTTGAAACATGTCTGACCTGATCTCATGAGCTCCTGTATGAACAGGACTTGTTAAGCAAACAGGCTGAATGGAGCTGCAAGGCTAGCCCAACCCTGCCACCCAAACACCTCCTGAATAAAACCCATCAGTGCATGTGAGGAAAGGCCCTGAGTTAGAGCTTGGAAATATGTTTTTCTATACTACAATTCCAAGGATTCCCAGATATAGCATTTGGTGAATCTTAGTTTTTATAAAAAGTTCCCCAAGCTTGCTTTCTAAGATGTAGAAGTTGGAAAGCTCTTACAAATGTGAACACAACGTTGGAATATTTGACCATACGTAAGGTCTTGTATAATGGCCCAGAAATTTTGGGCATTTGATGCTGGAAGATAATGCTAAGGTTAAATTTAAGATGAGGCCAGAGATCCATTTGTTGGGAATGCCAGATGACTATTTAGAAAGAAAATGCTACAATATATGATAACAGCTACAAGAACTGCATATGCTCAGAAATGGAAGAACCCATTTATTACAATACAAGAAGAATGGCCGATGAAGATCTGTGAATTAGCCAAAATGGACAATCAGCATAGTCAAGATTTCTCCTTGACTGTGCTGATCAAGGAGAAATTTCTGACTAACTTCAGTGAAGTAACTGGCAACACAACCACCCCACATAACTTTGTGAACTTTAGTTGGCTTCTGTAAATCAATGTGGATGTTTTATGTTCAGATGTTATATCATTATATAATTTTTGTTTGATTATATTTTGTTTATTTTTTTTGTTAGATTCTAATGTTGTTTTCATATGTGGGGTTTTTTTTTCTGGGAGTATTATGTCGGTACTTGTTTGTTCTATGGAGGCACTGAATATTTACCTTTGTATGTTGGAATTTGCCTTGAGTCCCCCTGGGTAGATAGGATGGAATATAAATAAATAAGTTATTATTATTATTATTATCTTTAAAAATATTTGCCTTTGTATGTTGGGATTCTCCTTGAGTCTCCCTGGGTAGATAGGGTAGAATATAAATAAAGTATTATTATTATTATTATTATTATTATTATTATTATTATTATTATTACCTTCAAGAAAGGTAGGACCTTCACAAAACCAAAAAAAGCATTTATCAATTTTGAGATTCATCAATTAGTAAAATATTGCCTAAAATAGAAGTGTGGTTACATTATCATTTAAAGGGAGTAGACTAACAAGGGATAATAACCATCAGACAATGAGAGGGAAGTTTGTAGTTTTGGAGGAAGATATGTTTTTGTTTTTCTGTTTTCTTCATGTTTGTAGTGTTATATATCTTTTAAAAAGTCATTTGTGTCCTTTATTTTGCCTTTTTCTGGAATAAAAATAACTTTAAAACTTTTATCAGCATATCAACATGTTACTATGGAGATGGCACTCACCTGGCCCAAAAGTTGTTTTGGACTACAGCTATCGACTTTGGACCTTATCACATATCAGTATACATCCCATATTTCTTTTAGGACTGGATGCATATTGAGACAGGATAAAATCTCTCCTCATCTCCTCATCACACCTGATTATTATGATTCTTGTGATTTGAAAATACTGTGCTTTGATTCATCACACCACAGAAGGCTGGCTCCTCCCAATCCATTGAAACCACCCCCTGCATCACTCTATGATCTTTTAAATAGTATCATTGCTGATGGGTTGCATACAGATTTTCCTATCACACACAAAAACCACACTTCAGTAATGGAATTTGCCATAGTATCCTATGGATACTATGGCAAATCCATAGTATTTCAAAAAAAAAAACATGATTAGAAATCCATAGTATTTCAAAAAAACATGATTAGAATTCTGTCTGCAAATAATCAGTTTCTGCAATGCTTTGCATACAGATTCAAATGGAATACTGATGGGATGGGGCAAACATCATGTGAAATCATTCGAAATCATTCTCAAACAGTCTTAGAAACATATTTCCTAATGTCATAAGATCCTTTGCCACCATTTTCTAAATCGGTTAGAGCTGCTAGAACTTGCAATCCAACAACATCTGGAGAGCTAAGCCTCACAAGCCCCTTTCTCCATGTGTGACACATTTGCCCCTCCAGATGTTTTGGATTTCAATCTCTAGGTTCAAGGGCAAAGGTCTTCTATGACACTGGAAGAGTGTGCCACTGCACCAGAGTACTTATAGGATGGTGATGACACAGAGAGGGTTTTCTTGGTGTTCGACGTGGCCAATCATTGGTCGCTTTTGCTGGTAACAGAGCTGTGCTCAGGAACTATCCAGTTGCTACTGCATAGCTAAAAAAATCATTGTGCAAGAAGTTACTGGATACCTTTTTGCACATTGTTGTATTTCCTGTTTACAGAACCATATTTCTCCAAAAGGGTTTTAAACATGATGTTCTTATAGTAGTAATTTATAACAAAACAAAAGAGTGGTAGAATCCCTTTCAATTTTATCAAACTGATTTTTTGTCAGCTATTTACAGAGCTGTGTGTGCATGGATATGTGGTTATATGTATATGTGTTTAATTTGATTTAAGCATGTTCACAACCATGGGTTCAGATATTTTACTTCCTGGCACCTGTTTAAATATTTTGCTTATTCAGGGTCACAGAATTTCCTTCAAATTCCATATGCTCTACATAAGCATAGCATTTATCATACTTGAGCATTACTTATTATTCCAGCCTGATGTGCTTCAGTAAGGAAGCATGAAGATGCACGAGTGTCCTGGGAAATACATGCTTTCCTAAATGCCTTTCAAAATCCCATGACAGGAACTGGTGAGCACATTATCATCAATTATTATTATTATTATTATTATTATTATTATTATTATTATTATTATTATTATTATTATTATAAGAGGCCAAATAGTAGAATTGGCTGTGTAAACAATATACAGACATTAAAGTTTCATAAAATTAATACCAAACATGCAAATAAGTGGATGTAGCATTTTCAAAGTCATAATGTTATTGGACTTTTTTCCTGAATGCGTTTTTGCCTTGAATGCATTTGATGTTCTTGTATACTGAGAATGCAGTGAATCACTACACACATGGGAGATATTGGGATTAACAATTTAATTACTTATTTAATATTTAAATTGAATCTATAAAAACAGTACTTAGAGCAAGCATCCCCAACAATGTTCAAAATAAATGTGTTTTCAATGGCATCTGAATTATTCAGCCAATCATACCTGTTCATTGTGTATCTTGAAGCAATTTCTGACTCATAGTGATGCTATCATAGGGTTTCCTTTGCAATGTTTGTTCAGAGGGGGTTGTGTTGCCTTTGTGTAAGGCTGAAAGAGTGGCTTGCTCAGGATCACCCAGGTGGTTTCCCTGGCTGAGCAGGGATTCAAACCCTGGTTTCCCAATGTTCAACACTCGGACCACTATATTATCATGGCTCTTAATCATGTTACACGGAACCCCCAGTGGCACAGTGGGTTAAACCCTTATGCCAGCAGGCCTGAAGACTGACAGCTCGGAGGTTCGAATCCATGGATAGCACAGATGAACTCCCTCTATCAGCTCCAGCTCCCCATGTGGGGACATGAGAGAAGCCTCCCACAAGGATGGTAAAACATCAAAACATCTGGGCATCCCCTAGGCCACGTCCTTGCAGATGGCCGATTCTCTCACACGAGAAGTTTCTCAAGTTGTTCATGCAGTTTCTCAAGTTGTTCATGACACACACAAAAATCATGTTATAATCAGTAATATTGGAAAACAGGAAGCTATAACCTATCAGATCATACCTTGGGCCAGGTACTTCAGTGTTGAAGATCATTTCCACACTCCTAGACAATACAATTGGATTGGCAAGTCTTCTGAAGGCCCAGAATGGATGAAAGGGTAATTGGCCCTCCAAGAGCCTGATGGGGAAAGATGAAGACCTAGAACTCTGAAGGTTTTTTATTTTGTACAACAGACAGTCCTCTACATTAATTGAGATTAGGAACACAGGATTCCTGCAAAAGTGAAAAATCACAGAGAAAAAAGTCTAGGTTCTCCAGTATTAACTTATGGTGAACATTTGCTGGAATGTGACCATTGATTTGCACTGGATGACCTCAAGAATATTAGAGAGAATGTTTTAATCAAATCCACAAATAATCAAATCTGCAAATGTTGCAGAAAGATAGTACATTCCTTCAAAATTTATTCAAGCTCTTTCCTGAGTTACCCTAATGAACCAGGGATCATCTCTCTGTAAAACATGTTCTTGGCCACTTAGTCTGGATCTACATTGTCATATAATCCAGTTTCCAAACCCAGATTATCTACTTTGAACTTTAAACCAGTTTGAAGCAGATAATCCGGATTCAGAAACTGGATTATATGACAGTGTAGATGGGGCCTTAGTTATCATTGTTTCTTTCTGGAGCAGACCAGAAGTCCATAAATTGTAGTATTTTTACCTGCAGTGTCAGCTCCTGTCCAGTATTTCAGACAGAATATTTCCTAGTCTTAACTGGTGTCATAGTAAATCTGGATCTTCTACATGCATGCTTGGACTTTAACCCAATATCTTATGTCAAGCAGCTTCTCTGAAATGAATAATTTCAGGTGTGTTGGACTACAATTCCAATCTCTTCCTGCCAGCATAACCATGAAGTTGAGGAAGGTTGAAGTCAAGCATATTTTTAAATAAACAAATAGAAAGAATGGCAGTAAACACTTTTGTTCTTATGGAAAATATACGCACACATAATAACAACAAAAAGATAAGTGTTGGAGTATGAACCAAATAATATAGTCAACCATTTTCATAACCCTATGGTAACACCATGTCAACACTTCATTGAACACAGCAAATGTTACTGTATTGTTGGGCCTGGATGGTGTGGGGAATTTCTCTGTGTTCTTGAACCATGGCAAGATTTCTTCAAGAAGGTTTCTAGTTTTTGGCAGCCAGACAACTTTCTGATCTGCTGAGTGAGCTTTGCCATAAGGACACAGTATCACAAGCCTTGTTATGCCACTGTACAATTGTTAGAGGTTCCTTTAGCTTCCAGCAATGAGCAATTATGACTTCTGAGGTCAAGCACTCTAACAATAACATAGTAGGTCATGTATTGTCTATTATTGTGCCAGATTATCAATATTTATGACTCTGAGTACTTCCAGACAAAAGGACTCCAAGAACTACCAATTAAAAGGCAATCTCTTGGATAGCTTTCTGTGGTAGAGGAAGTGGTGGGAAAGAATAGAGGAAGTGGTGGGAAAACTCAGTGGAAGACAAGTGTTATCTAAACTCTCCTTCAGATTCTGTTCATGTGGTAATGCCTACCTCAGTTTACAAGGCACAATAAAAGCCTTGCCTGGAAATAACCTCTTTCAAAGAGGAGGAGAATTTGTGCCATCTTTGGGCTTCATCCAGCCCATGAAAGGTTGGCACCCAGCCTTCTAATGCTGCCTGCCAATCACACCTCTAGCAATCTCCACTCACTTTGATCAAGATGGGCAATAATAGCAGGGATTCTTTTGCACGCACAAGGGGAACCCCAGTTTTATCCCCAGTCTCTGACATGTCTCTGAGTGGGGATATTGAGGACTTTGGTCCTACTTTCAGATGGTTCTTCCTGAAGCTGATTGAATCGCAGTTCAAAACTGAGCCATTTCCTAGGCACATCAGCTGAGAGAGGAGTAAACATGCGGCCAACTGAGACCAGACCAACTGGCTGTCACTGATACATCACTGAATTTATAGAGGGTTTAGAGTGACGGAAACAGGCTGCTCACCATTTTACTTCTCTATCCTGCTCTTTCAACTAAGGTGGACATTCTACATAATAGGAATGGCATTAGGGCAGTGGTTCCCAACCTGCGGTCCATGGACCACCAGTGGTCTGCAAAAACTAAAATGTGGTCTGCAGCCTCACTGTTACTGCACTGTTGCAACAAGAGCGGCTGATCTCGCAAAACTCTCTTATAGTGCCAAGGCTTATTAAATATGTTTTTTTTTAATGTGTGTGATCAGATGGCGATTACTGGATGGCATATGTTCTGTATCAGAAATTAGAGCTGATGTGGTCTATGCAATGCAATTTTCTGAATCAGCACCCCAAATAACCAAACTGAATCTAAAGTTGAACAAAAGCTGATTTGTAACCCTTTTGGTACTAATGTTGGAGAGTGGCCCCTGGTCAAAGTGGTCCCTTGTCAAGTGGTCCTTGGTCAAAAAAAGGTTGGGAACACTGTGTTAGGGGGAAAAACATTTAGTCCTTGGACTGAAAGAATTTTGATATCTAATACACATATTTCCCAACTTGGTACCACCTGGCTGCTTTGACCATAAATTTCCAAACGAAATGATGAGAGTTTATGTCCCAATATAAGTGGAAGGACCCAGATGGAGATGGTGTTAGGTTGTCTAACACTATCCTCAGATAGAGTTCTTGTGTTTAAGCAAAAGATGCTGTCGAATATTTTTTTTATTTTATTAGGAGAGACAATAAAAGAGAACCATGTTAATTTATGCCCTCCTTTTTTCAAACAGATACAATTCTGTGATGTGAGAAACGTAAGAAGATTTTTTTTCCATTAAGCACTTGGAAACTCTAAAAGTAAGTGTTAAGGAGTGAAGATGTTGCCTATAAACTTTACTTTTGGGTAGTTCATTTTTTTACATTACTTTATACTATAAAATAACTGGTTGCATCGTTATGTTTTAATGTG
This sequence comes from Anolis sagrei, assembly GCF_037176765.1. NCBI lineage: Eukaryota > Metazoa > Chordata > Lepidosauria > Squamata > Anolidae > Anolis > Anolis sagrei. The sequence continues at coordinate 51,254,368 of NC_090025.1, read as the reverse complement.
ATCACAGTGTTGCATTTTGAAATTTGTTTTGTTTGGGTTGTTTTTGTATTGTAAATTGCAGCTAAAGGATAATGCTAACAATAATGCAACAGTAACATTCTTTAGATAACAAGTAATGCCAGTAAAGTACTATTTTAAAAATAAGGGCTAATTTGTACCTAATCACCCTTTAAATGTAACATTCCAAGTTTAGATAAGCAAGATGCATTTTGTTTCAGCAACAGATTAGCATGCACTCCTGCACACAAAACACACAAATTAAGAAACAGGAAACTTAATTTAGACTAGTAATTTTATCCAATTTACCCTGCTATTAAATGACTGTGGAAAGACAGGTCTCCAGCAGGAAATTATCAGTCAAAGCAAGGTAAAGATAGCAGGGCCAGCCCTATCATTAGGGAGAAGGAGATAGGTACCTTAGGCCATATATTGTGAGGAATGACGAGAATATGTTGTCGGGCAGAAATGCATATGTCCCTCTTTCCTGCCTGTGCCCCTCCAAGCTAGCTTACTACCGTCTCAAAATTTTGATGATATTTGTTGTGAAGGCCAGCGGCAAGGTAAGACCCAACTGCCAGTTTCAGTTTCTAGAATTCAGATCATGATGCTATCTTGTCCTTTACCGCAGGCAGCAAATGTCTGGGCCAGTTCTGAAGTTGGCTCCTGTGTGCTTGCTTCAAAGTGACCTCTTTTTTGCAGGCATAATGCTCTAAGGATGAAATGAAATACCAGTGTTATCTGCTTTTTTATCCCTTCGTTTCTGTCAATATTTGGAAACTGTGGCTCCGCCTACACCAGTGGTTCCCAACCGGAGGTCTGCAGATCATCAGTGGTCCACAAGAACTAAAATATGGTCTGCGAAACATGTAAAATTTTAAACCCTTATTCATTTGAATGAATCCATTGCTCTGTGAGTGGCACCAGCAAGTAGGTCGTCGAGTGAGTGTGGGAGGCCGGGAGAAGAACATGCGATCTATGTCATGTGTCATGGACTCATGCTACCCAGCATCAGTCAGTCACATGCATTATTTTGTCTTGCTCGGCTGTGTCAGTGATTGTGTTTTGCTGTTTGATGGCTTCAGTAGTTTTACTGACCAGAAGTCCTCAATATTCATATCAATTTTGACTTATTTAATGACGATTGAAATTGGAGAGGATGCAGAAGAAATCCAGGAAGACCTCATTAAATTTCAAAATGACAGAAACTGCAAGGACACATTTGAATATGATTCTCTTGAGGAGTTTCGGTGTAAAAAAAGGAATTTTTAGTAATAAAATTCGAGGAATCACCTTGCGCTATTTTATGCTCTTCTCCAAAACTTAGTTATTTGAATAAGGGTTTTCTACTTTGCTGGCAATTAAAAACAAGTCCAGGAATTGACTGAAAGTAAATGATGATATGTGTGTAGTTTTAAGCAATAGTATAAGCCTCAGGATTACCCAACTTGTAAAGAAGATGCAAACTCAAAAATCACATTGATGCAAACTGAATTTAATTTTCTATTAAAATGTTATTTTTTATATTATAATAGTACCCTTAATTCATGTTACTATTAAGTTTAATGAAGATGTTAAAAGTTTTGATTAAAGTTTATTTTTTATATTAACACAGTTTATTATTCTTGAACTTTGTGGTCCCTGCTAACAACAAAAAAATCAAAGTGGTCCCTTGTAAAAATAAAAGTTGGGAACCACTGACCTTCACAAACCTTTTGATGCAGTTCATAGCTAGCTTCAAACTGTGATGACCAGACAGTAAACTCCCCCAAAAGCAAGGAGGGGAAAGTCTTTAATGTGCATCAATGCTCTGTGGTTTGTGTTATCATGATCTGGGCCCCAGACTGGTTCCAGGACTTCGTGTAATCATCTGCACCTTTCTTTAATACTGTTTCGAAACTGCATTATTTGGCTAGTGTAGGTAAAGGTTGTCCCCTGACATTAAGTCCAGTCATGTCTGACTCTGGGGTGTGGTGTTCATCTCCATTTCTAAGCCGAAGAGCCAGCGTTGTCCATAGACACCTCCAAGGTCATGTGGCCAGCATGACCGCATGGAGTGCCGTTGCCTTCCCGACCTTTTCGAACTGCTAGGTTGGCAGAAGCTAGGGCTGACAGCGGAAGCTCACGCCGCTCCCTGGAATCGAACCTGCGACCTTTTGGTCAACAAGCTCATCAGCTCAGTGCTTTAACCCACTGCGCCACCGGGGGCCCCTTGGCTAGTGTAGATGGGGCTATATTTCTAATGGAAATTTAGAAAGAAAATGGCTGTTAAGGATGACTGAAGCTTTTTCCTCCCCTTCCAAGAAAATTTGTATTTGGAGTCAAATGTGTATCTGGAATCAAAGGGAGTGTGAGCTAAGAGTGTACTCAGTTCCATTTTTGCAATGGGTGGTTTTCATTCTTTAGTGGGGGGGGGGGGGCATAAAAGGTAAAATTTACAATTATTGTGCATGACAATAACACCCCTCCCTATGAGTAGTTTCACATATATTGTCTAAATAATACAAAACTGTAATTTAAATTACCTCTGCCCCATCTCCAAGTCACGCATTCCCGCCACGCCGATACTAAAGGGCAAATCAACGCCATGACTTTTCAATTTGTACACCATTTTAAAGATAAGCCACATCCTGCCACAAACATGTCACTCAATGGCATATTTAGGAGCTGGGAGGACTCCAACATGGACACGTGGACCGGCTGTGTGTGTTGACTCCCCAGCCAAGTACAGAGTAGCTATCATTAATCTGAAACCTTGACAAGGAGCCAAAGGGAACAGTTATATAACTACCTCAGAAAGTTAAAAGTGAATAATACAAAAACAAATAAGTAAGAGCCACATGAAACAACACTTTCCCTGACTTGCTTACATTCTACACGTTTTATTGCTACAACGTTGGGCAATCATGGACTTCATATAACTGACTTTTTAAAAAATCCACAAATGATTGAGGGATTGCAGCGCTAATTAAAAAGTACAAGCAAGATGTTGAAAGGCAATAAATCATTTAAGTAGTCACTGTAACATAAATGTTTGCAAAGATGTTTATTTGCTACACCTGGGCTTTCAAAATCCACAGATCATAATCAAAGCAGATCTTGCTTCTTTTTGCCAAAACAACAGGATGGAGTTATCTTTACTAGTTAGAACTACTGTACAACCATGATGGTTGATCAGTAGCAAAGACCAAACCTAGACCTTGTTCCTCCTCTGCTTTGAGAGCTATCTTTCGTCTATCTAAAACAACCACCTCCATCCTGCATTGGATTCGTGCCACTCAGTTGGACTGTTGACTTTTCAGGCAAGATGTTTTAGGGGTTCTTCACAATGAGGAACAGGTAGGTACTAATGCTACCAGATATTATTGAATAGTTTGAACTACAATGGGATTAAATGCCCTAAAGCAGCTGTTCCCAACTTTTGGGCTTCCAGGTGTTTTGGACTTCAGTTCCCACAGTTTCTAACAGCTGGTAAGCTGGCTGGGATTCCTGGGAATTGAAGTCCAAAACACCTGGAGGCCTAATGGTTGGGAACCACTGCCCTAAAGGCACCAGATTTTTGCTGATCTTAGAGGTTAAACAGGGTCATTCCCAGTTAATACTCAGATGGGAGGCCACCAACAAATACCAGGGGATGTAGGCTATATTTCCAAGGAATTAATTGGCAAAACCACCTCTCAGTATTCATTGTCTTAGAAAACTTTATGAAATGGATACAGTTGTAATTCATGGGCTCACCATAAGTCAACAGGACTCATGAAGGCACATGTATACACATGAGTTACAGTATTTCATAGCTTTCTAAGAGATTATTATGTGGTTGTGTAAATTCATGCTCATCAACATGGGCTTGTTCACTCAACGGTGTTCTCGTCCATAAGTAACTTCTCTTGGAGAGGCTCTTGTTCAAGTATATTGTTACTGGAGTAAATGTGTAAGAGAAGCATTTTAATTTTCTTCTCCATTGCAAAATAAGCAACATTGACCCTCCATATCACGTTGGAATGGAGCTTCCACCAGCTCTCACCAATGGTTTTCTGATCATATATTGATAGCTGCCCCCATGTATGTGTATGTGCAATAAAATTATGAAATGCACCGATCTTTATTTATTTATTTATTTATTTATTTATTTAAGCATTTATATCCCATCCTTCTCGACCTCTGAGGAGGGACTCAGAATGGCTTCCAAACAGGCAACAATTCAATGCCAAACATAATATAAAACACATAATAAATACATCCTTATACATTAACATAGTTTTAAAAACATAGATTAGAACTAGTTCGCCAGATTGAAATTGCCATATTAAAATCGTCATCCAAAACAGTCCAAGTACAGTCCAATAAAATCTTGTCTTCCCAGTAAAACAACTATTCTATGAACACTTGATCCCATAACCAGGATTTAAATTTCTTCCGGAAGGTCAGAAGGGAGGGGGTGGATCTAACCTCATTATGGAGGAAGTTCCACATCCGAGGAGCCACCACGAAGAAGGCCCTGTTTCTCATCCCCTCCAAACGCAACTGTGATGGTGATGGGACCAAGACTAATGTCAACATTAAGAATGACTAATGGTAGCTTCTGCAAAGGTTGTGCTTTGGTTGCACATGGTTCCCACTTTTCAGTATTCTAGGCAATGAGTACAAAAATGTTGGTGATAATCAATATTAATGCCATATCATACTTTATTACATTAAGAGACATTTACATAACATTTATATGTCATGCACAATACAAAAATTTAGCAAACTTCACTAATTTATAGTAGTAACCTTCAGACAAGAAACTGACTAATTCAACCATTCAGTGGTTCTCAACCTGTAGATGACCAGATGTTGTAGGCCAAAACACCTGGGGATCCACAGGTTGAAAACCACTGATCCAGAGGATACAATTGGCAGCCATTCCTTGGATGGGTGCTGATGCAATTATATAAATTGATTTTTGATGTTTCCATGATCACCAGGTATAGTCCATGGACTATGCTATTGATTGGGTCTCCGCCCATATGATTCTTCAGAAGTAGTAGCCATTTCGCTTTAAAACTAACTTGAGTTTCAAAGATAGTTTTTAAATAACCCAGCAAGAAGGCCAAAAGAGAGCTCCACGTGGCACATGGCATCATTGGGTGTACTGAGATGAGTGGACTAGATCCTAGCCATTAAACTGATCCTTCTGAATGTGAATCTGGGGATAGCTGGTACTGCTCACATGGACTAAAAATATACTGCATGAAGTGTCTGTCAGCAGTGTTGGCAGATACTTCTGCTAAACGTGATGGGGCAAACAATTCTAGTAATTACTGTTATAGCATAACATAATTCATCCACGTGGCCTCTGGATGAGTCAAAATGCTAGGAGAATTATACTCCTCAATAGGCAGAGGTGCTTTGCACACAGATTTGTATTGCATAAAACTAGATGGGACTAAAAATGAAATTTGCTACTCATTAGAGCTGATCTTTCCAAACTGTGTGTCAGGACACAGTAGTGTGTCTCCTGTAGACCATAGGTGTGTTGCATGAAGTATGCCCCCACCCAGGGGCGGCTCAACCCATTATGCAAAGTAAAGATCTGCAGTATAGTTGATTTTGCCCAGGGTGCTCTTGAGGCACTCTTGGGGGAAAATAGAACTTGACATATGTGAGTTGTAGTTACTGGGATGTATAGTTTACCTACAATCAAAGAGCATTCTGAACTCCACCAATGATGGAATTGAACCAAATATGGCACACAGAACTCCCACGATGAACAGAAAATATATATCAGTGATTGGTTGGGGGAGGGGGGCAAAATACTGTTTGCTTACCGTTGAAAATTACCTAGGGCCACCTCTGCCCCCACCCCCACTGCCAAACCAAGGCAGTGCTGAGGAGAGTGAGGAGGAGGAAGAAGAAACCCTCAGAGGGCATCTAGCTCAGCTCACTTCAGCCAGACAGGAAGATACAGTCAAACCCCTCCCAATAGATGGCCACCCAGCCTCAGTTTTTTTTATAAAAAACCTCCAGAGAAGGGGACTCCAGTGGGCTCTCAGTCGATACTTCACTAGAGTTGGAAGGGACTCTCAAAGGGCGCGTAGTCCAACCGCCTTCAGCCAGGCAAGAAGACACAGTCAACTCCCTCCCAACAGTTGGCCATCCAGCCTCTGGTTAAAAACCTCTAGAGAGTAGGAGTGGTGTGCTGATATAGGTACTGCTATAGCTTTTATAATTTTCACAATTTGTCTATCGAGTTGCAGTAATTAAATGGATAAACAACACTAAAATGGATACAGTTGTAATTAAAAAAATCTATTGACAATGGTATTTGTGATGAACCCCATGGAGTGGCTATAAAGGAAACTACACACAAATCAACTGTAAAACATAAGACAGGAAAAGGGGGAAAAATCCAAACTTCGTTTATACAGTAAAGATTATTTGAAGCTTATATTTTATATATTGGCAGGCATATATATGTATATTGTATGAAACTCTTATAATGGTTTGGTTTAAACTCCAGTTTGCTAGCAAAACTGAATGACCATGTTGCAAAACGATGCAAGTCTAAAAAATGTGGTACCAATATGAAATATTTGGAAAGCTCTGCATTAGGGTAAGAATAATTCAAGATTTCTTATTTGACAGGTTCTTTTGGATCCTGCAGTCTATCTGTTCTGGTTTTTGCTTTATTGAATGGGATTTTGGCTAATAATATAAAATAAATAGATGAGGACAATTATAATAGCGATGGCTGGAGCTCAGTCACTACCTGACATGAGCTAAAAGCACTCTGTTGCATTGATGCCACCACAATACATTGCCGCCCACCATTGCCGCCATTGCCTACTTTTTCTTCCACTTCTTAGGTCCTATCTTCACTGCCTATAATGCAGCTTTGAAACTGCATTGAACTGGATTATACTACCATATAACACAGTTCAATCTGCATTATAATGACAGTTTAGATGGGGGCCTCAGTTTATAACAACTGCAGATAGTTGAGAACAAAAAAGGGAAGGTGGGAGGAGAAGCCAGAAACTAGGACATATTGAAAGTAGCTAAAAACATAGAACGACAGAGGATTAAGAACCATAACTGTCAAATTGGGCCCTTGGAATGTATGAAATACTTAGCTTTGGGCAACTGCAAATCCTGTGGAGAAGACTTTGGGAATGTGGTCCAAAATTGACCACATTCTTCCATACATTTTACAAAACTGTTAAGAAAGGTATTAATTGCAGGACTCTGGAAACTTTGAGGGACTTCACGGGTTCTGCAAGCCTCACTTAGACCTTAGAGTTCTGGAAATGTCATCGTTGTCTTTCGTAAATTACTGATGTTTTGGCAAACGACCCTATCCAATACAGTGGGCCCTTTATATCCCCCGGGGTTTAATTCCAGGATCCCTCCCTGCCACCCATGGATTTGCCCAAGGACAAATTGCCCAGATGACTACTCCAGATAGCAGTCCTTTTTTCATATTATTTACAACCAAAAATAGGAAATATATATATATATATTGGTGTTGAACTCCCAGAAATTCCCAGACAGCATGACTTGAGTGCAGAGATTTTAGCTAGGACCGTGGATGAGGAGGTCAGTGCCTGCTGTGCTTCTACTAAAACAGATCAGCCAAGACAGAGAACAAGCACTCTGGGTTGAAGGCAAACTTACAAAGGTTTATCATGATTCGGCCCAAAAAGGATGCAAGTACAAGCAGCACTCTTTCAAAGGTAGAAGCACAAATTCATAGAAAAACACAAGATATTTTATGAGATTCTGACAACTAATCAGACTTCCCATGCTTCTCTCTGATTGACTGAGAAACCATGTTGGTTAGGATCTATGCAAGATTGGCTGGAGGTTTCTCTTGCTTCACTGACAGGAGGAGATCCTCCTGTCAGAAAAAGAACAGGTGATGATTGGACAGTTGAAAGGTACAGCCAGTTGCAGAAATGGCCACTGGGAGGGTGCAAAACTGTGGGAAGTGGTGGCGTAGGTATGCAGATGATTCCTTGATTAACTTACGTATCCAGTTCCATGGAGACAAAGATACAAGACTCAAAAAACAAAGAGTGACAATACCAAATGACCAGGGGCTCAGCTGTCTATTCAGAAGACTAATGTATCATATTTGTTAATAATAATAATAATAATAATAATAATAATAATCTTTATTTGCACCCCGCTCCATCTCCCCGATGGCATTAGCTTCCATGTGAATGATGAATCTCTAACACAGTGGTTCTCAACCTGGGGTCCCCAGATGGTTTTGGCCTACAACTCCCAGAAATCTCAGCCAGTTTACCAGCTGTTAGGATTTCTGGGAGTTGAAGGCCAAAAACATCTGGGGACCCCAGGTTGAGAACCACTGCTCTAACAGGAAAGCATCTTAAACTCATCATGATGACAAAAAGGATAATCTCTTTCACATATATACACAAAGGGGTTGACTTCATCTGGCTTGGGAGACTGCTAGAAAGATCTTTGTTAGTAATATAGCATTCTTCGTTCCCAGGAGCTTATGCAAATAGGGCCACAGGGAAAGCGGACTGCCTTCAGGATACATTTGATAGAAGTTTATACATTTAGAAATTGATGCAGTATAGAAGCAATACAATTACACAAAAATATCATTTTACACATTTATTAAAGGGTTTAGATTTGATAGAGTACAGTAGCTGTTAGGTCCTTCCTCTAACAGTTTCGATATTGCAAAACTTTGAAACATTGGAAAATGATTTTAAAATAAAGGAAAAAAATCGTATCTTGCTTGAAGTCCTCACTGTTCTTAAACTTTTGGGAAGGGGGGTGCTATAGCTTGACAACATGAGGAAATTATTTCTCACATTTGTAGTCCAAAAGGGTCACTTTTCCAAGGTCTAATTACACCAATGGTTTTTAAGATCATTATGTAATTCAGGTTCCAATGTAATTAAAGACTGAATATGAAGGAGTAGCAGACATCAACCACATCATATATCATGTTTGTCAAGCTTTTTAGTCAGTAACTAGGCATTCTTTGAGTTGAAAGAAAGAGGCCTAAAAATTCTTAGAACATGCCATTCCTAAGCAAATCATCACCCATAAAGTGCTTTCTACAAGACTAATACATTACTTGCACGAGAAAAAGAATATGTGCTTCTTGGACAATTTAATAAATGTAGCCAGTTTGACCCGCTGCAGATTAAGAAAAAAATCATCCCTTGCTTGGGAAACAAGGAAACACTCAGAGTCTTGAAATGTCTAAGAATCTTTAATTTGTATTTGAGACATTTGAGAAGTATTTGTGGAAAAAAATTCAGGAAAATCATACATGACTATGACAAGAAGATAATTTTATGAAACTCATTCCAGTAACAATAAGTGAGCCTGACAAATCTGGTTTTAAAATGCGGTCACACATAAAGTCAATCTCCAGATGAAAGTCTCCTCTAGGACCACCACTTGTACCTTTCATTTTAAATGAACAGTCAAATTATTTTAAATACAAATCCAGACTTTCTACTACAAAATTGTTCTCCTGTCATAACACGAATCCAATCCACTGTATTGTCTGGTTTGTTGGCACAGAAATGTGGTGTGCTTCCAAAATAAAATAAAATGAACATAAATGAAATGACAATGTTATAATACTAACATGCTTCCAATGTGTGCAATTTGAGCATTTAGATACATAAATGCAACACTGCACAGTAAGACAGTACAATACATGCAAAGGCTTTGCTGCTTAATATTTATTCATTTTTGTCTTCCAAAGGGAATGATAGGATTAGGCAGCAACGGATCTCCCTCTATTTTAACTTTAATCTTACTTAGGACATGTCACGAGATAAATTGCATATTGGAAAAATACAATAATGCTCTTTAAAATGAAAACTGTAGGAACTTAGAAGGCCATACTTCAAGAGCATTGATGCAAAGGCCTTAAGTTTGCAAGACTTGAGCAGGCCTATTCATAACAGAATCTCCTGGTGGGTCTCTCATTTCTTGGGTCCCACTGAACTGAGGCCAACTTGACATCACATAAAGAAAAACAACCAAGTCCTGTTGCAACATGAACAACAATCATTAGCTTCATCTGAGTAGTTTAAAAAATAATATTCTGTATGTTACGCCATAACTGGAAAAATAAATAAAGCATATCGTTAACTCCCTGTGCAGTCCTACGCATGTTTATTCAGAACATAATGGATTCACTCCCAGGTAAGCATGTATAGGACTGCATCTCTGGCTTTACCTAATGAACAACATGTAGCTTCCCTGCCCTAGTGTTTATTCTCCCTTTCATAAAAACAAATTGAGTATCTAAAGACGGACTGTTTTCTTCTCTGGACTGCATTGTTCCTTGCTTGCTAGGTTTTAACCGGAGATTAAATACTACATCTACACTGTTGAATTAATGCAGTTTGATACCGCTATAACTGCCCTAGCTCAATTCTGTGGAATCATGGGAATTGTAGTTTTAAAAGATCTTTAGCCTTCTTTGCCAAAGGGCACTCATGCCCACCAAATTAAAAATACTAGATTTCCATAGTATTGATGGTTAAAGTGGTATCGACCTGTATTTGTCTTAGTAGATGCATCCCGAGACAACGACAAGAGTTGTGATTGCCACATCATTCCTACATTGATTTTTTGTCCCTCACCATGAGGTGGGGCAGACTATGGGTCCCAGTTGTTATGCCAACTGGGCAAAGAAATGAGTAGATGGGCCAGGTATGAAGAAATGCAAGCCAACTCCATATTCTCTTGCTATCTTGCAGCATCTAAGATAGACTGTGAAACCAATGGCTCTCCAAAGGTTGTTGACCATCAGTTTCTATCAGTCCCAGCCAGCATAGCTACTGATGAGGGATACTGGGAGTTGTACTTCATCAATGTTTCTAGAACAAAGATATCCCTTGCTGTGATTTATAGTTTTAAGGGGAATAATTATTGGGTTCAAATGGGAGTGGGAATCATTCAGGGCCACATGCTTCCTACCTATAGGTTCAAATCATGATATTTGACCTTGAAGTCAAATGCAACTGACCTATAAACAGACTATGGTTAAGATCCAAACTGAAGTTATCCATTGGAATTAGAGGCGTCATCTTGACTCAGAAGTACGGAGGAAAGAGAGGTTTATCATATTGTGCAGATAAACTGTCTCTCAGTCAAATGCTCAGGAATACTGTGTTCTTGTCATAGAAGGATCATGCCACTTGGTGGAGCTAAGGACCGGTTTTATTTAAACGTGTTTGAACTTGCAGTTTAGAGTGAAAAAAAAAATACCAACACCACCACATGTTGAAGCATGCATACACACAATGCACATCTATTTCTAGATCAAATGTGTTTGCTTTAGGTTAATGTTCATTTGGACATCCCTGGCAGGAAATGGAAGCACATTAAGGGTCAGAGTAGATCCAAACTACATATTATCTTTAGTACATGAAGCTAATTGGTGAATTTGCTCAGTTTGGTACCATGGGGGTGAACAGATGCTATGGACAGACATTTTTAACAATTTATATAAGGAAAGTATTTCTAGCAACTTCCTAATTCAAATCAAGCAAATAGGGGAAGTCCTCCCCAATTCAGATCAAGATCACAGTGGATGACAAAGGGTTAAAGTTCTCCTTCTCCCTGCCCCCCATATAGGATCTAATCTGGATGAGTTGTTCTGTCTGCACTTATCCTTTAAAGTGAAAACATTACAGCTGTAGCTGCATGCTACATATTAATGTCAACATGTAATTTTGAATAGAAACCAAGTCGCTCCTGATACTAAATAAATATAAAATTGCACATCTGAAACACTATTTGATCACTTTGAATTCTTAGCATTAGAAAATGGATTTCCAGAGCCAGGACATTATACAGATTTAGCTAACTTGATTCTTTGGCATTTTATAGGAAGAACTATAGCATTTAGAAAACTGAGAGGTTAAAATAAAAACATTTAGGGGTATCCTCCATCAAACAGCTCTATGCCAAATCATATAAAATACACTTTGAAGTAGAAATAGCATGCATCTTCCCACCTCATAAAAAGCTTGTCAGAATCTGGTTATGTTTGTGTGCACATTTAGTCAGGTGCGGCCCAGTATCTTCAGACAGCACCTAAATTGTGTCTCCAAACAATTAAAAGAGCCAGAAGGCATCCACTTTTGTTTTAAAGACAGAAGGCCATAAAAACAATACAATCTTGGTTTCCCATCAGAAACAGAGGAGAGATAGAGCTAGTTTGGGAAGGAGTTTGGATGCAGCAACAGATCAAGTCTGATCTTGTGTGCACACTAACCTAGCTTCCCAGCATGGTGGAACATGCTACTTGCTACAGGACCTCCGGCAAGGACCACAGATTCCCAAATGATTCCTACAGAAGGAGGTGGTCTTTTGGATATCTAAGCCCAAAGCTATACTATTTATACCTGCTGAGACAAAACCGGCATCCTAAATTATGGTCAGAAACAAACTGGAATACAATGCAGTTGATGGCATATCATGGTGATTCACTGAGGTCTATCATTGTAACCATAACTTTAAGTGGAAACAGACCTCCACTTTCTGAAAGCAGGCCCTGAAAATGTTTCAAAGAAAGTTGGGAGAAGCCTGTTAAAGGTGTTGAATGGCAGCATAGGAAACCGAAGGACCTCTCACCTTTTCATTCACGTTATTCAAGTGTCCTTTTTTATCCTAATATTATGATTTCTAAGTCTTTTCAGAGTAGGCCGGCACACAAGATTCATTTAGAAAGCAGCAGTAATAAATTGTGCAGCAGTAAGTCAAACACAGTGGACATGGTATATGCCTGTTTGCACCTGACTTTTGTATAATTGGCCATCATGAAGTTGCAAGAGAATAGCATATGCATGCCATTTTTAGCATACATCTCATTTTACCTCCCCAAACTTACACCAAAATTCTCAGAATTACACCAGTACAATGGATGCATTGAGCTTGGAACTATGGTCCAAAAAGCTCTACCTCATTTACATTAGATGTTTTAAATATGTAGTTGATGATTTTGTCATTTATTTTGCTCTTCTCTCTGCTCCCTGCTTGGCATCATTTTGAGCAATCCTACATAAATATGAGTGAAGGAAGATAGATGCTTTTAAACTGTGGTGTTGAAGGAAAATTCTGAGGATGCCTTGGACTGCAAGAAGATCAATCCAGTCCATACTCCAGGAAATAATGCCTGACTTCTCACTGGAGGGAAGGATATTAGAGACACAGATAAAGTACCTTGGCCACATAATGAGAAGACAGGAAAGCTTGGAGAAGATAATGATACTGGGGAAAATGGAAGGAAAAAGGAAGAGGGGCCAACCAAAGGCAAGATGAATTTATTTATTTCGCGCATTTCTACCCCGCCCTTCTCAACCCCCAAGGGGGGACTGAGGGCGGCTTACAAAAGGCACGATTCGATGCCAACACAAACAATAAGATAAAACATATATAAACAGCAATTAAAAACAATTAAAACAATCCATCAATTATACATCATAATCAATAAAACCAATCTAATACTCAACGTTTGCCTGAATGGATATTATCCTTGAAGTGACTGGCTTGATCTTGAAGGAGCTGGGGGTGGCTACGGCTGACAGGGAGCTCTGGCATGGGCTGGTCTCTGAGGTCACGAAGAGTTGACTGAACAAATACACAACCAAAGATATATCAACTCGGAACTATGTCCCTTTAGTTTAGTGCAATGGGACTGACTACCCAGCAGTGTATAAAGCTGCAGGCTCAATTTTCTTTCAAACCACCATTAAAAATCTAGAGTGAGAAAGATGCTATAAATATTTTAAATGACTATAGATTTTCTTTCCAGTAGGAATGCTTTTGTTTAATTAATTGTAATATTATACTTAAGAAACTGTATTGAAGCTTTGGAGGGAAATATTTTAAAAAGCCAATTGATTTGTTTGCCATAATTCAGATAGTTAAATTCAATAAAATCTTAATGGACTTGGAACTAAATAATATTGGTAACAAAAGTGCAGGGAATAGAGGAAGAGTCTCCTGTGAAATTATGTCTTAAGAAGTGGGAAATAGTACAAGATTTTTAGCCACTTCTGCTTTGTTTTCTCTTTTCTTTTTTTGCACTTGTAGAGATAGTCCAGATTGCTTACAAAGGCAGTTTGTTGCCTCCTAGCAGGAGGAGGAGGTTGCCTTTGGGTTCAGACTAGGCTGTTTATTGTCTCTGTGAATGGCTCAGCTCTGGCACAAGATCAATGAAGTTGCTTTACTGCCAGAGAAAGTTGTCAGTGATCACAAATCTTTGTGCCTCTTGTTCATATAACTTTGCTCCAAGCGGCACCTTCAAGCTGCAAGCTGCTGTGAAAGTTAGAGATAGATTCCAATTACAAAGGCACGGGAGGCACACACCCATTTTGGCTGGCTGAAAGGCTGACTTCAGCAGCATGCAAAAGGCCCTCTGGCCATTGAAATAATACCCTTCAAGAAAAAGTTTTATTTTTGCAGTGGTAAAGAAATGGGGGCTAGAATATAACTGTATCTATTGGGAAAAAATGTAGCAGGAAATTGAACATACGGCATTAGTATTAGTTGCTCTGTCCAGAAGTGCTATGAATCACTAACTCCCAGGCTGGTCCTACTATTAAGCATAATGAGGCAACCACCTCAGGGGCCAGAAACTGAGGGACAACAAAAGGCAGTCTCCCAGCCCTCCTCCACTATTGGATGCCATAGCTTCTTCTTAAGTAGCTTATTCCCTTCAGAAGTGCTGGAGGACCCTATGTCATTCCCAGTAAGATTGAACTATTTGTTTATTTATCGTATCAGAAGCAAATCAAGGGTACAGTTGCAATGTATTTAAAAAACACAAAGTTTAAAAACTTGGCATTATATTAAATGTCCTTTGACCATGACATGGGAGAAGCCTCCCTGCAAGATTGCAATACATCCGGGCGTCCCCTGGGCAATGTGTTTGGAGACGGCTGATTCTCTCACACCAGAAGCAACGAGAAGTAATTTACAACCCGAAGATTCAACTGAGAGTCTACAATGTACAATGAAAAGTATTACAATCTTGTCTTTTGCCTCATAAAGCTAAATGTCTTGGGCTGAACCTGATATGTCATATAACAGTAGAAAATATGGCCTTGATTCCCCTTTTATCAAACTAACCAATGGCAAGTGACAAAGTAGAATTTTGGAAAAGGGTGTTAAGCTGTGAAATTGCTACTTAAGGCAATGTCAAGCAATCACGCATCGGTCCTACACATTAAAGACAGTGATGTGAGATGGAAGACTTGTCATGGTGGATGTGGACCTCATTTATTGACGTTCTTTCCTCTTACCATCACAAGTGGCCATGAAGGCACTGCGGCTGCATGCTTAGCTAATCAGGAAATGTTGCAAGAAAACAACCTGCAGACACACAAGTTTGGATAATAATTTCATTCCAGTTCAAAACCCGCTTCTAGACCAGCTTCACAACTTCATCTTTTGTCTGCATGACATCACCTATTGTCAAATTTTAGAGAAGAACAGAGCAGGTTATTCCTGCCACTCCCACAGACATGGAGTAATTTAAAAAGTAGCTGTTGTGTAAAAGACGGGTGGATAGGGTTCGGGCAGCCTTGCTGCTAACAGCTTTCTCCACCTTTCTGCTAGAACAGTAGTTCTCAACCTTCCTAATTTTGCAATCCCTTAATACAGTTCCTCAGGTTGTGGTGACCCCCAACGATAAAGTTATTTTTGTTGCTACTTAATAACTGTGATTTTGCTACTGTTATGAATTGTAATGTAAATATCTGATATGCAGGATGTATTTTCATTCACTGGACCAAATTTGGCACAATTACCCAATGCGCCCAAATTTAAATACTGGTGGGGTTGGGGGGGATTGATTTTGTCATTTGGGAGTTGTAGTTGCTGGGATTTATAGTTCACATACAATCAAAGAGCATTCTGAACTCCACCAATGATGGAATTGAACCTATCTTGGCCCACAGAACCCCCCTTGACTAAGAGAAAATACTGAAAGGGTCTGCTGGGCATTGTCCTTGGGTTTTGGAGTTGTAATTCACCTACATCCAGAGAGCACTGTGGACTCAAACAATGATGGATTTGGACCAAACTTGGCACGAATACTCAACATGCCCAAATGTGAATACTGGGGGATTTTGGGGGAAATTGATCTTGACATTTTGGATTTGTAGTTGCTAGAATTTATAGTGCACCTACAATCAAAGAGTACTCTGAACCCAGCCCACAATGGATCTGCACCAAACTTGGCACACTACCTACATGACAAATACTGAATACGGGTGGGGTTGGGGAGGGGCTGTTTTTGAATTCTGGGAGTTGTAGCTCACCAACACCAAAAGGGGAGAGAAGGGCGGGCGGAGAGATATTCAGCCTTCTCTTCAAAAGGGGTTCCTAAGATCATCAGAAGTATGCATTTTCTGATGGTCTTTGGCAACCCCTCTGAAACCTCCCTTACAACCCCTCACCAGGGGCCCCGACCCCCAGGTTGAAAAACACTGTCACTCTTTGTGAAAGTCACTCTTTGTGAATTCTTCAGTTGGTTGAACAGCATGTGAATTACACAATACTTAGGGTCTGAGATCTCCTTCAGCTGTATTTGAACTGGACCAATGAAGTGGCAGAGTTTGTTAAAAGCAAACACCATTATCTATGAGCTCTCCTAGTTGAATGCACAGAGAAGGACGATGATGGTGGTAACAGGATCCCATTTGGCAGGAAGGAGAGCTTTGTGTACATTCTGCAGGTTCAAATGACAGGCATTCTGCCTCTACCTTGCCCTATTTCTGACCTTTTTCCTTTATAGATAAAAATCAGCTTGCCTTAAGGATCGGCCCACCCAACTGTCTCCCCCTTTCCTTGCTTCCTACAATTGCTTCTGTAGAGGATGGAGAGCTGTTCAGATGAGGCTTTGATAGAAGAACAAACTTAGCACACATTTTCCTCAAAAGGGCCAGAGATAGTTGTGCAAGAGAAGAACAGCATACATTCAATCCCATGGCATTGAGATGCTACCGGGAGAAGCAGCATTGCCACGTGTTGAAGGCA
Organism: Anolis sagrei; assembly: GCF_037176765.1. Taxonomy (NCBI): domain Eukaryota; kingdom Metazoa; phylum Chordata; class Lepidosauria; order Squamata; family Anolidae; genus Anolis; species Anolis sagrei. Next base: position 51,237,328 of record NC_090025.1, on the reverse strand, counting down.
TCAAAAGCCTTCAGGTAATCTTTTAGCTGTTGTTGGCCTGTGATTAAGTCAGACCCTGTTCCTGACATAGCGGCATGCCTGTGGTGCATTATTATTCAGTCATTTTCTTCCTTGATCCTTGCCTCCAGTTCAAAATGCTTTTCTTGTGTCCTTGCTAATCATTTGAGGAAACCTCTCACCTGGATTCCTCTATAATAACAGAGGACCGCCAAGCACAATGTTAGAGATCTCATCGAATCAAACCCTATCCTCCCTCCGTACAGGATTTAGAAAACAATTTTAAGGTTCCCCAGAATCAGATGCCTTCAAATGAAACTTTGTCTGTAAATCAAGGCCACTAATGAGCTTTGTTAAATGAATTGGGCTTTAAGCCCAGTTTTTAAGTTGAGCGTTTGGCAACCTCGTCGGTTCTCTTTCAGTTCAAGAGCTCTGTGCTTGGTGAGGCCAATTATTCCCCTCTCCTATCAGAAAACATTTCATGTTTCTCAAGTTGCTGTTTTAAGTTAAGAGCCATTAAAACTGTGAGACACACCCAGGAGGTTCTCTTGCTCTTGACAGCCAGAAAAAGAAGATTGGTTAAGACCACCCTTGGCATCCCAGACAAGGAGCATCTTTCCCATTCCTTGTCTATTAATTCAACTTCCTGATGCAGCACTTGCATCTATGAATACTGAGCACACACAACATGCATACCCGATAATTCAGGGAAGAGATAGCCAGCCACCCCTCGGTTCAATTGCCCTACTTTTCTCCTAGATACAGACTGTGGAAGGGTCCCATCCAGCCCTCACACTACTTTTGCAACTATCTCTGATCACTGATCAGGAATATAAGACTATGGGCCCTTCCATACAGCCATATAACCCAGAATATCAAGGCAGAAAATCCCAAATATCTGCTTTGAATTTGGTTATCTGAGTCCACACTGCCATATAATCCAGTTCAAAGCAGATAATGTGGGATTTTATTCAGCTGTGTGGAAGGGGCCTATGTCAAGCCAAGTAGGTGAACTCTGCTGCTTGGCTGCTGCATGAAACTGAACTCAACTTTGCAGCCAAGAACTCTCTTAAGTGGACCTCGTACTCCAGCTTGAGAGGCTCTTGCATTGAAATGTATTCTTTCATACACATGTACAGGATTTAGCTGTGCTTTCTGTACTGGGGAAAGGAGGTGTAATTTCCCAACTGATAAGAATCTGACCCCACCCATTTTTCTTTGGCTCCTCCCTCAGCCTTGACAGCGATTGGATACCCTGCATCCCTGAGACACTTCCAAAACTGAAATATATGTGTGGGCAAAAGGCCGCTGGCCATGGTGGCTGTGGGAGATTGGAGAATTGTAATCCCAAAAGTTAATTTTTCCAAATCTGAAGTGTTCCTATTGGCAGTTTCTGTAGATAGGTTCTGTAGGTTTGTCCTTGTTGAATTTGTATGTAAGTTGGAGCAGGTACTTTTTTAAAGTGTTAACTCCAGCAATTTTTTTTTTTTACATTTTGGATAGCATAGGGAAGGGTGAACACTCCTGTAATGTTTATTTTGCTGTATGTGCTCCTGTTCAGAAGATTTCACCTCACTTTCTGTTCCTGTAACAATTGGATTTTGAACAATGTGACTTGTTGTGGAAACAAGAATTGGTGATAAAGCTTCAGTCAGACACCTTTTCCCATGATGACTCTTACAAGAGTAAATTTCCCTTCCGAGGGGTAGATTTCCTCTCACTTCCTGTTGTCTTACACCTGTTCGTAACTAAGGACTTCATCTCAAGATGCCTCTCCAAGCGTTTCTATATACTTTCTATACACTTAAAACACCGGGCCCCATGAAGCCCGTCAGATGATGCACGGTTGTCCCATAGATTCCCTGTTTGAGCCTGTTTCTTGAGTGTGTAGAAACACAAGGATTTTAAGGCCACTTTGAAATCAACTCCAGATGGTTCCCTGTGCATAGAGATGGTTTAAAATGACAAACTTTTGGTGCGATGGGAATTGTTTTCTTTTCCCGTGTTCCTTCTGTGTTATGACGTTGTCCTGTAGGTAGTCTTTAAAAGAATCCCATCGCCATTACTCATCTGGCAGCAGACAGAGCAACAAATACTATTATTTATTTATTAATTTATTATATATTGTTCGTAGTGCCATTTCCAGGTTGTTGCAAGATAGGGTGCTTCCGCTATTGAGATGTTTCACTTTTTAAAAAGCAAGGAGAGTGAAAATGAGAGGAACTTCCACTCTCCTGTGTGATGGCAAAGCAAAAGGATGCATCCTATAGAAATCGGAGAAGGGAGTAAGAAAGTTCTCCAGATCCTTTGAAGACAAAGCAATGAAATGCTAAGAAGACAATTTTCCCCGATTCCCCCCACCCTCCAGTGGGATGAAGTCCTAGGAGTCGTATGTAAGAGTGATGTTTGTAACACAATGACTAACTGTATAGCAATGCAGGCTGCAGCTTTTGCAAAAAGTCAAGCAGGACAACCAAACACAACGATGCATAGGAAACAAAGAGAAGGTAACAAGAAGCAAAAGAAGAGGACAAAAATAAAGCAAGCTAGCAGGTAAGAAGCAGAGCTGTGGTAAAAATTCCAGAAAATTAGCTAAAAGAAAGAAAAGCTCAGAGTGAGAGAGGAGGAAAAATGAGTAGGAAAATCACTGACAAAAAGAGAAAGAAGGGTGGATAGAAAAGACTATTGTGCAAGGAGATGAGAAGCATGAATTATAGTGAACTGAACATTTGTATTTCCCACAGAAAACTTGTCAAGCAACCTTGCTGCTGTTTGTTTTCACATAAAAGAGGGGATGATGGGAAAGACTCGCTGAGTCTTGTTTAAGACGTCTCCAATGGTGCCGTCATTAAGGACAAATTCCCACTTACATCTGTAGAACTAACCCAATTCACTCCACCTACATGTCTATGTGTGCATTTTAACATGAATTGTTCTACATTAAACAAAGCACTGAAAGTATACAAAATATCACATTGCCATACAACATTCTGGAACATTCACAAATAAAAACAGTGCTTTGAATTTTCCTTAACTGCTTGGTTTCACATCCTGGAGAACTAGGTCACTAATGGATATGAATTACCATCAACATTTCAGATCTGGGGCCAAGAGAAAATACAGCATGACACCTGTATATCTGGATTTGTATTAATAGTTTCATTTATCCATGTCTAACAAAATATGTAATTTAAAGGCATTTTCTAGGTTCGGCAGCATGACTCTGTGGGCTATTGGGCTAGAGGCCCTTCATTTCAATCGGGTTTGTGGTTATCTATAGTTTGAAGTGCCCACATGAAGTCTGGGAACATGGATGCAAGTGTCGTACTGCATATTAATAGATAAATGGGTACAGAAACTAGAAAATACACTTTGGATGCTATAGCTCTCTGAATCCTTTAGGCAGCATGAATAAGTCTAATGGGTTCTGTGGACTGTAGTCCTATTTTTTTTCCCAAGCATAGGTTGGATATAATATCAGTTAATGATAAGTAGACAACATTTTTTTGTCAGTACCCATAGTCCATCAGAAATAACTTAATGGAGGCTTCTTGCTGGCAAGAGGCAGAGCTGCAGTCCCAGTGGGTGGAGAGCAAGAGCCAAATGTTGGTGGGCCACCTCTTTTGTCCGCCTGTATACACTGATTGTGTGCAGAGATAATTTTCTTTTAAAGGCAAGAATTCCAAGAGATCAGATCTAGAGCCACAGCATCTGAACTCTGCTCAGAATATAAGAAGTGCCAAACAAAAAAAAATACAGCTTCATTTGGGTTGTTGTAGGTTTTTCCGGGCTATATGGCCATGTTCTAGAGGCATTTTCTCCTGACGTTTCGCCTGCATCTATGGCAAGCATCCTCAGAGGTAGTGAGCTTCATTTACTTTAGTTAGTCCCATACAATTTCCAGCATATACAATACATCAGACTCTGCTTTACATATTGCTGTGAAATATATAGAAAAAAAATTGGTTTGATAAAATGGTCTGCATCATAATAGGCTTTAAAAGAAGAAGATTTTGAGTGTGTTCCTATTTGGAAACATGGTCTTCCTCATACTCTTTCTCAACAGCTAATGACTAACAGCTAACGACTAACAGAGCTATCTACTAGTAGTGTGAATAATTTTGTTTTTAATTCATATTTCTGATCAAATTCATTAAATTTGTGCATAGGAATTGCTATTAAAAACATGCAGGAAAGATTGGGGGATTTAGAAACTGAAACACTCACCAGTCATTTCCATTAAGATTCTGTAACATTTGGATGTCTCCCAAGGTCAGTTTAATATTCAGTATAAGCATTAAGCAACTTTGATAAAACTAAGAGAACATAAACTTTTAAAAAACAATCGTTTTTCTTTGGCCCGATCTCCATAAGGAAGGCACTGTGGGCGGGACTAAAGTTAATGGGTGGGAGATTGAGAACACAGCCATCTTAAATGTAGTTTGGGAAGGCGAGGACAAAGTACATAGCCCTTGTAGGTTTTTTGTTTTTTTGAAAAAATGTTGTTTATAAAGAATTTGAAAATCCACCAAAAACCTGTGGATAACTGAATTTTTCTGAAATCTGGTGAGCTAACAGTCTTAAATGTGTTCTACCATTGTAGCAAGTTTCACTCCAATAGCTGTAAAAATGAGAGAGAAGGGAGCCCCTGAATTTTCCCCAATTATAGCAATTTAATTATATGAATACAAAATTACTGTAATGGAATAGTAATGAAATTTTGTTACTCTCGTTATAGTAGCAATTATTTCATAAACTATACTTCAGAAGCACTTTAGGAATGAAGTGCCAGCAACCCCCAGTTTTGTGGTGACTTTTGAACCATTTTTTAACAGATGCCTACTGTCTACATCACCAAAATAATCCATCATATTTTGATTATTCTGCCCTGGTTACACTCCATTAGTTCCACCCTGCCCATGATATACCACACTCAAATTTGAATTGGCACCATTTTTATTTCTCCTCTTCCTCCACAGTGATTTGCCATTGCCTCCTTTCTACTCAGGTATGCCATCGCTGCTTAACTGACCAAACAGTTTCCTGGCAAAGCCCCATTAGGGAAGTCACTTGTTATGACATCAACACATGCCATGCAATCAACAGTGAGAAGGTAGCCCCATTGACTCCTTCATCATTAATCACATGCCATGAAACCATTTTGTCAGGAAGGAAGCAGCAATGGTGGCCCCAAGAGAAAAGGAAAATTCAGTGACCTCCCCCAATCTCTTCCCAGCACAAAAAATAAATAAAGCATACATCCCTTCAAATAGCATTGGACATGTAAAAAGAAATAGTGATGCTGGCCATCCAGCAATATAACCACACTTCTCCCACAAATTTGTACACACATAGCAAAACAAAGCAAAAGACCTGATTTTCCTGGAAAGGATGGTACAAGGACAGAATTTTGAAATATTGCCTTAAAACCTAAAAGAAGTTATTTCACTACTAAAGGGGTTACATATTGTGTGTTAGGATCAAGGCACCTAGGATGTGAGTATGATTTTTTTTTATCAGCGTAGACAAGCTTTTATTCAGAGGAATGACTACCTTTTGCCTTCAAATACAGTACAGTCTCACTTATCTGACATAAACGGGCCGGCAGAACATCAGATAAAAGAAAACGTCAGATAATTCAGAGTCTCCTACTGTTACCCGTCCGACGTGGCACTAGACACCTAGATACTAACAACAGGGACTCAAAGGGTTGAGGCAAAGCAACGCCTCGGGGATAGAGCAGTCCAGCAGAAAGTGCCCGGATGCAGAGGAGAAGCGTGGAAATAATAGAAGGAAGGAGGGAGGGTGCTTCAGCTTCTGGTCCTGCCTCTTTTCCCCCTTTCTTCCCTCCTCCTCCTCCTCCTCCTCCTCCTCCTTGTCTTGAACTTTTCACTTATTAGGAATGGAGAGAGAGTTGGGGAGCGTTCCCTTAATTGAAGGGGAAATTCTGGAGGAAAAGGGGGATTTGGATAAGAGTGTCAGATAAGACGGAATGTTGGATAACTGTAGGTGGGATAACCGAGACTCTACTGTACTATGAAAGTGCTACACACACACAGGAAATGGAAAAGCAAATGGGAATGGGTCATCAGGTTTAGTTAATCATAAACTAAATATCTGCTTTAACTGAATTTGCAACAAAATTGGGAAATTTTAAGTAACTGTGCTATTTTTAAATTGGTATTTATATTTACTTACATTTTTATCCTAAAAGCATTACCAGAGTAACGGTGGAAAATCCCATCCATTTTTAATTCCCTTTTATAATTTCAGCTCTTTGCCATCCTTTTTTTTACTTTATGCAAAAGTTCCAATATTAAGAGTTTGAAGACTATGGGCCCTTCCACACAGCCATATAACCCTGAATATCAAGGCAGAAAATCCCACAACATTTGAGTCCACACTGCCATATATTCCAGCTCAAAGCAGATAATATGGGATTTTATTCAGCTGTGAGGAAGGGGCCTCAATTGCTAGATATACAAGGAGACTCTATATGTCCTATCTGATACAGAGCACCTTAAAATCCACCTTCTATGTTGTCCTTGTCTCTTATGATTGAATTTGCAATTCCCTGAGTGATTTCTTTAAAAATGCAAAAAGGAGTTTTTGGAAAAAATCCAAGAGAATTGTGCTTTGAATAAATGTAGCTGGATAATGTAAAATTCATTGCCTCAATCAGAATTAATTAACTTAATTCTTGATAAATGTTAATGCTGAATTTCCAACCACTTTTCTTAAATATAAATTAAATTGAATTGCTCCATTTGACTGGCAAATTTCCATCTTAGTTTGTCACTTAAGATTCGACAATGCATAAGGTTTCTGTTGCTGCCTCTTTCCCATACACAACGGCTCAAGGTTTGCAATGCAACAGCACCCCATTTAAGCATCCCTCTCCAGACAATTATGTAAGCGCGGTTTTGTAATTGCCGCCATGTTTCTGGCCTCTTGCCATTCTGTCATTCTTTATATGTGGCTTAAGACAGTCCATCAAGCTGCAGATTCAGCATTACTCATCACCTTCTGAATTGAATCTACACAAGCTTTGCTGAAGCACATGTTTGTAGATTGGATAATGGGAGATGCATTCAGTCCCTGCACAAACTCATGATGAGACTGGCAGGATAATGCCTGATAATCTCTATATATGATTCTTTTAAAAAAGAAAATGTCAAGTACTTAAAATTACAGAAAGAGGATAAATTCCTATTGTGTTTTCAAGGTTCAAGGCTCAAGAATTAGAAGGGAAAAATAAAGTTTTGCCAGATACTGTGTTCCTCAATTCCTTGGAACTATTGAAAGATTCTGGTCATACCAAATGAGAAGTCACAAACCTCTTGGTGAGGGATGGAAAAGATACTTTTGTCAATGAATTTATTCAGTTTAGTCTACAACCCTATGTATTTGTAAGGAATGCATGTAATTTTTCAGTTATCATGAGGAATCCATAAGTATCAGTGTAATAACATTCCTTTAAAAATATAAATAAGGAAATGTATGAATAAAAATGTGTTCCCAACATTATGCATTGTCAAATATAAGTAAAGTGACAGAGTTCTATTATAGTTGGATTATGTCTGTGTATCTTCAATTCACTTCGAGACCAGTAGTTTCAACCTTTTTTTTTGACCAGGGACCACTATGACCAGGGACCACTCTCCAACATTAGTACCAAAAGGGTAATGAATCAGTTTTGGTCAACTTTAGATTCGGTTTGGTTATTTGGGGTGCTGATTCAGAAAATTGCATTGGATAGACCACATCAGTTCTAGTTTCTGATACAGAACACATGCCATCCAGTAGTCACCATCTGCGCACCCACAGAAAATCATATTTAATCAACCTTGGCACTATGAGAGGGTTTTGTGAGACCAGTTGTTCTCGTAGCAATGGTGTAGTAATGGTGAGGCCACGGACCATATTTTAGTTCTTGTAGACCACTTGTAGTCCACGGACCACAGGTTGGGAACCACTGCTCTAGACTAATGCTGACCCCATGAATTTCATAGGGTTTTCTTAAGCAATGAACACTTGGAGGTGGGTTTTGATAGTTCCTTCCTCTGAAATATAGTCTGCTAATCATTGCTGGTCTCTTATCCATGGCTGATCCCACAGTTAAAGATCAGGTGACATCTGGTGTCTTTAAGGGCATTGAAGTCTACTGATGACATCACTCAGGTCCCTTCTACACTGCCATATAATCTGGATTATTAAAATAGACAGCCCACATTATCTGGATTATATGAGTTTACACTGCCATATAATCATTCAAATCAGATAATTTGGATTTTATATGGCAGTGTAGAAGGAGCCTTAGCATGAACTGAGTCAGGCAGCAATCCAACCAAAGGATTTCCAAGGCACTGTATATCAGGGAGCTGGGAGATGCTAACTGCAGTGCTCTCCCATTTGAATTGTGCATTGAAAAGCAGGTGGAGAGACCTGCCGGTGTCCTGCTACAACTGCTTCTCTCAATGCACCCTGTAATCAGAAAAATGCTACAGATGTCACTACCTGGTACCCGGATCTGCAGTAGTATAGGAGCCCCTCAGCTGTTAATACTGCCTGGTTGAAACTCTGAGTCACGTGTGGCCATTAATGGCCATAAACATGAACCCCAAAAGTTGCAAAATTTTAAATCTCATTTATGGTCCCCCAATAATTATATCAGATGCTAGTGCTGTATATTTGGAAAAGGTCTGTATATTTATAAGTACATGAAGGAGGACTCATGCAAGAAGAAGAAAAATCTCACAACCCAATGTTTACATTCCTATTCTTGACACTTCAGAGTTTCCTTTATGTATATGTGTTTAATAGTAACCCTTACTGATCACCCCGGATATTACTCGCAAGTAAACATAAAAAAGTACACTTGAAGGAGCTGCGGTGGCGATGGCTGACAGGGAGCTCCATGAAGTCCCAAAGAGTCAGGAACGACTGAACGAATAATAATAATAACCATCATCACCATCTTTATTTGTACCCCGCTACCCCGCTTTATTTGTAACCCTTACCTATCACCCCGGATATTACTCGCAAGTAAACATATAAGAAAGTACACTTGAAGGAGCTGTGGTGGCGATGGCTGACAGGGAGCTCCATGAGGTCACAAAGAGTCAGGAACGACTGAACGAATAATAATAATAATAATCATCATCATCATCATCATCATCATCTTTATTTGTACCCCGCTACCATCTCCCCAAGGGACTCGGTGCGGCTTACATGAGGCCAAGCTCGAAATACATCAATAAACAAAACATCAATAACACACTAAACAACACACTAAAATGCCCCTTTCTATGAAGCGAGTTGAGAAGGTGAAGGGTAAAGAAGAATGGAGTTGAGCGGGGACAGTTAAAGCTAGTTGGAACACAACCAAAGTGTTTAGAAGATTGAGATGAAGCTGTATAAAGTCAAAGATAGAAAAATTACAAAAAACACACAACTCAGATCATTTTAGTAGGTGAAAAACATTCCCTGGTGATGTGGTCATGTCAGAAGGGAAGAAAGAACAGTACCAGAAGTATATTTTCTGTTGAAAGGCAGAACTTGGTATGCCACACCACCAATCTTGGGGCCCTAAACAAGCTTGCCACCAACATATACATGGAAGGAAATGCTATTTAATCACCAGTATGGTATAAATGGCCTTAAAACCTAAAGGTACTAAATCCCATCTGATCTTGGATGTGAAGCAAGATTAGAATAGAAGACCACCAACACATCCGTGGTGCTATTGGCTGTATTCCAGGGAAAGGCTTCCATAAGAAAACCTAATAAAAATAATGGGGTCACCATAAGTCGACAGGTGACTCGAAGGCACATACAGACATAGCTTGAAGTAAGATTCAGTTGCTACTCTAACTGACTTCTCTATGTCCCATCTTGTTCTTTGCCTCAGGCAGCAACAGGTCTTAGGTTGGCCCTGCATAACTCTGATGCTCTACAAATCCTGAGCAAAGCTCAAGAATCAACATGCCATCTCCAACCTGTCTTCAGTTTATCCCTCCTTAGCTTTAATTGTAGTAAAATGATGCTAACGCCATAGTTTAGCATTACATGTGCATCAGTGCCAATCCCATTCAACGCCAACTAGAATCACCCTTGTAATTAGAATACTTTTTAAAAGCTCTTTTGTTGAAAATTAGAACTCCAAATAACAAGGTAAATGTAATATCTGCACCACCAGACAGAGTACAAACTAAAATGAAAAAACATTTGGCTTTCACCAGTTTGGCAATGCATATATAATGCTTAAGGCAAACAAAGGAATTTATGCTGAAAGGAAAGGAAAGAACTACAAGGTATGCATGATCCCATGTTTGACTTCCAGGTCCTTAGAAACCACTGAAAAACAATCACTATTATGTCTCTTTTTTAACCTTGAAGAAAAAGGCGACCCAGAAGAACGTTTGAGGGATGATCAGAATGAATTAAATAGAACTGATCCAAGATACCTGATTACAGAAGTAAATCATGCTAGCATAATTCCAAAGGCAAGCCATGGCACAAGATATTGAAAATTCTCCAAGCATCCTTGATCATCCATTGATTTTGGTATTCACAGTGGGTCCTGGGACCCAACTCTAGGCAGGTTTGCACAACACGAGACCCTCCAGGTGTTTTGGACTTCAGCTCCCAGAAGTCTTAGATTTTGTTCATTTATATAAAATGTTCTTATTTATACATTGCCTTTCAACAAGGTTCTCAAGGTAGCTGAAGCATAATAGTCTTAAATCTATTGACATTACTAGGACTTCTATGCAAAAGATTTGTTGGATGAGGGAATTCTGTCTTTAATTTGTTTCTGTGATAACATGCACAGTTATGAAGAAATATATATTTTACTGCTATTTAATTAATATGCTATAAGTCATCGCAAAATGCCCACAAAGAAGGATAGCATTAATATCCTATATTCACAATCCATAATTTATTCCATGACAGATTTTGTACAAATTGATGGAATTAAGCAACTAGCATAAAATTAGAATCTGCAAATTGATTGCAACTATTGGACAAAAAAGTTCTATGAACATTCCTTTCATGAAGGACCAATTTCGGATGACTACATATCTTTGTGTAATTTTAGACTCCTTCCCCCAGGCTCCTTGCTTCATTTCCCTTTCAAGTAGAAAGGAGATGATGATGTTGGCTTTTGAGAGTTCCTTGGAAAAGTGGGGGAGTGGACGTGACAGATTCTTGACATTTGCACTTGAAGGCATTGTATGTGTGTTTAAATGACTAATACTTTGGTCACAAACAGATACTTTCTTAACCATGCAGACAATTTGTTGTTTTAGGGCAGTTAAGTTGTAGCCATACACAAGAGCTATTTCATTTACTGTGTGAGATTTACAAGAGGGCCTTTCCTGCAAGTTTAAGTAAAGGTAAAGGTTCCTCCAGACATTAATCCCCCTGACTGACTCTGGGGGTTGATGCTCATCTCCATTTCTAAGCCGAAGAGCCAGCATTGTCCGTAGACACCTCCAAGTTCATGTGACCAGCATGACTGCATGGAGTGCCATTACCTTCCCACAGAAGTGGTACCTATTGATCTATTCACATATGCAATAGCTGGGGCTAACAAAAGTTCACCCCGCTCCCTGGATTTGAACTGCCAACCTTTCAGTCAGCAATTTCAGCAGCTCAGCAGTTTAACCCACTGCATCACCAAGAGGTTTACACTTCCCAAATCGCCAAAACCCAGGACCCCATCAGTTTTACTTCCTGTCACTTGAATAACCAGTGAAACTTCAAAACCTTGAATGATGTATTTTCTACATTTTGGTTGGCATTTTGGTCGACTCTTTTGTGGCTTTTGGATTTTGTTAATATTACATGTACACAATATACTTGTAACAGATTGAGTTTAATTATCTCCTGCCATAATTGTTTTGTTACTGAACAAGTTATTGTGGACTTTGGAAGGGAAATGGGAACAATAATGATGTATTAGTTAATATAAGCTGTTGGGGGGGGGTTAATTACTGACTTTATATGCATAACAATGGAAAATATTTCAACGCCAGACCCCCGCAACACTTTCCGTTGAGATTTGATTGATAAGAAGGTGAAATGTAAAGGAAACAATTCCATGCATCTGGTTAAGATAAGTTCTCAGGAAGGCTATGATCTCAGGCTAAACAAACAGGCAAAACTAACTATGGATCCTGACAGCTCCCTCTGTACAAACAAGGGCAGCGGGTGCAGCGCGAGGTGTGCCAAATGGGGAACCCATCTGAGTCATGCAGAGGCTATTATTCCATCAAGAACTCAGCAGATACTGGGCTGATAGAATCGGCATGGGAGAGTACCATGTTCTCTTACATAACTTGGTTGGGGTTAACACATTAAATCATGCTGCCATTTGTCTGTATTACTCATTATTTACTGGCCACATAAGAAAGGGAATAAGGATCACTACAAGCGGGCTCCAAACCAGCAGGCACACTTCACTGGCATGTCCTTAACGAAGGCAAACCACCTTATTCCATCCCAGAAACTCAAAGGGAAACTGGAAAGATAAATTCATAAGCAGTCTCTGGATGTTACTGTTGTTGCATGCCTAAGGCAGTGTTTCTCAACCTTCCTAATGACACAACCCCTTAATACAGTTCTTCATGTTGTGGTGACCTCCAACCATAAAATTATTTTTGTTGCTACTTCATAACTGTAATTTTGCTACTGTTCTGAATTGTAATGTAAATATCTGATATGCAGAATGTATTTTCATTCACTGGACTAAATTTGGCACAACTACCCAATATAGCCAAATTTGAATGCTGGTGGGGTTTGGGGAGGGGGATTGATTTTGTCATTTGGGAGTTGAAGTTGCTGGGATTTATAGTTCACTTACAATCAAAGAGCATTCTGAACTCCACTAATGATGGAATTGAACCAAACTTAGCACACAGAACTCCCATGACCCACAGAAAATACTGGAAAAGTTTGGTGGCCATTGACCTTGAGTTTTGGAGTTGTAGTTCACCTACATCCAGAGAGCACTGTGGACTCAAACAATGATAGAGCTGGACCAAACTTGGCATGAATATGTATTGTTGAAGGCTTTCATGGCCGGAATCACTAGATTCTTGTAAGTTTTTTGGGCTGTATGGCCATGTTCCAGAAGCAGAAGGAGATAATGCTTCTGGAACATGGCCATAAAGCCCAAAAAAACTTACAGCAACCTTGGGACAAATACTCAATATGGTCAAATGTGAACACTGATGGAGTTTGGAGAAAATAGAATTTGACACTTGGGACTTGTAGTTGCTGATATTTATAGTTCACCTACAATCAAAGAGCATTGTGAACACCACCAACGATAAAGTTGGGCCAAACTTCAGACAAAGAGCCCCCATGCCATGAAGGGACTCACTGGCACAAGTATTCTCCAGTGTTGCATGCTCTCCCTCGCATGCACATGGGCTCCATGCTGCCACCACCAACGTGAACACCCCCAATGATGAACACTACCAACGATAAAGTTGGGCCAAACTTCAGACAAAGAGCCCCCATGCCTTGAAGAGACTCACGGGCGCAAGTCTTCCTCCAGTGTTGCATGCTCTCCCTCGCATGCACATGGGCTCCATGCTGCCATGCACCGAGCACACCTGCTCTCCCCTCCCTGCTTGGAGGCTCAGAAATAGTCCTCCCCTTGGCTGAGAGGCCGGCCAGTCACAGCAGAGGAGAGCTTTAGGTAGGAGGATTCACTGTCTGTTTCCGAAAAGGAAAAGAAGGACAGGCGGACAGATCTTCAGCCCTCTCTGCCTAAGGGGTTCTTAAGACCATCTGAAATATGTTTTCTGATGGTCTTTGGTGACCCCTCTGAATCCCCTTCATGACCCCGTACCCCCAGGTTGAGAAACTCTGGGTTAAACCCTTGTGCCAGCAGGACTGCTGACCGACAGCTTGGTGGTTTGAATCCGGGGAGCGGAGTGAGCTTACATCTCAGCTCTAGCTGCTATTGTTGTTGTATGCCTAAGGCATCATGCTTTACGGGGGAAATTGGTTGTGGGGTGCCTTTGTCTTCCTCTGAGGTTGAGAGAGTGTGACCAGCCCAAGTGGGTTTCCATAGCTGAGCGGGGATTCAAACCATAATCATAGTTCGATCATAGCTCAAATCACTACGCCTCACTGACTTTGGAAGGTAGTACAGTCAAACTGTTCATCTATACCAGATATATGAATCATTCAGCCTTTCATTTGCTGTTGGATTGCAACTTTAGCATTCCTCACTATTGGCTGTTTTGGTTTGAGCCAGTTTATGACAGAAAATCCAAGTGACTAAATATGCATTAATGTAAGGATTCCAAAATCATCAGGGATTTTTGTCAGGTATAACAATGGTTTGCTTGGATACATGTATAAAAGAATTCACACTACTGCCCTGTTATAATGGTGTATTTTTAGCACTTGCCTCTTATAACACTCTGAACCCGTGACCTATTTTGTTTTATGATGACAATGGGAGAACAAATAAAGGAACAATTTCATGCCTGGGAAGCAACATTCTCAGAACAAAACTTAAATCTATGTTAAAGACAAGTGCACTCTCGGATCAAGTTCATAAAGCCAGATAAAGGACTAGATGCCAGGCACAGAGGAGCGGAAATGACAAGACGGCAATTCCATGGCGTAGGAGGGGGTGGGAAGAAATGGGAAGTTGTCCCCGTCTTTCTTTGCAAGCGAAGCAGACACTACATGAGCTGTCTCCCCACTTGAGGAAACAATGTATTCTTTCATAAGATGCAGGTGTTTGATGGCTTAAAGAAAAGGCACATTGTGAACGAAGAAAGACAGTGGTGGCTACATCGCTAAGAAGCCCTCCAGTCCCACATAGAAGAGCATGTTGCAGAGAATATTGCTGCTTGCTTGAATTATCACTGAAAGCTCCTCTCTTTCTTCCCGCTCCTCCGCTGGAATGAATGCAAGCATAAAAGAAGAATGAAATAGGATGTGACCAGCATATATGCCACCGGCTACTTACGTAATTGGGACAAGGGTTACTCTTAGAGCAATTCTCAAAGCAGGAGTCCTTGAACAAGCAGGGGTCTCCAAGCAGTAATGCAAGCAAAAAGGACTGCCTGCCAGATTTACACTTGATCTAGGGGACCTTTAAATATCCAGAAAATAGATGGCAAGAACTCTTTCGTCTCCATTCCAAAGTTACAAACCGAAGGAAATAAGGCTGCTGAAATATCAAGCCCCTGAAAACTTAAGAATTTTTTGTCCATCAGCCCTGTAAATTGCCAGTCCTTGACTGTTGCACTAAACATTCACATTCTAAACCCAGAATCAAAAAGAGTAGAGATGGAAATGGTGTGCTTTGCCATCGTTTTTATTCCTGCCTTAGATTTTTTTTCCATGTCAGGAGTGACTTGACAAACTGCAAGTTGCTTCTGGTGTGAGAGAATTGGCCGTCTGCAAGGACATTGCCCAGGGGTCGCCATGATGTTTCAATGTTTTGCCATCCTTGTGGGAGGCTTCTCTCATGTCCCCACATGGGGAGCTGGAGCTGACACAAGTAGCTCATCCACACTCTCCCTGGATTCGAACCTCCAACTTGTCCATCTTCAGTCCTGCTGGCACAAGGGTTTAAACCATTGTGCCACCGGGGGCTCTTGCCTTAGATAATAAATGCATACATTGTCAAGGCAGTGTCCCATTTTTCTTTCCCAACAATGGGTCATCTTCTAGTTTGCCACATAGAGTCTGGTTCACCTTTCAGATTTTGCATTTTTTACCACTTCTCTTTACTAACTAGAGACAGTCCTTGAGTTACAAAACATCTGACTTGCAAATGAGTCTTATGACCTTGGCATATGGCTGCTGGAATCACCACATATTGTTGAGGGGTGTCGGGAACCCAGTACCCTACATCCTGAATCGCCCAGCTTCTGATTCAGATAATCCCATTGAGAAAAGTGTCAACCACATGGCTTCCTCCCATTGCTTTCTATTGCAACATGGAAAGCCTCCCGTGTGGCCACATTGGTGGCTTGCACCAGCTCTGCCATACATTACCCACTGAGCCCTGTGGGTGTCGTTTAATGGGAGCTGGTGGGCTCCTTGGATGACCAGGGCTTAACCAGCATATGCCACTGATTTTTGACCTTTGATAGTTAAGAACGAGGCTGAGACAACAGGAATTGAGAGAAATCCACTTCTCAGAAGGCAAATTCACTCCTGGAAGAGTTATCATGGGGGAAAAGTGTATCCCTTGTTAGAGCAGATGCATTGAATCAGTGAATTTTTCTGAAGTGCTATCTTATCAAGTCCTCATTGATTCTAGGAGTCTACTCTAGTTGAGACTCTTAATAATTCAATTTAGATCAATGAGTCTAAGCTTATGCTGGGAAAGACTGAGGTCAGTTTATGAAGAAGTTGCCTATCAGTCCTGAGCAAGTCATGTAATTCTGGAACAGTTGAATTCAGGCACCTGGCTACTTAGAGCCCATTCAGACATTACCATTATCCCAGGAGCTCCCACAGTTCCCTGTGAATGCAGAAACAATAGCTGCAAACAGCAAAACATGCAAGATTTTCAGGTGTGGGAATATCCTGGTTCTGAGCCAAAAATCTGCATCTTCTAATATCTGTCTGTATGTCCCTGCACTTGGAAGTCACAGGATTTTTAATCTGGGTTCCTTCCTGAGTTTTAGATGTTTGTTACTGATTGGTTGGTTCCTGAAAAGAAAGTGACAGTTGGGTAGAATGCGAAAACTTTGTTTGTGTGCCAGAAACTTCATGAAATGTGTGGAGGACACATTTTCTCTGGCCAGGACAAAGTTGTGCCCCCCTAGTCAATGCTGTACATCTTTTCATAATAAGAGCAATCAGGAACAATACCTTGTCTGTACAGATGGCCCTGCAGCTTATATAACCCAGGAACAATGATTTACATCTTCAGATGTTAATCTCTGATTTTTTTTTTAAAAAAAAAACCAACCAAAATGTCCAGTGGAAGTTCTGTGGTGGTCATCTTGGGGGCTGCGAAATCCCGCAACAAAGTGTGGATGACGGAGGCAGAAATTCTAGGACCAATAGATCTGTATCTGGACATCTTCTCAGGTCCCAGGTTTTTTCGCCCCTGACTAAAGCCTGTGATTTGGTGATGTATGGAACCAAAACTTAGATGGTCTCACCAATAAGGTTCTTGAACTTATTTCACATATGTAGTAAGTTGGAGAACACATACTTTCCAACTATGCCAATATTGCAGAGACAGTTCCAGTTGCTTCCCTATTATCCCACTTTTTCAAATGCTTTTGAAACTCATCTCATCCAACTTACCCACTTTGTGCTCTGCTTACTGGATCAAACTGAGTTCAAAGTGCAAAAGTAGTTTGTATTCCATTCAGTGAATGAAGAAAATAGACAGAATTGTACCCTTCCCAACAGGCTCTTGCTCATTAATACTTTTACCACCGTGACAGCAATCTGATATTTTTTAGCTATATATCCCAATTATTCATCTGTGAAATAGTTGAGAGCATGGAAAAAAGAAAGAGAGCTGGGCATAAGGAAGATAAAGCAAGAAGAGAGCTGCATAGGAAGTTGCCTTACACCAATTCTCATCTAGCCAGTATGCCCAAATCGGCTGGCAAAAATTCACCTTTCAGAGGCCTTTCCTATCCCTATCTGGAGATCCTTGCAGTGACTGGACCTAAATTTTTCCCTATGCAAAATCTTCTGCTCTAGGTTTGTTAGAGTGCTCAAAGTTGCCGTTTACCTGGTTTGGAGGAAAAGGTTGGTGATATGTGTGGCCTTTATATTGTTATGACATTCCTATCATGGCAATGCTGGCTAGACATACTACTTCTTCACACTAGATTAAAATCAACTTAAAATCCGGTTTCTGCCACCTGCAGAATTCTGGGGTTTGTAGTTTAGTGAGGCTGTTAAAGGTTCTGCAGGAGGCAGAAACCAGATTTTAAGTGGATTTTTTCTCTAGTGTGATGTTGGTATTGCAAACTGGTCACCCAAAACATAATCCAAATTGATTACACAGAGACATAGAACCTGGCAAAAATATGCCATAATTGGCACTATTAATAATGTCAAGCTGGCCCAGTTTGTTAACACCATTCAATCCTTTAAAAAGCCCGATTCTAGTCTCTCTGTCAAGTTGCTTTCTTTCCTCAGGACACTGACCTGTTTATCTTATATCATCTTCCTTGCCCCACCCTATTTCAGCCTCAAGCCTAATTGTTGAGAGTTAAACCATTAGCAGCAGTAAATTAATAGGACCCTTAATTTCTCTGCTGTTTTAGATGTGCCTTTGCCAGAGGAAAAGCTTAAAACAGAATTTCCAGAAGTGTGAAGCTTTTGGCAGAGATGTAGAACTCAGATATATTTTATTAAAATCCCAGCAGCTGTGAAGCTCTTCAACCTAAGCAAATTAGAATGCTTATTAGATTATGTTGTCAGTGGAGATTTTTTCTTGCATGTCCTCGAAAAGCCATCTCTGCCTTGTTCATTACCAAAGGAGCTGAGACAGCAAAAAAGAACAAACGCAAGAAAATGTTGTAACCTGTATCTGAAGGAACAAGTGTATAAGCAATTAATTCCATTCCCCTGCATGGCTTCAAACTCGTCCAACTTTTCCCTCCATGGCCAATTATTCATGAAAGAATTACTCTACATGGATGAGTGAAAAATCAACCCAAAGAAATTAAGACAGTGATTTAAAAGTGATTAGCACAGATGTGCATTATCTGAACCACAAGTGTTCCAGAGCTTTTTGGCCAGAGAAGGGATCTACTCCTAATGCTGGCAGTTATTACTGGCACCAGTTCAGCAGACTCTGGTTCAGTGGTTTACTCACTCAGCTATAAAGCAGGAGCACTGTTTTTTTAATTCCTGACAGTCCGACTAAAATCCATGGTGGGAATCATGTGACCCTCTGGATGTCGTTGGACTGCAGTCATCTACTCACTGGACTGATTCACATTTTACAAATATAGCACTATTTTCCATTTCAACTGCCATGGCGACATCCTGTGGGATCTTGGAATTCATGGTTTATAATTCCCTGAAAAATCAAAATGCTCCTTCATGAACTATCAGTTCCAAGAATCCATAGGATGTTTCTATGATCATTAAGGTGAACTATAGCAATATAGCAGTGTAGTTTGGATGGGCCCATTGGTTACACGATACAAGCCCATTGGTTAAACTAGAGCAGTGGTTCCCAACCTTTGGTCCTCCAGTTGTCTTGGATGTCAACTCCCAGAAATCCCAGTCAGCTTACCAGCTGTTAGGAATTGTGGGAGCTGAAGTCCAAAACACCTGGAGGTCCAAAGTTTGGGAACCACTGAACTAGAGGTTCATAAAGTTGCTCTGCATAAACATCTGGGGCACCTTATTTCTGCTGTAAATTTACAAGTTAATATCTTCTCATGGAACTGCATCAGCATTCTGGGAGGTTTCAGAGGGAGCCAACATAGTGTAGTGGTTTGAGTTGAATTATATACGAGACTGGAAAACAGGATTGGAATCCCTACATGTCCATGGACACTGTCTTTGGAGAAGTCACGCTGTTTCAGACTCAAAAGAAGACAATGGCAAGCCTCTTCTGAACAAATATTGTCAAGAAAAACTGTAATAGGTTCACTTTAGTATCTCATAGGTCAGAAATTACTTGAAGTCACACAGCAATAACAACAACAATAATATAACAATAAAACTATTTTTAGACCACCCTCTCTCCCCGAAGGGACTCAGAGTGGTTTACACACACAAAAAGGCAATTATTTTATGTCTCAGATGAGTACAAAAGTATCAAAATAATACACAATAAAGCAAAAGTAATAACAGTGAGCTTACGATGAAGAATTAAGCATTGTGATGAAAAATAAAGCAAAACAAGACAATAAGACATAGTTAACTAAAACATAAGTAAACATTACAACAAATACTCTAAAAGCAATTTAAAATACAGTTACGTTAAAAATGGTGGGCACCGGTGTTCATTTGAAATGTAACATGGCAGCCATATAATACAAAAAGGACTAGCCAGCATTTCAATTAGTTCAAGTGTCTTAGACCACCTCCTCTCCATATGCTAAAGTGCATCTGTGCATTTTTAGAAGTTTCTTAAAGGAGAGGAGGATGGGGGTCATTTTAGAAAGGGAATTCCAGAGACAGGGAGTTATCACGGAGAAGACCCCCTCTCTCGTTCCCACCAAATAAGTGAAGCAGGCTATTCCTTCCCTGAGCAATTGCCCAAAGGCTCAGCCAAAATGCTCCGTTTCAGTTCAAATTGCGGACGCAGATGAGTCAGGAAAGACGGCCAACAGGGTTCAACAAGAATATCAGAGTTTATTTATAGCAGCTGCTAGTGGCTTTTCGACACAACAAATGGCGTCTCTGGAAAAGCCCCCGAGCATCAAAGGTAGTGTTCTTTTATACATCAAAAAGGGGTTCGGCTTTAAGAGCCGCCCCGAAGATTAAATCATTGGTTAAAAAAGCTGTCAATATTATAATTAATATTAAGCAATTAGCTCATATATTTTTAAGTTTCGCTTCGCAATAAGCAAGCCCCTTCTTGGAAACATGCAAAATACAGCTGAAAACATCTGCTGACCTTGGCAAGTCCTAATTTTAGCCTTGGCCATTTCCTTTTGCAAAGTTGGCAAGTCTCATGACCGATTTTTCACCCTTTGACAAAAAAAAACTCATCTTTAGTCTGTCTTTGTCTCCCATATATGGTCAAGTCCATCCGTTCTCTTTCTACATGCAAACCCCGACAGCTTTAGTAAAAACTAAGCTGTGCTTTTTACCTTTTCTATAGCTGTACCTTTCTGCCTTATTCCCTCATGTTTTTGTTTTGCGAAGCGGTTTACAAAAGCGAGAGCAAATCAGCAAGGGTTAGATATTACGGATCTCTCCAATTATGCCCTTTAATGAGAGCTATCTTTTCTACCGAAGCTGCCTGATGCATATGTCTCTGGCAAACTTGAAGCAAAATCGGAAAACAGCACATTAGCAACAAAAAGACAAAACCGCATAGCATAATCACAAGTATTATTTCTCTAAGCCATGATGCTGAAGGAAGCAGAGACGTTAACCATGAGAAAGGTTGCCATCCATCTTCCTTTACGTTATGATTTATTAACTCTTGCAATTTTTCCAAATCATCTTCAGTTGTTTGGTTCAGATTATGAAATTGGACCACGCACCGGCCCTTTATTATAGAACAGAATCCTCCTTTTGTTGCCAACAAATAATCTAGGGCTAGCTTGTGTTGCATTGCCATTTGGCTTAGTTCTTCAATTTCTGATTGTAATTGTCTAACTATTTTTCCTGTGGCATTTATGCTTTTCTCTAATCTACATGTGAGTCCCATGATACTCTTTCTGTTTTCTTGGGCCATTATTCCAGGATAGGACCCGAGGGTTAGGAGCCCTGTTATTAATCCTCCTCCTATCCTTGAGCCTCCAGTTTCGGACAGTTGTGAGTCTATAATCACTTCGTCTGAGCACTCAGGTCCTAGGGGTGCTATGGCTTTCAAAGATCTCTGAAGCCTCCTAGGGTGTTTAAGGACTCGTACAGGGAATGTCAGGTATCCTACCCCAACACATTGGTTTCCTCCTGGATGAAAATTGGTTGCCCATTTATCAAAGAAAAACCACATATTGGGATCTCTAATATGCCATCCTGAACAAATACTGCCTCCATTTTTCAGGGATGTGTAATTTGACTCAAACAGCGGGTACTCAGGGTACAGTTCCTTCCAGTCCGTGTCGGCCAGATTTTGTTTGTTAACATATGTTGAGTTATAGGTTCCATACAAATAAAACTTGTCCTGACAGTGAGTGTAATTTGTCAACCTTGTTAGGAAGGCTTTTCTGTGCTCCCAGCCTTTCCATTGTTGATTCCATGTACCCTTGTTTGCACAACAAAAACACATTCCTCTCGTGGTGGCAGTATATCTTATTCGTCTAAATTTAATGTGTTTTAATCCATCGGGGACCTGAGAAAATATGGTGGGATTTTGAATAGTTCCTTGTAACCCCCCGAGCACCACCTGGGGGTCAGCTATTAGGGTAGGGAGGAAAGAGAAGTCACCTACTTTCTCTGGATGTTTATATAGGAGTGCCACATCTTTTCCATGCTGATCAAACATGAATCTAGCATGCTCTTTTAGCCAATTTCCCTGTATCATAGTGATCATGTTTATAAGCATCGTATATCCAAAAACCGTTCGAACTCCTATTGGTTTTCTAGGGCATCTTTCCCTCCTCCCCATTATAATCTCTATCCACCACTTCCAAGATAGGGCTTTCGTTGGGCCACACTGCGTCATACTTGACCTGCGACGATCTGTTGTTCCCGAAGAGGTCAGCTTCATGGCCTTGTTGACCCCTCAGGGAGTTGCCGGACGATCCTGAGTCTCAGGTCACTCTGATCTGCCTTTTTTATCTCCCACATGGGGGGTGCCAGCTTGGCACGGGTGTAATGTATCCAAGGTTTAACTTCCTTCACTTTAATGGCAGTAGGGGTTGATATCAGCACAGTATAGGGCCCTCTCCACTTAGGTCCTAGTGGGTCAATCTTCCACTCTTTCACAAGCACCTCGTCACCTGGCGAGAAACAATGCAAAGGTGTGGTAGGATAGGGTGGATTTAACTCTGAAGTATATTGTGCAATTCATTTTATCTGTCCAGCCAGGGCTTGCACTTGTTGAATGGTTTGTTTATCTCCAATCACATGTTGGTCTCCCCCTTTGTCCAGTATCGACCTCAAATTTAATGGTGGTCTGCCATATAGTCTCTCATAGGGGGTCAGACCTGTTCTTTTGTGAGGGGTACACCTTACTCTCAATAGTACCATGGGCAGTATTACAGTCCAACCCAGCCCTGTCTCTTGGCAGATTTTTGACATAGCAGTCTTTAGAGTCCGATTCATTCTCTCAACTTTTGCTGAGGACTGGGGCCTATAAGCGCAATGCAATTTCCATTTTGTGCCCAATATTTGACACAGTCCTTGAATCACCTTGTGTACATAAGCTGGACCGTTGTCAGACCCTATTTCTAATGGTATTCCAAATCTGGGGATTATGTCCTTTAAAAGTGCTCTTGAAACTTCTACTGTCTTTTCAGTTCGGGTTGGGTATGCCTCTACCCACCCGGTGTAGGTGTCCACAAAAACAAGCAAATATTTGTAGCCCTTTTGCGGGGGCATTTCAGTAAAATCAGTCAAAATTGCCTCGAATGGGACGTTGCCTATGTGTTGAATTCCTGGTGGCTTTAAGGGTCCTTCTCGAGGATTATTTTTGGCGCATGTCCAGCATCTGTGTGCTGCTGCTGCTGTCAGGCTATGGAGTCCATCAATGTACATTTGCCGTTCTAGCAGCTTAGCTAAGGCTGTCTTACCCAGGTGTGTGTTGGAGTGCATATGTCGGACTATGTGCCACGCCATATCCTTAGGGACATAAACGCGGTTATCTGGCATCACAATGACCTCTCCCTTCCATTCTCCTTTTTCCCCCAAAGCCCAATTCTCCTCTTCTTTTGTGTATGTAAACTTTTCTAACGGGGGATCTCTTATTACCGTCACAGCCAACAGGTGCTGCCTATTGTGGGGGTGCTTAGCTGCCTCTCTTGCGGCCAAATCAGCTAGTCTATTACCCTGTGTCACTGGGTCTTCTCCCCTTTGGTGTCCTTTGCAATGCATTACAGCCACTTTGTCCGGGTCCCAGACCGCCTCCAGGAGGGCCACAATCTCAGCTGCATTTTTAACGCCCTTTCCAGCCGACGTAAGGAGTCCCCGCTCCTTGTACAGAGCTCCATGGGCATGGAGCGTAGTAAAGGCGTACTTTGAGTCCGTGTAGACATTGACCCGTTTTCCCTTTGCCAACTGCAGTGCTCTGGTGAGGGCTATCAATTCAGCCCGTTGAGCGGAGGTTCCCGGGGGGAGCGACTCTGCTTCCAGAATCTCTCCCCCCCCCTGTACCACCGCATATCCTGCACGCCTCTCACCGTTCTCCATGAAGCTACTGCCATCCGTGAACAGGGTCATGTCTGCCTTGGACATTGGTACGTCCTTTAAGTCAGGTCGGCTGGAATATACCTGTTCCATCACCTGAATGCACTGGTGGACTGTTTCCTCTCCTGGGGCAGGCAACAAGGTGGCCGGATTTAAGGTGGCACAAGTTTCTAGGGTCACCATCGGGTTATCGCACAACACCCCCTCATATTTTGTCAGTCTCTCATTTGTGAGCCAGCGCGGTCCCTTGGTGTCTAACAGCGCCTTTACATGGTGTGGTACTTTGACGGCCAGTGGCTGTCCTATGGTCAATTTACTTGCTTCTTTTATCAAATCTACTGTTGCTGCCACTGCACGAAGACAGGGCGGCATTCCCTGTGCTACCGTGTCTAACTGTTTTGACAGATAAGCCACTGGTCTCTGCCATGATCCTAATGTCTGGGTAAGCACCCCTATAGCCACTCCTTCTTTTTCAGACACGAACAAGTCGAACGGTTTTTCCAAGTCTGGGAGCCCGAGCCTCCATTCCTCTTCCATGGGTATTGTCAATTCCATTTGGCCATTGTCTAAAAATTTGGATTTGTGCTCTTAATTTTGACAAAATGTCTCTTCCTAATAATGACACTGGGCAATCAGGGTGATATAGTAATTTATGACTCACATTATGGCCTGCCAGATTACATGTCCGTTCCTGTAGAAAAGGGCATTTCTGAATTTTTCCTGACAGCCCCACCACTTTGGTGACTTCTGCGCTGGTAGGACTAATAAGTTTGTTCACCACTGATCGTTCTGCCCCAGTGTCCACTAAAAAGTCAACTTGCTGGTCCCCTACTTCTATAGTGACCATCGGCTCCCCGGGGTCCAGCAAAACGAGAGCCTGGTCAGTTCATTTCTCTTCCTCCGCATCCTCCCATTCTTCTTCTGCTATTGCAGCCACTACTGCTTCCCTCTTCTGGTGTGGAGTATAGCCTCCACTGCCTCTTCCACATCCTCTATCTCTTTCTCTGCCTCTGTCTTGACCTCGTCCTTCGCCTCCTTCTTCTCCTGACACCTTCTCTGTACCTTCTCTCTTTTAGTGCCCATAGCCACTGTTAGCGGGGGTGCATTGGGAATTGCATCTCGCTGCCCCCGGTAACTATGTTCTTCCGCCGGCTCTTCTTCCTGGGCAAGGACCTTAACCTTGACTTTCCTTTCCTTCTTTCTTATCATCATACACTGTACTTCTTTATACTTTCGGACCCAATCAGGATTTTGGGTCACCACGTTGTCCCAGGCATCAATATAAATATATTGATCCGGATGATGGTTAGCACAAAATTTTTCTACCTGCCTAATCTTCTTTAGGTCTCACGACCCCTCTGCAGGCCACCCAAAAGGAAAGGTGGGCCATTCTCCTGTGCACAGATTCCTTAATCTGTAGTCCTTAAAATCCCCTGGATCTCCCTGACTCGATGTAGCTACAAACTTGTCAAAGTTGTCTAGCATACACTGAAGCGGAGACACTGTCTTTGAGTTCCTCCCACCCATGGCCTCTAGTGGGGAGCAAACCTTGACCTAGACGCCCGGACACTCGACGGCACGTTTTAGGAACTGCAAGGTTCGCCCCGTCCTCCCACTACCCCACGGGATACTTAGTGGTCCCCCTTCCCCCAGCGCTGGTGTGTGTTACCTAGTGTCTTACTTGACCACTTATACTTGCCGGGCCTCTGTAGACGTTGGAACAACCTTCGTCCCCCGGACTTTCCTCCTTTTGGATCCTTCTTATCACTCCTCCACTCCCAGTTGATTTCTTGAGAACCCGAAGAGTTGCGATTTACCTTGATCAGCAGCACCGACAGAAGAGGGGAGTGTCGCAGCCGGTTATTAGTAGTCGGGGGCCCCCTTTGTCTCGGCTAACGGCAATCGCCTCTCGCGCCCCTGATGCTGATCAAAAATCGTCTTGCCAACAAGATCCGTCTTCCCCGACTCCGGCCCGTCTGAATCAAATCTCGGTGGAACCTCCAAAAATGAAGCAGGCTATTCCTTCCCTGAGCAATTGCCCAAAGGCTCAGCCAAAATGCTCCGTTTCAGTTCAAATTGCGGACGCAGATGAGTCAGGAAAGACGGCCAACAGGGTTCAACAAGAATATCAGAGTTTATTTATAGCAGCTGCTAGTGGCTTTTCGACACAACAAATGGCGTCTCTGGAAAAGCCCCCGAGCATCAAAGGTAGTGTTCTTTTATACATCAAAAAGGGGTTCGGCTTTAAGAGCCGCCCCGAAGATTAAATCATTGGTTAAAAAAGCTGTCAATATTATAATTAATATTAAGCAATTAGCTCATATATTTTTAAGTTTCGCTTCGCAATAAGCAAGCCCCTTCTTGGAAACATGCAAAATACAGCTGAAAACATCTGCTGACCTTGGCAAGTCCTAATTTTAGCCTTGGCCATTTCCTTTTGCAAAGTTGGCAAGTCTCATGACCGATTTTTCACCCTTTGACAAAAAAAAACTCATCTTTAGTCTGTCTTTGTCTCCCATATATGGTCAAGTCCATCCGTTCTCTTTCTACATGCAAACCCCGACAGCTTTAGTAAAAACTAAGCTGTGCTTTTTACCTTTTCTATAGCTGTACCTTTCTGCCTTATAAGCTTGTGATGGAGGTGGGACTGAGAGGAGGGCCTCCTCCGTTGACCGCAGTACACGGGATGGTGTGTATAGGGAGATGTGATTAGACAAATAGCCTGGACCCAAACCATTTAGGAATTTATAGATAATGACCAGCACTTAGTATTTAGCCACTGATCTCTGCACTAATTGCAGCTTCCGAACTATCCTCAAGTTATGTGTGATCCAGAGACACATGCTGTGAACAGAGATTTCCACTGAAAAAGAGATCGGTCACATAAAAGAGAATGGCAACTCCTGAAATTTTGTAGTAGTGAAAATCATTTAAAACAAGGTACAACTTATCTTAACCTTGTTTTACTGGCTGCCTTGTCTTCAAGTGGTTTTTACATAGCTGAAACTGGACATCAAACCATATTTGAAAGGTTATCATTGAGATGATGGAGTAAACTAGTTTTCTGTCGCCAAATAGGGTAGGACCCAAAATGATAGGTTCAAAGGACAAAAAAGTACAAAGTGCAGACACCACAACCACATAAACAAATGAACAAATTGTCTCAAAAGATGATGGATTTCCTCCTTAAAGAATTTTAAGTAGATGGTGGATGACAGAATTGGTGCAACAGGTTTTTCAGCAACAATCCCTCCGTGTTTGGACTTCTTTCAAGTCTCTAAATTTTGTGAAAGCTTTGGCAATAACAACAATAATAATCATTCCACGCTAACAAGTTGTCTACACGAGAACTACAGTTTATAGAAGTTACTTTTTAAAGTTTGTAATTCCTGAAGTCCCTGGCTACTGACTGTACTAATTTGGAGGATTCTGGGAGTTAGATTCCAGAAAGTAACTTCTCCATATTTTTGTGAGAATGCTAGATTAATTGCTGATAGAAGTAGAGTATAATTGTGGGGAAAAGCAATAGGAAAGGAGGAGGATTTTCAAAGAGTGGGACACTAAATGCTTTTTAACGATTCAGGCACACTTAGCCCAGTTGCTTCAATTCATTATGTTGTAATTTATTTTTAATTCTACTTATAAATGTGAGTAATTTATAAATAATTTAATAAAAGTAGTTTAGTCTACTTATATATTACTTGTAAATGTGATTCACATTGTAAATGTGATAAACAAGTAATATGGGAATGGACTTATGACGATTGGAGATCTCTGGCTGTTAACTCATGTTTAAAGAACTCTGCCTGAAAGTCTGGATTAGATATAGTTTTGCACAAATCATGTCCAACATATGCATTTAAGTCTGCTGTGGTAATTTCCACCATCCTTCTGCAGCTGCATGTATTATCTATCACTCCATGGGTGTGCATACTACTTAGACAAATCTGATAAGATCCATGGCCTAAGGATCTTCCAGTCTAGTAATGACATGTAGCACAAGTGCAAACACTAAACCACAAACAGGGAGTGGGGACGGGTTAGGGGAGAACATGGAGGAATTATCTTTGGCTCTTCAAAGAGCTGGAAGAAATCCATCAACGGAACCTTTAAGCGATTATCCATTTTAAGCAGCAAGATAAAATCATGAATAATTAGTTCCTGCACATGCACTGCTGAGATGGTAGTAGTGGGTACTTTAAGAGCAACCGTCATTCTGATGTTGTGTGTTAAGAAACCAAGAATTCAAAATGCATGCTCACATTACTCTCCTATTTATGTTGCACCAGAAATCAATAATTATTTGGAAGAGCAAATATACCAAAAGTAACTATGTTCCTTTACACTCTTATATGCTCACTAATTTATTGGACTCAATGGAATTTTTGAGTGAACATGCTTATGATTGCATTGGATGGCTTTCAGCTTTTCTGACATGCGGAATGATGTTTGGATACATATGCACTCAGGAAGCTCACTTAAAAGAGGAAAGCGGTTGAGGACTTTATCAAATCTGCCCATTATTCTGCTACAGTTATGTTATCTCTGATAATGGATACATACTGGGTTGAGCACAAGAGATGTTGTACCTCTCTTCAATAGTGCAATTGCACTAATGTGATGCCTTGATCATACTTACACAGACCCTCATAACCAGACCTTCATGCACTACTGCACTTCCTTAATTTTTTTGCATGGTTTTAATACTGAAATTAGGGCTGGGTGGTTTCGTTTCATTAATTCGTAATTCGTTAATAATTCGTTAATTTTTCCAATTACAAAACGATAACGAACCATTCTGGAGCAATTTTTTTAAAAAACGAATTTTTAAACACGTTTTGTAAATGCTTCGTATTTCATTATTGTATTCGTTTCGTTATTGTTCTGAGGTCGTTTCGTTATTATTTCCGCATGTCTGGGGCAAGTTTTTTGTTTAATTAGTGAAAAAAAATTATAATATCACACCAACAGTCAACAACAGAGGGAGAGGGAAGCTTCAGAAGTTTTTGGAGGTTTTTTAGCGTATTTCGCGGTCGCGTCCGCCATTAACAAATCGATTCGTTATTGTTTTGGAAATCGATTCGTTAATGTTTTGTAATTTTTTTCATTTACGATTATCGAACTTTTTAAAAGGAAAATTTTGTAATTATTTTAAATATCGAAACAAAAAAACCCCCCAAATACAAATCGATTTTAGAAACAAATTTTTCCGTTGTTACCCAGGCCTAACTGAAATGTATATGTATATTTATATGTATGTATGTGTATGCATGAATGTATGTGTGTGTGTGTGTGTGTGTGTGTGTGTGTAGTAAAACTGCCAGTTGGGAATGGAAATGAGATGCGGGTGGTGCAATGGGTTAAACCCTTGTGCTGTTGAACTGCTGACCTGAAGATTGGCAATTCAAATCTGCAGGATGGGGTGAGCTCCCACTGTTAGCCTTAGCAGGAGCCAACCTAGCAGCTCAAAAACATGCAAATGTGAGTAGACCAATAGGTACTGCTTCAGCAGGAAAAGGCAAAAAGATGCTCCATGCCGGCCACTAGGCAACGTAGAACCTCAGCTTGGAAATGGAGAAGAGCACCTCCCTCAGAGTCAAAGATAAGCACCGCCTCCAGAGTCGGAAATGAAAGGAGAAGCCTTTGCCTTTCTCTATGTATTTGTGTCTCATTGTATTTCATTGTAAGAAGGCTTTGAATACTGTCTATTTATATGCTGTAATCCGTTCTATGGCCCCCTGGGGAGAAGGGCAGAACATAAAGATGATGATGATGATTATTATTATTATTATGGAAGTTCTTATTATTATTAAAGTTATTATTATTATTAAAAGAGGAGACTCCTATATTGCTGGTATTACTTTACTGCTGGCACAGAAGTGGAAGGGAGCCATTGCACCAGAATAAGTGAAGGAAATATTGTCAGATTGGAAGCTGTTGATGTGTTTTAACTGTTAATAGAAAGGGACAAGAATGTTTCATGAAATGATGGTCCAACTGCAATGCCACTTTGTTATAAAGTCCTCAGTATTTATCACTGAAATGGACTACACCAGCTTTTGCTTACATCTGGTCTAGGTGTTTTCACAAATTTTAGAAACTGTGTAGAATTATTGAAAGTAGCTGCAATGAAGGATCATGTGTTTTCTTGCATAAATCCAAACTCCCTCTCCACCATACATTACATATGTACTCTTACCAAGAATGGGCCAAATCAAAGCCACAGTTACAGTCAGTCTCCAACTGTTATAGAGAAATCAGACTGTGCACAACAACCTGAAAGTAAATCTTTTCTCCCCCACTCCCCGTGGTTTCCAAACTGCTCTTTCTCCATTTCTTTTATCCTTCACTCAAAATACAGGTCACTTAAGAGTAACGTCAACAATGTGAAGGGGCATATTGTGTGCAATACAAAATGAAAGGAGTGGAAGCCTGTCAAGAACCTACATGAAGTTTGAGTTCTTGATTAAACACTGGCAATGCTTTTGCGTCATGGTTTCTTTGTCAATCTTTCTATGCAAACATGGCCTTACTGACTTTTATCTTTTCACTTATAAGGCGCAGGTGGGACTAGCATCACCAAGCATGTCAGCAAACTAGTGGTACAAATTAGAATTTCAATAGGAGGATGCGGAGTAATCATATGTTACACCCTATATAATAAGGCAGAACTTTAAAAGGGACAACTACCTGCAGGATACAAAATTTAAAGTTTTAGAATTTCATAATTTTTTTATTTCAAGTCAAAAGTGGTGGAACAACAAATAATATGGAACAATAAGAAGCTCATTTTAATGTATGATATATATGGTATAGGGTGGCAGCATGTGCT
Organism: Anolis sagrei; assembly: GCF_037176765.1. Lineage (NCBI taxonomy): Eukaryota > Metazoa > Chordata > Lepidosauria > Squamata > Anolidae > Anolis > Anolis sagrei. The sequence continues at coordinate 51,206,493 of NC_090025.1, read as the reverse complement.
TGATGGAGTTACACTTCTCCTGAGGGCACAGGTCCACAGTCTGGGGGTCCTTCTGGACTCCACTTTGACACTTGTTGCCTAGGTATCAGCGATGGCTGGGAGGGCCCTTGCACAATTAAAGCTTGTGCGCCAGCTGTGCATGTACTTTGTGAAGTCCTGCGCCTCTACTTTGTGCCCTAGTTACCTCCACCTTTACTGTAACACACTCTACTTGGGGCTGACTTTGAAGATGGCCCAGAAACTGCAGTTGGTCCAAAGATCTGCAGCCAGGTTGCTAACGGGAGCTAGTTACAGGGAGCGGTTAAGCCCCCTTTTTAAACAGTTCTACTGGTTTCCAATAAGTTTCTGGTCCCAATTCAAGGTGCAGGTTATAATCTACAAAGCCCTAAACGGTTCAGGGCCTGCCTATCTTTGCGATCGCATCTCTTCCTACAAACCGGCACATACTCTAAGATCATCCAGAGAGGCTTTTCTCTCTCTTCAACTGCTGTCTCAAGTGCGGTTGGTGGGGACGAGAGAGAGGGCCTTCTCGTTGGTGGCCCCCTGGCTCTGGAACTCCCTCCCTAAGGAGATCAGACAAGCATTCACCTTGTCCATTTTCCACAAGCACTTGAAAAATTGGTTGTTCTGTTGTGCCTTTGATTAGCAGCTGACTAGAGAACTGGCTTGATCCTATATAAGGTCACTTTAGTTGGCCCACCTCCCATTAATCTCGACACTTTATGGCCAAAGGTATTTCTTCTAGCTTGGCACATTTGAATTTTTGTATTTTCCCTCAGTTCTGCTTAGGAATTCACTGCACTTACTTGAGCCCAGACCCAGCTCCAGTTTTGTTTTCAGCCATGATATTGTTTTTATGATGCAGTTGTTGTAGTTGTGTTGTGTTTTTATTTGATTGATTTTAATGTGGTTGTTTTTATCTGTAATTGTTGGGCTCGTCCCCTTGTAAACCGCCCTAAGTCCCCTTGGGGAGATAGTGGTAGGGTATAAAAATAAAATGTGTGTGTGTGTGTGTATTCTGTTGGTGGTGTGTTGTAGGCAGGAGGTTGCATTGGATGGTCCTTGTGGTCTCCTTTAACTGTATGATTCTGGTAATCGATGGTGTCTTAGAACTGAAGAAATACAGTATATTTCTACAGAGACAATCATCTGCATAAACAGTCCATGTGCTCCTGCAGCTACAAAAGTGGCAAATGAGTATCCCTTCAGATAGAATGGATTTATGCAGACATGCTATAGAGTGCTATTTTTCTGATAATCCAGGTGATGACGGGCGATCTTTCCACTATTAGGTGAATAGGTAGCAGTTCAGAGACTAATAAGTCAACCTAAAAATGGGCTAACCACTTTCATTACTATGTGAACTGAATTAGCATCTATTCAGTTTGTCTCTGTATGTATCAGACAATTATATTCTTTCCATAATCACTTGATACCAGTCCAATGAACAAGCAAATAGATCCTTTCCCATTATGTTAAGTCTAAGGTAAATGTTCCTATTATAGCCCTGAGCAATCCTTTGGGCAAGACTAATGATTGAGCCAGGTTTTGAAAATAATTCTACATGATGAGATTTCAAAGTTGAACATGCATTTGAATGCATGGAACATACATTATACTCCTCAGTTCCTAAGGGCAAATTTAGATAATATGCATTTCTTATTTTGTAAAGTGTATGATCAAAAAGGACAGAAGGAAGGAAGGAAGGGAAATACTCTATCAGAATCAGGATAAAGTGTGTCTAACGTGTCCCTATTCCATATTGTGGTTCGAACGCAACTGGCTACTTTAAAAAACCATTCAAATGTTACTTGAGTGGACACACTGTATACCTGCTGAGTATTCTTCCTTAACGGAGCATTTCCTTTTATGCAGGGGATGGGGTTCCCTCTGTCTTGCTGATGTCTCTCTTAATAACAAAAGTTATAGTAGTAGATTCTTGCACCTCTATTCAAGAATGTGCCATGATTCCCTGATTGAATTTCTCAGGCCATGGAAGTATATGTTACAAGGGACAACACTAAGCCCTTTCTTCTGTGATGGATCCGTTAGTGGGTACAGTGTGGGTATGGTTGGGTTCTCTCTGTCTCACACTCCCTCTCTCTATCTTGAGGACTTCTAAGGAAATCTCTTACAGAGAAAGCTCAGGCAATGTCCAGTGTTCAGGTGTATAAGATTACTTTTCTAATATCTCCTCCTATGAACCACCTAGGAGACTAAGATAGTTGTGGGAGACCCTGCTCTCGGTCCTGCCATCTACACTGTCACGTCTGGTGGGAACGAGGGACAGGGCCTTCTCAGTGGTGGCCCCTCAGCTATGGAACACCCCCCCCAAGTGATATTAGAGTAGCTCCATCCCTCCTGACCTTTAGAAGGAAAGTGAAAACCTGGCTATGTGGTCAAGCCTTTGGAGATTAACTACAGTGGAAAAATCACTATGAAATATGTGCGATGATTTTTGGAACAGCCCTGGATTACGCCTGTGGATGGCATGGTTTTAATTGTGATCATAATGTTTATATGGTTTAATGTGCATTTTAACTCTAATATTTACATTTTAAATTTTAACTTAAATGTATTTAATAGTTGTTCCCTAAAGGCATGAAATGGTTGCCATTTGTAAAGCTGCCTTGAGTCCCCTGCGGGATATAAATAGAGTAAATACATAATAATAATTAAATAATACATGCAAATCTTTCTTAATGTCCTATTCTGATTTCTTGTGTGTGTGTGTGTGTGTTTGCTGTTCTGTTGTTGCAGAATGTCTTATCATCATTCCATTTAGCCATCCTAGCATCATTGTGGCTACAATTCTTTTTAAACAATTAGATGAACCAAACGTGAAGTGAGGGGTGTGGTACAGGAATTAATAATGGTAACATTAATTCAGACAAAAAATGTGCAAATAATACTCTTAAAGCACAAATATGGAAAGGGCGAGACAGAGATCTTCAACTATCAGCCACCATCATGACACCAGCAGGAGTGGATTTGAAATGGAATAATATAAAGAAGTGGTCTGCTAAGGCTTATTTTAGCATAGACACATAGAATAAACCTATACTTTTCCTAACAGCCAAAGTTACCAAAAGGATTACTTTTTGAACTACAACTCCTAGAATCCCTACCATGTCTCTTGGGGGATTTTGAAATGCGTAATTGAAAAAGTAACCTTTCAAAGCTCTGTAAACATAACCCCAGCAACCTTGACAACTACTTTGCAAGACAAGCCAGATTGCCCTTTCTCCCATCTCAGCAAGGCAAGGTTACAAGACGATCTCTGAGCTGAGGCCACCCAGTTTGCCTATGTTCTTAACTCCCCCTTGTACCCACCCCCCAAGCTCCAGCTCTTTGAAAAATTGAACCAAATATCTTAAGACCAAACAACAGATGCACCAGATAATCCGACTGATCCGTCTGCCAGTGGAAGCAGTACAGTAACTTAATTGCCATCTGATGGGGTTTGTGTGCTCCATATGTATCTGATAGGTTGATGTGTTGCAAGCATTACAGGAGAGGTTAATGTTTATGTCTGTTACATTAACTACCTTGAATTTATACAGTAATTGCCTGGATGCAAAAGTAGGTGGTGGTGCCCACACCCAAGTGTGCAACCCTGCCCCAAGCCTTCAGGTTTGAGCATGAATTACCTTAACTCACCCCTTTTTATCATCCCAGCTAAGTGCTAATTAGAGCAGACTTCCAACGTCTTCATGCTAAAGAGTGGTACCGTGAATCACAATGTGCGGTTTAAGCAAATATAGCTCCAAGAAAAGCAGGACTCTTGTTCTAGCTCAGCACTGGTTTTTCTTATTGCTAAGAAGGAAGGAGGAATGTGGCAAAAATGTCGTGGTGGTAGATTAAACTTTATTTATCCAAACTGCTATAATTAGATGGGCACAAAGCATTTGAATTGCCAAGGTCTCTTCCTCAGGCATTTGAGGCTCACAATGGACACAAAAAGTTATGTTATGTTCAAGGCCGGTCCAAGACATATTTCTGCTTAAAGCAGAGGACAAGAAGTCCTCTCTTCTCCTCCTATCCCCATCCTCAGTTTCATGTACAAAAACTGACTTGTCTGGGTCTTTGAAACTTAGCTAATGTTGTATTCAAAGTGTGGAGTAATACTGGAGAAGCCTGGGTCACTCCAAACTGCAGAATTATAGCAAGAGGATTCTATTTAACTACAATCGGCAGCATCCTATAGAATCCTGGGATTTTGAGTTTGGTGAGGCAATAGAGTTCCCTGGCTGAGAATTCTAAATGCACGTGTGCCCCTTCAAGTTGCCTGTTGACTTATGGTGATCTCATGAATTTCATAGGGATTTGTTTAGCCAGAGGTTATTTAGCTAGTTCCTTCCTCTGAAATATTAACCACAGTACCAGGTATTCATTGGTGGTATGCCATTGAAATACTAACTAGAGCTGACTCTGCATAGCTTCCAAGAAAAGGATTTGGTGGCTTTAGAGTATTTAAGTTCTCAAAGATTCTAAATACTTCTACTTTAACTTTCAAATCCCAAGAATCCACAAGATGTTGCCATGACAGTTAAAAGTAGAATTGTATGTTTTGGGTAGCCTGAAAGGGGACCAGAGGTGAATCTCAAGGTGAGATATTGTTCTGAAATGTATGTGTATATGTGGAGCTTGTTTCCCAAAGGTACCAAAGCCGTCTGAACATTCAGAGGTAATTACTACACAAGATACAATTCCAGAAGGCCATCAGCAAGAGATAAGTGCATCGGTCTCTTTCTATTCCATCCCACCCCAAGACTCCAGAATAGCTAGCGGTAAGAAACAGAATTATTTAAGTTGAAACATGGAATGACTTAGACAATGCTACTGGAAAATGAGATTAACAGGGAGACATTAGTTATTATATGTTTTTAATGGCTTTTGTATTGATTTTATAAAGTTGTTTTAAAATGTTTTATTGTATATTTTGGATTGTTAAGGCAGTGAATGCCAATTTGTAAGCCACCTTGAGTTGCCTTCGGGCTTGAGAAAGGTGGGATAGAAATATCGTAAATAAATAAATAAATAAGAAATATACCAAAAGAGCCAGCCTGACTGCCAAAAGAACTAAAAATTGTATTGGGATCACACAAAGAACCTCCTTCATTGGGAACAGTTCATACTGTCTGGAAGAGTGTTGCACCAAAGAAAGAGGAGATTGAAGTAGAGGCATCACAAACTTCTTGTCCAGAGAAAATACCCCAAATATCACATCATTTAGGAAATTCTGGAGTAACACAACCACCTCTGTTGCTTTGCACCTGAATGTGACTACCACACAAGTTAGGACTTCAGAAGGTCACCAGTGAGAGATAACTGTGTTGATTCCTTTCTACTCTACCCCTCTGATGCTTTAAGTCTACCTCACATGCCACCTCATCATAGGGGCAAAATTGCCTGATCTGCCTACAATGCTTGCACCTCTCTTCAGGCATGACTCCCACTGAATCCCATCGCATGACATTGCTCTACATCCAGTGAGGCTCCACTCCTGAAGAGACGTGCAGTCATTTCAGAAGGCAGTGCCAGTAATGGGGGGGGGGGGGGGGAGCTGGACAGCAACACTTCTCCCCATAGAATAAGGTAAGGGGCAATCTGGGTTATGCAGGGCAACAGGTTCCCCATGTTCCCCTCTGAATTTGCCACGATCCATGGTGAATCCCTCTGCTATTGCCCGGATTTGGGACCTCATGTAATGAGGTCCTAAAACTTAAGAAACAAATATACTCTTCCAGATTTGGCTTCTACCTGGAGGAACACATGAAGTCCCTGAAATTGCAGCCCGTGCCCTTAATCCTGGCAACCATACACAATATAATGATATATAAAAGTCATGTCTGGAACAGCTTCCTTTTCCACTATTACTAAAAACAGATCTGTGCAATATAGGCAACTGTCCTGTAGATTGTGGGACTTGTATTATCAAAGGAGTCATTGTTCAAAACTTGGTGATATGGGTTTACCTATCTGTGGGTCCCAGATGTTTTGGCCTTCAACTCCCAGAAATCCTATCAGCTGGTAAACTGGCTGGGATTTCTGGGAGTTGTAGCCCAAAACACCTGGGGACCCACAGGTTGAGAACCACTGCCCTAACCCGAAGCCTTTCAGATGTATTTGATGAATATTCCCATAATTTCACAGCCAGTGAATATCACCCAGCTTCAGATGCACTGGGCTGGAATTGTGTAGTCCAGTGCATCTGAAGTTTAGATTAGGATAGGCTGATCTAGGTTAAAGATTTGTTAACAATGCATGCCTATCCTATGGACAAACAAGGAAGATGTCTCTTCCAGTTTTAAAGGACTAATACTAATTTGCAAATAGGAAAACACCTATCTGGCAAGTTGTCTCAAGAAAGATATCAAGTTACATTACATCACTCACACCCTGATTGGCTGGATAAAACACAAAGAGATTAGGAGTGAGTAAGCCAGTATGGTATAGTGGTTTGAACATTGAAGACTCAGAGTTCAGATCTCCGGTCAGGAGTGAAAAACCACTGGGTGGCAATGGGCAAATCACACACTCTCAGCCTTCGAAAACCTCATTAGGTTTGCTATATGTTGGACCTTAGGATACAAAACAACAACAAAAGCTGTAGAATTTGCTGTAATGATCAGATGTAAACAAGTCGATGCTGAGATAGCAAGTAAATAACTCTTGAATTAAAATCCAAATTTTTAAACTCAACCCTTACCAATGACAAAATAATAAGATTATTTCAATTGACTTAATTTTCAGATTTAGCCATCTTGAATCCTTCCAACTTGGAGGATAGGTAGGGCATAAATAAAGATGATAGTGGTGGTGATGAACATTTGTTTTCTTAGGATCAGATTTAATTTGGGTTTAGGACTTCTGTCATCACCATAAAGACTGCATTCACTGGACCTTTGGTATCCGCTGGAGTTTGATTCATAGGACCCCCTGTGGATACCAAAATGTATGGGATATTTTCAAGCTCAGAATAGTTGAATCCATTGATGTAAAATCTATAGATTCAGAAAGCTGAATGTATATTCTTTTCCAAAATGAAATAAAAGTTAGAATTGTCAGGTAATAGAATTTGTTAGCTTTCTCATCTTCAGATCACTGTACAGTTCAGTTAGTTACATGACCACATCATGGTTATTTAGCCATGATTAAACTAATCAAAGTGAAGGATTTCTGTTTAGGAATAACCATGGATTTTGACACTTTGAATTCCCGTAATCGTTCAGCTGGTAGCCTACATTTGATAACGTATGAAGGAGAATAGTTTCATTCATACATGTATGCATGTACCTTCAAGTCATCCATTAACTTATGACAATGCTATGACTTCTATAGGGTTTTCTTATGCAAGGAATACTCTTGCCAGTCCCTTCCTTTGAAATATAGTATACAGCACCTGGTATCCTTTGATGGTCTCTAATCCAAATACTAATCAGGGGTGATCTTGCTTAGCTTCCAAGATCAAACAGAATCTACTGTCTTTAGACCTATGAATGTTTTTAGACCTATGAATGTTTCTCGCACATTTTTCTACATGTCACCTGCATTTTATTCTCTTCCTTGTCTCACGTTGGGGTTAGAAAGATGTCATGCTTCATTCCCCTGTATAGAAGTTGACATTTATTTCGGTACAAACCAAATGTTCTTGGGCATGCTTTTAATTTGAATATAATTCAAAATGGAAACAAATGAAGCCAGAAAATCTGCTACTTTTGGTTTTCTCCCAGTGATGGGAAAATATATTCTCCCTCCCACTCATCATGAATTAGATACATTAATTTTCTCAAAATAATTTCATATGCATTTCTAAATCCATGGTTGTTCCATCACAATGCTACAGCAACTATCCTAACGCACTCTGCTTGCATGGGACTATATATCCTATTATTGAAGCAATGCTTGCTGGGAATTATAGGATCTGCAATCCAAAACACATAGAAGGCATCTGCTTGGACACCACTGCTTCACAGGGATGGAAGATTCTCATCATAAGCTTTACTATGAGAGAAAGTGTCTCAACTTGGCTTTTGTCACAATGAATAATGCATTCTTGCAGGATTACATATAAATGTTTCCTTTTGGAATGGTGCTTGTTCTTGGCTGCTCACCCAGCTCTACATGTGACCTGGCACATGTTTCATCACCAAGTGGTAATTATATTATCGTTCTAGTAGCCCAGGAAATCGGGCAAGTCTTCTCAAGCTGCCGTGAGTCACTCTGAATCTTCCCGGTGTGGTTCTGGCAAAGCAAACCTCCCTATTACTCACTGCACTGTTGAGTAAACAAATGGATTTAGGATCAGGTTGACAATTGGACGGGATGGTTCGGAATGGTGTTTACCAAAGCCAAGACACTGCAAAACAACAATTAGCAAAGAAGCTTTATACTATCCTCCATCTCACCACATTGCTCCTCACCTCCTAACCCTTAAGATTCCAGAGATTCTGTCCATGAAAATAGTGGTAAATAAATATAGGAGGAAACCACATAATAGCACCTGGTCAAGGATTGCAGGAAGTCCTAACCATATCAATTAATTCTGCAGAGGTATTAATGCTGGCTGTCTGCACTCATAAAATAATATTTGCCAAGAAGTAGCATCATGTGTATATTAAATATTAATAAAACAAAAATAATGATCAGATATGACTTACTTAAGCTTAAGCTGCTAATAAACAAATTGACATCATTAATGTCCATAGATTTTCTATAGTTTGGCTTATACATTTCTGATAATTTGGCTTTGTCGATAATCAAAGTAGTAACTAATCAAGAAATCAAAAGACTAAAGCTTGGAAGGGCAGCTATGAAGGAACTAGGTAAAAGCCTCATGTGTAAAGATATATTATTAAATAACAAATTCAGAGTCTTTTGTGCAACTACATCACCCATTTTATGTATGGTTGTGAAAGATGAACAGTAAAAATATATGATGGGAAGGAAATCAATTTATTTGAAATGTAGGGCTGGTGGAGAGTTCTATAGATACCATGTACTGCTAAAAATATAAATGGGCCATAAAGCATATCAGGCCTGAACACTCATAAGAGAGCAAAATTAGTCTGTCATACTATGGACATCTCATGTAGCAAATGACTCATTAAAAAAGATATCATTCCTCAGTAAAATGGAAGACAGTAGGAAACAAGAAGTATCATACCACAACTGTGTTTATTTAATCAAGAAAGCTACCACTTGAATTTGCAAGACCTAAGCAAGGTCAGGCCCGTAGCCAGGATTTCGTTTCGGGGGGGGGGGGGGGGCTAAATATTTTTCAGGGGGGGCTGAGTTTCAGGAGAGGGGCTGAGTCTGAGTGAAAGAGGGTCTAGCCTAGCAAACCTTTTGTATCATTACCCCAATAACCCCATGCATATGGGATATATTGATTATGGTGATCAGATCATGATATGAATAAACATAACAGTTTAAATAATGCACCAGTAAGGCCTTTTCATGAACCACCATGAGAATTTGGGGGGGGGGGTGAAGCCCCTCAAGCCTCCCCCCTCCCCCCCCCCGGCTACATTTAAATTTAAGCTTAAAATACGCAACATGGTCTTTCAAGTCTCTTTATCCAAGATTAATCTGGAAAGCTCAAGGCTGTATGAGTTTCCTCTTGTTGAGAACATGGGTTAAAATAAAGAGAGAAGCTTTTTCCTCCTTAACAAGAGAATTGTGCATTGATCCTTTTGCTATTCTTCTGTGAGTGAGTCGTGCCTACAAATCTTGGAAAGGGAGGGAGCGAGAAATAGGCCTGTCAGAAAGTGATGTCAGAAAGACAAAGTCATACAGGGATTGAGGTGTGTGTAGACATAAGAAGATCCCATCATGTTTTCTCCCTGCAGAGAGAAAGGAAAGAGACAAACGGGGACTTAACTCACTTTATAAACAGCCTGAGGTGGGGATTTCACTTTGACAGCTGTTGCGTTTGCTTATTCCAGATTCTGCTGTCTTTGTTAATGTCATAGATTTTTCACCAAACAGAGTTTATGACAGATTTATCCCACATGAGCTTGCTGTGGATTGAGAGATGAGAGATGGTAGACATAAACTGCAGTGACCAAACATCACTTAAAATTCTTATACAAACCAAGTCATCAAATACACTACACAAATGCATTGCCTTAGTGCTTTCAGTGTAGTCTATACATATGAACTGTGCTAGGGTGGATAGACTAATAGAAACCTAATTTGCTAATGAGTACATTTTCCTACTTGTAGAACTTGCTACTGGCAGCCTTTAAAAACCCATCTGATAGGTTATTGTGATGTCTCTCTCAATCTCTCCGGGAAAGAGATTTAAATCCAGCTATGCTTGCTTCATGCTTCTACATTCATCAGGTCTGCCATGTCACACAGATATTGCTGTGACTCTACAGACATAGTTACAAATTGTGTGTAAGTGTGTGCATGAGAACATTGTGCCTCAGATAAGAATTCTGCTCCCTCCTCATTAAATTTGTTTTCAGTTAACAAATTTCTAACATGGCAGCAATTGAGCATTTGGAAATGCAGTTTAGGCACCCAAAGAAACGGGAGCTGCTAAAGCAAAAACAACAACAATAATAATGATAATGATAATGATAATATGGTCCACGCGGCAACAAGAGCGATTGGTCTCGTGAAACCATCTTATAGTACTGAGGCAGATGGGATGTCGGGAGGGAGAGGCTCACTATCCATGAAAGATTACTACTACCATATCAGCTCTAAATTATTAAATATGGTTTCTGTGGGTAAGCAAATAGTGACTACTGGATGGCATATGTTCTGTATCAGAAACTATAGCTGATGTGGTCTATCCTATGCAGTTTTCTGAATCAGCACCCCAAATAACCAAACCAAATGTAAAGTTGACCAAAAACTGATTCGTAATCCTTTCGGTACTAATGTTGGAGAGTGGTCCCTTGTCAAAGTGGTCCCTGGTCAAAGAGGTCCCTGGTCAAGTGATTCCTGGTCAGAAAAGGTTAGGAAGCACTGTGCTAAAGAAATGTGAAGGCAATAAGTATGAGTTTGAATTGTGAACAGTACTTATTTAGGGAATAATCTTCTCATTTCACTGCCCGCTATAACTATACCCCCAAGTGATTCTATAAGAGATCTTCTAAGAACAAATACTGTCACAAATGCCATCATTCAGGAAGCAAACAATTGCCCCTTATTCCATCTCTAATTTTGGTTTACCACCCCAGCTATAAGGACACAGTAAACACAGCTAGTGTTGACATTGCAAGGAAAAGGAACAGCTATATAAAGGAACTCGCTGCATTCAGTTGTGGTTGCTCAGACTTGTTCATGAATTGCAGCAAGGGGGAAGGGGTGTTGGCAAGTAACTTGAGATAAGATGAGAAGTGACTGATGTGTTAAGAAGTTCAGATAAGCTATAGAGGATGAGAGTGGTCCATAATCTGGCCTCCCAGGGTTCTTGCCTGTGTCTGCCAGGAATTAATAGTAGTTGTGAGGGGTGGGTGTCATTGAATTAGATTGTGGGCTGCAGTCCTGGGAGAATGAGCTATGTGTCTATTTACTCAAGTAAATCTTCTCAGATTTAACTGACATTAGCTGTGAAGAGCTGCAGAGACAGGTACCAATTTTGACATATATTAATCAGTTTTAAGATTTATGGCTTATACAACCCAGTTTATATATATGATTACATAACAGTCACCACACAACATTCCAACACAGGGAATGTCTCAGATTTCTTTTGAAATTGTATTTTGATATGACCTTGAATACTGTGTGATCATCTCAGTACATTTTGAAACTGGCTGTACCCAAATGTAAGTTTCCTAATTTTTGGCCTCTTTTCCATATTTTTCCTGCAAAATATTGATTTATGAACCTACCTGAGATCTGAGGAAGAAGGCTTCTCTCCAACCCTCAACCATCGCATATTTGGGGGGGGGGGGGACGACGGGGACGGGACGACCTTCTTGGTGGCTGCTCCCAGGTTGTGAGGCATTACTTTCCTTGGATGGTCCAGTTGGGCCCCTCCCTGCTATCATTTTCCCAGTTTCATTTAGGGAGGCATTTGATTTTGAATAGTGTAATAAGAATGACAGGCCAGCGCACGCCAAGGGGACAAGGATACACACACACACAAGATAGGACAGTGGGATGCTACCACTGTATATTATATATTTCTTTGCTGCCACCAATTTATTATTAAGGTTTCTTTTGCTGCTACCATTTATTGTTCCATAAGTCACTTCCTTCACTAAAATGTTCAAGAAGACACATAAACACTTCAGGTGAAATAAAACAAGAATATGATGTTTATTTTATTCTTGAACAGTAATAAACTGTTTCAATAAACTGTCAGGCTTTACTTTTATAGAAAATGATTTAATATCATGAGTTTCTTGAAAACAATGTTCTGTACACAGGAATACAAACATGTTGTTTTAAACCTTTTGATTCCTCTTTCCACATCAGCACTCTGACACTATAGAGGCTCACTATATTTCCTCTCCATCTCCCTGAAGGCTTTAATTACTTAATTACTCAAAGAGGTAACTTTCTAATAACAATTCCCAAAACTCTTCCATCCCTCCTTCCCCTTCACATTTCCTAAGTAACTCTTCAAACTTCAAACTTCAGACTCCAACTCCCAACTCACAAAACTATGGCTGCATTAGCTCCCTCTTTCCCTCTGGCTCTGTCCTTCGCCAGTTGATAAGCACCTCCCTCCAATTTCATTAGTCAATCAGACTACACTAGCAATGAAGCTGTCTGATCTCTCCTCCCCTCTGCTCTCTTTAGCTTTTTCAAGTCAGGCCTGTTACTGTACATCAACCTTGTAAGGTAGGCTAATCCGTTACAAATAGGTTGTGGCAAATTGAGCTTTTAATGGGTTTCTACAATAAGCCCTCAGCTTTTGTGAGGGTTAGGGGCCCATGAAAACAGAAAAAAACAGAAAAACCATGAATAAAACCTGCCTTTTTAACCTGAAAGAACACCTGTTTAGGAATCTCTGCAAAAAGGCAACCATGGAATCACATTGTATGGCCTAAAACAGAGGTGTCAAACTCATTTTCACCTAGGGCCACATCAGCCTTATGGTTGCCTTCAAAGGGCCATTAGTAATTGTAATACTATATAAATGTAACTATGTTGCCCTGACATTGAGAGCCTCACGGTCCACATAAAATGACATGGCAGACAGGATTTGGCCCACCGGCCTTGGATTTGACACTTGTGACCTAGAGATTCCTAGATTCTCTTCACCTGTCCTAAACCTAGAAACACTTACTAGAAAATAAGGTCCACTAAATTCAGTGGAATACTGATTACAACTCTGGAGATCAAGGTCTGAATCTCCACTCAAATATGAAACTCATTTGGTGACCTTGAGCAAATTATACTCTCTCACCCTCAGCAGAAGGAAATGATAAACCTCTACTGAACAAATCCTGCCAAGAAAATCCTGTGTTGGGGTTGCCTTAGGGTTACCATAGGTTAGAAATTACTTGAAATCATACACAGCAGCAACAACAAGGATGCTTCACATGGCATTATGAGATTCAGTCTCTTCCTGCTGTTACTTTGCATACTTTTCAACTTACGTTTCTTTTGCATATTAAAGATCTGTCAAAGCCAACCAAGATTGTGCCAGCTTCTGTGTTTCAGAATTAAATATTTTGACATCTGTCTCCAGGTGAAGGCAAGGGAAAGAACATTGTCTGCACTTTTTACATTGAGCTAAACCCTGAAGGTACCTATTATGTCCAAGAAAGTAGAACAGCCTGTTCTTCAATATGGCAGTAACAATTCCTTTCCAACAGGCTTGTAACAATACCAGCTTTCTTTCAGTCTGCTTCCTAGTATATTTTCCAAAGTATGACCTCATTTCCACTCCAGAGCTTGGAATATGATTTTTAGAAGTAACACATTAGCATTAGCATTTGTTCATACAAAGTTATGCAGTAGTTGTTTTTAGAGGAGGGTTGCCAACATATTACTAATGTGTTGCTTTATAGTTGTTTTAGAAGAGAGGGATACTTGTCATTTAAAAAAAGCTTTTTGTTGGGGTGGCAAGGGCAGGGAATTCCTTGTAATTTGCTGTTTGAAGGAAATTTGTATAAGTAATGTGAAAAATTACTCATTACACACAATGCTTCTCTCACCACGTTTTCACACTGGGGCTTTAAAGTGGGCAGCCCCACATTGCTGCTGCATGCAGAATTCTGGGAATGTGATTTCGGAAGGTGAAGGCTTCTGTAGCTGAGAATTTAAAAGGGGGGAGATGGGGAGAGAAGAGTGAAGAATCATCTCTTTAACATGGTATTCCATTCTATTCCATTTATAAGGAAAATTGATAATATATTCATAGAATCATAAAGTTGGAAGAGACCTCATGGTCCATCTAGTCCAACCCCCTGCCAAGAAGCAGGAAAATTGCACTCAAAACACCCCTAACAGATGGCCATCCAGCCTCTGTTTAAAAGCTTCCAAAGAAGGAGCCTCCACCACACTCCAGGGCAGGGAGTTCCACTGCTGAACAGCTCTCACAGTCAGGAAGTTCTTCCTAATGTTCAGATAGAGTCGCCTTTCCACCCATATCACATGCTATGTACTTTTTATCAGTGTAATGTCAATATATATTGTACAAGTTTAAAAAGCCCATGCTGCTAACTGTGAAAAAGTTAATCTTTGTAACATTATGCAGCATGCATAGAACAGACAAGGAAGATGTTGCAATAGACTAGGAGGTCGGACACTGAATTAATGAGCTGATAACAGTGGGGTATAAATATAGCGGATGCCATTTGTTCTGTCTCTTCCTCTTCTCCCTTGCATTGTGACCATGTTAAGGAGTAAGTGTTATTGCAATGAATGAAATTAATAAAATGTAAAGATAAGAGCCACTTGTTGAAGCAGAAACAACTGTCTGAAGTCTGTTAATTGGGTGATAAGAAGCAAGTTGGCCAGCATTCTGAGTGTAGCCCTTGCCCATTCTGCATTTTTTTGTCTTTCTTTAAAAGAGAAACTGCAATAACGTAAGTTCAAAATCTCAGTCTTAAAAAAGGGAGAAAATAGAAAAGTGGTGATATAACAACATTGCATTATTCTTGAAAAAAATACATTTTTTTAATTAATGTAAAAGTTTCATGCAAGAGCATTACTGGCAAGAAAAGGAGCATTGAGTCTCATTTCAAGACTGCCCGCAGGAACACCCACTCTTTAACATCACTAAAATGATCTAACATGGGGGGAATCTGACTATTCCCATCTGACATGTAAACACCTTTGCCCATTTTTTTGTACAAATCCAAGCTTTGAAGACCATTGCTACCCGAGATCTAAAACCTCTGTTTCTACACACTTTAAACACTTTTTAAAGATGGAGTTCCATAGGGAATGGCCAAGAAATAATTTTGTGACATATGATGGGCTCCGTGGGACTCTATCTTTAAGCTGTTTCTAAACTGTGTAGAAATGGCAAGGGTTGTATATGATGAGGTCCTAATAGACTGTTTCCCACCTGGGGTGCTGATCCACAGTGGGGACAAGCAACTTGAAATTCTCAGCCTGCTTTTAAAAGCCCCTTGCAATTATTTCAGATTTTCAGTAAGATTGATGTGAATATTCCGTTGTGTGTTTGACTAGACAATTCCCTTGATAACTGGCCCCAGCTAGGATCTAAAATCTTGGCCATGCACTTTACTACTGTTGTATGCAAAGTTAGAATGATCTGTTATATTGCTCTTATGCTTAATGCTGCACTTTATTCACTATCCCTATCCTTTGAATTGTTATACACCAGTCCGCCCACCCATATTGAAACTTCAATTATCCTATTGTTGTTGGTTTTGATGCTTGTTTTATATTTTGTTATAATGTTGTTTACATTGTTTTAAGTTGATGTTATATGCTACATTTTTAACTCTGTTGATTTGGCTTGGCTCCAAGTCCCTTTGGGAAATGGAAGCAAAGTAGAAAAATCAAGTTATTATTATTATTATTTAAAATGCAACAAGATGAGTACACAGTAGACAAGATCACTCTGCTGGCTGTTGTATTGGATCATATGTCGGACACTTCCCAAGTGTCTAGGACTGTGTGATGTGTTGGTGAATAATGCATACAGATCCCAGTAAGGTGGCCTTCTGCAGCTGGCAGATGGTGATTCTGTCAGCGCTGATTGTGTTTAAGCGCAGGCCAAGGTCTTTAGGCACTGCACCCAGTGTGCCGATCACCACTGGGACCACCTTGACTGGCTTGTGCCAGAGTCTTTGCAGTTTGATCTTTAAATCCTCATATTGTGTCAGCTTTTCCAGTTGTTTCTCTTCAATCCTGCCGTCACCTGGGATTGCAACATCCATGATCCATACTTTGTTTTTTAACCCGATCGTGAGATCAGGAGTGTTGTGCTCCTGAACTCTGTCAGTCTGAATTCAGAAGTCCCAGAGTAGTTTGATGTGTTCATTTTCTGTAATCTTTTCAGGCTTGTGGTCCCAGCAGTTCTTTGTCGCACGCAGATGGTGTTTGTGGCACAAGTTCCAATGAATCATCTGAGCAACGGTGTTATGTCTCTGCTTATAGACTGTCTGCGCAATCTTCTTGCAGCAGCTGAGGATGTGATCTATTGTTTCATCTGCTTCCTTGCAGAGTCTACATTTGAGATCTGTCATTGACTTTTCAATTTTGGCTTTGATGGCATTTATTCTAATGGCTTGTTCTTGGGCTGCCAGAATCAGGCCCTCCATCTCCTTTTTCATGGTTCCATTTGTGAGCCACATCCATGTTTTTTCTTTGTCGATTTGACTTTAAATTTTTCCCAGGAACTGTCCATGGAGAGCCTTCTTTTGCCAGTTTTCTCTTCTGTTCTGGATTACTATTTTTGTTTTTGTTATTTTGTGGCAATATTTGTGGTGTGGAGTAAACAAAGAAGGGAGGAAAAATAAGGGTGGATTCGAGAAGTGATGGAAGCACACAATTCCCATCTGCAAAACTATTGCCTGCACAAATCCTCCACAACAAAACAGATTCTCCTCTCCTCATATCCAGTATTCTCATATTCTAAGTACCCTACCCAGTATCTTAATGTGCATTTGAACACAGCGTAGGCAATTTAAGGACTTTGTATGTCCACAGGGCTCTCCTGGGGAAAGCAGTTGCCTGGCTAAAATGCTGTATCGCTGCATAAATTCAGAGACTCAACCCATTTTTGAAATTAGTACCATGAAAAACAGGACCAACTAGGTTACTAGCTCCTTCATTGGAAGCCAGTATTATTTAAGCAGCTGCATACAAAGTGACATTCAGCCAATGTAGCTTTTCCTGTCACTGCGACTCTGTGAGATAAATTTTTGTGTGTGCATTTATGGAATTTCTCCCAAGGCGAGGAAGTTTTCTGGCAGAAATATGTCTGGTTCTCATATATTGGATAAGTAATTTTCTTCTTCTTTTTGTATGAGGAGTTCAATAGTGTTATGTATGGGATGTTTCTCCATTTTGTACTTTACAGTAAAATGATGCAAAGGAATTATGTGGCAGATGCTGGAAATTTGAAGTTTTTCAAAGCCCTGTGGAAATTGAGAGACAACACCCGGCAAGCTTTGCTAACTGTGGATGGTCTGGAACAGGAATCAAGAATCTTGCCAGGTTGAAGGCAAACAATAGAGACTTTATTCAATCTACGCAGAAGGGACACTTGCACAGAAACTGATGCTCAAAATGTACAAGTGTAAAAACATAATCATAGGCAGGCATGTTTATACACAAGAGTCTTCATGCATTATCATTGTTATGTTTTGAACCTCCCTCTCTTCCCCCAATTGGCCAGCGGAGAAAAACCAGCTGACATTTTCCTGGCCTCTGATTGGCTGAGAGGCGGGACTTAGCATGGAATGCTGGAGACAAAGAAAATCCACAAAGATGATTGATGGGATTATGCAGACACTGGGTCCTAGCTGCAAAGACAATGAATGAAGTATCTCCAGGCATCTTTCCATGCTGGGAAGACAAAGAAAGGGTCCCAGAGATGTCTACTGGTGATGGGACTGCAATTAAAGTTTAATTCAAAACATGAAATGCTTTTAGTTATGTTGGCTGGTGTGGTGAAAGTGGAGGCTGTATGGTGAGATGGAATATTCCAATATATACATAGAAAAAGATGGGTACAGCAGCAGGGCTGGTGAGGGAAGGATGGTGAGGGAAAAGACAATATATGGAATGTGAGTGGAAGGAAACTGTCCCTGGACATAGTTAAAGGAAGGGTTGGAATAACAGAGAAGCAAAGCAAAATAACGGCTAGGGAAAAAACACAGTTTATCTATGTAAACAGTCTAAAAATATCGCTACATGCTTTATGAATTTTACAATAAAATGAAAATAGAATCCTTAACTACTTTGCTTAAAAATACTGGCAGTGAGGCAGAAGCAGCTACCTTGAAAAAATAACTCAATTGATTGATAAAAACCTCCAAAAGTCTAATTAGCTAAGATGTAATTAGTATAGAAAAGTTTTGAGCTGTGATATGTATTATATGAGCAGCCCACTCCTTGTGTTGGGACAAATAATTCCCAATAATTCTCAGTTGGATGATCAGGATTCCACTGGAGAATGATGGCATCTGAGTGATCAAAATGATAATCATCTTCATAATATTGCTATTTAAATGGATTTCATAGAACATCCATAGCAAGGGAATTTCATTATCATCCCAAATATCGTTTTCATCTCTACACAGGATATTTGAAAAGTGACAGGTCAGCAGCATAAAAGCTGAAAGAGACTAGAAACTTAAATTTAATATACTGTCAGCAATGAAATTTCTGCTGACAGTGTCTCTCCAAGATGACCATCTAGATCCACCTCAAAAGCAGGCTTGAAATAAAAGTCCTCAACAATCCCATGCAAATGATTATATTGATTATCTGCTCATTATCTGTTCAGTAGTCCTTAATACTGAACATAAATCAGGTCTGGCTCATCTTGCATCGATCAGCATTCAATTAAGGTGAATAAACAAGCAATGGAAATAGTACCACTTAATCTTTGCATTCAGGAGAACAAACAGGGCATATGCTTGGTTCTTGGAACTGAAAGCTGAGTTATGCAACAAAAGTACGTTATGCTAGCTATGGGAAATACCTCACTAATGGTTCCAGGTATTGTCTATCTTGGAAGCTAAGCAGGGTCAGCCCTTATTAGCATTTGGGATGGAAGACAATCAAAACATATTGGCTATTGTGAGGTGTATTTCAGGAGCTGGCAAAGCCACATCTGAGTATTCACTAACTAAGAAAAACCTTGTGAAATCCATGAGGTTAGTATGAGTCAACTGGTGGCTGGGAGGCACATATATACGAGACTTGTGCACAGATCTGTTTTTCTTGGTACCTTCAGGAGCACATAAGTGTAAGGGCCTTGCTGGTACAAAAATCCATCTGCAACAAAAACAAGCGGGAGCAACGAAGATACACATAGTTAAAGCAATTGTATTCCCCGTAGTAATCTATGGATGTGAGAGCTGGACCATAAGAAAGGCTGAGCAAAGGAAGATAGATGCTTTTGAACTGTGTTGCTGGAGGAAAAATCTGAGAGTGCCTTGGACTGCAAGAAGATCAAACCAGTCCACACTCCAGGAAATAATGCCTGACTGCTCACTGGAGGGAAGGATATTAGAGGCAAGGATGAAGTACTTTGGCCACATCATGAGAAGACAGGAAAGTTTGGAGAAGACAATGATGCTGGGGAAAATGGAAGGAAAAGGGAAGAGGGGCTGGCCAGGGGCAAGATGAATGGATGGTATCCTTGAAGTGATTGGCTTGACTCTGAAGGAACTATGGGTGGCCACAGCTGACAGGAAGCTCTGGCGTGGGCTGGTCCATGAGGTCACAAAGAGTCGGAAGTGACTGAATGAGTAAACAACAACTGACAGCTTTTGGTGTCAGGAATTTATGGCCTCCTCCTTGGCCCTCTGAGCACTAGACCAATGGTTCTCAACCTGTGGGTCCCCATGTGTTTTGGTCTACAACTCCCAGAAATCCCAGCCAGTTTGCCAGCTATAGGATTTCTGGGAGTTTAAGGACAAAACATCTGGGGACCCACAGGTTGAAAACCACTACTCTAAACTAATATATTGGTTGACGCATATTACACACTTGTGCAGCAGATTTCACATTAACTTCTATGGTTCCATCTTATGGAATCCAAAGATTAACAATTTAGGGCAAAAAGTTTAGAATTCCTAATTAGAGAGATCTACTACAATAACAAAATCTACAAATCCCAGTGTACTGGAACATGCAGGCATGGCAGTTATGGTGGGATCTTAGTGTTATAATTGTGTAGAGTGGAAGGTCCTCAAGGCTTGATTCCTGCCAACTTTTCTCCAATCAATAGAAAGAATGCAGCGTAAAATAAAAACCACTATAGAGAAAATTGTATTTATTCTGCCTGCCATTTTTATTTTGGTACCTTGCAGTTGCAATTATTGTAGCTCCTGCCACAGCAGAGGCAGCTTTACAATATTGCTTTCCCTTTAATCATTTTTTAGTGACTGGCTTGTATCTTCCAACACAAGTAGCCACTTGAAAGTAGTCTTTTAATTTGACATGGCTTATGTCTCTTCTGTTTAAGTTAAAGTGCTGAATATCCTTAGAACAGGACAGGAAGGGAAATATGCAATGCCGCCTTTTCTAACAAAGCAATAATGTTAACTTGGAATTTTCCCACACTCTTGCCCATGGGCGGGAATCTCAACTGACAGTTTCTGCAGCTCTGCCCCTGCAAACACTGAACGGATTCAAGGCTTTCAAGAGCTCTCCCAACATGAGGTCACTATGCTAATGGTTATCTTTGCATTGAAATCCACAATCCAAGTCACATGGAATGAGCAACAAAGGAAAGGAAGTTACCACTTTAGAAGGGAGAGTTTTGTATTTTGAAGTCTCTTTGCTATAATCTCTTTCCCAAGGTCAGTTTGTATTTGATTTTTTTAAAAAACATCCAGTGTAGGCAAATTGGCCAGAGAAGTGTCTCTCTAAAGTTCCCCCTGATGCAACTATTTTCAGGAAGGTAGAATTTGAAGTCATAGCTGTATTAGTCTGGGTCAATAAGCAAAGCAATCTCATAGCATCTTTGAGAGTAATGGAAAGAAAAGGCTTAAATGGACATCAGATTCTTTCTATTTTAGACTCAAAGGTAGCCCCCAGTGGCGCAGTGGGTTAAACAGCTGAGCTGCTGAAATTGCTGACTGAAAAGTCAGCAGTTTGAATCTAGGGAGCAGGGTGAGCTCCTGCTGTTAGCCCCAGCTTCTGCCAACCTAGCAGTTTGAAAACATGCAAATGTGAGTAGATCAATAGGAACCTCTCCAACAGGAAGGCAATGGCACTCCATGCAGTCATGCCGGCCACATGGCCTTGGAGCAGGCCCGTAGCCAGGATTTTGTTTCGGGGGGGGGGGGGGGGGCTGAGCTTGTTTCGGGGGGGGGGGGTGAGTCTGAGTGAAAGAGGGTTTACCCTAGCAAACCTTTTGTATCGTTACCCCAATACCCGCATGCATATGGGATTTATTGAGAATGGTGATCAGATCATGATATGAATAGCAGTTTAAATAATGCACCAGTAAGGCCTTCTCACGGACCACCATCAGAATTCATTAACCCCGGCTACATGCCTGCCTTGGAGGCTTAGAAATAGAGATGAGCACCACCCCCGCAGAGTTGGATGGGACTAGACTTAATGTCAAGGGGGAATCTTTACCTTTACTTTTATTAGAGTGTGTATTGGGAACAGAGAACCTTTGGCCTACTAGTTGTTATCCAATTGCCATCAACAATAATTACTGTCCCTGATGGCAGGGGCTAATGCAGGCACAGCAAATTTCGGCCCTCCAGGTGTTTTGGACTTCAACTCCCAGAAATCCCAGCCAACTTACTAGCTGAAGCTTTTTCCATGTGTAGGCTAATGGGAGCCAATATGATCTGGAGGAATGCCTGGTATAGACCAACAGAAGCAACTCTTGGACAGAAGCACAAGAAAATCTACAGATCAACATCTGATTGATTCAAAATACAGAAAAGCTTCCTAGTGTATGGAAATTTAGGCCTTTTGAATTCTGTAGCAGTTTTAAGGCATGTGAATACACACACTTCCTTTAACAAAAAAGCTAATATGATAACATAAACATTTGAAGTGTACATCCATTTTATATCCTATCCTCAGCTTTCAACAATGGTTATGGTGTTATATTAACAGGAGACTAGGCTACAGATTAAAAATAACACTAGCAGTAGTGGAAATCATTTACTTTTTTTTTTTTTTTTTTGGTTGGCTGGGAACTCCTTAACTTTCTATGCTTGTCCTGGGTTCATGATCTTTCATTGTTGCTTGTGTGTGTCATGATTGGACTATGTGTAGACCTTTCACCTGAAGTCTTTTGTTAAAAGATTTGTTTGTTGCTATTTAATATAGAATAGCATTGGACTTCTTGGCACACATGGAATAAACATGACAAACGTAGACATGCACTTGAATCCTAATGTCACTTTTAAAAATATTGTTGGTAAAGCATTAAGCTATTTCTTTAATAAGTGTTGACTTTCAGAAGATTTTTTAAAAATTGAATAAAGAAAATGCATACCTTTAACTATAAACCATTCGGAGATTGCAACATTAGAGGTAGACACAGTCAGATTGCATACTAAGGGAGACTTTCTCACTCCAGCATCAGTTACAGCAGTGTTTCTCAAACTTCCTAATGCCGCAACCCCTTAATACAGTTCCTCGTGTTATGGTCACCCTCAACCATAACATTATTTTCATTGCTACTTCATAACTGTAAGTTTGCTACTGTTAGGAATCATAATATAAATATCTGATATGCAGGATGTATTTTCATTTACTGGATAAAATTTGGCATGGGTCTCCAATACGCCCAAATTTGAATACTGATGGGGTGGGAGTAGGGGATTGATTTTGTCATTTGGAAGTTGTGGTTGCTGGGATTTATAGTTCACCTACAATCAAAGAGCATTCTGAACTCCACCAATGATGGAATTGAACCAAACTTGGCACACAGAACTCCCATGACTAACAGAAGATACTGGAAGGGTTTAGGGGGCATTGACCTTGGGTTTTGGAGTTGTAGTTCACCTAGATCCAGACAGCACTGTGGACTCAAACGATGACGACTCTGGAGCAAACTGGGCATGAATATTCAATATGTCCAAATTGAACACCGGTGGAGTTTGGGGAAAATAGACCTTGACATTTGGGAGTTGTAATTGCTGGGATTTATGGTTCACCTACAATCAAAGAGCATTCTAAACCCTACCAAGGATAGAATTGGGCTAAACTTTCCACACAGAACCCCCATGACCAACATAAAATACTGTGTTTTCTAAAGGTCTTTGGCAACCCCTCTGACACCCCCTCACACACACCCCCCCCCAAGGGTCCCAACCACCAGGTTGAGAACCATTGAGTTACAGGATTTAAAGGTTGCATTCTTTAAAGGTGCATTTAACTATTTCTTCATGTAACTTGACCATTGCTGTTCTTCCCCCCTGCAATAGTTTTAATAGATTTCTGCTGACCCGACTAACTTTTGTTGTGATGTTTACTGTGTGAGTGAGTGAGAAAAGAGATGTTTTTAATCTGTATTTTGGACGTTTTCCATTTTGAACCAAACGACTGAATTAGTGCCACAAGCCTCCGTCACGCCCTCCAAACAAGTGCATAATTCCCTGACAAACACCTTCAAGCTGTGCAGCAAGATTTCCCAATAAGGTGTTTGAAGCTAATAGGAACAAATCCAACAGCAGATTCAGACTTGTTGGCTTTTAAATATTAAAAAGGCAAACCTTGTCAGAAACTCGGGATGGAGGAAATGCCTTAGCCAGGCTGTTTATATACCATGCTTTAAAGAGAAGAGTTATGGTGTTTGGCATTTTAACACTCACAGCTTTGCTTTGCTTTAAAGCTCAAATTGTTATCTGTCCTGATTATGGAGGAAAATGTGTGTGAAAAGCCTCTGGAGATTATGGAATGTGACAACAGGTGACCTTAAAATTCACTGTCCTACTCACAAAACTACATTCTTCCAACCCTGATGCTTATTAAGCAACAAAGTACCCTGTTTGTCCCATTATTCTACCCTTTCTTATTATAGTTGGAAGCAAAATCAACATATACATTTCAGACATTTAAAAAATGTTTTGATTTTTTTAAAAAATTGGTGAACTCAGCAATGATTAGTGAAATATTTAAGTGATTTGTATTCATAAGCCCTCGTTCAGTTGTCCTCTTCCTCAGTTTGTCTGAAGTTGCCATCTGATCTTGAAGTCTCCTTGTAATGTTTGTTTTATGCTTTTGTGTTACGTTATTGTAATTGCACTACTGGGCTTGGCCTCATGTAAGCCGCCCAAGTCCCCTTTGGGGAGATGGTGGCGGGGTATGAATGATGATGATTGTTGTTGTTGTTGTTGTTGTTGTTGTTGTTATTATTATTATTATTATTATTATTATTATTATTATTATTATTGTGTCTCCTCAGCAGTTCACTGTGTGACCCTGGGTTGCCTCTAATAAGTAGATAGCACTGGCCAACACACTTTTGGTGACTCAAATATTAGACCTGTTTCTGGATACATTGAGCCTGCTGATACCAAAAATGGTACTAGTTTCCCATATCAGCTCTAGTTTTTATAATACAGAACATATGCAATCTATCAGTCATCATCTGCTTGCCCAAAGAAAACTATGATAACCATATCTAAGAAGCTAGAGCTGATGTGGTCTATCCAATGTAATTTTCTGAATCAGTGCATCAAATAACCTCTCCCCTCCAAACAGGCCTACAAACCAAGACACTAGGAAAAAATAATGATAGCCAGATGGGCTACTCAGAGCTATGGAGCCAATTGGACCAGATCAGCTCTGTGAAGCAGGTGGTGGTACATTTGTGGGAAATCATACTAATAGGTGTTTTACTATTTTCTTGCCATTGCCTGTGAAGAGTATTTTGGGTATTTGGGGGGGGGGGGATGTGCCCCACTTACAAGTTATGGTGTCTGTTATGTTACCTCAGTGACCAGAAGTAGGGTGGCTCTGAATACTAGATGTTGGAGAACTCTTTGCTTTGTTGGCTCCTCACATCATCTTCCATAGAAAATGAGACATTGTGAGGGCTACAATAGTTATTGTGCTCTAGCCAGAATACCGGGAGATGCCATCGAACAACATGTGGAGAGCCACCCATGATTCCCACCCATGTTCTAATTTTAGGTAGTAGTCCCAAGTTGTACCTCTTGGCATCCCAAAACTAATTTCAGAAAGGTGGTCTACATATGTGTGATCAATCAAGCATGCATTTGTTCCTTTTCTTAAGCATGTATTTATTTTCTTTCAAAAAACACCAAATTAAGAGTGTTCTGCTCCAGCATGCAACCTCAACCAGACTGTTAAATGAGATTACAAATGGAAATACTGGAAATATAGCACAAAGCCCATAAATGGGAACTTTATTAAACTAGCAAGTAAACTCAGAAATGTATAAATGGTCCTTTAAATACATCCAGTTCATTTTTACACATACTTATTATATAGAAATTTACTTACAGTCTCCAAACATGTAACATTTAAATTATTTTCTCTTTTCAAGCTTACTACCATCAAAAGGTAATAAAAATCCACCACCTGCTTTCGCAGATGAGCACAAAAAAAGTTATGCAGGCAAGGCCAAATGGACAGACTACCGCATGTAGCATATGGACACTGGATAGTTTGTAAAACCAAAGGCAAAATGATTCTGTCCAAAAGCGTATTACTATATGAAGAGCATGAAACCAAGTATCAATCACATGGGAAGTGATCCATTGTTTCATGGCCACAAGAGCATTACAATGCTGGTATGCTTTCTAGGAAGGAGTTTTTGAAACCATTTCTAAAATAGGAAGGGGTGAAAAACAATAAGGGACCTGAACAGAAATAGAAAAATTGCTCATTGGATTTCAGTGAAATTTTAAAGTCAGTTGTCACAACTGGGTAAGTGGCTTGCTATGACTGATACTGTGTTAGGTCAAGGGAAACTAAGTGGGAAGAGTGCTGGAGACAAGGCTGCATAACCAACTCAGACCTCATGACCTCTGAGGATGCCTGCTATAGATGCAGATGAAACGGGAGGAGAGAATGCTTCTGGAACATGGCCATATAGCCCAAAAAACTTATAACGAACCAACTCAGTATTGTTTCCTCAAATATTTCTACTGTAAGATTTTTTTTTAAAAAAAAGTTTTTCCTAAATGAATAAGATGGCAGCTATTTAAATAAAAGACTAAAAAGCAATGGCTGATGTCCCCACCTACAATATTTACCTGGAAAGGAACCAAAGGGAAGGCAAGAACGTGTAGCAACAGGGTTCTCCGCATCCTTTGCATTTTTAGCCTGACCGTTTTGCAATGAACTATTTTTCAATATTTTTAAAAAAGCTTATCAAAAAGTTTAAAAATAGTGTTAAAATCCATATGTGAAGCAAATAAAGCTTACTGTACAAAAAAAGCCTTCTGTCATGCATAAAAGGAACCTGCATATTGCATGCCAACAGTCATTTTTACAAAGAAAGGAGGCAGCAGGGAAACCAAAGGCTCCTTGTCATTAGAGCCATAGCAGCATTTCAAGTCATTTGACAGTAGTTTAAAAACCAGTGGAAACAAGAATTGGCAGGGAAAGTGCTGTATGAAAAGTTGCAGCCCTCATGTGTTTTAAACTGCATTAATTGTGGTGCATATTATAAATATGGCACTTCTGTATACCAAAAGCTGGCAGGTTTGCAGGTGAGTGACTTGTAAGTCAAATCACCTGTAGTCATTTCCCCTAAACTACTATTTGTGGTTTCTGAAAGTCATAACATTCAGTTAACCCTACTAATTCCAGCACCAGTCAGTTCACTGACTATGCCATCTGTCCCTGCAAAGCAGTTCTTCCGCACTCGTGGAGAATAAATCTTCTGCCCAGCAGAGTTTCCCCATCTTCCTACGTACACATACAACTTAGATGAGGTCAAAACCCCATCCCTCCCTCAAAGAGCAGTGTCTTAGTTTGTCATCTGTAAGCCAGCAGTGCTGTGTGTCTGTCCAACTGCCAGCAATGGACTCTGCAATAGACCCAAACCTATTCTTGGACCCAAAGAAGTTAAATGATCCATATCTCACAGTTTCCCCAAAACAGAAGTTCATTTTGCATTTCCAAAAACGAGGAGTTATTTCATAACTGGCCATAATCCCCTTCCTCTGCTTTCCTTTCTTTTCATTAGACAAAAGCATCCATTTAGTGCAGTCTTCCCCACCCTGGATCTCTGGGCCCCATACCCTACTCATCTCAAGCCAGCAGAGAAGTCAAGCTGGTTTGGGGATAATAGAGGACGAGAGCCAACACATAAAGGAAGAGGGTACACCAGGCTGAGGAAGACTTGCCTTAGCATGTAAAATGCATGTAGAGGTACTATCATCCAAAAGCAAGGAAACTTTGTTATAGCTATCCCATCACAGTAGTTTTGAATACATTCAATTCAGACCTACAGCAGGATCCACACAATGTACCTTAACTTGCATGTAATGCTAATAATACAACATTACAGTCTGGATATTCCACAATGGAAATATTCAGTGTTGAAAAGTCCATTTTCACATTCTATATTGCCAAAGAATACAATCCCCCCTTTTATTTTCAAAAGTGATTCAGTAGTTTTCCTATTGCAGTTTGGTTTTCATCTTTACATTGAAGGGATGACGATCTTTCCACTATTATTTGTTCCCTTATCATGGGCTCGGCTTTAACACTTAGAAGGTCACTGTTGTCAGTGTTCCTTTTGATCATTCTAGCACTGTTTGCTCTTTTCAGTGTGCTTCCGCCATTTTCCTTTGGATTAGCATCATCAGAAGCTGCTGTCATCCTCATCCTTGGCAACCTTTGAGACAAAGACCTTGTGAGGGGTGGAGCTTTGGAAGGTGGTGGCAAATCCACCTTTGCACATTTGGAAGAAGAGGCCACTGTATTCCTTGCAAAACTTGGGATGGGAGCTGGAGTCTTTGGAGTGGTGACTGTTGTGCTTTTGTTAACTTCCGTAGGTGACTGTGGTTTGGGCACAGAGCGGCACATTTTGGTTTCATCATTTTTTGACTTGGGAATGTATCTGACTGGTTTAGAGCTTGGCTTTTTGAAGGAGCCTTTCTGCTGCAGTGGCTCCCTCTCAAAATGGCCACTGCTAGAAGCTGCTGTTCCCCGCTGGAATTTTGGTTCCTCTACAGATATGCTCTGCCTATATTGAGGTTTTGGCACAACATCGGCGATTCCCCTGATGGAGTTGCGTCGTGACAGCCGTGTTTCGGCTACGCTAGTGTCTCGAGGTGCTGGCTTGGGCTCTGGCTTTTTTGTACAAGTAGGGGGAGCTGCTTTAGTTGACCTGGAAATAGGTACCACTTTCCTCATGCTTGCATTCTCTGATGTGTTCAGAGTTCTGACAGGTCTGGAGTGATTTTGAGGATTAGTGTTGGGTTTTGGAGTACCTGATGATTTCTCTTTTAGAGAATTTCTCTTTGGTCCGAATCCATCTTTGCCTTTTCCTGATTTTTCCTTCAGAAGACCAGGCTTGTTGCCAGAGTCTTCTTTATCACTAGAAAAGGAGCTCAGACCATCATCCATTTGCAGGTTGCTCACAAGAGGAGCCATGGCACCATCTTTCCTGTTCACTTTGTTGACACCTAGCTTTGGATTATTTTCTTCAGACTGATCAAGTGTCAAAGAATGATCAGATATATCTGACACACAGAATGCTGGTCTTTGTGCCTTAATTCCTGAAATATTGCCCGAGGAACTGGGATTATCAATGTTGGGCCTTGGAGCTTCATTAGCATAACCTGCCCCTTTGGTAGCTTGCTCATCCTTATGTGGAGCCTCCTTAGACTTCCTATAGGCTGGTACTGGACGGGTTGCTGGATTAAGAGGGCATAAGCTTGAGTCATCCATTGTCTCCAGATCTCCTTCGCCAACTTCAAAATTAACTTCCGATGGGTCATCCATATCATTTGCTTCACGGAAGTCAAATTTCTGTAGCCCTGGAACAAGTTCACTCTCTTCATAAGATACATCCCAGGGGGGTGTATCTGCACTTTCCATACAAGGCACATTGAAAGTGTAGTTGTCATTGCCAGCACCATCTTCATTATTATAGAAGTTAGCATGTGCGCCATCTAATGCCTCTAGGTCATCTATGTGATTAGACTGAGGTGGAGGCAATGGGAAGTAACTGCAGTCCATACGTTCTTCAGCTGCCTGATTTAAGTGCGAGTCAGTCACATTGAGTTCTACAGGTTCTTTAGATTCAATCCAGGCTACGGTTGCTCTTGCTTGACCAGCATGTGCACGAGGAAGGCTATTGGACTTGTTTGGCTCTTCACCCTTTGAGGTCTCTAGGAAAGTCAAGAGCTCCCTGTCTGCAGTGACTCCCAAAGAATGACGGGAGCGCCTGATGCTGGCATTTCTGTAAGAAGGGCTCTGGGGTCTGTGCTGCAAGAAGGGAAGAAATTCTTCTAGCCCTCTCTTTGTCAGTGTCCCAACGTCACTTTCACTGCTGCTCCTGCCAAAAGCCCCAAAATCACCTGCAACCCATGATCGTCGTTTCTCCTCCAACTCCTTTAATCGCTGGAGCTGCTGAAGTTCATGGGCCTCTCTTTCCTTGTTCTCCTGTTTCAAGACAAAGAAGAAGAAAAGCATGTAACATTTTAAATGGTTGGATTGTTAGCATTTAAAACAAATACACACTTCTAAATCCATCCTCCTCACTCGTCCATGCTTTCTGAATGTTGGTCTTGAGTATGAATTCTCAGGGAAGTTATGAGAATTCTATTATGACACCGGGTGTAATTGGAAAGATATCCTTTTTAGTGCAGCACACATTTTAGCCTGGTGGTGAAAGAACCACTGCATACTTGTTCTTTGTGTGTACTTCATTTCATTATATTGCAGCTTCCTTTCAAAATACACTTACAACATACTACGTAATGATGTTGTTAAATAGGCTTCTGATTCAGAAGACTTCCCGAGGCTTTGCCTAAGTATATTAAAATTATTTAAGAACAGAATAGGTTCATATCTATATATTTAGAACACAACTTTTCAAAATACATTTAAATATATGATTCTTCCAGATGTTTACACACTCTTTGCCAAAGTAATGTCTTTTCAATGTAACAGGACTCAGAAATATTTAGCCCTTCAGATGTTTTGGGTGAAAACTCTATATCCCCTTATCCATTGGCCAGGCTGGTTGATGCTCAAAACATCTGGAAGAATCATAGATTTAGATGGTCAGGGTACCACCTGACATGACATTTTCTTGCTCTTCTGAAATCTACACTCCCCAGAGAAGCTTAAAAGCCCACAGCTATGTACCTCAATTTGGAACATCAAAATTTGAATGCATTTTAGACATTTTATTTGTTCAGTTTGTTTCATTTTAATTGGGGAAGCAACACTTATTTTATTCTAGAAAATGTACAATAGGTATATTGGTTTTATGATGCTGGCCAGGAATTGAGAGCCATATACAAGGGTGGGTCAAAAAGTAATGCCTTTATCACTCTAACTTTTATTTCTTTCACAGTTACTGGACTATCGATGCATGATATGATAGAGGTAACCTTACTCTACTGATATAGTCTTTTCTTTTTCCTATTGACTGATTAGAACCATGAATCTGAAGTTAAAAGAAAGAGTCGTCATCAAATTTCTAGCAAAAATAGGTTATGCACCTAAGGAAATCTATAATCACTTGAAGAATGTTTATGGGGATGTTATAATAGACATCAACAATGTACGACCTCTGAAAGGAAGCCTACGTGGTTTCAGATTCAGTGATCTGAATGACATTAAAACAGCTTTAACATCACTGGTTATGAAGCAAAAACCTGAATTTTTCCAAAATTGTTTCAATGCATGGGTTCAACGATGGTACAAATGTGTACAAATTGATGGTGGTTATGTTGAACTGTAAGTTTGTATAAAGGACAGTTCAGACTATGATCTGTAGCAACGTCTGCTGTTATTGGTTCATTCATAATGCTTTCATGACAAAGGAGGCAAAAGTTTTTGACTCACTCTCGTATATGTGACCATTTGGATTAAAAGAGACATACACTCTTCAGTATACAAGGCTGTCTCCAAACATGTTGCCTATTGTCATTATAAAAGCATGGCAAAGATTACATTGTTTTCATGCCACAGGCACAGAGGTTAATCACAGAGCCACCTGTGGTCTATTTCTAGACAACGGTGGAACCTCTTCCCCACCCCACCCAAAACTAAGTGCATCTGCTCAGGAAATGGACCTAATAATTTCCTCCCTCATTTAATCACAACACAAATTAAACAAGAGGTGTGAATATTTTTGCCAGGAAAGCAAGAGGAAGCTCTAAACTGTGTCCACCAGAGAGTCCAGTTTAAATACCTATAATTTTGTAAAATATTTGAGGAAGCAAAACATGTGCCCTGAACTTGGAGAAGGACAACCTGTTTTAAATTTGGGGTGGCAATTGTCTCACAAAATGTGTAGCCTTATTCTATTGCATCACAGGAAAAAATATTACAGTAGAGTCTCGCTTCACCAACATAAATGGGCTGGCAGAACGTTGGACAAGTGAAAATGTTGGCTAACAAGGAGGGATTAAGGAAAAACCTATTAGAGGTCAAATTACATTATGATTTTACAAATTAAGCACCAAAACATCATGTTTTACAAGAAATTGACAGAAAACGCAGTTCAATACACAGTGACATTATGTAGTAACTATTGTATTTACAGACTGGGTTGTGGCACAGCTAGTTAGTAGCCAGCTGCATTAAATCACTACTGACCGAGAGGTCATGAGTTTGAAGCCAGTCCGGGTCGGAGTGAGCTCCCGACCATTAATAGTCTAGCTTGCTGTTGACCTATGCGGCCCAAAAGACAGTTGCATCTGTCAAGTAAGAAATTTAGCTACCGCTTTATGCGGGGAGGCTAATTTAACTAATTTACGACACCATAAAACCTTCCAGAGTACGTAAGAATGAGGAAGTACTCCATCAAGAACTCTGTCACAAGTGGACGGTGAAGCAGCAGCCCCCCCCCCCCCCCGTGAATTGAGCATACCCTCAAGAAGCCAGAAAACTGGAATATTTAACTGCCTCTGTGTCTGTCTATATATGTTGTATGTCTAATGGAATTAAATGTTTACCATGTATATGTGCATTGTAATCCACCCTGAGTTCCCTGCGGGGTGAGAAGGGCGGAATATAAATACAATAAATAAATAAATAAATTAACACCAAAACATTGTAATGAATTGAAACAGCTGTGGATCTGGAAGGGAGGCAGACTGCGTTGGGTAATACAGAATGATGGATGAGCGAAGATTGGATAAGCGAGACTCTACTGTAACACTGTAAAATGAGTTGACAGTGAACCAGATTCATTTTCTAACAACTAAAAGGCATTGTTGGATTTTCTGTTAAACATATTCTTACCTTAATTGCTTTGCTGAACCGTAAGCAAAAATCCCTAAATATCTGAAAGCACTCATCCAACTTCATAGTTTCCTTATCTTCACACAAGAAATCCATAAGGGCATGAGCTTCCTTCAGCAGGTCTCGCTTCCAATGTTCCAACTCTTTAAGTTCTTTCACAGCAAACTGCAAATAAAGGGTTCAATGACTGATGAATGCTTTGGTTTCAATATATTATGTACACATGTGCTAATTTCAGCATAAATGAAATTCAGGATTAACGTAACGATGGGTAGATAGATACCACACAACTGGGGAACTGAAACTGGCATAACATAAGCTTAGCTGCCATTGCTGTACATACATATGTGCCTTTTATCCCTCCACTCAAACAGGTTTCGCAGACAAACCTGCAAGACCAGTTTATTACAAATAATAATGGGATAAGTATCCACTTCTCAAGTAATGATGTCTATATACTGCTACCTCAATCGTACTGTCTCCTGAAGGGCAAAGCATTAACGGGATCAAAGAAGAAGAAAAAACCCTAATGTTTCAGTAAAGAGAGATGGAGGAAAAACCCCAACATCCATATGCATTTCCCATAAGGTGAAAAGCAATAAACAGCTAGTTTAAATAAAATGTATGATGTGGGGACAGCCAGACCAGATTGTTTATTGGCAAATGCAGAAAGCATATACAGTACAACTAGTTTTCCAAAGTCCTTTCTTTAAAAACATGTAGCTATATTAAAATAACAAGATGCAACATGTTTATTTGATTTCATAAATCAAAAGGCATAAAATATGTGCAACCAAGCGAGTTAAAGGAAATTTTAAAGGAATGAAACAACAATTTTAAGAAGCAACTTGTATGTCAGAATAATTTTTTTCCATTAGGTCCAGTTAGAGGCAACTCCAGCTGATATCCTAAAAGTTGTGAACTGTTGAGCAATATGACATAGATAGTCAAAATTACAGAAATGTAGACTTAGCTTCTTCATATTTTCCAAACTACAATCCACTTAGAACATGCACAACCACAACTTTAGATACTCAGAAGTCACTCCACTCTGGAATTTCTTCAGAGGTTCTCCCTACATACATCTTTAAGACAATCATATGAACTATAATGCCAATATAAGTCATTTTCAGACACTGGGTTGCTATAAGTTTTTTGGGCTGTATGACCACATTACAGAAGCATTCTCTCCTGCCATTTCGCCTGCATCTATGGCAGACATCCTCAGAGGTTGTGAGGATGTCACACAAGCTCCAACAGACAAGAGTTCTTTCTCCCACCCTGGACTCTCCACAGAAGAGTTCTTTCTCCCACCCTGGACTCTCCACCCAATTTTTCTAGTTTTCAACAGACCTCACAACCTCTGAGCATGTCTTGCATAGATGCAGGCAAAACATCAGGAGAGAATGCTTCTGAAACATGGCCCAAAAACTTACAGTAACCCAGTGATTCCGGCCATGAAAACCTTCGACAACATATTGATAAGACACTTGTGAGGACTCTTATATCTTAGATAATCTTATATCTACCACTACAATTGTTGTGTACTCCCTTTTGAAGAGGTAGATAGAAGGCCAAACTAGAAGGTCTCAGTAGAAGTTGGTTTTTTGAATGACTAGGAAAAGTATACATTCAGTTTTGGGCAGAAGCTAGGAAGAGCAGTTTGAATCCTGGACTTATTCATTGCAGTCTTAATATCAGATGTTCCTCCATGTTCTAGGAGGTCTTACTAAATAGTAGAACATCTTGAGCATCCTTTATCTGGAATTCCAAAATCCAAAATGCTCCAAAACCCAAAATCATCCACATGGGAAACTGACATAGTGGCATCTTTGCATTCTAATGGTTCAATATACAGAAGTTTTCTTTCATGCATAAAATAATTTTAAAATTGTATATAAAATTATCTTCATGCTATATGTATAATAAGGTGTATTAGCAACAACAAGAAGCTGTGTTCCAGACAAGAGTCTTTCCTAAAAGATACTAGACTGTGAACCTGGGGCCATTCAGTTTGCAAAGTACACCATTAAGTTACAGCCTCACTACCAAATCACTTCAGAATCTGCTTTAAAGCTCATATCCTCTTAGGGACACTTAGTTTGAATCTCAAATTCAGTTTGAGATTTGACAAATGCAGTTTAAGTAACAATTGTCTGATCAAGATAAGATGCTGTAGCCATAGGTCTTAAGAAGATTAAACTGGTTATTTTTCTATTCTCCGTTGTTCATAAAAAGCACGCATAGGGGGACTTATAGAAACAAACAAGATGCCTTTAGCATTTTCTTGTGTTTAATAAAAGAGCATTCTTTGAAAATGAAAAAAAATCAGTGCCAGAGATGTATTAGGCTTTGTTTTCTTGGTGGCTTCTCTTACAAAGAAGGACTCAATCAGGAGCCTAAGGGTTTTAACAAGGGATGGGGGTTTGTAAAGGCTGCCTTCAGAGGAGGAGATAATCTTAGCTTTGTCAGTCATCCAAAAAGAAAAAAAGTAGCATCAATCTTAGCTGTGTCAGTCATCCAAAAAGGAAAAAAAGTAGTATCACTCAACAAGGCAGTTATAAAGATTAGCTATAACTAGGAGACATGAAAAAATGACTCCACCTTTTATATTAGCAGCTTATTCAATGTGGATAAGAGGGGCCAGTTTGTACATCACTCACTATTTTGAGGAAAAGGAGCATATAAAGTATAGAATGAACTAGAACATATACTTGGCATTAAGTCCTAATTGAATCAGGTTTTTAAAATATAAAAGAAAGGAAAAGTGCCTCACTTGGTCATGCAAGTGAGGTCACAAAGACAGAATACAATATTTGTAGTAATGTATGAAAACAAAATATAGGAGCTGCCTATTTAATGGACATCAAATACAGTCCATCATTCATAATTCTGTTTAGGAATTACTCAGGCGACAACTGTTCTGGAATGCAAATCACAACACTGTAGCCCCAACCATCAACACAACTTTTAAAATGGATTATTACATGAAATCAATAGTATATTATATGCATCTTTGACTGAAATAGGTCCAATCCATGCTTTATTACACACTTTTAAAGCCAACTGAAATCAGTAGAACTAAAGTTACTCATAATTTAAAAAAAAACAAAAAAGAACTGCTGCGTGGATCCAGGCCCAAAATCTATGAGTACAGATGTCACAGATCTCACTGTCCCAATATAGATATACTGTTAAGTCATGGACCTCAACGTGTTGCATTCAGTGTACATCTGAATTATGAATATGAACAGAATGCCACCTGAAACTCTGTCTTGAACAAAGTCTGCAGACTTCAAATTGTGGTAATCATAGTTTGATGTTGCATCTCCCAAACAAACCTTTCCTAAGGCAGTTTTCCTGATAGTCTAACAGAGTAATAAATAACTCTTGCTATTATATCTATAAACATAATGGAAAGTAGTCATGGGTCCAAAATTTGTCTCATTCATTTGACTCGTGCTTTCTTTTCGTCCCATCCATTTGGATGTCATGAAACGGAAAGGCCCTTCCTGGAACAAAAATGCAATCAATACAAAAGTTAGGCGGGGTGGGTACTGGCTCCAAGCCTGCTTTTCAGATTGATTGCCTGGAGCCTGGCAGGGCCTACAGCCCAGTGCTGAGTAAGGACCACACCTTACTCATGCTTGGCTGCAGGCCCTGCCAGGCCCAAGTGCATAGGCCCAAAGCCTGCACCCATACAACCAGGTGCTTTGGGCCTATGGTTGAAGCCCTCCTCCCAATAATGGGCCAAAAAATGGATCTTTTGGCCCCGAAAACAAAAAATGAATATCTGACCTCCCAATTTTGGGAGGTTCAGATGAAAATGGATCGGGGCCACCACCAAAAGCTGGGACACAAAACAGATCAAGGTAAGTCCCGAATGCACATCATGAGTGCAATTTCCAAGCCCTATTTCAAATCTTAGAGGAGACAAAAATGCACTAATCAGTTTTGCATATAGTAGAAACCAATGCTTCCTTCAGTTTTACCAGCTGTTATTAGTAAACCATGCTCAGTAAGGTGCAGTTCACTCTGTGTTCTCAACTCCATCATAACTCCATTATGACACATTATACTTGCTGTTACTGAACGTCAAATGTTCTAAATATTGGAAATTGGAAATCTGTTTGACCACGAGAGACCAAATGATGCAAGCTATGAAAATGTTGAACTATTAAGCCAACAGAATCAGATTTATCCGAAGCAGAATATATTCCAACAAGTAGCAACAGCTGATTTGAGATACTGCCACTATGCTAGGAGAGCTATTACTCTATTGTGCCATACGCAGAGACAACTGGGGCTGTTTGCTGCTCCAAACACTCTGTGTCAAGCATTTCATTGAGAAATAAACATGCTACTACGGGAGGAGGTCAGGAAGGGTTCAGAAAGCAGCCAGAGTCTCTAAGCTTCTTTGTAAAACAGGGGAAACTATAACATTGTTCCTCTCCGAATGAAAGGTTGGATTTTCAGGAAATTAACTGATTCTCAGGACATCAAGGAAGAAGCTAAAACATATTACTCCCAAGAGACAGTTCAATCATCCTTTATTGCAAATTGAGACGTTTGTGGAGTTAAGTAATTTCAACAGATATCAAATGTATTAAATCCATTTAAAAAGTAGAATCAATAAAGTAACACAGAAGAGATATATAGTAGCAAAAGGGAGTTCTAAAATGTTTTGGTTTTTAGTAAAAAGAGAAAACAGCTTATATTTATTCTTTTTTTAACCTAATATTCATCCAAAAGTTCACCAAGAAATGAAAAGGGAACCTGTCCAAGTTTAATTTATTGATTGTTCATTTAAAAAAACGATTTTTTAAAAAATCATTTGTGCATTTATACCCCATCCTTCTCACACCGAGGGGGGCTCAGCACAGCTTACAGAAAAGGCACAATTCGATGCCATATTTACATACATTGGATAAAACAAAACATACACATGAAAATCAATAATTAAAACACATAATCTTGAAAACAAATTACATTAAAAACCACGCAGCCTGAAGGCATATTCAAGGAGCCTGTCCATAAATTGCACTATCCCATAGTCACTTATTACATTGCAGATTACTGTCCAAAGGCTTGGTCCCACATCCATGTCTTCCCTTTTTTTCTGAAGGATAGGAGGGAGGGACCTGATCTAATTTCACTGGGGAGGGAATTCCATAGTTGAGGGGCCTTCACTGAGAAGGCCCTATCTCTCGTTCCCACCACTAGCACCTGTGAAGGAGGTGGGATTGAGAGCAGGGCCTCCCCAGAAGATCTTAACCTCCGAGATGGTTCATAGAGGGAGATATCCCACATTTTTTTCTTTTAGTGGGGGCAAAAGGATTTTACAGCTAAATATATATATACATTTTATAAGGTGTCTTGAAGACGTATTCACACACACACACAGTTCGACTTTTCCACATGTTATTGTTTTGCAACCTGGATTAAATTCATTTAATTGGCATTGCTTCCACTTGAGATGTACACAAGATACTAAATATTGTGAAAGTGAAAAATATTTTTAATTCTGGCAGAAAAGCTAAGTAAACAAAAACAAACTGACACTTGTTGCTTGCATAAGTATTCACCTCCTTGTGTCAATATGTGGCTGAAGCACCTTGGGCAGCAATTACACCAGCAGTATACTTCTTAGTTAAATGTCTATATTTTGTTCATCTGAGTCCACTCTGGAAACGTGGTGGCACAATGGGTTAAACCCTTGTGCTGGCTGAACTGCTGACCTGAAGGGCACCACAATTCAAGAGAGATATTGACAAGCTGGAATGTGTCCAGAGGAGGGCGACTAAAATGATAAAAGGTCTGGAGAACAAGCCCTATGAGGAGCGGCTTAAGGAGCTGGGCATGTTTAGCCTGAAGAAGAGAAGCCTGAGAGGGGATATGATAGCCATGTATAAATATGTGAGAGGAAGCCACAGGGAGGAGGGAGCAAGCTTGTTTTCTGCTTCCCTGGAGACTAGGACGCGGAACAATGGCTTCAAACTACAAGAGAGGAGATTCCATCTGAACATGAGGAAGAACTTCCTGACTGTGAGAGCCATTCAGCAGTGGAACTCTCTGCCCCGGAGTGTGGTGGAGGCTCCTTCTCTGGAAGCTTTTAAACAGAGGCTGGATGGCCATCTGTCAGGGGTGATTTGAATGCAATATTCCTGCTTCTTGGCAGGGGGTTGGACTAGATGGCCCATGAGGTCTCTTCCAACTCTTTGATTCTATGATTCTATTCTATGATTCTATGATTCTATATCCGTGAGATGGAGTGAGTATCCATCTGTCACCTCCAGCTTCCCATGCGGGGACATAAGAGAAGCCTCCCACAGGATGGTAAAACATCCATGCATCCCCTGGACAACATCCTTGCAGATAGCCAATTCTCTCACACCAGAATCGACTAGCAGTTTGTCAAGTTGCTTCTGACACGATTAAAAAAAAACTCTGGAAGTCAAAAAGTATGTGAATACTTCTACAAAGCACTGCAAGTGTCCACCATTTATGTGAATTTTAAGTGATTTTTAGCTGTAGCATTTTAAAAAAATGCACTGCAGTACGATCATAACTGTAGTACAATTTCAAGGTAGACAAGTATATTGTGGTCTCTTTAGGACACCACGAAAGTTCAACTCAGAAATGCAGATCTAAGGCAAAAGGAAGGAATCTGAACAAACCTGAAGGAAGCCTTCCATTTGGTGGTGGAGTTCTGAATCCCGCCGAATATTTTCTTTCAGAGATTTCGTTTTGGTTGAGAGCGAATGTAGCTCAGCTTCTATACTTTCAAGAGATATTCTGCAAGGAAATAAAGCAGCAATCTAAAGGAACTCTTGGGAAAGGAGTATCGTCTCTCCTCATTTTAAAAAGCTGACATGTTGTAACACACACGAATGTTGGCCGAGCCTGCTTAGCAAATCTTTCCACTGTAGCAGCTAATAATTTCCTGCTCCCACAACTCTTATTATCAGCGATCAAGGCTTTCTGCCAACACAGTTTCATCAATATGTTTTAGCAATGGACTGAGGCCAAAGGGCAATC
This sequence comes from Anolis sagrei, assembly GCF_037176765.1. Taxonomy (NCBI): domain Eukaryota; kingdom Metazoa; phylum Chordata; class Lepidosauria; order Squamata; family Anolidae; genus Anolis; species Anolis sagrei. The sequence continues at coordinate 51,166,932 of NC_090025.1, read as the reverse complement.
ATTATCTTGGGATTTGGGGGGATTTTAAATTATGAGATTGGTGCGGAGTTGCGCACAGGCTTCTTTTTAGTCTACTCATGATAATTCTGGATACATAGAATCATTTTTTGTATAAAAATAATCAAAACTCATGAAATCATCATCAACAACAGCAACAGAAGTGGAATCCCTACCAAGATAGGGCTTTAAAAAAAAGATTCCCATACTTTGTCTTGTCTTCTCTCTGGAAAGACAAATCCCTTCCAACTCGCAATGAAGGGGGAAGAGAGGCAAAAAGAAAGGAATATGTACGTTCCTCCCTTCCCCCCAGCAACCAGATCAGAAGCTTTTTCTAGCTAATAGGACTACCTGCTCTCAATTCTATTTGCTCTCAATCTGGCTAACAAGAATATCCCTTCTCAAATCCAAACTGATGGAGCAGAAATATCCTAGCATATGTAACTCCACTTTGAGCTCTTGCATTCTGTTTGTACAATCTAGGATCTGACACTAAGTAATGATAATAGCTCTACACAATATGTTAAATGTGTTATTCAAAGTTAAATATAGTGTGTGTGTGTGTGTGTGTGTGTACACACACACACACAAACACACACACAGATATATATATTAGCTGTATCCGCCATGAGTTGCTGTGGTCAACCTTCTTTCTTTCCTCCTTTCTTTCTCTCCTTCTTTCCCTGCCTCATCCTCCTCTCCTAAAGGGCCTGATCTAGGGAATACTGGGAGCTATAGTCCAAAAGAGAGTGTGGACATGGCACTGTGTATGTTGTTTGCCAGGGGGAGTTGTCAGAGGTGGCTTTAGGTAATTTTCAATAGTAAGCAAACAGTATTTTGGCGCCCCCCCCCCCCCCAACCAATCATTGATATATATTTTCTGTTTGTCGTGGGAGTTCTGTGTGCCATATTTGGTTCAATTCTATCACTGGTGGAGTTCAGAATGCTCTTTGATTGTAGGTGAACTATACATCCCAGTAACTACAACTCGCATATGTCAAGGTCTATTTCCCCCCAAGAGCGCCTCAAGAGCACCCCTGGGCAAAATCAACTATACTGCAAATGCTTACTTTGCGTAATGGGTTGAGCTGCACCTGGGAGTTGTTTTTGCACATGCGCTGTAGTGTCTTTTTGCTTTTTTGGCCTTTTAAGTCCCTTCTCTTGTGTTTTCAGTGTTTCTATGAGTGATGTTCACTCGTTGGCCTGATGTGTCAATTCGTCGAGTGGATTTTTAGTTATGTTAATCTCACAAACAAACATCACACACACACACACACACACACACATGATCTCATAAAGAGCCCCTGGTGGTGCAATGGTTTAAAACCTTGTGCTGGCAGGGCTGCTGACTGAAAGGTCGGCGGTTCAAATCCAGGGAGCAGGGTGAGCTCCCATCTTTCAGCTCCAGCTTCTCATGTGGGGACATGAGAGAAGTCTCCCACAGGATGGTAACACATCCGGCCGTTCCCTGGGCAAGACCAATTCTTTCACACTGGAAGTGACTTGCAATTATCTGAAGTCGCTCTTTTTTTGTGTCAGGAACGACTTGAGAAAATGCAAGTCGCGCCTGACATGGAAAAAAAATGATATCGTCATACTGATATTTACCATTTGCTCCATCAGGGAAATTATGTATAGACTAAAACTTCCAAGATGTTAGCAGTCATGCTAACCTCCCTTAAGGATTAAGTCATGGGATCTCCAAACATGAGGGGATGCTGCAGGCATCCTTCTATTTGCAGTGAAAATGAAACCATGGTGTCTGCAGTAAACAGCAGTTAAGGACTCAGCTTTCACACTGAAACACTGTACATGCATTTAAGTGCTTCACCAATCAACTTTCCCAATGTTCTCAGTTTTCTTGCTCACCTAGCTGCTTCATGGACATGCGGCAATTTCTCTGCAAAGTTCAGAAGAACTTTATCCTTCTTTTGGGCTTCCTGAAACAAACAAAACATCCTCTTAACATTCCATTCCCAGGCTGAAGAAGTCAATGTACATCTTTTTGAAATAGTAATTAGAAGTTTCTGCTTTAAATGCATCACGTTTACTTTTAGGAAACCCTCTTTAAAACGCTGGGAACGATCCAATTCAACCGGTTAAAACAACAATTTCTATGGTTCTAAGCATTGGGGGTTTCTCTCTACTGAACACAATCAGGATGCACTAACAAAGCCCATTAAGCAAAAGCAGTGTGGTAAAGCCTTTTGTGCAAGGCTAATACAACATTTCCTCGTTAATCTTCACCTAATATCCTTTCTTCCCCCTGCCCCCTTTTCCTACAGCTTGCAGATTAGCTGTTAAACCAGTTTACACATGGGATGGTGGTGGGAGAGGGGGAAAGGTGCATAAGGTCACAAGAATGAATGCTGTATTTTATATTCTTTGGAACACAGGTAAAGGCTGCCATCAACAAATGGGCAATTACATAGGTAAGGTAAGAAATCTACCATCTGTGCAACCAGTATCAAAAATGAAACAATTTCCGCCATTATACTTTTATGGAAAGACCTCATCAAAGTACTAAGATTAGATTTGGAATATTATGTGTAAGCACCAACTAGAGACTAGACTCCTTAGGTAGAGAAATAATCCCAAACTAGAGATTTTAAATACATTAACAGAAAACCATTGATTAAGAGTTTGAACCATATGCTTTCTCAAGTTTACAGCATTGCAGATATAAACATTACAAGCATATATTAATGAAGAGAAGAACAAAGGCAGTGACAGCTGAAATTATTCCATTTTGATATTTAATTCTATAGCACTTGTCTCTCTTACAGAATCCTATTCATCAACTATTCCTGCTGCTTAGATTTCTCTATTCACTTATCTTGGAAATGGTTGTTATTTACATACCAAAGCAACAAAATGGAGCAGATTCATCCCAGGCCTGTTTGCTTTCGTATCTGCCAATTTGAGTAATGAGGACAGCTTAAAGCCAACTGCATTTCCAGCATAGCCTCCCTATGGAGATGAGAGGGGAAGACAGAAGATATATTAGATGCCAGTCCACAAACCCTGGAATGTTTTTTTCTCCAACCCCAGTGACTAAAACAAGACCCCTCCACTTACCGCATTCATAATATTCCCAGCTTGAAGGACCAAATGCAGTATGGAATGTAACTCTTCACAGCACATTAGCTCTGCAAAAGACATAAGAGTCTAAATCCAGTGGCCATTTGCGCTGTCTACAAGCATTCCTAGTTTGGTGCTGTTGTGTGCCTTCAAGTAGTTTTCAACCTATGGTGACCCAAAGGCAAACCTACCACAGGATTTATTTGGCATGATTTGTTCAGAAGAGGCTTTCCATTGCCCCCTCTGAGGCCAAAACTGCATGACTTGCCCAAGGTCACCCAGGAGGTTTCAGGGCAAGTGGCTATTTGAACCCTGGTCTCCAGAGTTGTACTCCAGTGCTCAAACCACTACACCATGCTGCTTCTCTTTCAAATTGCCTTCAGGAAAGACTTTATTGAGATTGACTCCAAGCAAATAAAATTTACAAAAAATGAAATTAAAATTGAAATGACCAAGAAAGTGGAAGTATAATCCACAAACCAAGTGGCAAGCCTTGACCATAAGAATGAGTCAGATCTACATAAACATGTCCGGTTGTCAGCTGGCAACTGTTTCCACAGTTTGTCTATGTCGGCTTGTGCTTTCCCTTGCTCCATTCCACTGAAACAACTCTTCTGTAGGTTCGAAGACCCTACAGAATGGGGAGGGTTGCCATGTAGGAAATTAAAAGGGCCAAGGTATCTTCCTCATGCATCCATAAAAAAGAAAAAACAGAGGAAGCGACTTTCAATGATCTCCCCCATTTTCTATATGCTGCAGGCCATCCCATTCAACAGGATCTATGATCTGGATAAAACAGGTAATTATGTAAAGGTAAAGGTTTCCCCTGGCATTAAGTCTAGTTGTGTCCAACTCTGGTGCTCATCTCCATTTCTAAGCTGAAGAGCTGGCCTTGTCCATATACACCTCCAAGGACATTGGGAACTCAGTTTTTCCTCAGCCTCATTATTATTTTTTTGTTGTTGTGTCAGGAGTGACTCCTGGTGTGAGACAATTGGCCATCTGCAGGGACGTTGCCCAGGGGACGCCTGGATGAGTTTGATGTTTTTATCATCCTTTGTTTGTTATTTTGCTTAACTATTTGATTTGCTTTATTTACTATTGTTGTGTTATGTTTTTTACTGTATTGTGTCTCTGAGGCTTCGGCCTGTGTAAGCCGTATCGAGTCCTTCGGGAGATGCTAGCGGGGTACAAATAAATTTTTAAAAAAATCCTTGTGGGAGGCTTCTCACATGTCCCCGCACGAGGAGCTGGAGCTGATAGAGGGAGCTCATCCGTCTCTCCCCGGATTCGAACCTGCGACCTGCCGGTCTTCAGTCCTGCCGGCACAGGGGTTTAACCCACTGTGCCACTGGGGGCTCCAGCCTCATTATGCATACCTTACTCTAGATCAGTGGTTCCCAACCTTTGGCCCTCCAGGTGTTTTGGACTTCAGCTACCACAATTCATAACAGCTGGCAAGCTGGATGGGATTTCTGGGAATTGAAATCCAAACCAACTGGATGACCAAAGGTCCACTACTTTAGATAATCTCCAAGCCATGCACCAGTGCCATGTAGAAAACTAAAAAGGACAAGGGAGCTCTTGGTATCCCATGGAGTTCAGTTTGAGGACCTCCCATGGATACCAAAATCCATGGATAACATAGTACAATAAAATGTGGTCCCTTATATAAAGTCGAAAAATCAAGCCTTGCTTTTTGGATATCTATCTATCTATCTATCTATCCATGGATTCTTTATTTATTTACATGATTTTTATCCCATCTTTCTCACCCTGCAGGGAATTCAAGGCAGCTTACAAACTCTGGCAAAATTCAGTGCCGCATGGACATAACAATAAAACACATCACATCAAATTATAAAATAGTTAAAACATATGAACAATTAATACGCATAAACAATAAAACAGATTAAAAGTCATGTAAAGTGCTGAGTCTTGATCTCATACTTATCCATAGTCATTTTCCATAATCCATAGTCATTATTCAGGCTGCTGAAGTCTGATTCCATAATATCCTTTTTCCCAAATGCTTAGGTACAAAGCATCTTTTTTCTAAAGACCAGGAGGGATGCGGTCTGCCTGGTGTCACTAGGGAGGAAATTCCACAGCCAAGGGGCCACCACTGAGATGGCCCTGTTTATCGTTCCCACCAATCACACTTGCGAAGAGGATGGGATCGAGAGCAGGGCCTCCCCAGCTGATTCTGAAGCTCTTGTTGGCTCATAAAGGGAGATGCTTGTGGAGATGACAGCAGTTATATATATATAACTGTGGGTGGTTGAATCCATAGGTACAGATTTCATGGATATGGAGGGCTGACTACATTCCTATTTTGTATGTATTCTTTTTCAGTTTTAATATTTTTTTTGGCTTATAATTTAGTAGTAGTTGATAGTGTGTGATGTGTTTTACATGTGTCTTACATGTTTTATTTTCATTATTGCATGTTGGTGTTAGTTAATAAAAATATATGATTAAAAAAAGTAAAATATAAATTTATGATTTGACTAAGGTGAGAGTGATGTCTAATGGTGTCTGATTGGCACCAATAATTTTCAGAAACGAGAAACAATTACAAATTAGTTGATGCTATGAGGGGGGAGCTGTTGAACACACAAAAAACTGGGAAGATCAGAAAAGAACGTCAACAACTTGGGAGTACAGCAAGAAGCACAATACACTTACACACCAGTCCGATAACACACACACACACACACACACACACCCTTATGGAATGTGTCAGAGCTGGCTTGTTTCCTTTAAATAGCTAACAGGTACCTGAAATTCCAGATCTCATCTCTCTAGGTAGGCTGATTAACCTGCTAAGAAAAACAAGAGGCTAATGCATGCTGCGGCATGTTTAATTACCCTTTGTAGCCATTCTTATAATTGTCATGTCTTTCTGCAGAGAAGAACAAGATGGAGAGAATTCTTTTTTTAACACCATGGCTTCAAGTCGGAGTGAATAGCTGAAAACAAACAAAATAAGCTTTAGAACTAGCATACTAGAGAACATTAGTTTATGGTGAAAAGGATGAGGTTAGAATTTCCTTACTTTGGCACCTGGATTAGCAAGTGCATAAAAGAATCTGCTTGACCCAGTTTTGATATGTCGCCACTGAAATCCTTTAATTTCTTTACCTGGAGGGAGGGGGAGGAAAGTAAAAGAGAGAGAAGATAGTCACATAAACAGGGCATATCAGTCAAGAGTTTATCTCATTTAAGCACAAAATGTATTTTTCTAGTGAAAACTAAATATTCCATCCAAGGACTGCTACATCTTGTAATGCAGTGATTCACAACCTTTCTAATGATATGACCCCTTAATACAGTTCCTCCTGTTGTGGAGACCCCCAACCATAAAATTATTTATGTTGCTACTTCATAACTGTAATTTTGCTACTGTTATTAATCGGAATGTAAATACCAGATATGCAGGATGTATTTTCATTCACTGGACCAAATTTGGCACAAATACCCAATACGCCCAAATTTGAATATTGGTGGGGTTGGGGGCAGGAGTTGTAGATGCTGGGATTTATAGTTAACCTACAATCAAAGAGCATTCTGAACTCCACCAATGATGGAATTGAATCAAACTTGGCACACCGAACTCCCATGACCAACAGAAAATACTGGAAGGGTTTGGTGGGCATTGACCTTGAGTTTTGGAGTTGTAGTTCACCCACATCCAGAGAGCACCGTGAACTCAAACAATGATGGATCTGGACAAAACTTGGCACAATACTCAATATGCCCAAATGTGAACACTGGTGAAGTTTGGGGAAAATAGACTTGACATTTGGGAGTTGTAGTTGCTGGGATTTATAGATCACCTACAATCAAAGAGCATTCTGAATCCCACCAACGATAGAATTGGGCCAAACTTCCTACACAGAACCCCCATGACCAACAGAAAATACTGTGTTTTCTAATGATCTTTAGAGACCCCTCTGACACCCCCTCGTGACCCCCAGGTTTGGAAAGACTGTGGTAACACATCTTGTATTCAACTCACAACTCCCTGTTCCCATTGTCCATATGGCTTTCTCCTCAACCAAGTTACTAGCTTGCTGTCATTTGCTAAGATAGAAAAACTAAGCATAACATCAATCCTCATACTTAGTGCAACTAGAAATTTCCAACAAAGCAGGGAAAGAGATGAAGTCCCAGGTTTGTGTCCCTCCTTCTGTTATCTGATATAACATCTCAATGAAGCCCAAAATATTTTAACATAAACAACATTTTTCTTGCAAAGTATAGGAATATACATCAATATTAAACTTCCTTCTAGGAACTGTGAAACACAGTTCCCATCAGCCCAACTAACATGACCAATGGTGAGGGATCGAATGATGTAATATCTAAAACATGCAACCGCCTGGTTGGAGAAAGTTGGTTAACAGTATTCCCAATGTCTTAAGCATTATGTATGAAATATATACCAATGTTCCCTGCCTTCTACCTCTGGTTCTTTGCTTTGGGGTAACAGCAAAAAGTGCAAATGAGCAATTGAAAATAAAGCCATGGTCTCCACAATCATTTTCCCACCATTTCACAGCTTATTGACACTGAAGTATTCTGTCTGACAAGTGTCAGGAATTTAAAAGACTATGAGATCAATCTCCATGTTGTCACAAACCTGGCATAATGCAAACACACCTGGCAGTTAATAGCAGTCAGTAGGAAAAGACAGCATGAGAGGGCCTGCCAACTCCTTTGCACAGAAGAGGTAAAAACAAGTTGTGTCTCATTTTCTCTTTTTCTGCATATCTCCTTTAGGGGGACAATTTTGCACATTCTTGGCCTCTGCTCAAATGGGAATAGGTTCCTTTCAATATTTTTAGAGCATGCAAGCCTCTCCATTCACATATTTTACAATTTGAGACTGGTTTACTAGAATGTGAGGAAGAAACTCAAAAGCAAAAACAACAGAAAACAACACTCTCAAATCATCGAATTCTGCAATGGCTTTTCCTGCCACTTCATCACACTAGAGAATGAATCCACTTTAAATCTGGTTTCTGCTTCTTGGAGAATTCTGGGCTTTGTAGTTTAGTGAGGCTGTTAAAGGCTCCTCCCTAAACTACAAACCCCAAAATTCCGCAGGAGGTTGAAACCAGATTTAAAGTGGATTCATTCTCTCGTGTGGTGAGGTTGAAGTATGCTGTTAGCCATTCAAAATATCTAGAATGAAGATTCAAGCCACTATAGAATCTGTATATTCCAAAGATGAAAATGTCTTTTGCATACATCAAAACAGAAAGAAAATTTGGAGTACAGTACGTTAAAGACATTTTAACCTGTGCATACACTGAACATGGATAAAAGCAATACTTGATTTACTAGAGGACAAAATCACTCCTATTCAGTATATGCAAATTATCCAAAGTAAGCTGTGTTGTTTATTTATTCGGGCTGGAGGGGAGGGCAGCAGGTGGGCCTGCAACAGGTATGGAGGACGCTGGGAATGAGAAAATAGAAACTAAGTCTTCATTGCACTGGTCTTCCCAGAGACATCTTTCTGCTCCCAGGGTGAAGGATCTCCCTCACTTATTCCTCTCTTTGGCTTCTTCCTTTCTTTTCTCCCTCCCTTCCTCCTTTTTTTCTCTTACTGTCTCTCCCTCCCTCATTTCTTGTGCTGCTTCCTTTCTTCTTTCACTCTATCCTTCCTACCTCATTTCTCTCTCTCTCTCTTTCCTCCCTCCCTCCCCCCCCCCCCCTTTCTCCATGCCTCTTTCCTTCTCTCAGGAGCACCGGTGGCACAATAACTTAAACCTTTGTGCCAGCTGAACTGCTGATCTGAAGGTTGGCAGTTCGAATCCACAAGGTGGGGTAAGCTCCCGTCTGTCAGCTACAGCTTCCCATGTGGGGACATGTGAGACGCCTCCCACAGGATGGTAAAACATCCAGGCATCCCCTGTGCAATGCCCTTGCAGACAGCCAATTCTCTTACACCAGAAGCAACTTGCAGTTTCTCAAGCTGCCTCTGATACAAAACAACAACAACAACAACAACAGATAAGTATTACTGGGACATGAGTAGTTTTGCAAAATGGGATGAATATGCATGAAATTAGAGCCATAGCCAGGCGTATCCTCCTCCATCTTCCTCAACACAAGCCTATCTACGCACAGTTCATCCCACCCCTTTCTCACGCCTGGTGCGGTTTTCTAAAATTGCAGGTGCCTGGCATGTCAAACCGCCCAGAATGTCACTCCTATTGCTACATAAGCAGCCTTTCCCAGTCTGGGACCTTCCAAATGTGTTAGCAGACAATCTTCTTCCAGGGATGTTGGAATTCAACATTTGAACCCACTTCCATATCCTAGGACCCCTCTTCTACTTGAGGTTATAAACAGTAGTATAGAGAATACAGTGTGTGATATTGGCACCCAGATACCACTGCTGACCATGTGGAAATTGTAGGTGGGGAAAGTGTGTCCCATGTGCTGCATGTGGCCTTTGCAGCCTCACAAACACTAAGAATCCCCTCTTCCATTTTTTACCCCTCCAAATTGCCCCCCAAACCCACTGTGGCTTCATTTTGTGAGATGCAACATGAGAAGTCAGAAGAAAAGGAAGAATAAGTGGTGTGAACGGCAAACTGAGAAGCAAGGGGGTACACTGCAAGGATTACAGACCTGAGGAGAGGGAGTAGGAAGAAGAAAGAGTAAGGCAGGGAAGAGGGACCATAGGTCAGATGTGCAGTGGAGCAATGCAAAGAGCAAGGGTTGCATGCATTGCAAGGGTATGCAGTAAGGCAAAGGAGAGTGAGCAGTACAAGTGATGGAGCACAAGAAACAAGGTAGCTTTGCTAAAGGTAGCAGTGGTTAAATTTCACGACCAAGGAAAGATTAGAACGTGCATCTCCTTCTTTCAAGTCCACCACTTTAATTGCTACTCTGTACTGGTTCTCCCAGTTGTAGCTGTAATAAATGTTATGCAGGTTGAAACACAGTGGAAGAAAGAAATACAACTATTAATCCCTGCTTTTTGAGTCATTTTCTCATCACTTTAAGTCAAATTTCAAGATCACTGGAAGACTTCCTTTCAGTTTCACTGGCATATGAGAAACTGGTCCTAGCTAACTGGGCCAAAGGTATTGCTTGATAGGAGAACATAAAATAGTATGTTCTTCCTTAAGAAATATTTGCTATTAATAGCAAGATAGGTATTCTGGATAATAAGCAGCATGAACTCTGGTTAAAAGTGTGAGGGCTATCATCTTTTAAAGAAGGCCAGGCTTTGAAGCTGCAAGGCTAGTCAGTACTAACCCAAGTGACCAACTGCAATGTTTACCCTTGCCTCAAGAGTTCTTTCTCCCACCCTGGACATTGCACAGATATATAAATCTCACTTGCCTAGTTTCCAACAGACCCCTCAACCTCTGAGGATGCCTGCCATATATGTGGGTGAAACGTCAGGAGAGAATGCTTCTGGAACATGGCCACAATGCCTGGAAAACTCACAGCAACCCAAGGTCATAGAAACCTGCTCAATTCTGAATCAATGCCAGATTGCATTGTTACAGAACCAAAGTAAAGTGAAGCTGAATAAACTTGAGTACACACATTCAGTCACCATAAGAGCCGTCGCAAACTCTGTTCCTGCGGGAGCAAACCTTGCTAGCACGTCCCTGACGTCATGAGCCTGCGCCTCTCTCCCCGCTCCTTTCTCCACCCCTTTCTCTTTGCCAGCGTGGTTTTTCCTTTGCTAGGGCAGCATTGCCCGCATTTTCTCTCAGTTGAATTCTGCCAACTGAGAGAGTATGCTGGCAATGCTGCCCTAGCAAAGGAAAAACCACTCTCGCAAGGAGAAAGAGGCGGAGAAAGGGGCGGGGCGAGAGGCGGAGTCTCATGACGTCAGGGACATGCTAGCAAGGTTTGCTCCTGCAGGAACAGAGTTTGCGACGGGTCTAAGAACTGTCCATCCTCCTGTCAATCACCCCAGGTCTCGCCTTCAAGTGCTTCAAAAAAGAACAGGCACATCCAGAGGCGGCCCTAGGTAATTTTCAATGGTAAGCAAACAGTATTTCGGTCCCCCTCCCCCCCAACCAATCACTGATAATATATTTTCTGTTTGTCGTGGGAGTTCTGTGTGCCATATTTGGTGGAGTTCAGAATGCTCTTTGATTGTAGGTGAACTATACATCCCAGTAACTACAACTCGCATATATCAAGGTCTATTTTCCCCCAAGAGCACCTCAAGAGCACCCCTGGGCAAAATCAACTATACTGCAAATGCTTACTTTGCGTAATGGGTTGAGCCGCCCCTGGGCACATCCCTGTCTCTTTCTGGAAACTGGACCTGGGTGGCGAGAATGCAAGCTTCCCAATATTTGAATTCAAGCTGAATATTGGAGGAATTTTGAATGCTTCTTAAATGCATTATGAGAGCAAACTTTTCCTCCCCTCAAAACCTCCATCTCCTGTGAGTTGGAGAGGCCGTAACATTTACGTATTCTTTCAAGGGCCATGCTAGTCTATCACAGCAAACAAAGCAACAAAGTGCACCTTGTCGTTTGTGGCTGTTTTATTTGGCCTAAGCTATTGTAGACGGCGCCAGAATATAAAGTATTTCAATATTTTGTACAAACAAAGGGATATCAAAGCTGAACTTATCTCGCTTTCTGAAATATCTTTGAATTAGAAAAGAAAGCAAACTCTGAACAAAAAAGAGCAGAGTCAAAGTGTTTTGTTAGTAATCCAATCATGTAGTTTGCACATAACTGTGGCACAGGCCTTCAGGTGTTAAGAGCAATTCTATATTCAGTCTTCATAGATTGTTAGCATACTACTTCCTAGCATGCTCAGCCATAAACACATCAGCAAAAATGACCTCATGGTAGGAAGGAATCTGTGAATGTTTTAATATTTCTACTCTGTAGGAATATGTTGTTCAATTAAAGAGTATTCACATCTAGTTAGGTGGAAGGCACTCATGATGTGAAGGACATTCAAACAGTCCTGGCTGCTAGAGTGCATTGTGCTCTCTTCCCTGGACTTTGGACTTTGCCCCTTTCTTGCTCTGCAATCCCATTTGGTGGATGTGGCTCATCAACAATTTGAACCCACTTCACCAAGGATCACATCAACCTTAGGGATACCTTCAAAAGGCTGTTAGGCTGTAGAAATGTAACTATGTTGCCCTGGCATTGAAAGCCTCACAGACCACATACAATGATGTGGGGCATCCAGATTTGGCTGACACGCCTTGCGTTTGACACCTGTGTTTAAAACGTACTGCTTTTATTATAAAGTTTCAGGGAACTCCAAATGCTCCAAATGGTGAAGCGGGTGGCAGCCAGGTTGCTAACGGGAGCAGCACTCAGGGAGCATACAACTCCCCTGTTGTGCCAGCTCCACTGGCTGCCAGTTTGCTACCAGACACAATGCAAAGTGCTGGCTTTAGCCTATAAAGCCCTAAATGGTTCTGGCCCAGCTTACCTGTCTGAATGTATCTCTCCTAACAAACCATCTAGGAATTTAAGATCATCTAGGGAGGCCCTGCTCTCAGTCCCGCCTTCTTCGCAGGCATGTCTTGCTGGGACTGGAGACAGGGCCTTCTCAGTGGCTGTGGAATTCCATCCCTAGGTGGAAGGCACTCATGATGTGAAGGACATTCAAACAGTCCTGGCTGCTAGAGTGCATTGTGTTTTTTTCCCTGGACTTTGGACTTCATGCTCTGCAATCCCATTTGGTGGGTGTGGCTCATCAAGAATTTGAACCCACTTCACCAAGGATCACATCAACCTTAGGGATACCTTCAAAAGGCTGTTAGACAGGGCCTTCTCAGTGATGGTCCCTCGGCTGTGGAACTCCCTCCCTAAGGATATTAGATTGGCCCCCTCTCTTCTAACTTTCCCAAAAAAGTAAAAACCTAGCTTTTTGAACAAGCCTTTGGAAATGCAGTGTAACAGATAAATATGGAATTGTAAAAAAGTGAAACATGGAATGGCTTAGACCAGGGGTCCTCAAACTAAGGCCCGGGGGCCGGATATGGCCCTCCAAGGTCATTTACCCAGCCCTTGTTCAGGGTCAACCTAAGTCTGAAACTACTTGAAAGCACACAACAACAACAACAACAACAACAATCCTATCTCATAGCCAAAAGCAGGCCCACACTTCCCATTTAAATACTAATAAGTTTATATTTGTTAAAATTGTACTTCATTTTAATTATTGTATTGTTTTTAAGTGTTTTTTGCACTACAAATAAAATATGTGCAGTGTGCATAGGAATTCATTCATGCTTTTTTCAAATTATAATCCGGCCCTCCAACAGTTTGAGGGTCCGTGACCTGGCCCTCTGTTTAAAAAGTTTGTGGATCCCTGGCTTAGACAATGCTGCTGTAAAATGAGATTAACGGGAAGACATTGGTGATTATATGTTTTTAATGGTTTTGTATAGATTTTTATAATGTTGTTTTAAATGTTTTTAATTATATTTTATGGCTATTATGGCATTGAATTGCTGCCAATTTGTAAGCCGCCTTGAGTTGCCTTCGGGCTGAGAAAGGCGAGATAAAAATAGCATAAATAAATAAATAAATACCAATTTTCATGGCTTCTGCTTCACATTCTTTCACATTCTGTACTTCCTTCAGACCCATTATCTTCTCCTTTCCTTAAGAAAAAAATGTGTCTCTCTCCCTGTCTACTTCCCCTTACAACTCAAATGAAGTATGAGATTTATGGCTGATATTTCCTCATAAAAAGCATTCAAATACACACACAACCCATCAGAGATGTTTAGTTTCCTTGTTTCCAAATAGCTACCATGGCAACATCTCTAACTCCACCCATTCTTTCTCTTTAAACTGGTATTTAAAAGATTCCATCTCTTTATCCGCTCTGTATCTATCTAATGAAAGACCTGCCATTCATGATTGCCTCATCCCATTTCTAGAACTTCATGCAGCCAGCTCTCTTCCTCTCTCCAAAAGAGCTCACTCTTCCCCCTCAAATATGTTTGCCAACCATTCAAATATTCCAGGAGCATCTGGTACAATTTCCCTGTCTGAAGGGGAAATTTTGATGCAGCCTTGCTGAAAAAGCAATCCAACACAAGCAACCTATAATGGTCCAGCCATAGGTAAGGATTCCATTCATATTTCCTTGGAAGAGAAAATCCTTTGCTATGTTTACATGAAGGACCAACATTCTCCTTATCAATTATGTCATTACACTGAAGACCTTCCACTGTTGTTTGCTTATTTGCCTACTTTTTTTTTCTTAATTTGTTAGTATGCTGACACTTTTAACTACCCAAAAAACAGCCAAAAATGGGTCAGATAAAAATCCATAATTTTGGCCTCCAACTCCCCTATCAACTTATACAGAAGGTCAATCTGTACACAAGTATGAATAGTATGTCATCCTTATGCCTGCTACTGGTCTTGTTTATAAAGCCACTGTCCTCCCAATCCTGTTATACATTTGCGAAACATCGACTGTCTACAGACATCATATGCAACTCCTGGAATAATTCCATCAGCGCTGCCTCTGAAAAATCCTGCAAATCTCTTGGGAGGACAGGCGGACAAATGCCAGCATGTTGGAAGAAGCAAAGACCACCAGCATTGAAGCAATCCTCCTCTGCATCAACTCCGCTGGACCGGCCATGTTGTCTGAATGCCTGATCACCATCTCCAAAAGCAGTTACTCTACTCTGAACTCAAGAACAGAAAATGGAATATTGGTGGACAGGAAAAGAGATTTAAAGATGGGTTTAAAGCCAACCTTAAAAACTGTGGCATAGACACAGAAAACTGGGAAGCCCTGGCAATTGAGCGCTCTAACTGGAGGTCAGCTGTGACCAGCAGTGCTGCAGAATTTGAAGAGGCACAAATGGAGGGCGAAAGGGAGAAACATGTCAAGAGGAAGGCGCATCAAGCCAACCCTGTCTGGGACCACCTTCTGTCTGGAAATTGATGTCTTCACTGCAAGAGAACATGCGGGTCAAGAAAAGGATTCCATAGCCACCTACAGACCCATCGCCAAAATACCACATCTGGAAGGCCATCATCATCAAGCTACAAGGGATCACTTAAGTGAAGTGACTGGTCTTCATTTCTGCTCATCATGCTCCCTCAGCTTTTTTCTAACCTTCTTTTCCCCCTCTTGCTCTGTTTACCTACAGACCATTGGCTACTGCTGATGGGTGTAGTCTTTTTCTTGGCCTTCACCACTGTTTGCCACACAGACCACAAACCTACTAAGCAGGACTGAATACTTAATCAAAAGGTGTTTTCAGAAGATGTTCAAAAACACAACAGGAAAGAATTAACTAGGCATCCCAATGTATATTGATAGCTCTAATACAAATATTTACAACAAGACTCTCTAAATACCACTTGTCAGTTTTAGCATTGCTGCAAGGCTATGGTAATGCTACATTGTATGACATCAGAAAAGCAAGTCCCAAGCTAAGCACTGTATTTTAACACAAGGCTACATACTGGCCAATAGCAGAACTCTAAGAATACAGCACTATTTGCCGAAGCTATAAATAATAGCTAGTTGCCACTGCTCATCTTATAGATGATTGCCACACGACTCCTTTTCTTCTTACCTCTTCTGTTTCTGGCAGTAATTTGAGAAGTTCACGAAGGATTTCACAGCTGTAGAGATCACTTTTTCCTGAGTGGAGATCGTCAATTATGGATTCAAAAGATCTTGGCAAGGAGGGAAACAAAATACATATCAGTCTAGGGAACTTTTGAAAGGTCTCAGGTAGACACACAATAAAATCAACTCAGTCCAGCACACTCACATTCTCAGGCAGGCATTTATAGGTTGGGCTGCCCTGTAAGGATGTGGTTCTCAACCTGTGGGTCCCCTGGTATTTTGGCCGACAACTCCCAGAAATCGCAGCCAGTTGACCAGCTGTTAGGATTTCTGGGAGTCAAAGGCCAAAATATCTGGTGATCCACAGGTTGAGAACCACTGCACTATAGCAATATTAACTGGCAACATAGCCTTTCTGAATGCTCTCCATGTAGATTCCATTCACTTTAAGACAGATAATTTATAATAAAATAATAATAAAACTTTATTTATATACCGCTCTAACTCCCAAAGGGGACTCAGAGCGGTTTCCAAGTAACATCATCAATACATACAGAGTAAACAATATAACCATAGGATTAACAAAACAATGTAAGCATAAAAATTGTCACCATAACACATATATATTAAAAGTAATCCTGCCTGTTCAAGGCAATTTAAAAGGCTGGGCCAAGATTAGTGCAAGCTCAAAAATTCTATAGGGCCTGGGAATTAAGTGCAGTGCTATAGCAGGCAACAACAATAATAGGTACAGGTCTATGGTTGTTCATTTCCGGGGCCTATTAGAGGAAGTGACCTGGGTAACTGGTAGGAAAAATAAGGCCATATTCAACAATGTCTAGGGCTGAGCTAGAACTAGTCATTCTCAAAGGCTTGTTGAAACCATCAGGTCTTCAAGCTCTTATGAAAGGAGGGGAGGGATGGGACCTGTCTATTTTCCCTGGGGAGGGTGTTCCAGAGGTGGGGGGGGGCACCACTGAGAAGGCCCTCCCTCTCATCCCCACCAACCGTACTTGTGACGGTGATGGAAGCGAAAGGAGGGACTCCCCAGAAGATCTTAGAGTTCACACCAGTTCATAGAAGGAGATGCGATTGATTCAGATGCATGTCACTGCAGGTTCAATGTTGAGAATGGCAAAATTACTATATGTGAAAGGAACCCAGAAATTCTACTCTGTTTTTAGTCTTTGTTAGACTTGCAGTTATACTACTTATGACTATTTCTCCTTTCCTGTGGGATATTATTTATTTATTTATTTGCGACATTTATATGCCACCCTTCTCACCCCGAAGGGGATTCAGAGCGGCTTACAAGATATATATACATACAATATATTATATTATTAGCATAGTACAATATCAGTATTAAATATTACTATACTGTACTATACCATTATATTGTAATATTATTAGTAATATTACATGTAATATAAATATATAATTACAGCTTTTTTCTTCTCTTTATGTTTTGTTTATAATTGTTTATATGCTTATATGTTTTATACTTTAATGCTATGTTGTTTATTTTATTGCAATTTGTATCTTATTTTATTGTAATCTGTTGTTCGGGCTTGGCCTCACGTAAGCCGCCCCGATTCCCCGTTGTTTTTTTTTAATTATTATTATTATTATTATTATATCATATTATTATCAGTAGTAGTATTATATTGCATTACATTATAATATTATAAATATTATATGTATATACAATATATATTACATTATATTATATTATATTATTAGCATAACATCACCTTATTTGACAATTTCAGTTAACAACCAGGTATCTTACTTTTTAAACTGCTTGAGGAATATTCCAATATTCATACTTCTTTTGGCATCCAAAATATTAATCTGAAAAAGACAGCAAAACATATTTAAAGGATTGTCCAAATACAATGCTGTTATCAGATTACTTTGTTCACATTTGCTATCTCAAATAATGTTGCTTGTACAAATAGATAAAGCTAGATGAGTTATCCCAAATAACAGGCAGACATTTACAAACTATACAGAGTTTACAATTAGATTTAGGAATCTGTAAACAAAAAAATGGACAGAATATAACAATAGTTATCTACTGCAACACCACCCTTCATTTGGATTATTGCAATGACTTCTATAGAGACCTGCCTTTGCAGACTGCCTGGAAACCTCAGCTGGTCCAAAACAAGGTAGACATATTAAGCCAATGTTTTTTTAATCTGCACTGCCAATTAGACCATTTCTGAAGCCATCCCAAAAAAAAAAACCCCTAAAAAGCCAAAGGCCAACTTATTTGAAAAAACGGTTTTTCTCTCCTCCCATCAGTCTGCATCACAGAGGTCACCCTTAGAGGATCTAAATATCTCAGGTAGGCACACACTTTAGTGTGCATGCACTAGTCCATTGTATATTCACAGATCAATGATGAGAAGCAAGGCTGAAATTGCAGATCATATAGGTTGAAGGCTATTCTAACACCCTCTTTTAAAGGATTGCTAGACTCATTTTAATTTACCTGCTTACCCACATGAATGAATTAAGTTTTTTTGGAATGGCAAGGTTAGAAACCTGAATAAGAAATAGATCAATCCTCACTGCAACAATTATTCTAAACAAGGAGGATATAAAGGGAGATCTCTGAAGCTTTATCTTGCAAGGTTGCTGTAGTGATTTTATATCTAGAGGCTTCTGCTATGGATATCTAATCCTAAATTTAATGTAAGGACTGTAAAGGTGGTATCTTCCAATATTTGAATTTAGACACACTGCTTTTTAACACCCCCACCCCAAATTAATAGTTTTAACTAAATATTGCAGTAGTAATTTCACCATATTCCATACTAGAAATTAAAAGCAGTTCTCTAGAACAATATCGCTGTATGTTGTTTAGTTAAAATTTTACAGAAATAACTTGGTTTTCATTGATGCTCAACCATCATGTTATTTATTAGCAGCAACAGAGAAATGGTTTATGATACCCACCAACTACAGCCTGAGGAACAATAAAAATGCAGGTACTCAAAGCTAGTATCTCTGTTTGGGGAACTGCTTAATTATGCAAATACCATGATTAACCAATGAGTTTCTAGATAAACCTCTGGCAACCTAAGAAACTATACAGAATAGAATTAAACTAAGATATACTAGAGTTTAGACCAGTGGTTCCTAACATGTGGGTCCCCAGGTGTTTTGGCCTACAACTCCCATAAATCCCAGCCAGTTTACCACTTGTTAGGATTTCTGGGAGTTGAAGGCCAAAACATCTGGGGACCCACAGGTTGGGAATCACTGGCTTAGACCATAACTTGCCTGATGTTTTTGTAATAAAGTTCAGAATAAAATCTAAATTAAAATTTATCTGACACAGTTACAAACCAGAGATTCAATTACTACAACACAGATCATAAGATTGTCTTCAGAACCCATCATACACTTTTTTTGGTAAAGGTTATGATGAAAAAAAAAAGGAATATCCAAACACAAGATAGTGTGTGGAAAAATATGGAACTGATTGAGCATGTAACTAATTAAAAAATACCCAAAAGCTGAAAGTAGTATACTAAATTGGGTTTACATTTTGCCAAGATATGGTGTGTCCATCCATCAAACTATATTTGAAAAATGCTAACATTAATGGTGTCCTCTTCGCAGTATGTGCATTGTGCAGTTTTACTCACATACCAATACTTTCTTCCTTGCATGGACAAACTTTCTAACTTGGAGGCTGCATGGCAGGCCAGAGCAGGGTGGGTGTGTGAGTCGGGAGGGGGTTCTTCCCAAGCCCACTCTCTGCCCTTTCCTCTTCTCTTTCAGAATCAGAAAGTAAAGGAAAGACAGGAAATGTTTGGATCCCAAAAGGTTTGGCCTTGGACAGGATGAGACCGTGGATGGGAGAGACATAATGTATCCATTAGACCCCATATTGCCTACTCTTGATATATAATCCTAGAGCTGGAAGAGACCCCCAAGGGCCATCCAGTCCAACCCCCTGCCATGCAAGACGGCACAATCAAAGCACCCCTAATAGACAGCCTCTGCTGAAAAGCCTCCATCACATTCCCAAGCAGCCTATGCCTCTCTCCAACAGCTCTTACTCTCAGGAAGTTCTTCCTAATCTTTTCAGTCAAATCAGTTTCCGTGCCATTTGAAGCCATTGCTCCCTTGTGCCCTGGTCTCTAGAGCAGCAGAAAGTCAGTTTCCCCCCTCCTCCTCAATGGGACACTTTTTTAAATCTTGAAACATGGTTCTCGTGTTCCCTCTCTACCTACTCTTCTCCCAGCTAAACATCCGCGAGGAGGAAAGGAGGAAGGAAAAAGAGAAGGGAGGGAGGAGGATGGAAGGAAGGAGAAAGGGAAGGAGGGAGGGAAGGAAAGACAAAAGAGTAGAAGGGAAGGGAAGATGGAAGGAGAAAGAGGGAGGTGAGGAAGGAAGGGAAGGATGGAAGGAGGAAGGAAGGAGAGAAGGAAGATAGGCTGGGATGGTGAGAGAGAAGAGGGCCTGAGAAAAGAGTCCAAGGGGCTGCATCCGGCCCCCTGGCCTAGGTTTTCCCATACCTGATCTACAGAACAGCAACTGCTTCCCAACACCACCAATGTAAGCAACACATATTTAAAGAGTATGTACCTAACATATTTTCAGCTGGCATTACAAGGCTACACTTAATCCATTCAGATGTTTTCTTGAATGCATGCCCTTTGGCTCCTCAGCATACAATTTCACTGATCATTTGGTAAACATAAATTAGGAATTGCTTGAAATTGCAGTGCACATAACCCTTTCACTACTTTGATCAAAACCCTTTCACTACTTTGATCTTTTTCATGAAATATTAAGACACCAGATCCTTGTATTAAATGGATGTGGAATCTGCCAGTTTTAAAGTTAGGATGTGAAACTGAGACAAACGTGCAGCCGTAGACACTCAGGTGAAAAGTATTTCAGAGCAGATTCTCTTCTTAGCAAGCCTAACCCTTTGAGAAACCGCTTGCTTTGCAATGAGCAGTAAGATCCTAAAAGAGATGCAACAAATTATGTGGGAAAGGGAAAGAAATGTATGGTATTTGCTATGTAACCTCGAGATTTTCTACGGTTGCTCTACCAACTACATTTGAATTATTTCACTCACTGCTCCATGCCCAACATCTCCTTAAATGTTCATCTCTCAACACATACCCTAAAATACTTGTCATGGATATTTAAGCTGGACGACTGAGAAAGACAAGTACTCAGAAACCAAGAAGCACCCACCTAATGGAAGCCTGGAAAAACTAAACACAAGAACAACCAAGCGTTAAACCTGTCTAAGTGTTGTTCAGTACACTGTAATTAAAATTCATGCTTTTACACGCAAATGTTGCATTTTTTACGCCTAAATTCTGTTTAGCATGTCTATCAAATATCATGTCACTCTGAGGCTTGGCTACATTTTTTTACAGGTATTGTGGTATGTTTGCATGTGTTGTTATTCTCTGTCCCTGAATTCATCAGTAGCCTACTACCTTCTAATCCAAAGTCTAACTCATGGAATACCATAGTCCAGTGATTATGACATAAAATGAACTAACACTCAATGCATGACTGATACATTATTTCTATTATAGATATGGGTTGGATTGCAAATTGGTTTTAACACACTAACTAATTCATGGGTCCTTTTCTCTGCCTTCCAACCCAGTTTTGTAGAAATTTGTTGTTGTTGATAAAATGCCATCAGGTCACCTTCAATTTATGGTAACTCTATGAAGGAGAGACTCCCAAGTCACCTTATCATCAGTAGCCATGCTCGGGTATTACAAACTCTGACTCTCATGATGGAATCTATTTATCTAGAAAGCTGTCTTCCTTTTTTTCTACCCCTATCTTACTAAGAGTTATTGTCTTTCCTAAAGAGTCATGCCTTCTCATAATATGTCCAAATTGTGACAGTTTCAGTTTAGTTAACTTGGTTTCTAGGGGCAGTTCAGAGACCCATTTATTTGTCTTTTTAGCAGACCGTGTTATCTGTTGAACTCTTCTCCAGCTCCATATTTCACATGAGGAGACTTTCTTAGTATCAGCTTTCTTCACTATTCAACTTCTATAATAATACATAGATATTAGAAATATGATAGTATGGACCATCTTAGATTTGGTATTCAATTATATATGTTTACATTTCGAGGTCTTGTTTATAGCTGTCCTTCTGAGTTCTTGTCTTCTGTTTTTCTACTGCAGTCTCAATTTTGACTAGACTGAGCTAAGGTATGGAGCAGTGGTTCCCAACCTTTGGTCATCCAAGTGTTTTGGACTTCAGCTCCCACAATTCCTAACAGTGATAAGATAGCTGGGATTTGAAGTCCAAAACAACCGGAGAACCAAAAGTTGGGAACCACTGGAAAACCTTGAACCATTTTAATGTTTGCATTGTCTTATCATTATCATCTATGTTCATTACTTTTTACAGGAACATGCAATCCCACCACTGAAGAAAGGTGGGTGCAGAGAAAGGACAACAGCTGAAACCTTCATCTATTTGTTGTGATTCTCATAAGTTCTTGAAGGCTCATATTTTTAGTCAATGAATGTCCAGCCTTTCTCCCAGAATTAGGATATAAGATGCCTTATATGTTATAGTGATTACTACTGCTTTTTGTTTTTATTGTATAATGAAAACAAACAACCAACAGTACAAACCACTATAACTTATAGATATCTTGTCTTTTTGACCATTACCCTGAAGCATAACCTGAACTGTTTGTTTTTTGTTCTGTTATTACAATAGAATTGTCTTCTGAGGATTTAAAAAAAGATACTGGTCTTGGAGGCAGGGGTTCCCCATTTAAAATTTGCATCACAAATTTTAAATGGGGAAAAATCCAGATGTAACTGAAAATATGAGTAATTGGGGTTTTTAAAGGAAAACAATCTATGAATAGGGATTTGTTTCCCTCACCCCCATTTGACATAACTGTATTGCAATAGCTTCATTACAATAAGTATATATGATTAGCATATATAGTTCTCCAACATAGTGTCTTGTGTATTACATAGAACAGTCTAAGGAAGCCCTCAATGGCAGGACAGACGGGTGATAATATGGTACATCTTACAACTGCTATGAAGGCAGAAGTAGGCTGCAAGAGATAAGAGGTGATCAATCATTGTGGGATCCATGCCATTAGATTAGAACCTCTTTATGAGAAGATTGTGTGCTGGTCACTGTGCACTGGTCCCCACACATAAAACATATTCATGCACAAGCGTCTTCCAAGGAAACAAGAACCAACAAAAGACTCTACCTTTGGAAGACAATCATACTCAGCCATGAGTGATCACCTACGATGATATGATGATAGTCCTCCAAGCAGAAAAAAAATCTCAGATTATAACTCCATAATCCATTTTTATATTTGCACTAGGCTAGATCCAGGTTTACACAGATGCAACTGGATGGGCAGAACCTCAAGCCCTTGTCACTATGTTTACAGGTGATTAAGACAATACTCAACAAGGGTGCAAGTCTTTATTTTTTCTCAGAAAGAGATGATGATCCATAATAATTTGATTCTTCCTTTCCAGTCTGACTGTTCCACTCAGACACAACTGTTTCACATGCTGAATCCAGCATGTGTTTTTTGAACACCAGTGCCACTGCCAGCCACAACACAGCAACCATGAAAGATATCAGCAAAGAAACAGCCAGCTCTCCATATCCATGGATTCACCATCTACAGCTTGTAAATATGCTCCCTCCCAAAATATAACATGAAAAATCAAGCCATTTTATGTAAGAAACACCATTTCACTATGCCACTATATATAAGGGGACTTGCACATTCAGGGATTTGGGTATGCACAAAGAGTCTTAATACCTGAAAACTGTGACTGCCAGAGCAGACTAGATTATCTATGCTTAACATTTTCCAGTCTGGTGATCACCTGCCCCATTTACAAAATGATACTGAGCCAAGGACTGACCTCCTGACCTTTTGCTGGCTTTCAAAGCCACAGGCTTTCCATGCCTTCTGGAGATTCAAGAACCCATCCTTCCCAAGTAGTTTCTATGCTGAATGACTCAGGAAGCAAAGGGTCTTTGGCAACCACGAAATAATGTCTAGCTGCCAGGGCCAGCCAAGATTTGTGACCCCTAGTCTTTGTCAGCTGTTGTTCTAGTTGTTCACTATTCAGGCCACTACAAGTCTGATCTGAGTCAACCAGTTTTTAGACTGATAAACATGGTACGACATGGTGACCTTTTTGTACTCCTTCCGCAAAGTACCAACTGGCAGTACTTCAAACAAACATTCTGTCATAGCTGTTTAATTCTGGCTGCTACAAGGACAAATATCATCTGCCAGCTTCTATGCACTCAACATAAAACGCCTGGGCAAATATGTATGAAAAGGCAAGGAGAGGAAGAAAGATACTGAAGGAAATAGGAGACAGCCAATTTTCCATGGCACTGAAGGATAGTTGGAAAAGTGCCACCCTAGAGATGCTTTTGGGCTGCACTCTCACCCGCACTAGTCAACCTTGCCAATGGAGAGGAATCCTGGGAGTAGGAGTCTAAGCAATATGTAAACAGCCCATTTTGCCTACTTTGATAGATAAATCATGGCAGTTGTTATTTGGTGTATGTTACCATTTAGTATGAAGTTACCATTTAGTATGAAGACACAGTATTGCAGTTTGTCATGAGGACAGGTATAGTGTATCAAGAGAAGACACAGTGGTTCCTCATACATATAATCAAGGAGGAACTGGTTTTTATATTTACATTATTCAAATACGAATTAAGAAATCAAATGCTAAGAGTCCTTCACCTCAGTGAAGGCACAGTGACATTTCCATTCGCAACTGCAAGT
Organism: Anolis sagrei; assembly: GCF_037176765.1. Classification (NCBI taxonomy): domain Eukaryota; kingdom Metazoa; phylum Chordata; class Lepidosauria; order Squamata; family Anolidae; genus Anolis; species Anolis sagrei. The sequence continues at coordinate 51,142,450 of NC_090025.1, read as the reverse complement.
AGACATTCACAGTTTGGTCCATTATAAGAATATAGTCAATGTGGAATTGGAAGTGTTCATTTTATACGTGAACCCTTTTCTAGGGAGGTATAGGAAGGTTCAAGATAAGCTCTAGTCAAAATGTATAGCCAACTCCAGCTTTCTTCAGACCTGACATCAGTATTGAGAAGTTGCATTTGCATTAAATATGAAAGCAACCCTTATCAGTTAGCCCTGTGGAAGACTATTTCCATTGGCTTCTACACAGTTAACTTTTTCAGATATCTACATTACGAGATGGGTTAGCTTTACATACTGTGCCACAGATGCACCTCATTACTGCAAATTGACCTGGAAATATCGCATATAACAGGATCATTTCACATAAACTGCATTCATTTATTTTAATACTAATTACATCTAGATGATAGTTTATGTAGTTTAGTATGTTTTTCACTACAGTAAAGGCGTTTTAAGGCCTCAGATCACTTTCTTATTTAGGACCTCAACAAACAGCGGTCCATAAGATGGGGGACAGTGGAGCAATCCATGGGGCAGTGGGGCAGCAGTCATCCATGTAGTAGTAGTCATCCATGTTCTCAGGACAACCTCTCAACATGCTGCTGAGGCGCAGCAAGGACAGAGCCAGGATGGAGCCCTGCTGGAAGTAGCCCATGTCATGTTATGGGCTCCATCCTGGCTGCGTCTCCTCAGCATCCTAGGACGGGGAAAAATCCCATCTGATGAGGTGCTTATACCATGGAACTCCTGATCTACTTTGGAATACAGTGATTTGAAGGGAAACGTCCACAGAAACCCCTAGATACTAGCCTCTTAAGATGAGATGATCAAGAACATGAAGAAAGATTTCAAATATACACAGAGCTATGATTCATACACAAGTGTACTTATACACCCAGTTCCCTCCCTTTCAATTCTGTTGCAAATGTGTACGCATTTAGTCATACCAATGCCTTTACCACCATTGTAACATTCAGTATTCCGAAAGATAGATATTTCCCAGCATTTATCTTTCTAAATTTACTTCTAGAATTACCAGGTTCTTCTTTTTGTTCAGTTTAATAAACAAGTCTTTTCAGTGTCCTGAACTCCATACTACTTTGTCCTAATTATACTTGCATCTTTAGATATACTTCTCCAAAAACTCCCCTTAATACACCCAGACACTAATCCGAGGAAAACCTGGCATCAACAGTGCCGCCAAGGTCTGAGTCTACTTAGAGCAATTCTACTGCATTGCAAATGCAAATAATTATAACCTCAAAATGGTACAGTACTCTTAAGTATTGTCTTATAAAAAGTGGTATATCACTTCTATGCAAGATACCTGACACCTGACACCTTATACATTACTATAAACAAATATATTGTTTATATATTTGTTTATAGTGATGTATAAGGTGTCAGGGCTTTTTATGGCATGCATTCGATAAATATTTGTATAAGGAAATTCCCACTAAAATGTAGTGTTGTTTTAATGGATTTAGTCTTATACATTTATAATCTTCTCTATTGTGCTATTTTAGATGTATTTGCTAATACAGATAAAAGTGTAATGATTTTAAAGTTTTCAAAGGAGTCATTGCTTTCCTAGCTTATTTACTCAGGTGAATCTAAATTGCTTAAAGAGGGCAATTCACTAACATGAGTACTTAAGACTTCAGCATTAATGAAGTTTAAGATACATCAAGCAAACATCTTTTCTGGCTGCAAAACAAAACTTATGTGCAAAACTAAACTTGCAGGCATTAAGACATTATGGGGTTGGGGTTTTCTAACACTTACTAAAAAGGAAGGCTACCTCTCTAGCAAATATTTGCTTGCCTTTTTGGAAGCAGACATTTGGAGAAAAATCACTGTATCTTCACCAGGTTTTCTCAAACTTTTCCACTCACAAACCCATTCTGCCCAAGATTTTTTTCCGTGACACCATTCGGCATGAGAAATTTTTTCGAGACCCCCAGATATATATAATAGGCATACAAATCAAACATTTGATGCTGATAATAAATCAGCACAGGCAAGACTTGCTAAACAGGCTAATTTTCCAATTTATGAAGCACTGCTGAAGCATTTTCTGCAAAGTCAACTGTAAACATTGCACATTGTTGCTAACAGATTTGTGCAAATATCTAGGTGGCGTACAGAAACTGTTTACTTTTGCCAATTTTCTGGACCCCAACACTGAGCGAAGGGGACCCCACTGAGGGTCAGGACCCACAGTTTAAGAAGCAGTGATCTGCACTATGAAGAATTCATACATAATTTATATCCAATACTTTTTTCTCCAAGACATTTTATTCACATGCCTATTACATCAACATCCGTGTCTCTCTACATGAACATAATGTGTATTAATTAAACAGACTGGTACCATGTAGAACCTCCTGAATTACCCAATATATGCATAAGCCGATGTAACAAGAAGCCAGGACAAATTTCATTACTGAACAACTGCTACACTTGTACTGATATGAGGGAAGTTCCCGATTAAAAGAACATATATAGATTAAACAAACTTGTTTCCATTAGTATTTCAAGCTTCCTCAACATAAAGTAAGGTGAAATACAATAGGCCACCCACATTCATGGAGGTTAGGGGTTCAGAACCCCCACCAGAGAAGTGGGAAAAAGGCAATATTATAAGCCACTCCAACAAACATGGATGCTACAGACTCCTTTCCAACCAACAGCCCTAGCCCATTACTTCCTTTCCCAATTTCCACTATGAAACATCATAATATAATAATGAAAATAAAACTTGAGTTATATTCCCCCCATCTCCCCTGGAGAACTCAGGGCGGATTCCAACAAACAAAAAGGCAAACATTCAATGCCTCAATGACAATAAGTAGAAATATAATAACCCAGAAAAACCTCACATAAAGACATCTTAAACATAACAACGATAACTTAAATAAAATGTAATCTATTGAAAATTATAACTAACATCAGCAAAGTTGTTATTATTATTATTGCTATTATTATTATCTTTATTTATACCCCGCCTTTTCCCCCCGTAGGGACTCAAGGCAGCTAGCACTAAACACTAGACAAGTTTCAATACAAAAGTTTAAAAGAAATTAGAAAGCATTTAAATAGTTGCAGTCTAGTAAAAACAAAATTAAAATAGATACACTAAGATGACATTTAAAACTCATATTCTCCCCCAATCTCACCCACAGCACCCCCTAAATTAAAAACCACCACACTTCCTGAAATGATCTTAAAACCCTTCTTTAAAAGCCTGTCTGAATAAAAAGGGTTTAGCCTGCCACCGGAAAGGGGGCATTCTGGCTTTCCTGGGCAGGGAGTTCCAGAATCAGGAAAGGCCCGTTATCTCATTCCCACCAACTGAGCTTGAGATGGTGGTGGGACTGTGAGAAGAATATCTCAGGGCCCAGGCAGGTTCATACAAGGGGATGTGGTCAGCCAAATAGCTTAGACCTGAACTATCGAGGGCTTTAACCAGCACTTTGAATTGTACTCAATAACAGACTGGCAGCCAGTGAAGCTGCAGCAACAAGGGGGTCATCTGCTCCCTGTAGCCAGCCCCAGTGAGCAACCTGGCTGCAGCTCTTTGGACCAGCTGAAGTTTTTGAACACTCTTCAGAGGCAGCCCCACCTAGAACATGTTACAGTAATCCAGACAGAATGTAATTAAGGCATGTACCACCATGACTAGAACTGGCTTCTCAAGGAATAAGCACAGTTGGTGCACATGTTTTAATTGTGCAAAGGCCCTCCCGGCCACTGCAAATACTGGGGCCTTCAGGTTCAATGTCGAGTCCAGGAGGTCCCCCAAATTGCGAGACTGTGACTTCAGGGGGAGTGTGACCCCATCCAGCACAGGCTGGATCCCTATTCCCTGGTCTGCCTTCTAAGTGACCATCTGTCCTGTCTGGAATAAATTTGAATTTGTTTGCCCTCATCCAGTCCATTGCTGAATACAGGCATTGGTTTAGGATCAGGAAAGCTTCCTTAGCTTTAGATGGAAAGGAGTAGTAGAGTTGCGTGTCATCTGCATATAGGTGCCACATAGGGAGTTTAAACCCCTTTCCTGCTAATCGAGTCTACTCCCATTGCCTGAAGGCAATTTAACACACAACATTGTGCATGAAACAAAGTTTGTCTACACTGAATGATCAGAAAGCAAAGATGTCACCATCTCGGCCACCCATGTGGACGATTTTGAATATTTCTAATTTAAGAATGCCGGATACAGGATGCTCAACCTATGCAACAAATTCTGAGTCATAACATGAAAGATGTTGATACATGGCGGAATCAAGATTTAAATCTTTACTTTAATTAAAAATAAAGTACTATAAGTCCAGGTTTTCAGTTCTGTCATAGGACACAAAGGATGGTAAATGATTATGATTTACTATTAATGAATGGAATATTCTTTAATTTAAAAATGGATAAACAGTTTCTTTTTTGCATGCTCATGCTTACCTCTTGCTTGGTATCTTTAAATGATCGCCGTGAAGCCTTGCTTTTTGAATCCAAAGGTGCTTTTCCCTCTGGCTGGCCAAAGAATTCCTCAATTGTCTTTGTGTCAATTTGGTAGTTCTGCTTAGCACCAATAGTCCAGATGTTGTTTTTACCACGGACTTGTTCTTCGGGGATAGTTTTCCAGAAGAAGCTACGTATTCGCTTCTTCTTGCTTGAGTGCCCATGTCCATTGACCAGCTGTGAGAATGAAGTTTTGCTCAGGGATGGAGGTGGAGGAGGAGGAGGCGGGGGCACCACTGCTGGTGAAGAAAGTCCAGCTTCTGTGGATAGACATGGCGGAGGGAGTGGAGGAGGTGGAGGCGGTTGAGGCAGTTGCTCTTCTGGTTCTGATGTATCTCCAGTCATTAATCCAGCTTCAACTGAAATAGCTCCATTTTCTTTATCATTCACCAAGGAGACACAATTCATAACATGCATCTTACTGTCTCTCTCTAGACGGAGAGAGAGACTTGCTTCCCTGGATATGCATGTAACATCAAGCAGCAGAGCAGCAAATTATAACTTGCCCACCTATTTTGAAGTCACTCATCAGTAAAGGCAATTGGGGAGATCACACATTGTTCTGAAATCTACAATGAAACACAGAAAAGAAACAAGTTAGGAAAACTTGATGCATTTGATGTTGATGGAAGGAGAGTGTCTCAAGCAACAATGTGTGAGATGGGTGCAAACAAAATTATCAATCAAAACATTCCAATTATTAGCTCCACCCTAGGGATGCTGGGTTGTAGCAGACTTCCTAGTGCATTGTCCATAACTAACAGAACCAGAAGCCAGTGTACATAACTTTAATTCCAGACTTTCATATATTATTTGAGTATAGACTAGGAGCATCTACATGGCAGAATTAACGCAGCTTGACACTGCTTTTACTGCCATACCTCAATGACATAGAAACATTGGAGTTGTAATTCTAAAAGATCTTTAGCTTTCTCTGTCAAAGAGTGCTAGGACCACACCAAACGACAAATTCAAGGATTCCATATCATTGAGCCATGACAGTTAAGGTAGGGTCAACTGCCTTAATTCTATAGTGTAGATACAATCTAGAATTCAAAGGAGGAAGATGTGGATAAGATGCACATCCATGGAGACAGCCAACTATTTGCTCCCTGATTTTATTGCAGTAATTCAATGACTCAAGGGACACAGTGCTGCTCTGGGAGGTATAAAAACTGTAATGTAATGAAGAACTTTGCAAGGGAAGGTGGAGCCTCATGCATGAAACAACATGGAAATCCAAACAGAGACATGAAAGGATTGATTTTGCAACATTGAAAAAATGCTAAGATATTTAGAGCTGGTTTCTCTACCTCTGAGGCAATGGTTCCCAAACATTTTTTGAACAGAGACCACTTTGACCAGGGACCACTCTCCAACATTAGTACCAAAAGGTTTACAAATCAGTTTTGGGTCAACTTTAATTCCATTTGGGGTACTGATTCAGACAATTGCATTGAATAGACTACATCAGCCCTAATTTTTGACACAGAACATATGCCATGGTCAGCAACAGGGAAGGAGTGGCAGGCGGTACAAAATGAGCAAGAATAAAAAAATAAATAAAGAGGAAGGAGGCTCACGGACCAGATTTTCATCCTTATGGCTCACTGGTGGTCCGCAGCCCACACGTTAAGAACAACTACTCTGGGGGAATAAGTTTCAAATAGAAAGCTATGCAATGTATTACCAATATACAGGCAGTTCCCAAGTTATGAGCAAGATAGGTTCTCTAGGTTTGTTCTTAAATTGAATTTGTATGTAAGTTGGAAAAGATACATTGTAAAGTGTAACTCCAGCCAGCCATACACACATACAGAGAGAGAGAGCTACAATATATATGTGCAAGTTTTTGATATCATAGGGAAGGGTTAGAACCCTTCTGGTGCTTGTTTTGCTGTCTGTGCCCCTCTTCAGAAGATTTCACCCCACTTTCTGTCCTTACAATAATTGGATTTTGAAAATTTGGCTTGTTATGGAAACATGGTTTTAGTGAGAAATCTTCAGTGGAGACCCCCTTTCCCCATGATAACTCTTTTAGGAGTGAATTCCCCTTCCTAGTGGTAGATTTCTCTCACTTCCTGTTGTCTCATCTTTGTTTTTAATATGAGTTCATTTGTAAGGTGGGTGTTTGTAACTCGGACACTGCCTAGACACGGATTTTAAGGGAATCAAGCAATACTGAATAAACTTGTATAAACTTGTTAGCTGATACTTTAATAGACAAGTCAATTTTTTAAAATGTCAGACTAAAACGTAATTTGTTATCAATATTACCATGGGAACTTCCATAGGAAAACAAAACACAGAAATAATTTGGAAAATTTCCATACACTCAACAAATCAAATTATATGCTTCCCTTTAAAACTGAACAAACGTACTTTAATGATAATTTAACGACAGTTGAATAATGAGATCCACCTAATGTAACGAGAAAGAGGCTGTCTAGGGCCTGTGAATAAATATCAGAATTGAAAACATTATTCATACAAGGGTTTTTTAAAATTGCAACTTTATGCCTCATGATTGGATGCCTTATAATGAAGAGAGTTTGCATAACAATGTATATCCCTGCAGGAAACTACTGCAGGAAAGCAAGCTTAACATAGGTATACCACTATAACCTAAAGCAGGGGTACTCAAACCTTTTAAACAGAGGGCCAGGTCACCGTACCCCAAATTGTTGGAGGGCCGGATTATAATTTGAAAAAGAACATGAATGAATTCCTATGCACACTGCATGTATCTTTCTTGTAGTGCAAAAAACACTTAAAACAATACAATAATTAAAGTGAAGAACAATTTTAACAAATATAAACTTATTAGTATTTCAATGGGAAGTGTAGGCCTGCTTTTGGCTGATAAGATAAGACTGTTGTTGTTGTGGGCTTTCAAGTCATTTCAGACTTAGGTTGACCCTGCGCAAGGGCCGGGTAAATGACCTTGGAGGGCCGCATCCGACCCCCGGGCCTTAGTTTGAGGACCCCTGACCTAAAGTCTGGAGAGAATGCTTCTGGAACATGGCCATACAGCATGGAAAACTCACAGCAACCCAGCGATTCCAGCCATGAAAGCCTTCGACAACACATCAACATTAAATGTTGTTGTTGATTGTAAAGTTGAGTTTGACTTATAGTGATCCTATGAATATGAGAATCTCTACAAGTCCTTATTGTTAACACCTCAGCTAAGGACTTGTAAACTCGGGTATGTTGCTTCCTCATGGGAGTTTATTTATTTGCCATGCTGCCTTCCTCTTTTCCTACTGCCTTCACCAAGGATTATCCTCAAATACATACAACTTTAGTCAGCTTAGGCTTGCTGTAGCAACATGATGAATAAAACAATGTTCTAAAGAAAACTTCTCAAAGCACTTATGATTTACAGTTACACCTTTCACATATTTTCTATTAAGTGTTAAGTCAACTTAGACAAACACTATAAGATGGATTCTAAAGTTTAGGGTTTTTTATTTTCTCTGTATACCCACAACTGACTCCATTAAGCTGGTTCCTGCGACCCTCTCAGTAACATTTTCCAGAAGATGGGAGATGCATCAAAGGGCAGAAGAGTGGATACAGACCTAAAATAGGATTTCTGTTAATGTAAACTATCGATGGTACCCTCCACCAGGATCCATAATAGTGACATGGGAAGGCAAGCAAATCTGCCAGATCTAAGCAGACTATTTCACCAATCCCTGTTTTTATCCAGAATATGTGGCCCGCCCATTGTCATCTCTACCATGATTGTGTTTATTGGAATGTTTATTTTAAGATTTTTTTTCTCTTTTAATGTCATTTCGATAATGTTGTTTGTTGTATATGCTTTGATTTTATTGCTGTATTATGTTGTCCAGGCTTGGCCCCATGTAAGCTGAGATGGTGGCGGAGTAGAAATAAAGTGTATTATTATTATTATTATTATTATTATTATTATTATTATTATTTCATCATAGCCTTTTCCGTCCCATGCCTACCCAAAGCCTTTTCCCTCTTCTCTGGTAGTACTAACAGAAATTAGACATTACACCAGTAGAAGTGCAACTTAAATCTGAATCTATCCTCATGCTCTGTTCAGATTCATATCTTTGGGGAAACTGAACAATTTGTTATCTTAAACAATTTTGTGCACATACCCTTCTCAAATAATTAATACGAAACCCTAGAGAACCATCAATCCATAGGTACATACTGGAATAACAGATTACTGCTCCGAAGTGTTTAAGTAATTTAAGTTGCCAACTGAGGCCTTCAATTCATATGTCGGGTTTTCCATTTCCTGGCTATATTCACAGAAATTTCAAGAATACTAATTTTAAATTCAATGTTAGAAAATAATGCCTCATCCAACACACTGGGCAGCTAAACCAGGAAATCCCAACTGGATGGCACCCAACGAGGGTCTGCTTCCAGGGGCAAACCAAGAATAGGTAATTTGGAAGTCCCTGAACAGACTCAGAAGTGGAGTGGGCAGATCAAAGGACAACCTGGCAAAATGGCACTATCTAGAAGAATCCTCCACCTTGTGTGACTGTGGAGCAGAATGAACAATTCCACATCAGTTTGCTTGCCCACAATACCTTGCCTCATGAACAGAGGAAGAATTGTTTAAAGTTACAGACAATGTGGTCGCTGTTGCCCATTTTTTATTTAAAATTATTCAACCATGTGTGCTCCCTCTATTATCAATTATATTCTTATTTATGCAATGCTTTTGAAACAGAATAAATAAAAATCAAATGTTTGTTGATAACAATGAAGCATTTGCAAAGCTTGCTAAACTGGCTGATTTTCCTTTTTATTTGTTTTATTTGGGGGGACCTCAGGAACAACTTGAGAAACTGCAAGTCACTTCTGGTGTGAGAGAATTGGCCGTCTGCAAGGACACTGCAGAACAAACAATTTCATATCTGTATGCTTGTCCACAATGCCCTGCCTCATGCACAGAGAAAGTATTGTTCAAAGCTATCGACAATGAGGTTGCTGTTGCCCGTTTTTGGTCTTAAATTATTTAGCTGCTTGTGCTCTCTTTATTTTATCAGTTTTATATTTATTTATGCAATGCTTTTGACATGAAATAAATAAATTCAACACCTTTTCACACTTAAGAAATGCTTCTCTATAAGGAAACAGAAAAAAACAATGTTCAAATCAATTGTCTGCGTTGCCAAAGATTGTTTCAAATATCTATTTTAAGATAACTACTTACTATAAAATATAAATGAAGACAATTATTTTTTTAAAAAAAATAGGCAAATAAAACTTATTAACAAAAACCACCAGTTCATTTCTTTGTCAACTCAACAGACAAAAAAAATCAGTTTTCTAGTAGTACATGTTAGTCCAGTTCACTGAACAACCTTCTTGGCCAAGAGCAACATGCAGCCAGTACAGCTAAACAAATCACAAACCTTTGTTCAGTGCTTCTTTTTTTGTCGTGCCAGGCCTGGTGCTCTGTTTTTTCTCCTTCCAACAAACCATAGCATTAATTCCTGCCAGGTCAGAATACACAAATGGTGGAGCAAAGCACATGGTTTAATTAGACATATACTAAATGTATGGTAATTGCCTTTACAGTAAATTCGTCCGTTGTAAGTGAAATCAGTTTGAGAATTTAGTATAATCTACTATGTGAATCCTGTGCACATGTTCAAAACTTCTAAGGCATGGTTCCAAGAGCTGCCTCCTGTTAATTGCCTTGTTATTGTTAACTCCTTGGACTTATGATAATCCTATGAATGAGAGACTGTCAAGTCACATGATTATTAATAGCCCTATCCCTGGGAAGTGGTGAATAAGAAATAATAATAACAATAACAACAACAACAACAATAATAATAATAATTGTTATTATTAATAATGCAAGGAAGCCGATGAAACAATAGATCACATCCTCAGCTGCTGCAAGAAGATCATGCAGACAAACTACAAGCAGAGGCACAACACCATGACTCAGATGATTCATTGGAACCTGTGCCACACATACATCTACCTGTGACAAAGAACTGGTGGGATCACAAGCCTGAAAAAGTTACAGAAAATGAACACATCAAACTCCTCTGGAACTTCCGGATTCAGACAGACAGAGTTCTGGAGCACAATACTCCTGACCTTACGATTGTGTTAAAAAAAGTATGGATTGTCGTCGTTGCAATCCCTGGTGACAGCAGGATTGAAGAGAAACAACTAGAAAAGCTGACACTATATGAGGATTTAAAGATCAAACTGCAAAGACTCTGGCACGAGCCAGTCAAGGTGGTTCTTTCATTCATAGAGTTGCCATAAGTCAGTGGTTCTCAAGCTGTGGGTCCCCAAGTGTTTTGGCCTACAACTCCAGAAATCTCAGCCAGTTTACCAGCTGTTAGGACTTCTGGGAGTTGAAAGCCAAACACCTAGGGATTCACAGGTTGAGAATCACTGCATAAGTTGAAGTTGGCTTGTTGTCAATCGATGAAAACTTCAAGTGAAGTGAGTTAAAAGAAGGCAGAACGTGGAAACATGGCTCACTATGTATTGTTGCATATGTGCACAGGATTCACATGGAGGACTATCTTTTAAAAAAAGTATTAGTCAGGAATTCCCAAAGTGTATTTTATTTACAGCACACTGAATTACTGTGAAAAAGATCACGATAAATGACATATGATTTTTAAAGCTGATTAAGCAATGGCCAACACAATTCAGTATATAAATTGCAAATCTCTAAAAAAAAAATCCTGTTCTGTTCTTGGGCAAGTTATCTATTTGGACTGCAATTCTCAAAATCTCCCATCCAGCATAGCTAATGATTTTGCTGACTGAAGATTTCAGTACCCATTGCGTAGTCAGGTTTTTAAGCTCCAAACGTCATACATGTTAATTCAAACAAAGCATCTCAATGCCTTTTCTATACCATGATTGTTTTTCAGTGGACAAACTGTGCATTGTAACTTAAGAGTAAGAGGGGAGATGAAATTTACTCTATGAGAACTAAAGATTTTTTGTGTTTTTTCCCCCAATCTCCATAAATACAAGATGTAAAAAGTAAGATGCATAACCTAAACTCTATGTATGTGCAGTACTAAATATTTACATAGGCAAACCTGTACATCCAGATTGTCCCCTACTAGGTAGTTGGCATTTTAAAACCTAGCACAACAACACTGTAATTGTACTATCAAGATCCAACAAGTAAAGGCAGCAAAGGCAGCAACTATTTTAAAGTTTAGTTGTTTCTGAGATTCAGTTTTCAAAACCACAAGATAAAAATATGTGAATTCGTTCTATTTATCCTCCATGTGATGATTTCACTAATGCTTCCATGAAACCCAAATTGAGCTTAACAGATCCTGTAAGATTTGGGACTTAATCACAGAAGTGGATATAGATGTTCGTAATTACCATATATTAATACTGCAGTTTTAAAAACAATCCACAGGAAAGCTTAATCTGAAAATAGAGTGGGCACTAGTTTTAGGAGATTTTCCACAATCGGTACAATTATTAAAATAAGAAGTGTCATTATTCAATCTCTCCTTTCTTCACATATCTGCATTCTAAAGGATGTGCAAACGTGCATCCAAAAATATATGGAGATTTGCTTGTTTACAACATTTATTTATCATATCAGGAGTGAACTGAGGATACAATTGTGATGTATTTGAGAAAACACGAAGTTTAAAAACTTGGCATTTTGTTAAATGCCCTTTGACCTGTAGCTGGTCACTTGGAATGCCTCTGATGACACTATAAGAAGATCCTCCATTGTGCATGTGGCAGGGCTCAGGCTGCATTGTAATAGGTGCTCTTCTCCACACTTGCATGTGGTGGACTCCACTTTTGGCCCCATTTCTTAAGGTTGGCTCCGCACCTTATGGTGCCAGAGCGCAGCCTGTTCAGTGCCTTTCAAGTCATCTAGTCTTCTGTGTGTCCAGGGGGGAGTCTTTCATTTGGTATCAGCCATGGATTGAGCTGTTGGGTTTTAGCCTGCCACTTTCGGACTCTTGCTTGCTGAGGTGTTCCTGTGAGTATCTCTGTAGAACTTAGAAAATCATTTCTTGATTTAAGGCATTGGTGAACAGGGGATGAGCCAGAGATGTCACTGCCTTGGTCCTTTCATTATTGGCTACTACTTCCCAGTGGATCTCAGGTGCTGCTATACTGGCTAATTTTTAAAACATATAGGTGGGTTATCAGGCCCCACTGTGGTAAAAAAACTAAAGGGAGCATTTCCTGATGTATGTTTTGGGTACATTTCACCAACCAACCACATGATTGATTGATTGATTGATTGATTGATTGATATATATCTCAACAAGGCAAATTCTGCTCTAAGGATCAGATATTGAATCTTAACATGCAAGGAAAAATCAGAACAGAAAAGAGAATCTCTTTAAATGTTTCTTTGACTTATTTTTTCTTTTTATAATATGGGAGCAACTCCTTAACATTTATACTTATGTATAAGCCAACCTCATGTAAAAGTAATCGGCAGATTTTAGGGGCAAAATTATGGATTCCGATTTGACCCACGGAGAAGTTGAGGGTCATTCTCTGGAAAGGTAAAAAAATGTCTCCTCTGGCCATTATCCCCCACTCAGGCATTCAGAAAGGCCAGGTGTGGCATCATATCAGAGAGAGTAGATGAGGTTGGTACTTCTGTTGGGTTTTCCTTTCTCCACTCTACTCAGAGAAGGGCTGGTTCTAATCCTGATTAAGGTACTGTACCCGCATTGGCCTATGCATGTCAACCCAAGTTTTGGGGGTTGATTTTTTGATAAAAAATTCTAGACTTATACATGAGTATGTAGGGTAGCTGTGTGACTATGGTGAGAATGACTTAACTGAAGAATGACCTAGCAAACCATGCCTAATTTTGCAGATTTTTTTTGTATTTACAGCAGACACGTTGTGATACACACACATACAATTCTGGGCACATTCCACACAATTGTGGCAATGAGGTCTTAAAAGACAGGTGTGTACTAGGTATTTAGTAGTCCATCTCACAGCTCCAGGCATTTAGGAGATATGACTGCAAATATATGTCACACTTACAAGTGTGAATTAACCTTAGGTGATTACTAGCATGATCACAGGGCCTTTCTTGGGTAACCCTCCTTTTAGGACATGAAACAAATGATGCCAGATCACACCAAAGCCCTACCCAATCCAGGATTCAACCTGAGGCCTTTCACACTACAGAATCATATCAATGTTATTCCTCTGTAACCATCCTGAGTCCATCCTATGGAATTCTGAAGTTAGCAATTTGGTGAGTGCTCTGGCTGGGCATTTGAAATTTGTTGTTGCTGTGTGCCTTCAAGTTGCTTCTGATCTAAAAAGACCCAAATCTGAATCTATTGTTTTTCTTGGCAAGATTTAGTTCAGAAGGTTTACCATTGCCTTCCTCTGAAACTTGGAAAATGTGACTCACCCAAGGTCACCCAGCAGGTTTCATGGTTGAGCAGGAATTCAAACCCAATTCTAAATGCTCCTCCCCAAACTGCCAATCCCAGTACCCACAAGACAGAACCAGGGTAGTGAAAGTGGAACAATAATATTGTAATTCTTTAATGGGAATTGGTCCCAAACACCACTGGAAGTCCACAAAAAAGATGTGAATGCCGGAGAACCACAATGACTGGGAAACATAGTTACATGAACACACACAAGCAATAGTTTCTTAAAATTCTTCAGGCAATATTTATACTAAAATAGTTACATACAGCTAGTATAAGATGATTCTCCTAATACCATAGATTTATTTATTTACTGTATTTATATCCTGCCCTTCTCAACCCGAAGAGGATTCAGAGTGACCTTACAATTGGCAGCAATTCAATGCCATATCAACTAACAATAAAATAAACATATACATCAACACAAAAAAATTAGAAGCAATATAAACATTAAAACACATTATTAAAATCATGCAATGCAAGGACATAGTCAAAAGCCATGCCAATCACTACTGCACATAATTCCACTTCACTTATTGCTCTGCACTATTGGCCAAAGGCTTGGTCCCAGAGCCAAGTTTTTACTTTCTTTCTGAAGATCAGAGGTGCTAAACCCATTTTCATCAAGGGCCACATCAGCCTTATGGTTGCCTTCAAAGTGTTGTTTGTAATTGTAAGACTGTACAAATTATTATTTATTTATTTTATTCACTTTTACCCCTGTTTTCTCTTATGGATGGGGCTCAAAATGGCAAACAAAATAGAAAAACAAACTACATAATACAGAAAACCATCATCCCACCAACCCGACACATAAACAATAAATCAACACATTGCATAAAACACTAATTACATAAATATAAATAAGCATGAAAACATATATCATTATCATTAAAATCCCTATGCTTCAGGCTACTGAGGTTGTCCTAAAATGTTAAAACATTAAACTAAATGTCTCCGAGCTCCAAGACTTTGGCCGCGTGAGTCTTGTCTGACCGAGAAGCTGCTATTGTGAGTTGTTTGGAAAGGCTTCTATAAAAATGTTTTCACCTGGGAGTGAAAGGCCAATAACGAGGAGGCCGAACATAACTCTTTGAGGAGGGAGTTCCAGAGCTGCAGGACCACCACCAAAAAGGCCCTCTCTCTTGTTCCTACCAACCATATTTGTGATGGTGGTGGGACTGAGAGGAGGGCCTCTCCTGATGATCTCAGGACTCATGTGGCCTGATATGTAACTATATTGCCCTGGCATTGAAAGCCTTGTGGGGCACATAACATGATGTCAGCATGGTGAACTATGACTCTGGAGAATAGGATTTGAATCCCCACTCAGCTAAGGTAACCCATTGGATGACACTGGAGACATCACGCACTTTCAGCCTAGGAGGAAGGCAAAGTCAAAATATGAACAAATATTGCCAAGCTAATCCCATGATAAGGTTACCTTACAATCACCACAGGTCTGACAATAACAAAAGTATTTTGCCATTCCTTCTTCACATTAATGCATGGTACTGCAGGCTCAGTGGTAAAGCACATCATTTGTACTCTGGAGGTCCTAGATGTGAGTCTACTTTTCCAGATGGAAGGTGATCAGGAATGAATTTATAAGTAGAATCCTTATTCAATCCTTATGATGTTTAAACATTTAATAGTAAAAAGATGAAATATCAACTATATTAGTAAGGGGCTTTCATATGATATGTGATCCCCAGGTTGTGCCAGCTATCATACAAAAGCTGACTGGCACAACCTGGGGATCACAACCAGATACAGTGAAGACATTGGCCCTTAATGAGACATGCTGCATCATCACGGGGTGTCTGCGCCCTACACCACTGGAGAAATTACACTGTTTAGCCGGTATTGCACCACCTGACATCCGCCGGGGAGTAGCAACCAATAGTGAAAGGACCAAGGCAGTGACCTCTCCGGCCCACCCCGTTTGGCTATCAGCCAGACCGTCAACACCATAATCAAGAAATAGTTTTCTAAGATCTACAGAGGTGCTCACGGGAACACCTCAGCAAGTGAGAATCCAAAAGTGGAAGGCTAAAACTCAGAACCTCAAGCCATGCCTGATACCGAATGAGAGCCTCCCCACACAGAAGATTGGGCGACTTGAAAGGCGCTGAACAGACTGCTCTCTGGCACCACAAGATACAGAGCCAACCTTAAGAAATGGGACCACAAAATGGAGTCCACAACATGTGAGTGTGGAGAAGAGCAAACCACAGACCACTTGCTGCAATGCAACCTGGGCCCTGCCACATGCACAATGGAGGACCTTCTTATAGCAACACCAGAGGCACTCCAAGTAGCTAGCTACTGGTCAAAAGACATTCAGTATATTGCCAAGTTTTTAAAGCTGTGTGTTTTTTAAATACCTTACAACTGTATCCTTGGTTCTCTTCTGATACGATAAATAAATAAATAGTAAGTGGCAACTAACATATATAGATAAAAATAATAAAATAGCAATGTAAGGAGAAATGGCTTCACTGCATTGTGCATTAACGGCCAAAGATGTAACAAAGATCATGATCAAGAGTTGCAGGGGAAAGAGTACTATTGCCAGTTGGCATGATCACAACAATGTAACCCTTTGTTACAGGAATAATGAAAGAATAGTAAACCTTCCTGGATAGGACAAAAAAAAGAGGTTGGATTAAGGTTAAATACATCCTATACATGAGAACCACCATTCACAGAATCAAGGGCAGACTGAGATTTATTGTAAGCTATTGAGGAAATGGGTTGTACTCTCCAGATTTTGCAATTATAGTAAATGATAAGCAAAAGCTACATTAAAAAATAAGAAAAATGCATTGAGGAGTGCTCTTTAGTTATTTGCTAAAGCCCACCTTTCCTGTTCCAAATCCAATATGGTTTTACGTGTAATCTTTCAAGTGGGTTGTGCTCAACTGTTGAGGATTTTGGCATGTGGGAGCTAGAGAACTGCCAATTCTGAAATATGGTTTACATAATCGAGTGAGGTGTTTAAGGCTAAAGCGTACCGCCATTATAATGGATTTGCTTCTTTGATCTACAATAAATTGGGTTCAGAAATTCTTTTACCAAAGCAGCAGGAATCCTTGGTAATAGGCTGCTTAATCAAGAAAATAAATCTCAACAGTTAAGAATCAAGCATCTAATTTAGGAGAATAATTTGTTGCAATAGGAACAAATAAACAAAACTTGACTAAGTCAATTTCTTTTCTCCTAGACCAACCAGTTTTTAAAGGAGATGTGCATCAGTAAATGACAATTCTGAATGTATTACACTCCTGCGCAACATTCATAGCTGCTCAGTAATCCCAAATTGCATCTTATGTCCAAGATAAGCATGAATGCTATGAGTTAGTCTCTGTTAAGGAAGCAGGTGATGAATGACCTAAGAGGAAATGATTAATACAACTCTTAAGTGAGACTAATGGAGGACTGAGGATGACAATGACAAAACAGATTCCTCCATAATAAAAGACAATTCTGCAAAGAAGAAGAACAATCCTTTCTAATAGAATCATAACAAAAAGAAGAACCAAGAAAAATAGAAGCTACTATGCCTAGTAACTCCATCCAACAAAGCACTTTGATATTTTGCTGCTTTTAGTCACAAGTGCTTCTGTATAAATGTAGAAAACTATTCTGTTTAGAGTTAATACAATTGTGTATTCAGATACTGTCTCTTATATGGGACCAAAACAAAGAAGCAGTGTGTGGGCAAATAGTAAACAAGGTAGATAGGTGTGTGCACCTTCTCATTGCCTATCAACTTATGGTGATCCCAAGCATTTCATGAAGTTTTATTAGGCGAGAAATGGTGAAGAGTTGTTCCTTCCTCTGAAATATAGCCCATAGCACCTGGTATTTTTTTGTAATCTCCCCTCTAAGTACTAATCAGAACTGACTCTGCTTAGACTCACAGTGGTTCTCAGCCTGTGAGTCCCCAGATGTTTTGGCCTCCACCTCCCAGAAATCCTAACAGCTGGTAAACTGGCTGGGATTTCTGAGAGTTATAGGCCAAAACACCTGGAAACCCACAGGTTGAGAACAACTGGTTTAGATAGATAGATAGATAGATAGATAGATAGATAGATAATGAATATGGCCATTCTCCTTTGATTTCGTCTTAGCTAAGAAATAATAGTAAGGAAAAAAGAAGCCATGCAATGAGATCTTGAGAGTATTTACAGAAAATGTATTGAAAGTGTTTTGGCGAAGGGGCTCTCAGTTTGTCTTTGCAGAACTATGAGTCCAAAGAGATCACCCCAGCATAGAGATCATGCCTACTGGCATGTACACCTACTTTGCTGTAGTTCTCAAGAGACAAACTCTCCAAGCAAAAAACTTAGCTAGATGAAAGGAAACTCCATAAACCAGAATTCACTGGTTTGCCAAGTGTCCTTCGTGCTTAAATATGGAACACTGATGTAGTCAACCCAGGACTTGCACAATCAAAGCCTTGAAACTTTCTGTTTAGTAGGGACAAAAGCATCATGTACCACACATCCCCTTCAACTTCTATTTTTCCTCTCAAGTTTAGCTGTCAACACCATAACAGATAGGGAGATGAATTCCCTTTCAGCAACACATTGTTATAAGTTATGCTTGTTATTAAACTACAGTTCATGTACCAGAGTCATGTACTCCCAGGAGGGGCCACAGTGAAGGTTCCAGACCAAGCACAATCCAAAAACCTGAAGACTTCAAATGGTGGATTAGATGGAAGATAACATGGTATATGTTACAATGGCTGTGAAGGTGGAAGAAGGCTGCAACAGATTGAGAAGCCACCACCATCATGTTAACCATGTTGGGACCCTCACTCTGTGAAGACTGTGTGTTGATCGGCTGTGCACAGACCTCCATGCACAGGCGTTTTCCAAGAAAAATAAAAGCCTTGGAAAGCCATCATATTCAGACAAGAGATCACCTAAGAAGAAGTTCAACTACCGTATCATGGGGTAGTTTGCTATTCAATGGGAAAAATCCATCAACTGGTGAAAATTGATAGAAATTGACAGGCTAGCTGACATGTGAGATCAACACAGCCACCTGCATTTTGGGATAACTGAGGATCATTATAGAGGGTAACTACAGGGATTGTCATGATTAAGCTATGCACATGTCACCATTCCATAACTACATAAAATCATGGGCCCTATTGAATCATGAAAATGCTGGTCCTCCAGTATTGACTTGCACACAACACAAAATTCTAAAATAGTGTGGTGTAGTGGTTTGAGCGTTGGACAACTATTCCGGAGGCAAAGATTCAAATCCCCATTCAGCCATAAAAATCACCGGGTGACCTAGAGCAAATCACACACCATCAGCCCCAGAAAATCCTGTGGTAAATTGACCTTAAGGGTGTCATAAGTCATAGAATCATAGAGTTGGAAGAGACCTCATAGGTCATCCAGTCCAACCCCCTGCCAAGAAGCAGGAAAATAGCATTCAAAGCACCCCTGACAGATGGCCATCCAGCCTCTGTTTAAAAGCCTCCAAAGAAGGAGCCTCCACCACACTCCAGGGCAGAGAGTTCCACTGTTGAACAGCTCTCAGTCAGGAAGTTCTTCCTAATGTTCAGGTGGAATCTCCTTTCTTGAAATGATTTGAAGGCACAAAATAACAAGTTTCCCCTCACCTCACATAATCTGCAAAAAAAAAAAATCATCCTAAAGTCTGCTTTATCAGTATTAACTTTTTTCCTATACAATGATATCAAAAATACAGTATGAAGATAAGCAGATGCATATTGGAGCTGAATAATATTGACCCCTGAATTTCAGTTCAGATTTGAGGTGAAAGAAAGGTAAGATATACATTTAAATCAATAAGTAGATAAATAAATCAAATAATCCTCTATCTTAAAAAGAAGATGCATATCTCTGATCAGGCTGCATTTGATAAAACATTGTACAGACTAGATAACATTCTCTAGAAAACCTCAGTATTTCACAATTTCAGAGAAGTGGGTTTAAAGAAATTATCTGGACTTCGGTGGAGGGAGTGGTCCAGCACAGCAAAATAAAATAACTTTCATAGAACCAAAGTGAACTGAACCAACTCACTTGTTTGTTTGATAATTAAATTTAGGAAAGATACTGTTCCTCTTCATTGTATTTTCAAACCCTCCCCTGTGTCTGTTGCTTCTGCTAATGGCAAAGGCATGCCTCATCATGGCAAAGTATGGGAACCCAAAAGAGAAAATGGTTTTATTTCCATGCAGATATCTTACTCAAGGTCTACCACAAAGTACATTCACCATATAGTCTTTAGTAATTACAAGGAAAATATATTAAGAAATATAGTATTAAAGGTACATATCAAAGTACATAGCAGCCTGATAATGTATTGCACAATTTTTTTTCAGCAGATGTCTCCTACCTATATCTGCATGCAAGAATCAAACTGGAGGCTATTGCCACACACTTTGCTGGATGTGGGATAACACCTTGAACAACCAGTCTCAAGCAAACTGGATTTCCAATTCTAAGAGGTCTTAGGGAAAGTTCCCACACAACTCAGGTGTTCAGGTTACACACGAGGTGGGGTGCGGCAGCGAGCCTCACAGAGGCCCTGGCTTATATTACAAGGTGTGAGTGACTGCTGGGGGGGATGAGCATGCCTCAGGCATACTCTCACAGACCCATCATGTGCTATCATCTACACAACAGTGGTGTGTACACAGTGATAGTTAAATCTGATTCGCATGGAGAAACCTATATGCCAGCATAAAGCTTTAGGTGAGAATTTAGCATATCACTACAAAGGAGGGGCAGAAGAACCCCTTTAGCATTATATTAGAAACACAAGACATTTCTCATTGTCTCATTGTTGTTGGCCTTCTGATTGTTTCAAACTTATGGTGCCCCTAAGGGCGTTGTCTTGGCAAGGTTTCTTCAGAGGAGATTTCCCATTCCCTATCTTTGAGCCTGAAAGAATGTAACTTGCCCAACATCAACCAGTAAGCCTCCATAGCTGAGTTGGGATTCAAATCCTGGACCCAGAGTCCTACATTGACACTCAAACTGCTATACCACCCTGCAATCTTATAATAATTTAAAACATGCAAAGCTATGTGTTGTCAAAAGCTTTCATGGCCTGAATCACTGGGCTGCAGTGGGTTTTGTGGGCTGTATGGTCATGTTCCAGAAGCATTCTCTTCTGACATTTTGCCTACATCTGTGGCAGGCATCCTCAGAGGTTGTGAGGTCTGTTGGAAACCAGGCAAGTGCGCTTTATATATCTGTGGAATGCCCAAGGTGGGGAAAAGAACTCTTTTCTGTTTGAGACAAGTGTGAATGTTGCAATCAGCCACCTTTATTTAGTGGCCAATGCTTCTGGAACATGGCCATACAGCCTGGAAAACTCACAGCAACCCATGCAAAACTATATTTCAAAACGGTAACCTAAAAAGTGTAAAGAAATAAGACCCATATGCAAGCAATATCTTTAGCATTGAAACTAAATAAATAGTTTCCAGTCTGTTTCCTTCCAGATGCTTTGTATTACAAATCTAATAAGCTCCTTCACAAACCAATTTATGCATTTTGTTAGTTTGGTCCAAAATACCTAAAGGGCAGCAAATTTGGGATAGCCAATCTTAAAATTTAACTCCTAAAAAACTTAGATCCAAAAAGCCATCACACATGTGAATGATGAACTGCAAATGATACATATGTATAGACTAGGCTTTATTTATTTATTTATTTGTATTCCACTTTTCTCCCATGGGTGAGACTCAAAGTGGTGAACAAATTAAAACCGATGGAAACTGTATGACACAAAATAAACTGATAAACAGAGTTACATAAGCCATAGACAACGAAAATAAATACAACATATTCCGCTAAAATTCCCTGGGCCTCAAGTCACTGAAGTCATCCATAAAAAGATATATCAAAAATCCTCTGTATATTTAGACTATGTGTCCATTGTCCAGTCCAAGATAGCCTTCATTGATATGCCTTACCCATCACAGCCTATTATGGGTTATCAGGAAAGACCTGCTTCAATAGGAAGGTTTTAACCTGTGCACGAAAGGCCAGTGGAGAGGGGGCTGATCGCACCTCTTTGGGAAAAAAGGTCCAGAGCTGTGGGGCCACCGCCAAGAAGGCCCTGTCTCTCATTTGATGGCAGTGGGACTGAGAGAAGGGACTCTCCTGATGATCTCAGGATGTGTGGGGGATGGTAAAAGGAGATGCGGTCTCTCAAGTAGGCTGGGCCTAACAGCAGACTATTAGGAAATGTGGGAGTTGAGGTTCAAAACATCTGGGAGGGCCTAAGTTTGCCCACGCCTGGCATAGACTCTCATTCAGAGATCCCAGCATATAGGGCACCGTGTATGTGCATGTGTTTGTATAGACATTATTGAAATTAATAATACAAATAATTTTTAAAATTTGTATTGAATATAACAAACTGAGACTTCTCAAGACAAACATTTTAGTTTGCCTTTCTCTTGATATTGAAAATGATTAGAAGATTATACTCAGACTGATTCACAGAATATCAGAATATGCAGCCCCAGTCTCTGTGAATAGCAATAAATGGTTTTGCCCAAGATAATAAAAGTGAATCGTACAGAGATCTTAATGTGGGCAATGAATGCTGAGCATCACAAACTATTTGGAGTTCAAACTGCTTTCCTATCAGAAGTACAATGACACTTGAAGCTTTGTGTACCACAAGGTTTCATCATAGTGCTCAAGTGTGGAAAGTCATACATATTCACTTGAAAAGGTAAAGTGAGTAACATGTGTATATTGAAAGCACAACAAACTTAATATAGAAGTGAATCTTTCTCCTGAAAGAGGAATAAACTTTAACCTTTTCTCTTAGTTCAGGCATGGACTAGCAACCCTGAACCTCTGAGGATGTCTGCCATAGATGTGGGCAAAACATCAGGAGAAAATGTTTCTGGAACATGGCCAAACAGCCCGGAAAACTCACAGCAACCCATTGATTCCAGCCATGAAAGCCTTTGACAACAAAATTAAAGAAAAGCTGCAAGTCCGCTCTGCCACACTAAATGCAGAAGATGGTATGCTGCTTCTCTCCTGAAACCCACATGATATCTTGACTTCAACAACAAATCAAATCCACAATTTTCCTAGTTTCCAACAGACCCCACAACCTCTGAAGATGCTTGCCATAGATGCAGGCAAAACGTCAGGAGAGAATGCTTCTAGAACATGGCCATATAGCCCGAAAAACCTACAACAACCCAACAAATCCACTGCTGAAAAGGGAGAATTTCCATAATCACTCAAGAAAGAATCATTACCTTCTACACCTCTTGCAAAGAGCTCTCATACTTCTCTAAACCAGATTCACCACCACATTTATCTTTGCTCCAGCAACAAAGCCACACTGCCCATCTTGCTTGCTACTAACATACACTTTTAAAAGTTACTGGTGTTCTGAAAAGAGACAATTCCCAGCTTTAAACATCTAAGAAAGAAGAGAATTTCAAATTTCCTTTGCTTCCAGTCCACACTTCCTAACCAAGAAGTTTGTCCCGTGATCTAAACAAAAAAAAGTGGGGGTGCATATGTGAATACAGAAGAATAGAGTTGTCTTGTCTTTAAGGGACCACCCAGGAGGGGTTTGGCAAGTGGGAAAGTGCTACCACAAGTTGATCATTAAAAAGCCTTAAACTGCATTTGCCCTTTCTCCATTTCATTCAGGACAGCTGCAGAGGAGAGAGAATTAGAAATGTCAGTACTTACAACTAGCCGGTGTTTTGACTGCAGCGTTTTGTTGTTTAAAATGCAAGGGAAATAATAAGCATCAGCGGGGAGTATTCCTTTGGGAAAGACCCCCAAACACATCTCACTTGAGGACAGCAACAAAAAGGGTTAAAGGCCCATTACCTCATCCTCACCCTCCCAGGCCTTTCTCTTTTTTATTGACTGTTTTATTTCTGGGTGGATCCTGAAGGGGAAGAGAAAAGACCAATTAAACATAACCCGGCTACTGTCAGATAGAGGCCGGCTACTGTCAGATAGAGGCCAACTCCCATACAGTTTGACTCCACTTTAACTGCCCCGGCTAAATGCTACTGAATCCAGGAATTTGACATTTCTTCTTCTTTGGCAAGGTCTTGTTACTTCATAGCTGTCAGGGTTTCCCAACATTGAGCCACAGCAGTTAAAATGATGTTAGGATGCGATGATTCTACAATGCAGATGAACTCAGACCACCAGCATTGAAGTGATGCTCCTACACCATCAACTCCACTGGACTGGCCACTTTGTCTGAATGCCTAATCACCATCTCTGAAAGCAGTTACTATGCTCCCAACTCAAGAATGGGAAATGTAACATTGGTGGACAGGAAAAGAGATTTAAAGAGGGGCTTAAAGTCAACCTTAAAAACTGTGGCATAGACACCAAGAACTGGGAAGCCCTGGCCCTTGAACACTCTAACTGGAGGTCAGCTGTGACCAGCAGTGCTGTGGAATTTGAAGTGGCACAAATGGAGTGGCAGAGGCTCCTTCTTTGGAGGCTTTTAAACAGAGGCTGGATGGCCATCTGTCAGGGGTGCTTTGAATGCTATTTTCCTGCTTCTTGGCAGGGGGTTGGACTGGATGGCCCATGAGGTCTCTTCCAACTCTATGATTCTGTGATTCTATGATTCTATGAATGGAGGGGAAAAGGGAGAAACATGCCAAGAGGAAGGTGCATCAAGCCAAGACCACCTTCCACCAGGAAACTGATGCCCTCACTGTGGAAGAACATGCTCCATGGTCACCTACGGATCCACCATCAAGAAACTGCACTTGGAAAGCCATCATACTTAGAGAATAAGGGCTCGCCTAAGTATGTAAGACTGCAATGATTCTACAGTGTCGATGAACTCAAAGAGAAATTCCTTCATACAAATGCAGACATCCCTTTCCAGGTCCCTCAACCACTTGCCGGAAAGCTCGCTCGTGTTCCTCAGAGGCTCCCCACCTGTTCACATCCAATGGGACTCCCTCTCTGAATGGAAAAAAGGACTTCTTCAGAGGTCCTTTGAGGCTTTCCAGAAGAGAAAAGAGGGTCTCAGGTGACTTGGGCTCTCCCACCAAGCCACAAAGACAAAGCAGAGGATAGCAGTCCATGGCAAGATCTACACTGTAACATGAATTCAGTTTAACGTCAACTGCCAGTTCCCAATGCTATGGAATCCTAGGAGGTGTGATTTCCCAAGGTCTTTCGCCTTCTTTGCCAAAGCATGCTGGTGTCTCACCTAATTACAATCACAAGATTCCACAGCATTGAGCCATGGTGGTTTGAGGGGTGTTAAACTGCATGAATGTCGATGCACCTCAGCGGAGGAGTCACCTCCTGCCAGGAGCGCTCTTTTCTCCTCTCCCTCTTCTCTCCAAAAAGTCCCTCTCCTTCAACTTTATGGTCCTCCAGAGCCCTGACAGCAACTAGGAACCCCGTGGGATTATTTGCAAGCTCAATCTGTCGAAGCCAAGGAGCCACCAAGCTCCTTATTACAACTGAAAGGGAGGGGAGAAAACGTCCTTCTCCCTCCCATTGCTAAGTCATTTTATTTGAGGGAAGGAGAGGGGGGAAAAGCACATAGTCAGACTTCAGCAATACAGAGAGAGAGAAAGAGTGAAGGTGAATCTCTGGAGCCAACAAGAGCTACCCATTTCCTAAACCAGCATAACCGCCTCCTTCCATTATAAAAAAAAACTTTAAAATTTGAGAGGTAAAAACAAACATGAATGGTGAGAAATCATAGCAGGGGAGAAAAGGGAATACATTTCAATGAGGGTTTCTGTGTGGGAAAAAATCCTTATGGAAGGGACTGAAAGAACTAAAAGTCAACTGTGATGAAGAGCTAAAAAAAGAAGCGACTTGAGAACATACTGCAAGTCGCTTCTGGTGTGAGAGAATTGGCCGTCTACAGAGACGTTGCCCAGGGGATGCCCAGATGTGTGACCATCTTGGTGGGAAGCTTCTCCCATGACCCCGCAAGCTAGAGCTGATGGATGGAATCGCACCCAGTCTTGGGGATTTGAACCGATAACCTTCAGGTCAGTGACCCAACCTTCGGGTCAGCAGTCCAGCCGGCACAAGGGTTTAACCCATTGGGCCACCGCAGGTTCTGCTGAGGAGCTATGGGGCAATCCATTGTAATGTGTGAAGAAAGAAGCCACATTGAATGGGGAAGGAGAAATACACACACACATACATATATAGTATACACATCAATAAATATGTCTAGTAAACTAATACATACAGTATATTTCAAGAGAGAGAGAGAGAGAGATACACACACCACATACATAGACACACACACACACATGCAACAAGAGGAACTGTATTATAAATATATTTATGGAATATAAATATTATATAAATATATTGCATATACAGTAGACTCTCGCTTATCCAACATAAACCAGCCGGCAGAACATTAGATAAGCAAAAATGTTGGATAATAAGGAGGGATTAAGGAGAAGCCTATTAAATGTCAAATTATGTTATTTTACAATTTAAGCACCAAAACATCGTGTTTTACAACAAATCGACAGAAAAAGCGGTTAATACACGGTAACTTTATGTAGTAATTGCTGTATTTACGAATTTAGCACCAAAACATCACAATGTATTGAAACAGCTGTGGATCTGGGTGGGAGGCAGACTGCATTGGTTACCGAACGTTGGATGAGCGAAGGTTGGATAAGCAAGACTCTACCGTATATATATACAGACACACACACTTATAAACACTCTCTCACACATAAATACATATATAGACATAAATCTGTCTAGCAAACCAAAAAATACAGTATATTTCATGGGGATATATATATATATACACACACACACACACACACACACACACACACATATACATATATATTGTATATATTTGCTTTTTTAACCGCCAAGGCTAAACTGTCCTCCCCAAACCTCCCCTACTTCCCCTTCACTAAAAACCATAATCTACTGAACTGGACTTTTTCAGCCAAGGCAGGTCTTAAGAGATGTGACTGCAAAGATATTCCCCATACCAATAATAATGGCAATAAGAATAATGCATTTTACTTGTTCCCCACCTCTTCTTGCGGCTGGGAATGGGAAACAATGCATAGTTAAACTAAATGCACCTAAAACAAAAGGACCATCAAGACACAAGAAAAAGACATGAAAACCCATCTTTGCAATAATAGTACTCAAAGATCTGGCAAGGTTTACTATACCCTGCTTCGGGGTATCAAAGGGATCCAGTAAAACCTTTGAGGCCAGCTGAGAGAAAAAAGGTGTTGGGCTGAAAGGCATCTCCATATAGATAGCATTGTACTCTGAATGAGTGGGTCATTCCAGAAGGAGGAAGGGGGAGATAGGGATGCCCCTTCCTTCTTTCTCAGACACAGAGGGGAAAGGAAGAAAAGAGGGCCATTGTTTCTCAAGCTCTCTCCCAAAGATAAGGAGGAGATTCCCCATCCCCACGGACTTACCTCTCTGGCTGGTGCCTGGGACTCCGCTGGGCTTGAATTGCTGGCTGCTCAACTCTGGGAACCGCCAGCTCCCTCCTTGCCTGCTGCTGCTGCCTCCTCCTCCTCCCTCTCTCTCTGCCTCACTGCAGCCAAGCAGGAGCAGCCCAGGCGCTCCCTCCCTCTGCGCAGGCGCAGAACGAGGCAGGGCTGCTTCAGGTAAAGCCACTCAGCCCGTCTTCCCAGCACCTGAGAGGAGCCCGACGCACAGTGGCTGCTCTTGCCCAGTCCTTCTGCAGGAGAGATGCAGCTCCACTCTCATCTGCTTGGACCTGCTGGGCAGCCTCCTTGCAAGCACAGCTTAGGACTACACTGGAGAATCAATGCAGTTTGACACCACTTGAAGGACCATGGCTCAAGGCTATAGAATCCTGTACAACCATAACAATATATATCTTCTATCTATATAAATAAAAATGTAATGTCCATTTGTAAGATTAAAATAACTCAAAATCCACTGGACGAATCGACACCAAATTTGGCCACAAGACACTTGTCAGGCCAATAAGTGACCACCACTCATAAAAACACTGAAAAACACAGCAGAAGAGATGTAAAAAGCCAAAACCAAAAAAAAAAAAAACATTACAATGCAGACACAAAGCCATATATATATATATATATATATATATATACACACACACATACACGCAAACAGAAATATACACATATATAATATATATACATACACAGAAAACACATAAACACATACTGGGCCACAGCAACACATGGCAGGGGACCGTTAGTCTATATATATATATCTAAATGTAATGTTCGTTTGTGGGATTCGCATGAACTCAAAAACCATTGGATGAATTGACACCAAATTTGGATACAATATGCCTATCAGGCCAATGAGTGACCATCACTAAAAAAAATGGATTTTGTCATTTGGGAGTTGTAGTTGCTGAGGTTTATAGTTCACCTACAATCAAAGAGCATTCTGAACTCCACCAATGAAGGAATTGACCCAAACGTGGCACACAGGATTCCCATGACCAACATGGGCATTGATGGGCATTGATTTTGAGTTTGGGAGTTGTAGTTCGCCAACATCCAGAGAGCACTGTGGACTCAAACAAGTATGTGTGCATGCTTGAGCATATGAATATTCCATATGCTCAAGTATGCACACAGATGGAGTTTGGGGGGAAATAGACCTTGACATTTGGGAGTTGTAGTTACTGGGATTTATAGTTCACCTACAATCAAAGAGCATTCTGAACTCCACCAATGATGGAATTGAACCAAACATGGCACACATGACTCCCATGACCAACAGAAAACACTAGAAGGGTTTGGTGGGCATTGACCTTGAGTTTGGGAATTGTAGTTCACCCGCATCCAGAGAGCACCGTGAACTCAAACAATGATGGATCTGGACCAAACTTGGCACAAATATTCCATATGCCCAAATATGAACAAAGGTGAAGTTTGAGGGAAATAGACCTTGTCATTTGGGAGTTGTAGTTACTGGGATTTATAGTTCACCTACAATCAAAGAGTATTCTGAACCCCACCAACAATAGAATTGGACCAAACTTCCCACACAGAACCCCATGACCAACAGAAAATACTGTGCTTTCTGATGGTTTTTGGTGAACACCTGACATCCCGTCGTGACACCCCTCCCCCAGAGATCTTGACCCCCCAGGTCGAGAAACGCTACTGTATGTGGTCTTTAGCCATCTCTGTCCAAGTGTGCCTCACCAAACTACAAATCCCACAGTTCTAGCAGTCAAAGTGGTGCTACATTGCATTAAATCTACAGTGTAGATGCATCCTCAGTGAGGCCTTACTCCCAAAGAGAGTCGTCCAGTGCCATGTGTCAATATAGGACAATTAAAAAGGCAATTAAAATGGGAGTCCTGCAAATAAGTCAGGTGTGTGCATTGCAAAGGTATATTAAAAAGCACTAATCCACTCGATAAAATCAGACTATAAGATTGCAGGATTTAGTGCTACGTTTTTAACAGTTATTTAATTGTATTTATATATTTTACGCTCTGATTTTAATGTTTAATATGTTGTGGATTTGTATGCTTTAATGTTTCAATGTGGCACTGAATTCTTGCCAAACTGGAAGCCACTCTGAGTCCCTTCCAGAGTGATATAGAGCTGAGTTTTGTGTGTGTGTATATATGTGTCAGAAGGAACTAGAGAAACTGCAAGTAGCTACTGTTGTGAGATAATTGGCTGTCTGCAAGAATGTTGCCCAGTAGACACCTGGATGTTTTACCATCCTGTGAGAGGCTTCTCTCATATCCACACATGAGAAGCTGGAGCTGACAGAAGCCTCCGCTCCCCAGATTCAAACTGTCAACCTTTTAGTCAGCAGTTCTGCCGACGCAATGGTTTAACTCATTGCGACACTAGAGGCTCCTGAGCAGGGTAAAAAGGCAATACTGGAAATACTGTTCCATTATCTGGGCAGAGGCCACTAGGGGGCACTAGAGAGAGAAGGATGGTCCATGTAATTGGTAGGGGAGGGTCTGAAGGAGGAAAATAATTTCCCCTTGTTGTCGTGTTATTCTCCCCTGCCATGTCCCTGTTCCTTTGTTTATGATATGGGAAGTGGGGAGGGGAAATAACTAACAAAAAAAGGGGAAATGGTTAATCTCCGTCAATTGCCCTCTTTCCCTCACCCCTCATAAAATGAACTATCACTCTCTCTCTAGCACCCTCTAGTGACCTCCTCCAGATAATGGAACAGTACCATCCAATTTTTTTGCAGTTGTTCAGGGTGGTATGGCCACAGGCTGCTGCTGTTGTTAACTGCCTTCAAGCCAACTCTGACTTATGGCAACTCTATGAATGAGAAACCTTCAAGTCCTTCTCTCGTCAATTGCTTTCCTCAGACCCTGTAGACTCAGAGCCATGGCTTTCATCATTGAGTCCATCCATCTGGAATGCGGTCTTCCTCTTTTCCACTGCCTTCTACATTACCAAACATTATACAGCCATTCCTAGTGAGTCATGTCTCCTCATGATATGGCCAAAGTATGGCAATGTTAGTTTAGTCACCATGGCTTCTAGGGAGACTTCATTGTTGCTTTGCTTTAGGGATCATTTATTTGTCTTTTAGCGTCCATGATATCCATATATCTTTTCTCCAATATGTTTTTACTCACCCCCTTTGCCTCTCAAATCCTTTCCTCTTTTCCTTTCTTGCTTCCAACACTCTATTTTCCTCCCACTGCTCAGAGGATGCTTTGATTGTGCTTTTCCTGCATGGCAGGGGGTTGGACAGGATGGTCCCTGGGGTTGCTCCTATTACTATTATTACTACTACTACTACGACAAAGGCTGGGTGGGCATCTGCTGGGGGTGTTTTGATTGCGCTTTTCTTGCATGGCAGAAGGGGGCTGGACAGGATGATACCTACAGCCTTCCACTGACATACTGTCGTTTGTTTTATTTATTTATCATATTTATACCTCGACCTTCTCACCTTCTCAGGGTGAGAAGTCTCCTTCGGCGTGCGACTTATAAAATGCAATATCCAATGCCACACAAACATAAATTCAAATGAAATAAACATATATATTAAAACCAAAAAGTTAAAATATCTGAACTCGATATTAAAACTAATTATTAACACCACTTAATCCAAAATCATAGTTCAAAGCTGTTCCAGTAGTCATTGTACAATTCTGTATTCACTTATTACACTGAAAAAATCACTGTCCAAAAGCTTGGTCCCACATCCATGTTTTTAACTTTCTTTTTTGAAGGTCAGGAGGGAAGGGTCTGATCTGATTTCACTGAGGAGGGAGTTCCACAGCTGAGGGGCCACCGCTGAGAAGGCCCAGTTGTCCCCACCAGCCGCACATGTGAAAGAGGTGGGACTGAGAGCAGGACCTCCCCAGAAGATCTTAACCTCTGAGGTGGTTCATAAAGGGAGATACGTTTGGACAGGTAAGCTAGGCCAGGTAAGCTAGTTTATGTTTATGTTGGTTAAAAGTGATCTTCATTTTAAATATTGTATTGTTTTTTCTTTCCTTCTTTCCTTCCTTCTTCTTTTCTTTTTGCACTACAAACAAGATATGTGCAGTGTGTATAGGAATTTGGTTTATTTCCTCAATCAGTTCACAGAAACACTCTCCATCCATCTGCCACTGGCCTGACCCATCAGTCAAATTAAAACAACAACAACAACGTGTCAAAAAGTTTGCCCATGCCTGAAATATATACATTATATATATAATAATATGATATAATAACATTTTTGGGACTCCACAATAAACTTTGGCTTCAAAAAGGGCACCGTGGCTGAAAAGGTTTGAGAACTCCTGCCTTAGGGAGTATGTATGGTTGGTGCCAAATGCGCACAGACAACGTAGTCATCAGCATATTGGAGCTCAGACTCCATTTTCAAACAGTGTTTTGTTTTTGGACTTCAGTAGGAACAGTATGCTTAGAGACTTCATTGGACTTTCAGACTAGACTCTACTAGACTCTCAGAACAGAGAGATGCTTTGGAATTTGGACTATTGATTCTAAGAATAATGCCCTGTGTTACCTTCACAGAAAACTACTTCAAATCTTATTTGTAACTGGATTGATAAACAAAGTACCTGTATGCAGAATAGATGAAGTTTGTGAGTAAACCAATTAGGTTACTTTTTAAAAGTTTGCTTATTTTGTCTCTTGAAAGCATGATTTAAACACAAATGTATTTTAAGGGAGAGTAGATGTTTTTGGGCAACTAAAAGGAACATTCCTGAAACTCTTGAATACACATATTTTTTGTGCATTGGTATATCTTTGTCCCTAACAGTTCAAGGAGATACCTAGGTACATCAGTTTAACAGCTGAGAAACCTGGTTGCCTTGAATAATTATGGTGAATGCCATTTTCCCAAAAAGGTTATGGCATCATTTCCAAAAAGGTTGTGACTTCTAACAAGGTCATGCCTTTCCTGTGACCAGTTATTTTCCAAAAAATTATGGAGATTCACAATTTCCAAAACAAAACAATATAGGAACAAGGCAGAGGTGGAGTCTGAGTTGCAAAATATGCAACCATTTTATTTGAATCTATAGTCTTCTATTTCATCTTCCATTTCACAGAAGACAAGCTGATAAAGCCCAGAGGCAAGTAATATATAGAAGAGATTGGCAAAGAGTGACCTCATGCCCCTGCTAAACATATATCTTCCTTATACAAAGATATCATTATCCTCAAAATCTCGCTGCCTTTTTCCTCTCCCAGTATTTTTCTTTCTTTCTTCTGGGGGCACTTCAAATTAAACCACCAGGCTTCAACTATCTGCCACTCTTATTTTCTAACAATGCCTCTGGAGCCATTGCTGGAGGGTGAAACTGTACTTTGCTTTGTAGCATGCCAGTATCTCAAATAATTATTTTAAAATTTAAATACCTTTACAAACCAAGAAGGGCAAAGAAGCTGCTTGGCAGCACATTGGAGCTGAGCCATCAGTCTTCCTGGAATGCCCGCTTTTTAGTCCACAAAGGACATAAAATAGCAAAATTGAAAAAAGTGTCCTTTCTCCCACTTTCTAGACCAGCCATGTATATTTTTTTACATACAGCAGAAGTGTTCAAAACAGACCCAGTCAATGCTTGGATTAAACCTTAAGGGCATCAAATGACCCCTTTGTGTACTTTCATATTAACAGGCCAGTATAATTAAAAGGCGAAAGTTAGTAGGTCACTCCCTGATATGGAGTGACCCACTCATTCAGAATACAATTCTATCTATGGAGAGAGGCACACTGTGATTGGAGATAATAGGTAGATTCCACCTTCCCTTCTATTCACATATCAGTTAAGTAGATAAGTGGGCAATGGTAGATGCCTCCTCTTATCTCTGATCAGCATTTGGATCAGTAAAGAGAAACAGGGCTTCCATTGGACTCTTAGGTGACTCTGATTGCAAACAATTCCTCTCCCCTGATCTACACTGTGGAGCTTTTAATCTGTGGTTGTTGCCCTTAGGAGAAAATGTTTCAACATTCAATTGCTTTTGAAGTTATTTTAACCAACTTTACAATTTATGGGTTTTTTTTTCATGTACAGTTAGCTCTCCATATCCATGGATTCTGCCTGCATAAATTTTGCAGTCCTCAGCTTGAACAAAAAATCCTCCCAAAATTCCAAAAAGCTAACTTTGATTTTGCCATTTTATATAAGGGGTGCCATTTTAATACCTCATTATATATAAATGGATCTGAACACCCACAGATTTTGGTATTCACAGGTGGACTGGTAAACTGGCTGGGATTTCTGAGAGTTGCAAGCCATAACACCTGGGGATCCACAGGTTGAGAACTACTACCCTAGCAGATACCAAGAACCCACTGTATTATTAGATTGAGTCTTGCTTTTGTTTTTGTTTTTTGTAGGGTGAAGGAAAGTTCTTCTAATGATTGTTATGGCTATTCTGTGGCAATGGTCTACAAAGCATTATATAAAGCTGATGTGGGAAACCTACAATAGATAGAGTTCAACATCATCTGGAATGTCACAGGTTTCCCCTCATTTCCCCAGATAATAATAATAATAATTTTATTTATATCCTACCACCATATCCCAGAAGGGATTCAGGGTGACTTACAAAAGCATGTGGTAGTGCAGTGGAATATACAAATACAGTGAAACACATAAGGAGCCCCTGGTGATGCAATGGGTTAAACCACTGAGCTGCTGAACTTGTTGACCGAAAGATTGCCGGTTCAAATCTGGGAGGAGGGGTGAACTCTTGCAGTTAGGCCCAGCTTCTGCCAACCTACCAGTTCGAAAACATGCAAATGTGAATAGATCAATAGGTACCACCCGGTGGGAAGGAAATGGTGCTCCATGCAGTCATGCCGGCCACATGACTTTAGGGGTGTCTATGGACAATGCTGGCTCTTTGGCTTAGAAATGAAGATGAGCACCAATCCCCACGGCTAGACTTAATGTCAGGGGAAAACCTTTACTTTACCTAAAATACATAGTAAACAATTACAATGTCAGTAACATAAAGCAGATGTATATAAAACAACATATAAAAGCCCTGCTAATTTAAATAAAATACTCAATAAAATGCACCTATAGTTGTGGATGTATTAATTTCAGTCACATTAAGTGCCCGAGTCAAACAGTGTGCTTGGTCCTCAAGTTTTAAGTAATGTTAACTATGTTCAAAGGCCTGCTTAAAAAAACATGTTTTCAAGTTGTTGAAAACTCTCCCTTGTCCCCACCAACCATGCTTGAGACAGAGGCAGGACTAAGCAAATGCTGCCACAAAGTTCATGACATTTAGGTTCTGCATCTGCATGAAAATCTGGATGGAGGGTTTCTCAGGGATCAGCAACATAGACAAAGCAAAGGACCCATGACTAAGGAAGCTTTGTATCTACAATTAAAACTGAGGTGCAAGTTAGGAACAAAGTGTATAAATGGCAGAAGTTCACTACTACTGGAAATTGACCTACTAGATTTTCTTGCTGTTCATTCTGGATTTTTAAAATCCTTCATCTGTTTACACTCAAAAAAAGTTTAGCTAGTATTCATTGTAATACACTTGTGGGTGTAACTCTCCCAATTCTTAGGATACTTTGAGTTGTTGTTCCATTTTTTTTTACTTTAGGAAAGAAACATTTCAAGGAAACACATGTCCTTTCCACATAGCTGAATAAAATCCCACATTATCTGCTTTGAACTGGAATATATAGCAGTGTGGATTGAGATAACCCAGTCCAAAGCAGATAGTAAAGGTAAAGATTTTCCCCGGACAAAAAGTCCAGTCGTGTCCGACTCTGGGGGTTGGTGCTCATTTCCATTTCTAAGCCAAAGAACCGGCGTTGTGTGTAGACACCTCCGAGGTCATGTGGCTGGCATGACTGCATGGGTGCACCGTTACCTTCCGACCAGAGCAGTACCTATTGATCTACTCACATTTGCATGTTTTTGAACTGCTAGGTTGGCAGAAGCTGGGGCTAACAGCAGGAGCTCACTCTGCACCCCGTATTCCAACTTGTGAACTTTTGGTCAGCAAGTTCAAAGCAGATATTGAGGGATTTTCTGCCTTTTATGACTGTGTGGAAAGGCCCACATCTAGAAGGAATGCACTCTGGCTATGATCCAATAGTTGCTTCTATCAGTGGAACCTGGAGGTATGCAATGTTTCCAAAACTGTAACTGTGGGTCTCCCCAAAGGTTTGCCTCTTCAGCTGGTTTATTGCAGGGAAGATAGGTTACTCATGTGGTTTCAGATAGGAGAATAATATTATGTTATGCCAGTGTTATCACAGGGCTCTGTTAATCATTCGACTGGAGAAGAGGTAGAGGTCCTGAATAGTAAACAGTAGGGGTAGGTGAAATTCATATGCAAAAAAAGTAGACGGTGAGAATGACCTTAATAGACACCATTAACAAAACTGTTGTTAGGTAGAAACACAGACATCTTTGCATTGTTGAGTGATTAGTTAAAACACACCTTTGTTCAAGCCACAAGAGATAAGAGCTGGATCTTTAGGTGAATTCTTGTCCAGCTGCTTGCCTTTGACATCTGTCTTTGAAGTTCCTTTGATTAAAAAAGGGCCACTTTGAGGTCAGGGACTGAGTGTCCAGGAAGGCTGCATTTTTTGTCCACTAGTATTGTAATACTGCTGTTTCTGATATCAGCATTGTGTCCATTTCTTTTTCTGTGCTTGTTTGCTCCATGTAGGATGCTAGCGGGCTGCACTGCATTGTTAAATGATGCATAGTGCACCGCAAACTCTTTGTTGTTAATGAGAAACAGACAGAGATTTGAAATGATGATACAATGTGAAGTAAATTAATGCCTTTGGATCCCTAATTGCTTGATGGTGGAATAATAATTAAAATTCCAATTAATATGCATTCTCAACGTTCCACACCTTCTGCTCAATCATTCTTATATTTACTTGAAAACAGTTCCTATGGAATATGTGGACTATTTACAAAATGCTAGGAGGTGTTTTGAGACAGTCTTGACAACCAGAGCCCAACTTCCTGCAAAAGCAATATTTTATTTTACAGTTGGTATTCACAGAAGCTTATTTCATTTCCTGGGAATACCTAGGCAAAGAGATTTCA
Organism: Anolis sagrei; assembly: GCF_037176765.1. Taxonomy (NCBI): domain Eukaryota; kingdom Metazoa; phylum Chordata; class Lepidosauria; order Squamata; family Anolidae; genus Anolis; species Anolis sagrei. The sequence continues at coordinate 51,105,908 of NC_090025.1, read as the reverse complement.
CTAGTCCCATTCCTGGAATAATCCTGCTTTACTGCATTTCCCAATCTATTTCATCTAATTTCTGTTTGGTTTCCCTGTAAGTGAAACATGGCTAGTTCCTTCCAAACAAAATTAATAGCCAATGAAGTGCACTCTTATTGTTAAAATAAGGGCCATTCCAGACAGGCCCTATATCCCAGGATCTGATCCCAGGTTTTCTGTTTATCCCAGATTATCTGGCAGTGCAGACTCACAATCCAGTTTAAAGCAGAAAACCTGGGCTCTGATTCTGGGATATAGGACCTGTCTAGAAGGGCCCTAGAATAAGCATTCCTTCCTACTTTTATAACTGACTCTATCTTGTTGATCTTTAAGAGTTTCAGATCTATCATTAGTTCATTTGGTCCTTATTGCTGAGCAAAATACAATAGAGTCTCACTTATCCAAGATAAATGTGCCAGTAGAACGTTGGATAAGCAAAAATGTTGGATAATAAGGAGGAATTAAGGAAAAGCCTATTAAATGTCAAACGACATTATGATTTTACAAATTAAGCACCAAAACATCATGTTTTACAATGAATCAACAGAAAAAGCATTTCAATACACGGAAATGTTAGAGTGTATTTACGAATTGAGCACCAAAACATTGCAATGTATTGAAACATCTGTGGATCCAGGTGGGAGGCAGACTGCGTTGGATAATACAGAACATTGGATGAGCAACAGTTGGATAAGCGAGATTCTACTGTAGCTAGAAAATTTACACTTTTCCTTACCCTTTACCGCTGGATCCTATACAAAAAGTTAGTATAAAATGATACAGAAGCTATAAGCACGACTGTCAATGTCCCATTTCACTTAATGAATTATTAAGATTCTTTAACATACCATCATGCTTAGTTCCAGGGTACTCAAACAGCCTGCCATCTTCCACTGCACTGAATCAGAGCCTGAACTGAATGTTGTGGTTGCTACAGGTCCCAGATTCTTTGGACATCCCTGTTTGTTCTGTTGCATCTTTTAGTAGTGTTCATTGCCGTTGACCATGGTGTCCTTCTGAATTGCCTGAAGTATTGCTTGGCCTAAATGAGACCATCTTACCATGTTTCAGTCCTTCCTCGTTCTCAAGGATTTTGGTTAAGGGACATACAACTCGTACATTGTTGCAAATGAAAATCTTCCTTCTGTTATTTATTTATTTTTATCCTGCTTTTCTTCCATGTGTGGGATTCAAAGCGGCGTACAATGTCAAAATTACATAACATAGAAATACAATAAAAACATCATATAAGCAAAGTAAACAGAAATACACACTACATAAGCCAAATTTAACAAATTAATAAATTAAAACATTATACCATTAAAAATTCCCTGACCCTCAGGCCATTAAGTTTATCCATCAAAAGAGTTGTTCTAGAGTTCTAAAAACTCCTTTAGGCCGTGCTAAAATATTGCCAGTCCAAAATAACATTCCAAAAATATACAATTACCAATATGTATCTGGCCATTGCCTATTGTTGATCTTCAGGTTTCATAAAAAAGTTTTAACTTGAGAGCAAAAGGCCAGCAAGGAGGGGGCCAATCGCGCCTCTCTAAGAAGGGAGTTCCAGAGCTGTGGGGCCACCACCGAAAACTGTCACAACCGTGCTTGTGACAGTGGTAGGACCAAGAGAAGGGCCTCTCCTGATGATCTCAGGGCTCGTGTGGGTTCATAGGAGAAGATGCGATCCCTCAAGTTAGCTGGACTTGAACTGTTTAGAATTTTATAGGCTAAAGCCAGCACCTTGAATTGTGCCCGGAAACAAATTGGGAGCTAGTGTAGCTGCTTCAGGAGCAAAGTAGTTCTTTCCCTGTATCTTGCCCCCGTAATCAGTCTAGCCACTGACCTTTGTATGAATCAAGTTTTTGGATGCTCTTCTGGGCAGCTCCACATAGAGCACGTTACAGTAATCTAGTTTGGATATGACAAAGGTGTGTACTACCATGGCCAGATTGGGCTTTTCAAGGTAAGGGCACACAAGCTTTAACTGTGTGAAGGCTCTCCCAACCACTGCTGACACATAGGCCTCCAGGGTCAGTGCTGAGTCCAGGAGGACCTCCAGACTGCAAACCTGCACCTTCAGGGGAAGTGTGACCCTATCCAGTACAGGTTGCAGCCCAGTACCCTGACCAGCCCTCATCCAGTCCATCACAGCTGGCAGACACCGGTTCAGGGTCAGGACGGCATCCTTGGCATCAGGTGGAAATGAGTAATAGAGTTGGGTGTCATCTGCATATAGATGGCACCGAATTCCAAAACTCCAGATGATCTCTACCAAAAGTTTCATATAGATTTTTAGAAATAAAGTTGGGGAAGTAAATATGCATACACCTTGTTTAAAATATTTTATTAATTATTTGCAAAAGCCATAATTCAATTTTTCAGAGAAATAAACTTTTCTTTTTCCAGATTACCCTCTCTCCCTCCTCTTTTCCCACCTGTGTCTTCATGTTTTATGTTGTTGGGACTAACAATTCAATTGAGACAGTTATTTTTAGTTTGATTATTTATTATTTATTTATTATTTATTTATTATTTGCACTTGTTAACCGCCACTCTCAGCCCGAAGGCGACTCGTGGCGGTGTACAGAACATAGAACATAAAGACAACAGTTACAGTAAATCAGGATCATAACACACATCTTACTAACACACAGCTAATTAAACTAAAAATCCGCTTCGTCTTGTTTGGGCCATAATCAATCTCGTCGTCGTAGTCCATTCCGGTGGTCATTCCAAAAACATAGCACTTAATTGAAGGCCTTTTCGAAGAGCCAGGTTTTCAGGCCCCTACGGAAGGCCATGAGGGAGGGCGCCTGTCTAATTTCAGCGGGGAGGGAGTTCCACAGCCGGGGGGCCACCACCGAGAAGGCCCGCTCTCTAGTCCCCGCCAAGCGTGCCTGTGAGGCAGGCGGGACCGAGAGAAGGGCCTCCCCGGATGATCTCAAGGTCCTCGTGGGCTGGTAGGCCGAGATGCGGTACTCAAGGTATTTTGGGCCGGAATCGTTTAGGGCCCAACCGTTTATTTGGTCGCAACAGCCCATTTAGTTGTTCCCCTCTGTTGTAAAAACAAAAAATGACTGTTCCCCAAAAGGTGTGCTGTTAGAAGGAGGCAAAGAATAGCTGGGTTGCTGATGCAGCAAATATTGTAACTGGAAAGGCAAAACTGCGAGAGACCAGCTCACTGCAGTGACAGGAATATATCTCAAATCCCCTAGGAAAACTAACCATAACAACAACTCTGGGTTAGTTTGAATGCATAAACGGTCTTGCCCGAACAAACCCTAAGAAGAGCTAAATAGGAACTGCATTTGGTAGCTTCTCTTTTAGTTTGTATTTTCTTTAGCATCAACAGTGAGGAATGCACTGTTCCATACACAACAAACCTATTTGTGTAGGTTGCCTAGGCTGGGGTGCCAATTAAAGCTGGAGATAGCAGTAAGACCAAAACACGCTATACTGGATTCAAAAATGGGAGGAGAACACTTCATGCTGAATCCACCTTTGCAAACAAACTATTACCATCCTTCAGTTTTAAAAGACTTATACACACTCACCCTCGAAATCGTATTATAATTGTGGTTTGGGCAAAATACTCCTCCCCAAAAGGGCAGACACACACACACCACAAGGCTTTTCTAAGTATTTATTTGAATGGAATTGCCCTTCTAGTCATATGACTATTAAAGCTCTTCAGACATGCAGAAAGCATTGTTATATTACACTGCCCAACATTCTGGGTAAACTGTGATCCGTTTTGGTTTCCCGGATTTCAGTGGAGTCCCAATCTGTTTTTCAGGAGCCTGGGGTGCCAAAATATTTGTTTTCTATCTGGCCCAATATGGGAGGGGTGCTTTCCAGGCTCCCCTTCCCATCATTTCAGGCATTTAAGCTGTTTCTACTCTAGAGGAGAGGTGCTGCAAGCAGGCATGTGTGCTTTCTCTCCTGGGCTTGCACCACGCCACACACTCTTTCCAAGGCATTTAAAGGAGGCTTCTTAAACCTGTTTCTGGTCTAAAGGAAAGGTGTTACAGGCAGGCAGGAACACTTTAAAGAGGCTTTAAAGCTTTTTCTACTTTAGAGGAGAGGCACTGCAGGAAGGTGTGCACGCTTTAAAGAGGCTTCTTAAAGCTGTTTCTACTCTAGAGGAGAGATACTGCATGCACGTGCATGCACTTTAAGGAGGCTTCTTAAAGTAGGCGCACACGCTTTTCTCCTGGGCCTGCACCATGCCATGCACGCTTTCCAGGGCATTTAAAGGAGGCTATCCCACTTCCAGGTAAGGAAGAGCAATGACCTCCAAGAGCCTATCCTCCCTGAGCTTCCTTAAAAAAACACGCTTTTTTCCTGGCATGCTTCTATCTCTTTTTTGCTTTGGGTTTAATGCTTCCTTACAGCTGTTTCTAATCTCTGCTCTAGAGGAGAGGTAACTGGCAGTAGTTTTCAGGGAATTAGGGTTTTCTTTTTGCTTGCTGGGATTCATAAAAAAGATTGAACTGTGATGCCAAATAGAGGAGGAGGAGCTGAGATTGGCTGCCAGGTGGTCCATAATGGCTAGGCCCTTGCCATTTTCGTGCACCAGAACAAACAAAAGAAGCCAGATGGCTGAAGGAAACGGATAAAAATGGATCCATACACAACTCTATTGTATAGACCACATCAGTTTCCTAGATATGGGTACCATGATTTTTTTTCAGTGAGCAGATAAAGACTGGTATATGGTATATGTTCTGTAACTCAAAAACCAGAGCTGATGGTGGAAAACTGATACAATTTTTGGAATCAGCAGGTTATATACACCCAGAATCAGGTCTAATATTTGAGTCACCAGTTGGCCAGAGTGTTACCAGTTGTTGTACTAAAGGTACATGGTGGTTTGGATCACATGGAAGAATCTGAAATAAGAAAAAGAGAGCCACTTTTATTCCTAATGTATTTTGTACAAATAAGAATGGAAAATTGGAACAAATGGGATCAGCATCTAAAATATTTATGTGTGGAGTCCAGATTCCAGTCTTGCCCTCTTCCATAATAGTTGATTCCACTTCTGCTTTTGTGTTTTTCAGTCAACGCACCAAACAGTTACTATTAGTTATCCTGGTTTTTTTTTTAATTTAAGCCAGAACTTAAAACATCTTTAGTCTAATTTTGAAAGCATTTTATGGGGAACAATACTAGGAAGAACAGAGTAGTATTTTCATTTATGACAGTAAGCCTTCCTATACACACTTGCTTTCTGACTCTAATGCCCTCCACTGTTGTTTTTCAGAGGTGGACCGTAGCAAGTGTGACAGGCAGCAATGAACATGAGGAAGGTAGGGAGCATCAGGAAGAGGAAGCCCACACCACAATCCCTTTGGGTTTAAATACTAGGGCGGGCAGGCGGGTAGGTTGGTTTTGTTGTACAGGAGATGAGAAGGGAGGAAGGTTAGACTCATGGGAAAATGGGATGGATGAGAGAGATGTGTTGGAAAGGGGTTGAGTTCAAATGAGACTAGAAATACCTAGAGGAGTAGAATAGGAGCACTAACCAGAGAAAATAAAAATCTGGGTATAGCAGCCTAGACAACCATCCTCTTCCAAGAGAAGAGAGAAGAGGCTATTGAGGTAGGGCAGCAGTATGAAGAAACATAGTCAAAAAAAGGATCAGTGGAAAGGAAGAATTTGAAATAGCTAAATGAAAGAGCAGCAGGAGAGAAGATATGGTTCAAAAGTGGCCTGCCCCCCAAAATGTAACTGGGTGAATAAAATCAGTACATCAGGGCCTTAGCATGGTGGTTTAAACTTCCAACTGCAGAAAATTTTGCAGATCGATAGTTCAAGTCTGGGTTGGGGTGAGTTCCCAACCGTCAGCCCAGCTTCTGCTTACCTAGCAATTCGAAAACAGAAATGTGAGTAGATGAATAGATACTGCTTTAGCGGGGAGGTAATAAAAAGCACCCATGCAGACATGTCGGTTTGATCGGAAGAGCATCTAAGGACAAAAAAGCTCCTCATTATGGAAGATGGAGCGACAACACCCGGCCCCTCCCCTGTGGCTAGAGTCAAGCACAGCCTCCAGATGCCAGAGATAGAAAAAGATGGGAAGCCTTTACCTCTGTTTATTTACTGTCTGTCTTTGTTAATTGTATAATGGCATTGAATGTTTGCCGCATATGTGTATTGTAATCTGCCCGGAATCCCCTAGGGGAGAAAGGGTGGAATATAAATAAAGTTTATTATTATTATTATTATTATTATTATTATTATTATATGTTCCCAACATTTCAGTACAAATATACTCATAATTATCAATTAAACATACAATTATCAAACTGATAATGCAGCATTAAAAGATTTCTTACACTTGTGGAGATATGCTCAGCTTGTAAAAGGAATGCATGTGGCTTTTCTGTATGGTTTAAGAGGGATTTTGGTTCAATATTAATTATTCCAAAACTAGGTCAACACTCGTCCTCCATCCAAATGGGAATTTAAATAAATGATTCACTTAAATAATTATGCATTCATGTGAACATGTGGGCTTATTTCAACATTAAATATTTAGTAATTTCAAACAGATACAGAAACTTTGGTTTAGTTTTTGGTAATGACTAGGTTTTAATTGTTTATGATTTACAGTTTACGGTTTTTGTTTCTTTCCATTCTCTGTATGTATTCCTTTTTTATTACTTCCAATAAATGGACAAGAAATCACATTTTCCAAAATGGATATGATGGTTTGTTTCCTTCTCTCCAAAGCTCAAACCAGAGACAAAGGAGGGAGGAATTAAATCATGGATGCCTTACGTAGTGTGCATGATGCAAATATAAATGCCAAGTTTGCTTTAATACAATTAAAACAATCCTGTTTCAACACCAATATAGTTAGCTTAAGTTCGTTTTTAATGAAAATGCCACATTATAACACTTTCTTAGTAACCTGCTTATCCAAGATCTTCATTCACCAATGACTGTTCAGTATGAACATGGAAATGACTCCTTTGCAGAAGGAGATAATTCTCTACATACCTAAAATTCCCCTGTCTCTTCCTCTACCCTTAATTACCAGTTGTGTCATCACATCCCATCCATCCTCAACTATCAGTCACCATTATGTGCCCCTTGGGCATGCTCAGTCTTCTATACAACATTTACATCCTCTCCCCTCTACACTCCATTTTTCCTAGTGGTAAAGGTAAAGGTTTCCCCCTGACATTAAGTCTAGTCGTGTCCGACTCTGGGGGGATGGTGCTCATTTTCATTTCTAAGCTGAAGAGTAGGTGTTGTGGGTAGACGCCTCCAAGGCATTGTGGCTGGCATGACTGCATGGAGCCCTGTTACCTTCCCACCAAAGTGGTAACTATCAATGTGCTCACATTTGCATGTTTTCAAACTGTTAGGTTGTCAGAAGCTGGGGCTAACAAGGAGAAGAAAGTTTGCATCTTGGAAGCAGTGCATTTGGGTCATTCTCCTCTCCTAAAATGCCTGGCCTAGGGGATGCTGGGAGCTGTAGTCTGGAAGAGTGTGTGGATATGCCATTGTGTGTTTCGTTTGCCAGGGGAGTCGTTTTTGCGCATGTGCTGTAGTATTTTTTGCTTTTTTGGCTTTTTACATCCCTTCCGCTGTGTTTTTCAGTGTTTTTATGAGTGATGGTCACTTGTTGAACTGATAGGTATATTGTGTCAAAATTTGGTGTCAATTCGTCCAGTAGTTTTTGGGTTATGTTAATCCCACAAATGAACATTACATTTTTATTTATATAGATGGGGTATGTTTTTATTGTTATGGTCATATGTGGCATTGAATTTTGGCAAAGTCTGTAAGCTGCCTTGAGTCCCCTGCAGGGTGAGAAAGGTGGGGTATAAATGAAGTAAGTAAATAAGTAAGTAAGTAAATAATATTCTCTCTTAAAAAATCTCCAGCATAATTGAAGAATTTGATTAAAGAGAATATCTTCAATCAAATCTGGAAATATTCAAATCCACAAAAGTAAAAAACCACAAATGTGGATGGACCACTGCGTATTCTGTTTAGTATTTGTTGCTACATTATGTTTATCTTAAAAATCCACTCCTGCAGACTAATAACTGTGAACATTACCATTCTGGATTCCCCAAAAGCTGAAATAAAATACTACGTTCGGCTGAAAATGTACATTTGGAAAAGAGATTCAGGGGTTGCCACAACGCCTCAGTGGGTCAACCTAAAGTGTCCTAGTCTAAGAGTCTAAGAGGTGTAAGTGAAAAGTAAGCATTGAGACAATTGATAATACAATTTGCACAATAAAGACTATTTACAAGAATAATGGGGGACATATGTGATACCTAGGAGCCCCCGGTGGCGCAGTGAGTTAAAGCACTGAGCTCCTGAGCTTGTTGACCGAAAGATCACAGGTTCGAATTCGGAGAGCGGCGTGAACTCCCGCTGTCAGCCCCAGCTTCTGCTAACTTAACAGTTCAAAAATATGCAACATGAGTAGATCAATAGGTACTGCTCCGGCGGGAAGGTAACAACGCTCCATGCAGTCATGCTGGCCACATGACCTTGGAGATGTTTATGGACAATGCTGACTCTGCTTGGAAATGGAGATGAGCACCACATCCCAGAGTTGGACACGACTGGACTTCATGTCAGGGGAAAACCTTTACCTTTACCTATGTGATACCTGGAATTGGTATAATTTACCATCAGAGATTAGAAATTTAGAGGAAGGGGATTAAAAACAAATACCTGCTATTCTTTTCCCCTTCCACTCTGATAATGGAAGTTTAACAGATTTAAGGCTCCAAAATCAGAACTTCCAGCCTTAACCTTTTTTTTTCATGTCAGGAAAGAAACTGAAAGTCACTTCTGGAGTGAGAGGATTTGCTGTCTGCAAGGACAGGGGACACCCAAATGTTTTGATGTTTTATCATCCTTGTGGGAGACTTCTCTCATGTCCCTTCATGGGAAGCTGGAGCTGACAGAGGGAGCTCAACACGTTCTCCCTGGATTTGAGCCTACAACCTGTCGGTCCTCATTCCTGCTGGCACAAAGGTTTAACCCACTGCACCACCGGGAGCGTCTACCTTAACCTATGAGAATGAGTTATAAGGCTGCATATCTTTATCTTCTTACCTAGATGTACGTATGCAGCCTCACAAATGAAGCAGCTCCATGGGAATCAGTGGATTTAATTCTGAACAGGTGTGCACAGGATTGTCATTGGCTTTCTTAAGAAGAATCCAGGGTGTTGGAGTTGTGATATAATTATCCTGTTTATAGGAACTTTGCATTTAATGCATATTTGTATCCACATCAGCCCATTTGTTGTCTGGCTTAGATCCTTTGTTGTGACCGAACCTTCATTTGTAAGTCAAACTCAAGACTTTTGAAATGTTTCTTTTCTTGTTCTGCACCTCCAGGAATCCATCAGAGATTGTATAAACTGCAATTTTAAAAAAGCAGTTTTCCAGCTCTGATGGAAAGATTCAGATATTTCAAGTCCTATTTTATGCATATCGTCATCGTCAGCCACAACTTGTGATGCTAACAACCATTCCACCAAAAATGTGCTAGCTGCTGATAGAAGAACAAAGGAAAGTGCATTTTCTCAGTATCTTTTTAAAAACATGTAAAGCTTAAACTCACAGCATTAACTAGATATTACCAATAATATTTTATAAAATGTAGCAATAGAATCATATAATCATTGATTTGGAAGAGACCTTGTGGGCCATCCTGTCCAACCCGCTGCCAAGAAGCAGGGAAATCAGTTCAATGCTTTGCAAATTACAGTTGCATGAAAAGGGGATAATATGAAAGACACTTGTGTCAGCTAATTTGGTTAAATATGTGAATTATACATTGGTAGAAAGTTCAGCAAGGGAAAAGATTGGGTAGTCAGGCATTTTTTTACATCCTATAATTAAATGTCTTAGGGTTGGGGTTTTTCCCCTTCATTACACAATTCTGAAAATATTTTCCTCGGTGCAATATATGTTAAAAAGCAAAGAATAAATGAACAATGGCATTTCACTCATTAACTACAGAAGTACATATATGTGATTTTGAACTCATTTGTGTGGAAAGCATGGGTAAAGATGGAATTGTGTAAAGTTTAATAAAGTTAATTATTAAATTAATAATTTAATTATTAAATTAACTTAGAAATTACTAAGTTTTTTCCCCATTTTTTTTATTTCCTTTCTTCAAGTCTGTAAAAAGGTAAAGTAATCACATCCAACTCTGGGGAGGGGGTTGTATTAATTTCAATTTCTAAGCCGCAGTGACGGTATTGTCCATAGACATCTTCTAGGCCATGTGGCTGGCATGACTGCATGGAGTGCTGTTACCTTCCCACTGGGTGGTACCTATTGATCTACTCACACTTGCATGTTTTCGAACTGCAAGGTTGGCAGAAGCTGGGGCTGGCAGCGTGAGCTTACCTCATCCCGTGAATTTGAACCTCCAACCTTGCGGTCAGCAAGTTCAGCAGCTCAGCGGTCTAACCCACTGCACCACTGCGACCTGTATCTTACCCCTTTCTCAGAAAACCACGATAGATTCATGCCAACTTCATCACTGTATCTTAACCATTTTTGGCAACCATTTAAGTATCTGGGTGTTTAGAGTATGCAGAACGAAAGTGGTATAACTACATTCCGAGTACATTGAAGATCACATGCGTGGTTGATGGGGACGAGGGAAATGACCTTCTCGGTGGTGCCCCCCCCCACACACACACACTTTGGAATGCCCTCCCCAGAGAGATTAGGCAGGCCTCACACTGTCCTCCTTCTATAGGGATTCGAAGACTTGGGTGTTTAAACAAGCCTTTGAGAATGTCTGGCCCCAATGGTCTGCAATTAATGAGATGGCACTGCACATTCATCCCATGCCCTTGTTCCTTAGCTACAACTTGCACTATCAACCCCCCTTTTTAAACAGCTCCACTGGCTGCCGATAAGTTTCCAGTCCCAATTTAAGGTGCAAGTTATCACCTACAAAACTCTAAATGGTTCAAGACCTGCCTGTCTTCATGACCGTATCTTCCCCTACGAGCCAACAGGGTCTCTAAGATCTTCTGGGAAGGCTCTTCTTCTGCTCCCACCTCCGTCTCAGATGTGGTTGGTGGGGACAAGAGAAAGGGCATTCTTGGTGGTGGCCCTTTGACTCTGGAACTCCCTCCCCAGGGAGATCAGGCTAGCATCTTCCCCATCTATGGTTCGTAAGGAACTAAAGATGTTGATGTTTCGTTGTGCATTCGATTGACAATTCCTTTGACAGATGGTCCCTAACCATGGCCTAAAATCAAGTTCCTGTATCAAGTTCAAGGTCCTGTTAAAATATTTCTATGCTGCTATATGATCTATTCACCTTATTGACCAGCCTATTTTCTAACTTGAATTCAGAGAGACTGCTGTATATATTGTTGCCCTGTTTGACCTTTTGAACCGAAGTAAAGATACTGTTACTTGTTGCAGAAGCCCGAGTGACACTTCATTATATTGCAGGATATATCTTGGTTCAGAAACTGTGGTAAAACTTCTGTTTAATTATATTTACCAGCCCCCACATATACTACCTGTTAGGGTTCCGCAAAGCTCAGGAAAATGTTCAGAAAATAAACAGTGAGATGAGAAGACTCCAGCTTGATGTTATGTCGAGCCATTAAGAAATAAAGGTGGGAATACTTAGGAAGTGTTTGTTAGGAAGGATGTAGGGGGCGGCTGTGGTTTGACGGTATCCTAAATCCATCATTTTAGGCACAAATGCAGGCAGTATAGAAACAGAAATAAATGGAGAGATTACATTATTAGAAAGGGATGTATTCTTAAGTATCCCACAGGGAGGAAGTGGGTTACTGCTATTTGCCCTTTGGGGCATTTTCACCATTCCGTTTATAGTGGAAGATTATTTTGGATATATCCAAGTAGACATGCAACACATTTGGGGAGACTCCGAGTTAAGCATGCAAGTCTCATTGGCTTAGCAAGGTGGGTGCTTAAATCTCACTCTCGGTGATCAAACAAACTTTAAAAACACTTAAAATTCATCGGGAAAAACCTCTATAGCACAGTTAAATCCTCCAACTGTGATTGCATTAAATCATACAGTAATTCGTTCTAGCTATTTTCCGGCAATCTTTATGCCAATAAAGCATTTAGGAGACCAGACTGAAACACAATGGAGATCTTACAAAATAAGGACAGGATTAAGGTTGCTCAGAAAAATAGACTTCTACTTAACATATTTGCAACTGCTGTATCAGGAATAATTTTTTAAAAAAATGGGATTTAGTGTAAATGACAAACATGAACTTTCCTAGAAATTGAGTTAACTAATTAGGGGAAAAAACATATCATATACAGCAAATGTTTCTACTTGGTTGGAGGGATTTCAATGGTGGTTAAACATTATATATCACCCATTTTTAGCAGGCACCATCCTGTCGTTCTGTACACTGAAAACATTGTCTTTAGGGCCATAAACTCCAAGGATAATAGATATGTGAAGGGTTCCCATTATCATTTTTTTGACCAATATCAAAATCCCACTAACGTCAGCATCAGCCAAAAAGAAAAAAAAGCCCAGTTTACCAGTGTGCTGAAGACAGCAATATTGGTGTTGGAACATTCACATCATATTTAGCGCAAATCCCAACTCAACCATGAATTACTTAGTGGTTTTGGATAAATTGTGTTTTCTCAACCTCAGGATATGCCTATCTATAGAACAGCAGAAAAGTAATCTATTTCAGAAGAATCATGCGAAGCATTAACTCCTACATGTCACACAAGGAAATGAATGATAGCATTTTACAATCAATATACTAAAATGCTTTAATGTATGGATTTGGTAATTAATTGACATACCATTTCACTGCAGAGGAGCACTGGGGAGCCCTAAGGCTTCTTAGCCTCTATATCTGTGGTTTTCCTTATGTTCAAGTCATATTATTCCAGTCCCATTAGAATAATCATTCTCCTCATTAAAAATACGTTCAATCTACAACATCTTTTAGTCAAATGGATTCAGCCCAAAGTGCACTACTTGCTCGGAACAGATCAATAAAAATTACTGGTATTAAATAATAGAAAAGCTGGGTGAGTTTTCCAGGCTGTATGGCCATGCTCCAGAAGCATTCTCTCCTGATGTTTCGCCCACATCTATGGCAGGCATCCTCAGAGGTTGAGGGGTCTGTTGGAAACTAAGCAAGTGAGGTTTATATATCTGTGGAATGTCCAGGGTGGGAGAAATAAATCTTGTCTTCTTGAGGCAAGTATGAATGTTGCAATTGGCCAGCTTGATTAGGTGGCCAATGCTTCCACTTGAGACATCAGCCATAGCAGAGTACCTGATGAACCAACCTGGACACAGCATGTTATTTGAGAGCACAGAAATGCTGGACCACTCTAACAACTACCATGTCAGACTACACAGAGAAGACACTGAAATCCACAAGCATGTGGATAATTTCAACAGAAAGGAGGAAACCATGAAAATGAACAAAAACTGGCCACCAGTATTTAAAAAACCCTCTAAAATCAGGACAGTAAATAAAGAGGAACACTCAAATGTCAGGGGAATTCCTGCCATGAAACTATCAGGGCCAGCTAATATCTCCCAACAGAGGATCAGCAAGATTTTGAGGCTACAAGGCCATTAAATGCTGAGTTCTTTCTCCCACCCTGGACATTCCACAGATATACTAACCTCACTTGTCTAGTTTCCAACAGACCCCTCAATCTCTGAGGATGCTTGCCATAGATGTAGGTGAAACTTCAGGAGAGAATGCTTCTGGAACATGGCCATATAGTCCGGAAAACTCACAGCAACCCAGTGATTCTAGCCATGAAAGCCTTCGACAACACAATAGAAAAAGCTTCATAAGAAAAGGAAATGCATTCCATCTAGAGCCAGTGTCTTCAGCACTGGATTAAGATTCTGAGAGATCAGAATTAAAATCGTTGCTCAACCATGGAAACCCACTGGTTGACCTTAGGCAAGTCATGAGAAGAAAGCAGTGGCAACCCTTTTCTGAATAAATCTTGCCAATAAAACCTCATGATAAGAGTCTTAGGGCCATTGGAAGTTGGAAATAACTTGAAGGAACACAACTGAACCCACAGTCTACAACTAAGAGCGAAATTACTGCAGGTGTGCCCATGGATATGACCATTAAAAGTTTTTTGTTATGGTTCTTCTCATATCACAATGCTTTGTAAATTTGCAGCATAGGGGATGCTGTGCAAAAAAGTAATATCCAAAACCTCAATGGGAATATAGAGTAAAGTGTGAAGTTCTCAAGAGACACTGACCTGTATTTTCAGTATAAATTATTTTTAACACAACTATGCAGCTAGGTCTGAATTTCCGCTCAGGCATTAATCACGTTGCCCCATCAAGAACACAGAAAATACTGGTAATGACAATTACACTGTTGCAATAGATGCAGGAGCACAATGCTCGTAACTGGATTTTTTTTATAGAGCACACTGCATTATAGTTAATCATCTTTCAATTAAAATAATTGCTTTAATTTAATAGTGCATAAACTCCCTTCCCTTTAAAAAAGATTTCAGTATTTAATCATGTTCTATACCAAGTAGAAATGCTTCTGTCAATTCAACCCTACAAAAACATTTCCTCTCTTCCTTTTCCCAAAATACTTGCTTTAATATATGACTAGTGTAAAAGCCTTAGTCATTTTATTTTGCAGTAGTTTTCTTGTCCATATCAAGTTGGATTAGCTTTCCTTCCTCCTCTTTGATCTAATAATAATAAAAACTATCCCTACAACTGGGTTGCTGTGATTTTTTTTGGTCTGTATGGCCATATTTCAGTAGCATTCTCTCTTAATGTTTTGCCCACATCTGTGGCTGGCATCCTCAGAGGTTCAGTGGGAGAAAGAGCCTTTGTCTGTTTAAAGCAAGTGTGAATGTTGTAATTAATAAGCTTGAATTAGCATTTGAGTAGCCATGAAGTTTGCAAAGTCAATTAGTGAGGGTATCTGCATAGACGTAACCTGGCCTTGTTGCCCAGATGCAGGCAAAACATTAGAGAGAATGCTACTGGAACATGACCATACAGCCCGAAAAACTCACAGCAACCTAGTGATTCTGGCCTTTGATGATGTATTATTCCTACAACTAATTGCTTACAGAAATTCAGCTGATTAAAACTGCTTTTTCCAAGAATGACTTAACAGAATTTGTAAAAGTGATGGTACATAATGTAGTCGTACTTGGGTTGTTGATTCCACTGCTTCTCGAACTGTGGGTCCTGACCCCAAATGGAGTCCCCATAGCTCAGTGTTGGGGTCCTGAACAATTTGGCAACAGTGAGCATTACTTATTACTTCATCACACTAGAGAATGAATCCACTTTAAATCCAGTTTCTGCCTCCTGAAGAATGCAGGGGTTTGCAGTTTAGTGAGACAGTTAAAGGCTCCTCTTTAAACTACAAACCCCAGAATTTTGCAGGAGGCAGCAATTGGATTTTAAGTGGATTCATTCTCTAGTTTGATGAAGTAGCTAGCAGCTGTTTGAGGCATTTACACAAATCTGTTATGTAGTGTTTACAGGTGGCACGATGTGTTAAACCCTTGTGGTGGCAGGACTGAAGACTGACAGCTTGGAGGTTCAAATTCGGGGAGAGCGCGGACAAGCTCCCTCTGTCAGCTCCAGATCCCCATGTGGGTACATGAGAGAAACCTCCCACAAGGATGGTAAAACATCAAAACATCTGGGCATGCCCTGGGCAACGTCCTTGCAAACGGCCAATTCTCTCACACCAGAAGTGACTTGCAGTTTCTCAAGTCGCTCCTGATACGAAAAAAAATAAAATAAAAAGGAAAATCAGCCTGTTTAGCAAGCTTTGCAAATGCTGCATTGTTATCAGCATATGTTTGATTATTTATTTATTTTGTGTCAAAAGTATTGCATAAATAAGAATAAAACTGATAAAATAGAGGGAGCACACATGGCTTAATAATTTTAGACCAAAAATGGGCAACAGTGATCGCATGTCTGTAGCTTTAAACAGTTCTTCCTCTGCGCATGAGGCAGGGCATGGTGGGAAGCATACAGAGGCGGAGTTGTTTGTTCTGCTTTAGTCGCATAATGTAGAGAGTTCTTCTATGTAGTGTCATTTTGTCAGGTTGTCTTTTGATCTGCCTACTCCACTTTTAAGTCTGTTCAGGGACTTTTGAGACATTTTAATATCTATTTTATATACCTAAATACCTGGGGTCACATAAAATTTTCTTGAACCAAAAGAGGTCATGAGTGGAAATATCCTGGCTTATTCCACTTATCCTTAAGTAGAAGGTGGAATAAAATTACCTTTATTTCCTTTATTGGCAAATTGGACCTCTTCCCTTCTCACAATATCAAGACTTAACAAGTGTGGGCCATTGCCTGAAACTCAAATGATAACCAATCTACATGAATTGAATAGTTTACCCAAGGACAAATTTATTAGATATATACAACAAAGTTCCAAGTTACCTTGTTCCATATAAACCATAGTTGACAGTTTTAATTGCAGCTTCCTTCAGCTACAAGAAGCAGCTGTGGATACCAACATTTTTTTTCAAAAGTTTGTGACTTCTAAAGTCCTGCCTTTACTTGATCAGTGATCTTTCCAAAAGGATTATGAAACCCATGTCCTAAATGGTTATGGAGATTCACATTTTCCAAAAGGTTATGGTATCATTTTGCCAAAATAATTCATTTCTGATGTACCCACTTCCTTGTGGGTATTTGTTTGGAGAAGGAAGTAAATTGGTTTTAACTGGTTTACTTTGACAAAAGGTTTTTGCTGGTTTAAAGATAATAAATGCATTTGTTTAAATCTTCTGTAAATTGTATTGAGTTCCAATATTTGGGGAAAGGCAAGATATAAATGAATAAATAACAGCAATCCCAATGCTAGCTGGAAAAAACATAGCTAGTGGTGATTTTAATTCACAAATCTGATGAAATAAAGTCAACAGGTTGCAGCTGCAAAACCTTTACTATGAATACAAAGTTAACAATAGATAAACATTCTAAGGAATGGTAACAAAGTTACTGCAAGACAGCACAAAAATAATTTGGGACTCAAAAGGATATAATGAGGAATGGTTAAAGATGTTCTTCACAAATATTTTACATTAAGACTAAAACATGACCATTTTCAGAAGCAACAAAATCCATTTCAACATATAATACATAATTATACAATCCATATAAGCTGTGATAAGTTACTTTAGGTACTTCATTTATATAAACACAAAAAAGCAGTGGAAAATGTGCAAAAAGGATGCTCAAGAACAGTGAGTTTTTAAAAAGGCTATAATAAAAGAGGAAAAAGTACATCAAGTAAGTACTGATTAAAAAAGAGAATCCACTACAGTCAGATGACATTGTCTGAAGTTCAAACAGAAGCAAACACAGTCCTGACTGGCCTCAGTCTCTCTCTTTATAAAGAGATCAACCCAAATGGGGCTTCCTATAGATTATGTACACCATGTAGAAAGTATTGCAAAAGGCACTTTTGAATTTAAGGCAAGTAAAGGTATGCTTTTTTAAAAATAGAAAGTTAAGAATTAAATCAGTAGGGCAAAGCTCTGCTATCTGAGCAAATTATCTTTACGTTGTTAATTTTTTTCTTAAAAGCTTCAGATCAAGAGAATATTTCAAAATTTAGTGTAATGGAAAGGGCCAACTTTTTAAAAAATCCAAACCTATTTGTTACCGTTCCACATATCAGCCAGGCACTGATTTTGTGGGTGTTGTCTGAAAGCCTCATATTATTACTCTAAAATATTTGTTCTTTAAATACAATTACATGAAAAAAAAAGATTCTTTAGAGATGTTTAATACATTTATATAAAATTTCAGATGTTGATACAAATCACAGGCATCTCCCTTTGGGAAAAAAATCTCACCTAGTCACCACAATTACCAGAGATCACAAACATATTTGTCAGTGCAAATCTATATTTCCCTAAGACAGAAAACCGTCCACCCTCACTCAAATACAAAACGTTGTTACTAAAATGACAAATTACATTTGGTTATATCCACCCACCTTCCCAAATTACTACAGTATTCATTATCAAGGGGGAAGAAATTAAAGCTGCTTGTGCAAATATCACTACAAACAGTCATCCTTGTAAGTTCCTTGATTCTCATGAGCCATAAGCGATCCTCAGTTGACGGAGAGATCCTTGTGCCCGGTTCTTTTACTGATCTTCCAGCCAGGATGGAGCATCTACTCCAGGCGTTTTCAATTTGATATGGAACTGTTTAAGTGTCTGTTCAAGCTGTTTCTGGTTTCCTGAAAAGTATGCTGCAATGGCATTGTGGAACAGAACAAGCTGATTGTGCAATACTTTGACCTGCGGACAAGGACAGCAAACATGAGAAAGATGCATGAAACAATACTAAAGCCAAGAACCAGAGATTAATTTATATGCTGTACTATTTCCCCTTGTATTATGCATTATGACCAATACTACTACAAATGAAGGCTCTCAATCCCAGAAAGGCAAAGCTGTGATCAGGAGCTTTCGTTAGGAGATAAAGAACAACACTCTTCATGAAACGTGAATGTGACTAAACTGAGGCTGTTGGGCTTTGCACATGTTGGGACAGGAAAAGACTAATTGGAAAACATGGTCATACTCGACAAATTAAAAGGTAGTACAAAAAGAGGAAGAGCAAAAGCAGACTTCTTCAAAGAAGGAAGCCATGACCCTGGGCTTGCTTGACCACAGCAGGCCTCTTGGAGTCAACTTGAATGCAATTTATATGAAAAGTAAGAGGATGTTCACTGTAATGCACAAAGGACAAGCTGATGACCTAAGATTCTAACATGCTGAAATTCAAATCTGAAATCTGAACTGTGCTTAGGTCATTACTGTAAATCTTCCAGTCTAAGATGCACTTTTTCTCCTATATAAACATCTCTAAAAATGAGTTGCGTCATAGTATTTCAGGTGGATCTGAAGTATTTTTGTTGATGATGGTGGTATTGAAGTTTATTACAATCTATGGCAGCTTACAATTAAAAAATACAATTAGAAACAGGAGCTACAGGAGCTTAACAGTTTCTGACAAATTACTACAATTAGGACCTAGGCAAATGCTCTATAAAAAAGGTAAAGGTTTCCCCTGACATTGAGTCTAGTTGTGTCTGAATCTGGGGGTGGTGCTCATCTCCATTTCTAAGCCGAAGAGCCAGCGTTGTCCATAGATACCACCTAGGTCATGTGGCCGGCATAACTGCATAGAATGCCATTACCTTCCCACTGAAGTGGTACCAACTGATCTACTCACACTTGCATGTTTTCAAACTGCTAGGTTGGTAGAAGCTGGCCTAATAGTGGAAGCTCGCCTTGTTCTCCAGATTCGAACTGCTGACCTTTCAGTCAGCAAGTTCAGCAGCTCAGAGGTTTAATCCACTGTACCACCAGGGGGCCATTTTACTCTATAGATATGTATTAAATAGTAATTAAAATGGCACCACAGACAGTGCTTTTCAACTAATTACAAATAAATTTGCGATCGGTACTGGGGTTTTTTCAAGACAGGGTTAGGAAAAAATATTAAAGTGTTAAAAGTGCAATTGTTGACAAGCAACTCTATCATCTTTCCATACTAACTTTCTCAGAGGAAGATGAGGTAAAGATAAATTTTAATCAAAGGTATCCTAAAGAATGTAAATTTTATTGCTTCTTGGATGGACTACAGAATGCTAAAGGAGGTAAAGAAAATGAATGCTGTGAATAATGAGTGTTGCAATGCATCAGATACATTGCAACAAGTTTGATCCATGATTGTCTAACAAATTATTCTTAATTTATATAGCTGTACTATTAGCCAATAATAAAGGGAAAAGTTTCCTCTGTCGTTATTTTAATCCACCTCAACAAAACTGGAAAATCAAATACTCAGTTAAAATTCTAAAAGCCAAGTAAGTACATTGCTTGAAACTTCATTCTTTAGCTTTCATTGCTGAAATCTGCCCGGCATCTTTCCTCCAAATAGCTCAAGTTATTCTTATATCCTCCCCTTGTAAGGCTAAACAAGTTCTCTGTGAAACACATCCTGGTGCATCACCTTATTACAGCACCCAAAAAGTCTAGACCTAAGCGCTATTATGTAAATAAAATACACCACTTGATTAGTCCTGAAATGAACTGTGGCTTAGCTCCACAGTTGAAAGAATATCTATTATCACAATAACACTGGATTTATATGATATGAAGAAAAATCAGAAACATCAACACTATGATATGCACATAGTCTGTAGCAGTTTGTCCATTAAAACATTGAAGAGTTTCTTTATAAATAGTATATCTTTACTAATTATCACATTAATGGGTGACTCGATGTAAGTATGGACTGTGCTCTGACTTACAAGAAGCACTGCTTAAATAACAAGTAAAAAGTGGGTGCTAGAAAAAATATCACATGAAAGCTGACTGGCATAACTGTACCCTCATGTAGTTTCTAGGAGCCCCCAGTGGCACAATGGGTTAAATCCTTGTGCTGGCACCACTGAAGGTCAGATGTTCGAATCCGGGGAGAGTGCGGATGAGCTCCCTCTGTCAGCTCCAGCTCCCCATGCGAGGACATGAGAGAAGCCTCTCACAAGGATGGTAAAATATCAAAACATCCGGGCATCCCCTGGGCAATGTCCTTGCAGATGGCCAATTCTCTCACACCAGAAGCGACTTGCATTTTCTCAAGTCACTCCTGACACGAAAAAAGTCGCTTCTGACACGATAAATAAATAAAATGGGTGACTTAATATTCAAATAAATTTAAGGTTTCATCAGGGAAGTATAAGAAAAAACAAAGTAATTGAATACAAGCAAGAAACCACTGGTGATTTTAATGCTGCAACTATGATAACGTTTACTTGGATTTGGGCTCTATGACACTTAGATTTTATTCAAGTGCCAGATGTAAGCTTTATAAAATTATTTCAGAAACTGAACATGTAGTTAAAAAGCTCACATTGAGAATTCATTAACACAAGGTTTTAAATCATAGCAAGGTCATTGCCATTAGACATAACATCCTTTGTAAGCATTCTACAAGTGAAACATAAAACTCCAAAGTAGGTATTTGAGAGCCTGTCTTGTGAATCATAGGAGCCAAGAGGTCACCAGTGGAGGATATGATTTGAGAATCCAGCTTTTCCCTCCAAGAACACAGGCCCAATTGAAAAAAGATAAATGTGAATGAAACTTTCAGTCATTAACCAAAACTGTATACTGTTTGAAGTAAATTCCAAGCAAGCACTCTATTCAAGATTTAAAGTGAAATATGGTAAGTATGCTTTTTCTGAAGGTGAAATCTGTCAACCATCTTTTGGATCCCCCTCCTGCCAAAACTATGTACTTGGAAAAAATGCAAAAAAAAAAAAAAAGAAAAAAAGAAAAGAAAGTATGAATGTGAGAAATAAGAGGCATGTTTAACAGTATCAAGATACGTCTTCCATAATTTTTTACCATTCCCATATGGATTTGCATGTGTCTATGTTAAACACAAGTAAACCAATGCAATACCTATACAAAATAATTTCAACTGTAGGAATAATTCAATAAAGTGAAAGTATCTGTTTAATATTTTGTTTTGTTTTTCCCTTCCATTTCAATATGTATTATGAAAATCAGGTGAAGCTTGTGCTCTATATTTTAAGTCTTTAGAGGTTCATCAACACTGTTTTTGTTGCTGCAGCAGCAAACAAACACAACTATCTCTCTGAAAGTATGCTAAATCAATTCTTATATCCATCCTGAGTCGTGACAACAGTTTTGGCCACAAGGCAAATGCATACTTTATTCAATGTTCCCCTGGAGAAGCTAAAATAAATGGTGTAAACCTTGTAGCACAGCAAAATAAAAGCAGTTTTGAAAATGATGAAAAATACTATGGGGCAATAATTAGTCTACAGTCCACAAACACTTCCTTTGTATGTGTTTTTAAAAACTATTTCTGGTCTTCTGAGTGTTTTCAACTAAAGGCTGGGAAAGTATGCTTGTGTGTGAACTACGTGGGATGGACACACTTTAAGTAATTTGAACATCTGATTACAGTACTTAGACAGCAAACCTAGGCAACATGACTTTGTCTTCCTGACTGAACAGTATTTTAAATTGGCGTATTGTCAATTAGATGTATATGTTTGCTTATAGTGCACTATATATTTAATAATAGCCTAAACACTATTACATACCACTGAGCAACTAATAAAAGTAGAACAAAGCATATATATAATGCTCAAAAGTCCAGACAGGTTTAACAGTCAACATATAGCCAGCCAAAGAATTAGAGTGTCCACACAGTAATAGGTCAGTAATGATAAAATATTAAATATATAGTTATTAATCAAGACAGATATAAAATAAAATCCATTTTACCAAGGTATAGTACATTATAAAACTATATTAATTAGGAGTCCTCGGTAGTGCAGTGGGTTAAAGCCCTTGTGCCGGCAGGACTGAAGACTGACAGGTTGGAGGTTCGAATCCGGGGAGAGAGTGCAGATGATCTCCCTCTGTCAGCTCCAGCTCACCATGTGGGGACATGAGAGAAGCCTCCCATAAGTATGGTAAAACATCAAAACACCCTGGGCAACATCCTTGCAGATGGCCAATTCTCTCACATCAGAAGCGACTTGCAGTTTCTCAAGTCGCTCCTGACACGAAAAAACTATTAATTTAAGTTGCTATTGCACTTCTGCACCATTTTTATTCTGTTTTTAAATCCAAAAATTGCATAAATGTAAAGCTTTCAGTTTTGAATGCCTTTATTGATCTGTACTCTGCCAATAAAGGCTTCTTTCGTTCCTCTTCAGATACAGTATACATTATATGCTCTGAAAAAGCAGATAAACAAGCCTAATAAGACCATGCCACACAACAATAATACAGGTAGGGGTGTGAATGTGAGAAGAATATTGAAGTATGTGCTTGTTCTCCATATAAATAACCAAAAACAAGTGAGGGCATGCTCTGTAAAACTTACTCCTCAAAGGGAAATCTACTAGGTTTGCAGGATTCAGCTGGAGAGAAAAAGCACATTTACTACCAAACAAAACTAAGAATGAGTGGTTGCTCCATTTATGAATTACATGCTAAAATTCCATCTACAAAATTAATTCTCAAAGCCTATGGAGCAGACTATATTAATGACATTTTCATGTATACTTTTGAGTATTCTAGGATTTTGTTTTTTAAAAAAATCTTGTCATGAGAAGACTACAAAAAGCAGACATGCTCAGCTAAATTTATGGAATCAACCCAAAAACCTAATGAAATATGTGCAATGCTATTAAGACTACACATATGCAGATTATTTGTGATGAAGAATCATTTATAAGTGTCTTTGTTCTCAGTATTTAACACTTTAAATCCAATATATTTTAGAAATTATAAATCAGAGTATAAATTCAGCAGATTATGAAGAAAAACTGTAAGTATGATCATTTTTGCCATTCTTTTAGGATGCAAAAAGAAGACATTGCAAAAAAAATCTATTCCCTTTGATCCTCCCAAAGTGTAACTAAACCATCTTGCACTGCACTATCTCCAATAAAATATAGTTAAGGATAAAGTTTTGCAATCTAGAAACCAGTGAAATTAATTTCAAGCAGTTCTGCAGGGTGTTTTTATGTGTCTATAAAACTAGTTGTCAATTATATCTAAGGACATCTCCATTATTCCTTCCTAACCTTTACTCTTCACATTAACAAAAAATAAACAAAACCCCTCAATTATTCTCAGCTTCCCACAATAGTCCTCAGCTTTTGTATCACCAGTATCACCAATAATTACAGGATTCCAAAGAGTAAGCTAAGCAGGGTCAGCCCTGGTTAGGACTTGGATGGGAAAGTGCCAATAAACAGGAGTTGTAGGCTACGTGTTGTGTGTTTTTCAGGCTATATGGTCATGTTTTGGTAGCATTCTCTCCTGACGTTTCGCCTGCATCTGTGGCTTGCATTCTCAGAGGTTTATTTAGAGGTCTGTTAGAAATGAGGTAAGTGACATATCGATCGATCTATCTATCTATCTATCTATCTATCTATCTATCTATCTATGGAATGTCCAGGGTGGGAGAAAGAACCCATGTCTGTTTGAAGCAAGTGTAAATGTTGCAATTAGCAAGTTTGATTAGCACTGAGTAGCCATGCAGTTGCAAAGTTAATCAGTGAGGGTATTTGTTGGCTGTTGTTACCTGGAAGCATCTTTTATTTGTGAGGTGTTAACTAGCACTTGACTGTTTGCTGTCTGGCTTCAAATAGACATGGGTTTTTTTCTCCCACCCTGGACATTCCACAGATATATATATACATTCCACTTGCCTCATTCCTGAACAAACCTCTGAGGATGCTTGCCACATATGCAGGCACAACATCAGGAGAGAATCCTACTGGAACATGGCCATATAGCCCAAAAAAACTAAGAACCCAGTGATTCTGGCCATGAAAA
The DNA here is from genome assembly GCF_037176765.1 of Anolis sagrei. NCBI lineage: Eukaryota > Metazoa > Chordata > Lepidosauria > Squamata > Anolidae > Anolis > Anolis sagrei. The sequence goes on along the minus strand of NC_090025.1, from coordinate 51,081,429 downwards.
CCTTCAACATCACAGTTTCAGGATATATTTCAGAGGAAGGAACTGACAAAACCACCTCTGAGTATTGGTTGCATAAGAAAACTATATGAAATGTATGGTGTAACCATAACTCAAGGGAAAAATTTGAAAGCGCATGCTCAATTAAGTAGTAAGTCTGTGTCTAAATGGTATGTGGGAATGTTTGTTCATGAGAAATGTTCCTCCATGAAACATTCCTGTATTGAGAAAACTAGCATGCCAGAGAGCAAGCTAGATAGACCACTCTTCTCTAGTTTGTTTTCTACACACAAGGAAAAACTATGGAGGAGTAGTTAAACATATGAAGTCAGAGACCATGGTGACAGGATAAATAACACAAAGAGCTCTAATCAGTGTTAGAGTCACAATAGCTCTATTCCTTCTTTTAGCTTTTCAAAGTGCTAAAACATTGTCCCAGTTGAGAAATTCCCTGAGAGATGGGTTCAAGGCCTACAGATGAGATGTGCTAGGATGGGAAAACTGATTAAAATTTCCTCTACTATCATTCTGTGACATATACTGCATCCCACCTGCATATTCTCAATATCCATACTGCATACAAGCTGGAGCATGAATTGCATTACGTTCTATTTTATGTTTCTGTGATTAGTCACAGGAATTAGTTGCGAAAGCACCAAATTCCATGGGAACAACTTACTATGGGGCTAGAGATTCCAGCCTCTATTATGACTTCAGAAGATGGAAACAATTTGCCTGTGTGGTCATCTGTACACTCAGATTGCTGCTTCCTGTCCCCTCAGGTGTTCATCCACCTTTGTGTTCTTTCTGAACTGTGTCAGATATAATGTTAAAGGACAGTTTCACATAATGGGTGTGAGTCTGCACGTGTTTCATGTATTTGCCTCTTCATTTTTTAAATACCAGTGAGTATCAATAGACAAATGTTAAAACAATTCAGAATTCATACACATCATAAGATGCAACTGTTCAGACATGCAAGTACTTTTTATATTTATATTTGTGCAGAAGCAATTTGTCCAAATCTCAATCAGGAGTTCGTGCTTCATGATTGAAGATGGGCAAATATCTTTAATCATGTGTTACAGGGAATCACAACCAGACACAGTGAAGATATCTGGCCTTGTGCTTTGCTACTGTGCTGTTAAATATGCATGCCAGTGTGGAAAACAGTGGATGTGTCTCTTAATGAGACATGCCGCATTATCACAGCATGTCTACTCCCCACACCACTGAAGAAATTATACTGGTATTGCACCACCTGACATCCACTGGGAAGTAGCAGGCAATAATGAAAGGAGCAAGGCAGTGACATCTCTGTGCCATCCTCTGTTTGGATATCAGCCATCACACCCACGCCTTAAATCAAGAAATAGCTTTCTAAGATCTACAGAGATACTTGCAGGGAACACCTCAGAAAGCGAGAGCCCAAAAGTGGCAGGCTAAACCCAGAATCTCAATCTATGGCTGATACCAGATGATACACTCTCCCCTGGGCACACAGAAGACTGGACGACTTGGAAGGTGCTGAACTGACTGTGCTCTGGCACCATGAAATGCAGAGCCAATCTTCAGAAATGAAGCTACAAAGTGGAGTCCACAACATTCGAGAGTGGACAAGCACAAACCACAGACTACTTACTACAGTGCAGCCTGAGCTCTGCCACATGCACAACAGAGGACCTTCTTAACCTCCTTACAGTGACACCAGAGGCACTCCAAGTGGCCAGCTTTTGGTCAAAGGACATTTAGTATAATGCCAAATTCTCAACTTTGTTTATGTTTTTAAATACATTAAAACTGTACCCTCAATTCGCTTCTGACACGATCAATAAATAAAGACCACATCAATGCTGGTTTTGGTGAAGTAAAATCAAAGTGGTTTCCCAGTTTTGCAAATGCTCCCTTCTTTCAATGAACAGAACCCCCTCACTTTGTTTTCAGGAAATAATAATTTGAACACCAGTCCTTCTAAGGTTGATTTTCTTTTGACTCCTGGCATGATGACTTCATAGGTGCCCTGAGGGAAAGGTGGTTTGTTAGCTCTTCAGATGTGAAGATAAGTTGATAACTTTTGCTCCCTGCACAATGAATAAAATCTGTAGTGACATTGTGCACAAGTAAGTCTGCAAGTCGTCAAGCGGTCCTGACAGGTGGTAGAACTACCTGTTATACCAGCCTAGTGTTAGTTGCACAGATTGTGCTTCATTAAATGTAACCACCCATATCTGCACATTTGCAGATCTCTGCAAATGTGCAGCATCAAGCAGGAAAGATTTTAAAATGGCTATATTCCACACATTTGGTGTAAAATTTCAAGTGAAGCTGTCTATGGCAGTTCTGGAAGGCTCTGCTAGATGCACTGGGGTATCGCCTACCAAAAGCCATCGAAATGTTACTTTAAAGTCAAATGTTACTTTGAAATGCATTAAAATAGTTTTAAAATGCACACATACACACCTCTATTTTAAGAAGACACTATAAACATGTTCTCCAAGCCTCAGAAAAGTAATGATGTTATCAGTTATTATCCACCATGAGGAGGTACCAAAATGCCCCCTCTCCTCATTCCTCCCTTAAATGTCACAAAGGCTCTGTGCTGTACTCTCTGTCACAATTCAAAACAAACATGTGGCAGCATGACAAAAATATTAAAATGGTTTAAAATAAACCAAAACAGTTTAAATATAGAACAGACCACTACATTTATAGAATTTAAAAAAAACAAAAAAAATCCAGGTACAACACTGGGTCACTGTGAGTTTTCCAGCCTGTATGGCCATGTTACAGAAGCATTCTGGAACTGATGTTTTGCCTGCATCTATGGCAGGCATCCTCAGAGGTTTTTAGGTATATTGGAAAATGGCCAGCGAGTTTATATATCTGTGGAAGGTCCAGGGTGGGTTAAAGAACTCTTGTCTGTTGGATGCAAGTGTGAATGTTGCCATTAATCACCTTAATTAGCATTGAAAAGCCTTGCAGCTTCAAGGTCTGGCTGATTCCTGCCTAGGGGAATCCTTTGTTGGGAGGTGTAAGCTGGCCTTGATTATTTCATGTCTGGAATTCCCCTGTTTTCAGAGTTGTTCTTTATTGACTGTCCTGATTTTAGAGTTTTTAAAATACTGGCAGCCAGATTTTGTTGATTTTCATGGTTTCCTCCTTTCTGTTTAAATTGTCCACATGCTTGTGGATTTCAATGGCTTCTCCGTGTAGTCTGACATAGTGGTTGTTAGAGTGGTCCAGCATTTCTGTGTTCTCAAATAATATGCTGTGTTCAGGTTGGTTCATCAAGTGCTCTGCTATGGCTGACTTCTCTGGTTGATTTAGTCTGCAGTGCCTTTCATGTTCCTTGATTCGTGTTTAGGCACTGCATTTGGTGGTCTCTATGTAGACTTGTCCTCACAATCTCTGAGGATGACTGTCACAGATATGGGTGAAACATCAGGAGATAATGCTTCTGGAACATGGCCATGCATCCCGGAAAACTCACAGCAACCCAATGATTCTGGCCATGAAAGCTTTCAACAACACAAGTACAAACAGTCTCACAGAAATCCCAAGATAAATGACATATAGTTTGAAAGTAAGAAGCCCAGAATAAATGCTTTTTAAAGGGCCTGGGTGAATTGCAAGGTCTTCATCTGGTGCACAACAGAACACAAGGATCATGTCAGGCAAACCTCTCTTAGGAACTACAAAGGCTACAGCTGCGGTATTAGACATGGCAGGCAAAAGGAACTCATGACCATAAAGCTATGTTGATCCCCTAATAAAAGAGCTGGACGAATATGTAGCCTCCAATCACAAACTGATTTTTAGTCCATTTATTGTCCCAAATTGACTATTATTCAACACATGAACGAACCAATAATCAAAACATGTGTCTTGGATGGCCTGACTGACTAGACTTCTCGTGTTCTCATTTAGTCTATTACCATTATGAAAGCATGGCCAGTCATGTCTGTGTTAGGACTACCACACAACACAATAAACCTGGGTATCTATATATATAAATTTGTTAGGGGCATCCAACGAGGAAACAAAACTCAAAAAACCCCCAACGAAACTTAACCAAAATTCCCGTGCCCATAACACAACCCACAAGGTACAAACATATCTACTCAAAATGAAAAACAACACAACAACACACTCACAAAACGGCAAAACAACAAAACTCAAAAATCCCCCAACGAAACTTAACCAAAATCCCCGTGCCCATAACACAACCCACAAGGTACAAACATACCTACTCAAAATGAAAAACAACACAACAACACACTCACAAAACGGCAAAACAACAAAACTCAAAAATCCCCCAACGAAACTTAACTAAAATCCCCGTGCCCATAACACAACCCACAAGGTACAAACATATCTACTCAAAATGAAAAACAACACAGCAACACACTCACAAAACGGCAAAAGAACAAAACTCAAAAAAACCCCAACGAAACTTAACCAAAATTCCCATGCCCATAACACAACCCACAAGGTACAAACATATCTACTCAAAATGAAAAACAACACAACAACACACTCACAAAACGGCAAAACAACTGAGCATGCGCATTGGCGCCCAGCCGCAAGTTCCCTGGCGCGCGCACATGGCCTTCCGGCCAACGTTCCCTCTGCGGAAACCATGCCCACTCCAAGCCCCGCCGCGCCGCTTCCCGCACACACACACCCCCTGCCGCACACACACACGCAACCCCACGCTCCATCACTCCCCCGCCGCCGCATACACACACGCAACCCCACTCCCCCTGCCGCCGCACACACACACGCAACCCCACTCCCCCCGCCGCCGCACACACACACGCAACCCCACGCTCCATCACTCCCCCCGCTGACGCACACACACACGCAACCCCACGCTCCATCACTCCCCTGCCCCAATCTTACCTCCTTTTACTTCACGCCACCTCTAAACCCCACCCCGCCCCTTCCCGCCCTGTCAAAATCTAGGAAAGACAGGAAGGAAGGAAAGAAGGAAGAAAGAGAAAGGGAGGTAAAGAAAAAGGGGGAAGGAAGGAAAGTTAGAGGAAGAAGAAAAGGAAAGAAAAGGAAAGATGGAAGGAAAGAGAGACAGCAGAAGAGAAAGAAAAAGGGGGAAGGAAGGAAAGAGATAGAGAAAGAAGAGGAGAAGGAAAGATGGGAAGGAAGGAAGGAAGGAAGGAAGGAGGGAAAGAAGGAGAGAAAGAGGGAAGATTGGCCACAGCAACACGTGGCGGGTAAAGGTTGTTATTTCTATTATTATGATGATGCTATTGTTCCTCTGAGACCCTTTTAGGGGGAATGGGAGAGGTGTCAGGTCCCAGAGGCAATGCATTGCATTATTGTTATTGTTATGATGGTGGTGAAATAAAAGAAAATAAAAAGAGAAAGAAGGAAGCAAACAGGGAGGGAAGAAAGGCAAAGGAAGAAAGGGGGAGGGAATGAAGGAAAGAGAGAAGGATGAAACCAAGTAGTGAAAGAAGGAAAGAAAGAAAGAGGTAGAGAAGGAAGAAAGGAGAGAAAGGGGGAGGAAAAGGGGGAAGGAATAGGTAGGGACCTCTCTTTCATAATAGTCCAGATATCTACCTCAACTTTGATAAGTTTTACTATAGGCCACAGCAACGTGTGGCAGGGCACAGCTAGTTATCTATATAAAGGCTACATCACAGACAAAATCTCTAGACAGCCTCTCCATGTAACATTCCTGTTAAACAGCAAGAAAGGAAGAGCAGAATTAGGCAATTATCTCTTACCACCATATTTTTTAAATGTGCATCTAAGAAGGAAAAGAATCATTGCCAAGTGCTGCCACCCATGACCAATCAAAACAGCTTATCCAGAGTATCATCACTAATAGTATAAAAAACTATTGAAGTGTCCAAGAATATAAACAGAGTTGTGCTCCTCTCATGGAGATATCCAAAGGATGAACAAGACAATTTTCCCCAAGATAAATTGATTATGGTAATTAGTTCCAGCCCAGAATGAGGGAGTTTGAACATCCTTAAAGATGTTCAGCCTAGCTTTCTTTAGAAGCTGTTGAATACTCCCATTTTCAATGGGGTATTTCCAATCTCGTTGACTGAAACTGACAGCCCTCCAGGTTAAATAGAAAAAGCCATTTCTCTAGGCTTAAAAGAGCTAATGCTCATCTAACAAAACCAAATGGTATTTCAGGAAGCAGCACTAATAACAGGATCCAAGTCTTGATACCAGAAATTCACCTATACTGTCTTAGATCTTAGTAAGTCTTCCAGCATCCACTCAACCCTGATGAATAATACTAAGATATTGCATTATCAAATAAGTGTTTCCTTGTTTTTACCACTTGTCAGAGTAGTTCTGATGGGCTCTCACTTGCATCTGTTCAGACTTTCCACAAGACTTGTTTCCATGAGAATACGCATGTCTGTTCCATACCACATAGTTAGACGAAATACTGTTTTCTGTCTTTGGTTAGAAAATTGTCTCTAAGCAGTAGAAAATTGTTTCCAAGCAGTAGAACTGGAATGCAATCATGCTGACCCATGTACATGGACCAATTGTCCTAAATTGCAGGCTTTGATTTCTTAGTATGCCAGAAAAGGAAATCTTAATATATCTTTTGGGCCATACTGCAGCCACTGGAATGAATCAAGTACAAGTATAATCCCTCCTTTTGCCCACCATAGTTCATCAAACACAATTGTTTTAAAGTCTACTAACCATGATTATCTCTCACTTTTGTTTGTCGTACAAGATAATCACTACTATTAATAGCTGTGATGAACCATCATGACATTTGTAATAAATTGTTATCAGTGGCAGAGGCTAAAATTTTGTCTTTGCACCTTGCTATTGAAAACTACAAGCAGCATTCTAGTCTTTCCCTTTCTGAAATGTGAATTTCTACATTTTATTTTCAGGAATCAAAAGATCCTTATGAATAGCAGAGAGCACTGTCACTTCCTCATTCTATCGTGTTAAGTTTAATACTGTAACTGTTTGTGTACAGTAAAACAAAGGAGTAAAAATGCAGTACAGAATAAAAACAAAATCAGTAGGGAAGTAAATTAATCACAGTAAATTTAAAAAGTCTCATTGATTTCAAAACATTACTTAGCATTTGACCACAATTTAAGTATTTTTTTAAATAAATCAAACCTGTTTTATTGTTATTCAAAATCAGATTAGATTACAGAATGAATTTTATTTCAGAATGAATTTTGCACAGCTAATAAATAATATAGCATGTATTAGGAAAACAAGTCCCTTACCTTGTTTTCCTCCAAAAACTTCAATTTAACTGATACATCACTACGCATTTTGTCGTATTTCTCTTTATGTATCTGGAACAGTTGCTGTGATTGCTCAATCTTTGGCAAAGTATTTGCATCACGTGGGCCAAGATTCAGTTCTTCTAGATCAGTGCGATAAGCATCATATTCAATCCTAAGAAGAAGAAAGAGTTAAAACAATCTGCACAAACTTGCAGAAAGCAATGGTAATACCTAGTTTAGATTATATTTTATGACAATACTTGGACTGCACCTTTCCAATTTTTACAAGTAAAAACAACTGTAATTTGCAAAGAAATGCATTTGGGAAGGACAGAAACTGAATTTTACATTTCTAAAATTATTAAATAGGGAGAACCCCTTATTTTTATCCACCCCTATTCAAAACCTGATTCCCTTAAAGTAGTTTTTTTTCAACCTGGGAGTTGGGATCCCTGGGGGGGGGGGGTCACAAGGGGGTTTCAGAAGGGTCACCAAAGACCATAACAAAACACATATTTCTCATGGTCTTAAGAACCCCTTTTGCAGAAAAGGCTGAAGATCTCTCCACCTGTCCTTTTCGGAAATGGACAGTGAATTCTCCCACCCAAAGTCCTCTTCTGCTGTGATTGGCTGGCTTCTCAGCCAAGGGGAGAGCTGTTTCTGAGACTCCAAGCAGGGAGGGGAGAGCAGGCATGCTTGCCACACAGCAGAATAGTGCACATGTGTGGTTGAGGGAGAGCATGCAAGGATGGTGCAGATCCTATGTAGGCTGGGTTCAGAGTGCTCTTTGATTGTAGGTTAACTATAAATTCCAGGAACAACAACTCCTAAATGACAAAATGAACCACCCACCCCCCCTCCCCCAAGCCCATCAGCATTCAAATTTGAGTGTACTGGGGATTTGTGCCAAATTTGGTTCAGTGAATGAAAATACATCCTACATATCAGATATTTACATCACAATTCATAACAGTAGCAAAATTACAGATATTAAGTAGCAACAAAAGTAATTTTATGGTTGGAGGTCACCACAACACGAGGAACTGTTTTAAGGGGCTGTGCCATTAGGAAGGTTGAGAACCACTGCTGTAAAGCTATTTAACATCAAAAGGACCAGGATAGAAGGAACAATAAGATACATTTCTACTCTTTGCATCAGTTTGATAAAGAAACCAAATTACTTCCACTTTTTGTGCCTTTGTTTGTTTGTAAGACAGTAGGCTTCTCCTTTCTCTTTTTGCATCTACAACATGACTGCTACAGACTTCATGCAAACCAACAACCACTTTTAAAACTACAATAGGACTCACCATATTCAACATTATTAATAGTATTATGAAATACTTCCGCTTTCATGCGTATAGCACAGTAAGATACAATAACCCACTTTAATCTAATCAATTTCATGTTCAGGATAAAATTAAATATACTCAATTGTAAATCATATGGAGAGTATAATTTTAAATCTTTTTTGTGGATATGAAATATTCAGTTTCACCCCCATCAGAACGTAGGTTATGTATAAGCAATTTGTGTGTGCACACATATATACCTTCAAGATGCTTATTTACTAATAGGCAGCCCCTGGAACTGCATAGGGGTTTCTTATGTAAAGAATTCTCAGAGATGGTTTTGCAAGCTCTTTCCTCAAAATATAGCCTACAGCACCTGGTATTCCTTGGTGGTTCCTCATCCAAGTCTCACTAGGGCTGACTCTGTTAAGTTTCAGAGAGGATCTGGTGCTTTTAGGGTATTTATGCAATGCTTAAGTCATTTATACAGAAGTAATTCATTTCCGAGAAAGAACTTTCTTTACAATTCTTCCTGACATGAATTCCTATTCTCAAAGAGGCAAGTAGTTTAATAACAACAGAAGGCTGTTGATTCAATAATAGGAAATGGGCAGCTACAAAAGAGATAGGAACCATGTGGCCCACTGGCTATTATTCAGGTCACTTCTAGCATCCTTAGCTAGCAAAAGCAAAAACAAAACATGCTGGTAAGGGCTGAATGATTTCCATTTCTGCAGAACAGGGAAAACTATCAAAAAAAAACTTTGATTCCATAACATGAACATCTCATATGCATAAATAAACTGTTGCAGTTACAGCATCTATATGTAGGATTAAAATAGGTTTTTGTGGGCAATGGGTTTGATTCATAATTAATTACAAAATATCGACTATAATCTATAGGATTTTATTTAATCTTCTATATTAATGGATCTGTTCCAAGTACGTTAAGTGAAATCCATGTCAGAATTGATCGAAACTCAAAATCAAACAAATGGCAAATGTATTTCCCAAAGCTATGTATTTGTAAAGGACAAAAAATAAAATAAGACCTATATTTACCTGGCACTTTCATATTGCTTCACAGTTAGTAATGTATCTTCAATAGTTTTATTTACCAAAGTGTTCACGCTGGCAATAAAAAAATTAATTGCTCCAAGTAGTGTTTCACCATTTTTAGCAAGAAGCTTCTGAGTATCTGCATTGTATCCAAACTCCTCCTGTTGACAGAAAGGAAGTGCAATTATGTTACTGAATGTCACCCTAATACAGTGGTTCCCAACCTTTTTTTGACCAGGGACCATTTTGACCACAGACCACTCTCCAACATTAGTACCAAAGGGGCTATGAATCATGGTAGTAGTAATCTTTTGTGGGTAGTCAGCCTCTCCACTTTTGACATCACGGTAGCCTCGGCACTATAAGAGGGTTTCATGAAACCAGTCACTCTCGTTGCCGTGTGGTTTCGAAGCAACGGTGTAGTAATGATGAGGCCGCAGGCCATATTTTCATTTTTGTGGACCACCGGTTAGAAACCACAGCCCTAATATAATTACAGTGATCAGGAGATTTTTAAAGCTCACCTTAAAACAGCCAATGCAAATAACTTACTGAACTTCAGATTCTCCCAAAAGTGTCTTCTCTGTTTAAAATACAGTCCCATCTCCCATATTCAAAGGAGTGAGGTGCCAGAAACCCCCACAAAAGTGGAAACACCACAAGTATTGTAAGTCCCCATCTAATATGAATGCTACAGACTCTGTCTCATAAACAGCATCTGTCCATTACTCCCTTTCTCACATTCCCACTATAAAGCCTTTGCTGTAGTTTAAACCCCTTTCCCAATGATCAATTTTCTTGTTTCTCCTTTCACTTTTGGCAGGAAAAGGGTTTAAATGTCACAGTAGAAGAAGAGACGTGAGGAGGTGGTTAAAATAGGACAGCAGGAGGAAGTCTTCATTGTGGGAAGGTGGTAAATGGAGTGATGGACTGCACTTTTGGTAAGACATGGCAAGATAAGCAGGGAGGGGTGCCAAAAGGAGTCAGCCATTTTTCCTTTGATGTGATATATATAAAACCACCAATTGCTTTGGGAAAGCAACACTTCTAAAAGGAGCATCATCAATACACCAACAATATTACAAATATTAAAACAGGAGGAGATCAATTAATATTAGTGTTTAAATGTAAGTCAAAAATTAATCTTGTTTTATTCTGATAATACCTGAATTCACTCAACATTTCCAATACAAATTTAGACATTTCTAATGTAAAGATAACCAATAATTCTATATATTGCAAACAAAATCTTACATGGAGTTCTAGTGATTTCAAACTCAAGTCCGCAAATGCATCTCCAAGCTGTCTTTGGGTATGCACCATCTGGAAAAGTTGAGTTGACAAGGTCTGGGCCAGCCTCAGGACATTCTCATACTTCTTTTTGTTATCCCGCAGAATTTCTATTTGTGCTTCCAATTCTAAATCTACTGTTCGTGAGCCTCGGCCCAATTTCTCAGATATAATTTGACGAGTACACTGCAAAGAGAGCAAGACGGAATTTAAAGTTAACAATTAAGTTTATGATTAAGTGGATGTTACTACTACTCAGTATAGTATAAAAGCATTCATTAACTGTACAAGCTTAATATCCATCAGTTATAATATACTCAATTTAACTTCTTGGCATCTCCATGCACACTTCCAAATACTGACTATTTCAGTCGGTAAATTAATTTGAGCTCAAAATGCAGCTGTGTGGTCAAAATCAGACCAGTATACCACTGACAGCAGTTTTTATTACTAAAAATACACAAAGAAATCTTAAATTTAATCTTATTCTGTCTGAACTATAGTGAAGAATTAGACTATGAAACAGCAAAATGTTGTGGAATGACATTCAGCCTTGCTTAAAATAAGCTCCCACAAATAAGTAATCAAGAGGAAAGAGGAGACAGAAAGTGACACCACTTCTCTGAAGAAATCTAAGAAAAGAGAATTAAGTCCCAGAAACGTACAACACTGAAACTGTACTCCAAGGTATGGCTTTTCAAGCTATCTGACATGGTTGATCAGCAGTCCCAGACACATACCATATTTGTGCGATATTATTTCATTTGCTTATTTGTGAAATATTTTTGCACCACTCCTCTTAATGTTTCCTCAGCAACAGCATGAGTATCCCTTTGGGCACTAAATCAGGAAATCCCAACTGGATGGCCCCACACAAGGGTTTGCCTCCAGGGGCAAACCAAAAATGGGCAATTTGGAAGACCTTGAATAGACTGAGAAGTGGAGTTGGTAGATCAAAAGACAACCTGGCTAAATGGCACTACCTATGCCTGCCCACAATACCCTGGCTCATGCACAGAGGAAGAATTGTTTAAAGCTACAGGCAATGTGGTTGCTGTTGCTAGTTTTTGGTCTAAAATTATTTAGCCACTTTTGTTCTCTCTTGTACAGAAGTGTTTATAAGAATATGCTTATAACTGTATTTAAGTTTACATTGGTTGCCCTAAGGCTGGAGCAGCCTAGCTGTGAGAAATGTGTTACCATGGAAACAAGGCAGAAGAGGAGGTGGGAGGAGCTTAGAGAGAAAAAGGTTTTAGAAAGTGACAGTTAGAGTTAGTCAGGAAAGGGACTCTGAGAGAGTAGCAGAGTCAGGGAAGAGACTCTGAGGAGTGAAGAAGGGTAGAGTCAGGTTTAGTGTTCGTGAATAGTAGAGATTTCTTCAGCTGGGAAGCTGAAGTGGAAAACTCTGTTAGATTGCTTTGGTTGGAAAGAACTAACAGAGGCTTTTTAGGATCGCCAGTCGGTGGAAGACTGGAAATCTGTTATTTGATCCAGTATAGATCAAACAGAGAGAATATTCACAGCAGGGAACACTGGCTAATAAAGCGCTTCACCACAGCAAGAGTTTATAAGTTGTAACATCGAAAGTCTGAATTGTATCGCAACCAAGTTACATGTAACCATCAAGTATATGCCAAGCTTAACATCTTCATATTGCAACCATACGCTTTGTTTAAAAATAAATTTGTTCTCTTTGGTTTTAAAACTGCCTCATCTCCATTAGTTTTACATTCTGTGCACCCACTCTACCAAAATTACCTCACAACACAAACAGAGCCTTTAATACCAGAGCCTTTTACTAATTAGTGGCTCCTCTCTCCTAAACTTAGGCGCTTCCTCACTAGTTGGTAGCGTCTCTTTACACTTTGAGGGCAGTTTCATTAGCATTGTCGGAGGTTCTTTACATCTCTATTTTATCATTTTTATGCTAATTTATTTATGTAATGCTTTTGACACAAAATAAATGTTTAGTCTCCTGGAAACTGTCAACAGGCCCAGAAGCTAATGCTACCATCCTGCACATCACTGCTTTGAGTGACACTACTCTTAGGCCATTTTTCTGTCAAATATTTTAGCAAAAAAGAGTCACTTTGTGTTGAAAGGATGCTGAAAGATGGGGAATAATGGATTTGGTACATTCACTACACGGTGTGAATCCAAGCTCAAATTCTCCTTCCTCTTTAAGGCCTAAGATTCTTTGTTTCCCCCTCCATGCCTTTCCCAACCTAGTTGACAGAGAATTTGTGCTGTCATCTCCTAGCAGCCCACATTTATAGCCTTTGACACTGGAAAGAGGATCCAGATTGTTCTCCTCCAGATGTTTCTTCAAGTCGTGTATAATCCTACCTTCCTTTTCTTAGTTCTACCCACAATGCCTGAGTTATAGCTATGTGTAGACATCCTCTTTTAAAATTAATTAATGCTTTTGCTAGAGAGCCTTTTCACATGTGTCCTAGAACTATAATTCAAAACTCATCCATAGCAAAAACATGTAAGCAAATACACACTGTGTATAGTGTTAAATACACAGTGTTAAATACAAGTATGCATGTCAAACAACAGATTTCATACAAATTTCAGTTTCTATTACAATGTTGTTGGTTATGAATGACACTTTGTAGAAGTAGTTGTAAAATGAATATGAAGATTTACATGGTAAACTGAATGGAATAAGCAAATAGCTATTAAATCACTAACCAGCATGTGACTCAAGGTCTACATCATGAAGAACATATTACTGTTTTCTATTTGTGCAAATAATCCTTTTAGCAAGCAGATACAATTGAACTGGGTATTGTCTGCGAAAGAGACCATGTGCATTTTCCTGGCTAAAGGGTAAAAATGTCAACTTGGGTTATTGCTGCTATGTAGAGGTTGAGGGGAGAGAGAGCTCATTAAAAAGATTAACTCATCCTGAAAAATGGAGAGCAGATGACTTTCATGTTAGTCCCTCTTTTAAGAGCACTTTAAGTCAAAATGCTGCAACAAAGCTGATCAGTATTGTCAAGAGCCAAGCAGATACCACAAAGAATTTATAAAGATTCCTTGTTCCTGTCCATTCACTTTCAAAAGCTAAAATCTACCGCACTTTATTCAGTAAATCAGTATTATTAAAATATTTTAACTTCTGAACAAACAAGATAAATGTAAACCTACTCCTCTCACATGATTGGAGATAGGTGTCCCCAATCTCATCCCTTTTCAGTTGCATCTTGCTCACTGTGATAATGCAATCCCGATCTTGTTCACAGAAACTAGTGCAATTTATTGTACTGGCAGTTTATAGGACATAAAGACCCACAGTCGGTGGAAATCACCCATTTAGACCCCACAGAGTCTGAGGACCCACTGGAGAAGTGTAGCTGAAATAGCAGGAGAAACCTGCATTGATGACTAAATCTTCATAGTCAGGATTCCCCCCCCCCCCCCCCCCGGTTAAGGGAGTGGCAATAACCTTGCTGAGAACCTGCTCCAAGATGACATGTGAAATTCTCCACCCTAATCACAAAAGCAGCTCTATGGAAACATAAATTATCTCTTGGCTTGCAATCTGAAATCCATACTACAGGACAAACAATATATAAGCATAGCTATGCAACTTAATTACTGATGTAAATTCTCACCAAATTCAGCAGTTCTCTTTGCAGACAACCATTCTGAATGTCTCCACAGTGATTTTTAACTACTTAAATGCAGTAGCTTTATAAAAATGCCTAAAAATATAGGTCTTTTGGATAACTTTAAGAAATTAGTGCATTACTGAATATACTATTGTAATGCAATCAAGTTCATATAGGACTCAAAACCTATTACATTCCTTATCATATATTTCTTCCCTCCAAGAAGTCACTTGGATACAAAGTTTTAAAAATTCATGACAATCTCTTAGCCTTCAACAACAACAATAATAATAAACTTTTATTTGTATCCTGTCACCATCTCCCAGAGGGACTCGGAGCAGCTCACAGAACACTCAAGGAGTAACATGCAAAATACAACAACTGCAAAATAAAACCTAAACAATAAACAGTCAATATAACATCACAATTTCATAGTACCCCCTGGTTAAAAACAATAAAATACAGTGAATGCTGTAAGTAAAAACAGCAGTATTTGATCTCAGAAGTGTAAAGTGCTTGATAGAGAATCTAAAGGTCCTCATATGTATTATTGAAGAATATAAATATGGTTGAAAGCTTGTCGAAAAAGCCATTTCTTTAATTGTGTGCGTACGGTTTGGAGGGTGGAGGCTAACCTGATCTTCCTCGGGAGGGCATTCCAAAGCTGGGGGGCCACCACTGAGAAAGCCCTCTTTCTTATCCCTACCAACCGCACTTGAGATGGAAGTGGGACCGAGAGGAGAGCCTCCACGGTAGGTTCATAGAAGGAGACGCGGTCTCAAAGTTAGGTTGGACCCAAAGTGTATATGACTTTATAGGTAATAACTTGCACTTTGAATTGGGTCCAGAAAGTTCTGGTAATATGACCACAACCACAACAGTGAAACTAATACAGACCTTGTATGTGTTCAGACTCCATCTCCTTACAAGCTCTAGTTTTTCCATTGCTGGATTCTTTGTCTCCTCTGCTAGAACAACTGGTCCACTTTTTTGTTGTATTCTTACATTTCCTGTTTAGAAGCCATACATAAGAGGCCAGGTCAAAAATACTAAGCAGATGATTTTAGCAGTTGAATTAAATACAAGGCTACAAATACAATATTTCTAAAGGCATAACTCATCCATCATATAAAATATTGTTCAGGCGTATGTTCTTGAATTAGTGTCACAAATAATGTGATATTGTGAATTAAGTAGCTTTAAAATACTCTGATTCTCTTGTATTATCAGGTTGACAGAAAGTTCTACAGAACCAATTCAATTTGATAATGCATTTGGCATGTGTAAACAGCATAAAACAGGAAAATTTGTCCAATTTCACATAGAAGAATTTACCAAAACCTTGTTACTTGTAACTGAATTGCACAAAACAAATAGGTAGGATTAGGGGGGGGGGGGGGGGGAGTAGTAGTAGTCCATGCATTATACTCTCTTTTATTTTCTTCACAGGAATGTTTCATTAAAGTTCGAGAAGACAAGTCTCTTCAAAGCTTAGCATAGTGTAGCTATAAACGTAAGCACCTTTAAATTGGCAGCAAATCTTACCAAGCTCATTGGGACTTGCTTCATAGCTAAGAGGCACTGTATCAGTTTGCAAGATTACCTCTACTTGTCTTATCTAGCAGCATCTTCTCATTTAGGAAAAAAAAATAGTTCCATGAGGAATGAAAACAGACTTCTGAATGACTAATGTACAGTGAAGGGAAGGGGAAAAAATCCTCCATCTGATTATTACTTACTATGGCAATTAAATCCTGTAATAATTGCAAATCTACCCTGAGTGATGCTCTATGCTCTCCATGGAACAAAAGAAGAAGAAGAAGAAAACAAGAATGGGCAATGTGGAAGTCCCTGAACAGACTCAGAAGTGGAGTGGGCAGCTCAAAAGACAACCTGGCTAAATGGCACTATCTAGGAATCCTCCATCTTGTGCGGCTGTGAAGCAGAACAAATAACTATGCATCTGCATGCTTGCCCACAATGCCCTGCCTCATGCACAGAAGAAGAACTGTTTAAAACTACAAACAATGCGGTCACTGTTGCCTGTTTTTGGTCTAAAATTATTTAGCACCTTGTGTTCCCTCTATTTTATCAGTTTTATATTTGTTTATTGTGCAATGCTTTTCACATGAATAAAAAATGGAACAATAAGGCATTATTCACTTTTTCTAACACTACTTTTCTCTTACAGCATCCCATCCACAATTTAGGAAGGAAGGTACTCAAGACATTTCAAAGCTGTTTAAAATAAGATGCCTTTTAAGTAAGTCTGCCATTGGTAGTGTGACAAACATTTTATATATGAAGCAGACACATGTAAAACCTGTTAAGACAACATGCTGGGAACCTGCAATTCTGACATAGCAAATATGCCCTGTTATGTGTTTTCTGTACATGATTCACCATCCCTTCCAGATGCCTTTATGTGCATAAGACATATGTGAAGCAGTGGTAAGCACACAGAGCTTCAGAAACAGGTGAGGACTTTTCTTCTGGCCCAAGAGACCACAAACCAAAGATAGACATCATGAAACTGAGTAAAATCAAGTGAGTCACTACCTGCTTCTCTTAGTCACACAGAAGAATTAAAAGGTTATCAAGTACAACCTTTCCTACAAGTGCTGTAGGGCCAGTGGAACCTTTCTTTTTAAAAGAAGTTTTGTAGTCCCTTCAAGTTTTTAACAATTTTTAGTCTTCAAGCATCCACAGGACCTATGATAGTGTTGTTTGTCTTGAAATAAATATTCCACTGATTCAAATAGGGGTTGTCTTCCATGCCTAAATGCAGCACAGAGCTGCA
Organism: Anolis sagrei; assembly: GCF_037176765.1. NCBI lineage: Eukaryota > Metazoa > Chordata > Lepidosauria > Squamata > Anolidae > Anolis > Anolis sagrei. Next base: position 51,064,118 of record NC_090025.1, on the reverse strand, counting down.
ATCATAGGGAGGATTGCACGGCTCAGAGGAGGGCTAAGCCTTCCCTTCCAAGCTATAACTGCACCCCCCCCCCCACTTCCACTGTCCCAAACATGGAAATCTATGTTTGAAACAACTAATGCCAATGAAAAACATTTCAAGCTAAACCTGATAGTATGAGAATCAGAGTACTTTTAAGTTAAGGGAAGCAGAAGCAAGCTTGGGAAGCTTCATAGACCTGAGGTTCCCTGCTAGTTTTAAAGTAATTGTGGATACAACAATGCATAGAAGAGAGAAAAAATACATTCAGATCAACCAGAGAGATTTCCAGAGTTCAATTATAGATAATCATAATTCTTTAGGGTGTTCAAAATTAGTATGTTTTGTTATGGCCCATCACTACAAAAATAATTTCTGCCATGATCCTCAAATCAAGAGCTAAACATGGAATCCATCCAGGTTAATAAAATGTTTTTTTTCCTCTTTTCCAAGTTCATTCTTATTGCATATATTCATTAGAAACATCCAGAAAAGAGAAAAAACGCTGAGCCCCGAGTTGTTGTCCTGAGCCTGTCCATACCTGAATGGCCAATTCCTGTTCCTTGAAGAGGAGGATGGTGTCATTCCTTTATTCTTGGCAATTTTGTGCTACGAATTTCCATACAGTGCTACTCTATCATTGATGCTATTTAATATCTGTGTAAAGCTGCTAGGAGACATTGTAAAGAAATAGGAACTGACATTTCACCAATATGTGGTTGATATCCAGCTCCTTCTCTCCTGTTTGTCAAACCCATGTGCGGGAGTGGGTGCTATGCGTCGGTGCCTGGGTGTGCTAATGGCCTGGGTCATAGCCAATAAATTGAGACACAATCTATATAATACGGTATTACTGTCAATGGGAGGGTTGTTCAGCTGTGTGGTTTCACCTTTAAGTAAGAGGTACTCGGCCTTCGGCTGCAGGCCCTGGCAGGTGTGGGTGCTTTGGGTTTGCAAGTTACACATGCATTCTCTTTCCAAGGAGAGTGCATGTGTGGCTTGCAGGCCCAAAGCGCCCGTGCTTGTCAGGGCCTGCAGCTGAGCACCTCTTGCTTGGCACTCAGCTGCAGGTCCTGGCAGGCATGGCCGCTTTTGGGCCTGCAAGCTACATATGCACTCTCCTTGGAAAGAGAGTGTGGTGTGCAGAAAACACCTGCACCTGCCAGTGCCTTTCTGGGCCTGCACGATTGCGGACCAAGGCCACCAGCAAATGCGATGGAAGGCAAGCCCCGGCAAGCTGCCAGAGAACAAGGTGCATTCCAACCTCACACCAACGATCCCGCCGTGGGTCCTCCCCTAGATCCAATTAAGATATCTCAGCAGTGGTGCAAGGTAGGTTTCCTGACTGAAGGGGGAAACAGCAGCTACCTCATTTGGAGCTGGATGTAGAGTTCTCTTCTCCTTACTTGCTTGCCAGACCAGTCAGAGAGCATGGAAGGGAGTGAGAGGTCAGGTGCAAATAGATGTGAGGCTGCTACTGGGTTATAGCCACCTTTTTGAATTGAAGATGTAAGGCACCTACATTCCTCCCCCAGCTGGCCTTCTGAGTTGAACTTGGGCAGGTGCAGGTTTCTCCATCCTACTATAACACAGACATGGATGTCTCCCACCAGCACCCACTTTTACAGTGTTCCGCTTGCAGGAGCCTCATTTGAAGTTACAGCATAAGTGACCAAGAGTAAAAGGCATCTAGATTGAACTGCAAAATACAGTATTTTGCCAAACAACAGAACCATGAAAAAGCTGGTGTTATAATTATTCATAGCAAGGAAAGTAATCACAAGTCATGTAATTGTATGCCAATTTGTGAGTTAGTATTATATTAGCAAGGGTGTTATCTGCTTCAACCTCTGAATACCTTTTGGAATAATTAAATCACTCCCTTGTCCAGCCAGTCTGCTAGCTGCTGCACTGCTAGGTGATATAACAGGTGACATAGGTAGTGAGGAACCTGAAAATGTGACAAACACCATGAACATCCAACTTCATTGAACCAAGATATCTTGGATCTACAACATTTTGGAGGAACCAGAATACAATGTTGTACATGAACTTAGGGCTCCTCAGAGGTCCTTGACTTCACACAGTTCTTTGTAAAGATGTGAAGAAACAGGGGAGAAAACCCATAGGGAAAATTGTTTTTTAAAAAGGGAAACAATTTTGAAAACAAATTTTCTCAATGTTTCCCATCTCCCCATATCTCTAGTCTTTGCAGCAAGCCATTTTCTTTCTACCGACTAAATCCCAAGCATTATTTCTCGCCATCATGAATTCAGTTAGAACTCAATTGTTTTAGAAAAAGACTTGTCAATGCATACAGTCTTTTGGATGAATGCTTTGCATATAAGTTAGCAATGGTTTGCGAATCAGATTATTAGTCTAGAGACCATCGTTTGATTTCCTGGCTTTGTTAAAAACATCACTGGTTCACCTTGGGCAAGTTACACACACTCTCAGCCCAGAAAACCTTGTAATAGGATTGCCTTAGGGTCAACATAAGTCAGAAACGTTTTGAAGACATACAACTAAAACACCAAGTAATAATAAATGCTATTTAAATCTTTTATCAAACATTAGTATATTTTTAGCAATATTAAAATTTCCTAATTATTACCTTGAAAAGGTCCAGCTTCAATGATGCCCTCTTTGGTGCTGTCAAAGCCATGTGATGTAATTTGAGTTTCGGACAAACCAAGTCCCGCTTGTAGGGACCGCTTGAAGTCCTTAGAAATATGTGAATAAAATGGAATATCCATGTAAAGAGGTCAGACGAGGGGACATTTAGGCATAACCACAATCCTTCAAACTCATCTTGAATGCATTTTGTTTCTTGGAATCTACTTTACGATGTCATAATGTTCTGTTCTGATGACTTAACAGAATATATTTTTGCAGGCTACATTCCGGGCTTTGCTTAAACTAGTAGATCAGACACTGTATACTAAATGCAAATGGAGTCTATCTATGCTAGAAGAACTTTACCAGCATTCCAGAATGTGCTTTGATGACTTAAATGGCTCTGTCAAAGGATATGCAAATTTCTACAAGCTAAAAAAAATCTAGTTTCTAAGCTTTTTTTCTGATTTGACGGAAAGCATTTTAAGTTAGAACAACTTTCATACTGAATTTCTTCTTTTTATGGCGTTTTCTTAACAACTAAGTTGGACCACAACAATAATGAGTAGATATTGAAATCAATAATTCATAGTAGAAAGTCTTGTGTTGTCCTTACCAGTAAACCCTGATTAATCTTATTTTAGAATGTTAAAGAGAACATATATATCACAAGAATGTGGATATTAAAGTAAGTATGGAGATCATGATAGTGGATAATGTCCACTATTTCCTTTTCTTTTTTTTTCCATTTTTTTGCTATGGACAATGGTATCTCCACAGTCTAATAATATATGCAAGACTACAAGTTCCCTTGCTCTGAGATTCATAATCTTGAGGAATACTGTGAATTAGAATGATTTACACAAGTGGACTTAAAGAAGCTTGCAAAAAACTATATAAAATTAAGCAACATACTAGAAAAATAATACACTCCAGGATGTAATGCAGAGCAGCCCTGTTTGCAATAAGATCTGTATTAAATTAAGTTTTAAAGAGATTCAAAATCAGATCTTGTCAGCTCATCTGTGACTTCCCTTCAATTTCCTTCTTTACTTAAAGAATGAAAAGGATCAATGCCAGATACCTCAAAAGAGAGATGGGACTGTCTAGGAGTTAATCACGAGAACTCTTAATATTTATTCTTCATACTTTTTCCTTGCTTTCTAAGGGTAAGGGGGCTAGAAATCAATACTTCTGGCATGGAACTTAGTATTGTCAAGTTAAATCCACACTTCAGGGGTCTGAACCTATTTCAAAAGTAAATCAAGAAGGGCAAACAGGTCGCCTTTGCAATAATCTGAGATCTGCCATTATACTGGCTACTTAATGCTAATGTCAATTAATGTTTTTGATTTGAGCAACATCCTGCTTTGCTTTTATCTGAACAAATCTTCAGGAGCCTCAAACTCCAAGTTTGCTGCAATACAATTCTTCCATACAATTAAACAATAATTTATAATTTTCTGCAGGGGCGGCTAATTCTTATGACATGATTAGTGCATTTCTCTCTCCACATTAATTAGAACCCTTGGCTTATTAATGAGGTCTATCAAAATCCAAGTTTTTAACTTTGTGTTTTTTAAAAATGTATTATAATTGTATTCTCAATTCAATTCTGACATTATAAAAATCAAAATCCATAATTTTGGCCATTAAACCTTCCCTCAATTTGATCCTGCAGTTGCCTCATATATGAGTATATAGAGTAGTGCTGAGCACTGTAGTTCGATGCAAATGGAAAATTCAGACTACTGCCATATCTACAACAGGACTGGCTGTAATTTTCTGAGCTCAAACAACAGCATGACATATTTGCATTTCTGATGAATATCCTGTACCTCTCTCAGAAATGCTTCTCTGCCTAAGATTATGGCTACCACACCAAAGTAAAACAAAGGTAAAAATTTAGGTAGAATAACCACATGCATCATAATAAACCCTCAGAGCAGACATAAAGGGCAGGTTCCTCCCCTGGATAGTCAACCTTCAAAAAAAACAAACAAGACTATACAAACTTATAAAATTAGGGAAATTATAAAGACAATATTTTTCCCACTTGCTAAGCAACTAGTTTCTGCCATGCAGCATTTTAGATCTTTGAAAATAAACAGATAAAATTAGAAGAACCGGTCATGTCCTGCCTCATTTCCTATTCCTACATGTATTCGTCAAAGAAGGGGCAGTGTTTCTAAACTAATGTATATCTACCATGACTAGTAAGGGGGGCACTGACTTCCCTAGCTTTCTGTTGTTTCAATAGACATGAAGAACTGGTGAACTACAGAGCATGCGTGTGATTCAATGAAGGCTGACTTATGATACACTCCACAGTGAAAAAATCTGTGACACATTTGCCTACTCTTTATTTTCCTGAATTTATTTCCTGTCTCCATAGATGTCCTTTAGGGCTGCTTTCTATTGAATCTCACCTCATTCACCATTACACTCTTTCCACACCCAAATTCTGGCAGTTTTGAAACATTTTTTGTTATGCACTAAGTGTCAAAGTGTTCTAGCAATGAACAATCATCAGGGATTAAGCCTTTAATCTTTAATCAGCAGCATCAGTTTTTATTGAGAAGGGCTGTCAGCTTTAGTTTCAAACCCACAATGTTAATGACCATAATAAGCACAAAAACATGCCAAAGTCTACCTGTAACTTAATTTAGCACTCAACTGTTTCAAAGGATTGGAAAGCACATACAATTTCTCCAAGATTTTATTAAAGCTTACTTGGAAGGAAGCACTTGCTCTACAGAATACTGATTTATCTTTGTGCATTCCCTTTTTAAAATAATTCACTGGCAACTCTTTGAAGTTTTTGAACTTAAGAGACATGAAGCTGAATGAACCCTGTCTTCAGTTACTATTGCTCTTATCAGAACTCTACAGTGAGTATTATACATTTCTAATTTGAGTGCACATTTAAGAAATAATACATTACTGGAAATGACACTCATTTTAAGGATCAGCCACACTCCTTGAATTTGCTATACAGTAGAGTCTCGCTTATCCAAAATAAACAGGCTGGCAGAAAGCTGGATAAGTAAAAATGTTGGATAATAAGGAGGGATTAAGGAAAAGCCTATTAAACATCAAATTGCATTGTGGTTTTACAAATTAAGCACCAAAACACAATGTTTTACAACAAATTAACACTAAAAGCAGTTCAATACATGGTAACGTTCTGTAGGAATTACTGTATTTACGAATTTAGCACCAAAAAATCACAAAGTATTGAAACAGCTGTGGATCCGGGCGAGTGGCAGACTGCGTTGGATAATAAAGGACGTTGGATGAGCTAAGGTTGGATAAGTGAGATTCTACTGTACTTATGTCCCACCTTTCCTCCAAGCAGCTTTAAATGGTGTAACAATGCTCATCTACTGCCATATCATCTTGTGCTTCTCCACTCATGCCAGACAACAGTGTAATACAGATAATATGGTAAAGTGGGCATGGCAACACAGTGGATGAAATCACAATAGGAATATGAAATACTGTATGTTAAACTAGGATTCTGAGAGATCAAGGTATGAATCTCCACTTGGCCATGGAAACTCACTGGTTGACTGAGTAAATCACATCAAATCATGCCCCCCTTAACATAGTGTAAAAATTTGCACGCAGATTCTACACTATGGTGACCCACATGCACCAAAATGTACTCTTAACGACCTGAAGCCAGCCCATGCAGGTGTTCCATGCTTTAACATGTAATATCAGAGTAGATCTAGCTATCCTACCCCATAGCCAGGGGTCTCAGCATTTCTGTAATCATTGTACATTTGGCTAAGGAAGGCGACTGCCAGATGCTTCACTATGTAAAAACACAAAATGTCTGCATGAGATAGTTTTGGGGCTTTAAGGAGGAGGGCTTTGAGTGCAACACTGAGGATGGGAATATCAACATCAACCCTCCACAATGCCTGAAAAAGGACACCTGCAAATATAAGGCATACATGCACATTTCTCAACCTGAATTCCAGTCTTTGCCTCATATGAAACCGAGGCAACACCCTCTGAACAAATCCTGCCTGGAAAACCCTGTGACAGATTCATCATTGGCTTTCAAACAAAATCATTGGGCACTGAACTAGGGTATCTATATTATTCGCCAGAGAACTGTGCAAGTAATAGTAGTAGTAGTCGTAGTAGTAGTAATAACAATAATGAATTTATTACCCGCCTCTCCCTGCGGTAATTTAATAGCACAACAATTGAGAAAAGAACACAGCACATTTAGAAAAAAGTTAATTAACATTTCAGAAAGTGTGTGCATGCAGTAAAATCAATATGTGGCACACACTGCAATACATACTTCATTGTCTCTGCACCACCAAGTATCTGTAGGAAATAGTATTCAAGATGTGATTATTATATGCATAATTTACAAGATGGAGGCAAGTAAAGGCGGTTTTCCCTTTAGACCTCTTAAGAGAGGAGACAAGCTTTGTTGTTGTTCATTCGTTCAGTTGTTTTTGACTCTTCGTGACTTCATGGACCAGTCCACACCAGAGCTCCCTGTCAATTGTCACCACCCCGAGCTCCTTCAAGGTCAATCCAGTCACTTCAAGGATAACATCTATCCATCTTGCCCTTGGTCGTCCCCTCTTCCTTTTTCCTTCAATTTTCCCCAAGATAATGGTCTTCTCTAAGCTTTCCTGTCTCCTCATGATGTGGCCAAAGTACCACTTCATCTTGGCCTCTACTATTCTTCCCACCAATGAGCAGTCAAGCTTTATTTCTTGAAGAATGGACTGGTTGGATCTTCTCGCTGTCCAAGGCACTCTCAGAACTTTCCTCCAGCACCACAGTTCAAAAGCATCTATCTTCCTTCGCTCAGCCTTCCCTATGGTCCAGCTCTCACATCTGTAGGTGACTATCCGTAGGTAACTTCAGACAAGCTTATCTGAAGTGAATGTCAAAGATCAAACATAAACCTTCATTTGTGATTATATTGATAAGTACAGCAATTTCCCTAGATTTTGTGAAATCAGATGATTTAAGAAATGGTATGCCTCTACAATTTATTCTGTAGTAAATATTCAGCCTGAATGTAAAGCATATCATATCCCTTTTAAAAAATACATTGTTCTTATGTGAAGAAAAGTTTATTTAAATTAGAAGGGTAAATACCTAACACTATTCATACTGCACAAAATAGCATCTTTCTGTGGCTGTGCTGTAAAATATAATTCAGTCTGTTAGACTTCTGTGCTAAACTGTAAGAACCTTAATGCTACCATTAATCAATTTAGGAATATACATGATATGCACATACCATTCTGGATCTGAATGACTACAATTAATGTGATAACTATGCATGTTAGCTCAGCATTACACCATAATATTATGCCAAAGCCCTACTGGCTTCCAATTCGATAATGAAATAAGGACTGTGATAAAAGCAATCAAAAGCATTACAAGAGTACGTTATTAAAACTTTCAACAGCCTTGATTTTCAACTGTACTATCTGAATAATTAATTATTTTCATTGCAGGCTTGAAACACACACATGATGCTTTAAAAGAGGCTTGCTGCACCTTGTTCCCAAAAATTTGTTGAGCTCAATTATTATTTTTCCTGTTCAAAGAACACAGCCACAACGAAGAGGGGCAAACGGAAATCCTTCAGGTATAAACCTGTTTAAGTGTGTGAGCTGCCAGCCAGGTTTTAGAAATGCAGATGGACCTCAAACATATAGTTCTGTACTAAAGAGTAAAGTTACTATTTCTCATGTTATTAGCCAACATTTCAATATCCCATATATACTCATATATATGTCAAGGGAAAGTTTAGGTGCCAAAATTATGCATTTTGATATGATTGATGGACAAGTCAAAGGAAAAGCGTCATTGTCACCTCAGGGGGCCATTTCCTTACCCAGGCTTTCAAAAAGGTTAGAAAACATATCACGATAAAGAGGATACGGTGATTCGTTCTACTTTTAGGATTTCTTGCGAAGAGCTAAGTTCTCACTTTTGCTACTCTACTCAAGAGAAGGGCATGGTTCCGTTTTTTAAAATGAGAGTTAATATACAATAATTTGACCTATGGATAAGTAAAAGTAAAGTTTCACCTGACATTAAGTCCAGTCGTGTCCGACTCTGGGGGTTGGTGCTCATCTCCATTTCTAAGCCAAAGAGCCAGCGTTGTCCATAGACACCTCCAAGGTCATGTGGCTGACATGACTGAACGGAGTACCCTTATCTTCCCGCCAGAGTGGTCTATTGATCTACTCACATTTGCATATTTTTAACTGCTAGGTTGGCAGAAGCTGGTGCTGACAGCGGAGGCTCACATCACTCTCCAGATTTGAACCTGTGACCTTTGGGTCAACAAATTTAGCAGCTCAGCAGTTTAACACACTGCGCCACCGGGGGCTAACCAATGTTTTTGTGTCAATTTTTGACTAACAATTCTACAGGACATATACTAACGGGTGAGATCAGGAGCCTGGTTTTGTTAGATTCTTTAGGGAAATGGATCCAGAATCTATTTATTTATTTGGTGCATTTGTTAACCGCCATTCTCAGCCCTAGGGCGACCTTCTATTAGTAGACGGCCCTTTGCTTACAGATGGTACCGCTCTCTAACTCTTAGTGATCTCCCTCCCTGGCAACATATCTCACCCCATTCAGGAGGGTCCCTGGCTCTCTGTATAGTATTTTCAGCGGACTGGAGTGAACACTGTAGGGTAAAGGCAGCAAGAAAGTTCATTTTCTGCCAGTTCAATTATACATGACCAAATCTAGATCCAATCCTTTATAACTTCATTGTGAAATTTATTAAAATATTGAAATACAGTCATTATCATACATATGCCTCCGTCATCCACCATAGACTAAATATACAGAATTAATATCATGGGGACCCAAAATAATCCTGTATGTTTGCCTATTTTAACTGCCTATGATCACCTGCAAGCATGTAATAAGGGGAAATAATTCACCTTATATCTAATCTTTCCTTAGACACAATAGTGTTTTTGCAACACCTGCCCCATAGGTCAGTTTTTAAATTGCCTTTGCAGATTTCTTTAGAAACAGTTTGTGATGTGATACAGGGTTAATTAGCACATTATACAGATCCCCCGTAATTATAGTAGTAAGCTATCTCAAACTATTATCATCACCTGATCCATAGCTCATGATAAACTGTGATGGTTATCACTTTCTAATGTAACACACACTCTGAAGATCATTTCTAAGGCTCATCCCATAAAGTTATATAGATTAAAGCAGATATCACACTTGGTTATTTGAATACATGAATAACTAACTGTAGCACCCAGAATTACCCAGGAAAAATCATTAAATCTCATCTGTAGCTGTTCAATTTTGACTGCTCTGGGGAATGACTGCATCTCTATTTGGATGCCCCTAAGAGCCTACCTCTCCCAATAGACTTTTCATTATAATACTGACAATGAAAAAATAATTGTGGCCCCTCCTCCACCACTCTGAGGATTTTATGTAAACCACATAGCTTTTATGTTAAAACTTTCTCAAGTATCTCCTCCAAATTTGCTAAAGATCTATACAACTATTTACATATAATGTGATAAGAGACAGACACTTAATTTTATGTATAAAGTTATGGAAGGAGCTCAAAACTCTACACGAATTGAAAAAATTGAATGCCCCCTCATGGCATTCAAAGATGAATTTTCTTTATAAATCAGATGATCTCAAATATAGCCTCCAAATTTGCTGAAAATTCAGCCAGAGAGCAAAATTTACACAACATTCATAGGTAATGTGGTTAAAAGGGGGAGTGTATAATCTGTCCAGAATCAAATGGTTTTCAGGTAATGTGTTTAAAGTTGCACAAGCAAATAATGCAATGTTTCCCAGTTTATTTCTATTACTTAAAGCATTTCCCATGACACAGAGTAGAAGCTATTAACAACTTGGTGACACTGTAAGGGCCAGAAAGGACTGACAGTGAATCGCAAGACTGTCGTTCTTGGGACCCTAGTAGGGAAATAAGATGACTGCAACTCATCTTTCTCACTATATTGTTTTGTACAATATCATAACGCTGGATGGATTGCTACAAATCTTCTGCTGCCTAAAGTGATGGTAATACATTTTGTGACAAAACCCCTGTGCTTTCTCTCATAATATTACTATTAAAAAATACTACAATAAGAGTAGAGCTTTGATTTTTAAATCTGACAAAGGATATTCACCCAAACCTTATTTCTTCAGGCTACACAAACAGAACTCTAAGTTTACCCCTTGTGCTAGAACACACAAGTGGATATTGAAGTATTTTACCATTTTATTAATGCAGCCACATTTTACAACTGTAATCCCTTCTTCCCCGAGTTTTTATCATTTCAGCAGAATGCTGAGCAGGCAGGAAAGCACAGCTGCTTATACAAGTATCTAAAATATGTATTCAATTCCAATACTTTAATGGGAATACTAACTAATTTAATTACACAAATAGCCAAAATTCAGCATACTCCTGAAAGCTAAAAACTGAAATGAATATATTACAAAAAGGAAATGGAACCTTGGAAGTCATTTAGGTTCCTAGATTCCAGACCATACTTGTTCAGTTCATATTTGTCTGGAAGAATTATTAATAATTCAGGAGATTTAGCTTATCCTATTAACCAGATTACATTTGAAAGAAAGAAAGAATCACTTAAAGTTTTGTGTGTGTGTGTCAGGAGTGACTTGAGAAATTGCAAGTCGCTTCTGGTGTGAGAGAATTGGCTGTCTACAAGGACGTTGCCCAGGGGATGCCTGGATGTTTTGTCATCCTGTGGGAGGCTTCTCTCATGTCCCCGCATGAGAAGTTGAAGCTGACAGACGGGAACTCACCTCGCCAGATTTGAACTGATGACCTTTTGGTCAGCAGTCCTGCCGTAACAAGGGTTTAACCCATTACACCACCAGGGGCTCCTTAAAGGTTAAACAGTTGCAGTTTTACACTCTTACACTCCCAATCTGCACTTTAGGTTTGAAAAGATTTGATGCTTTTCTGAAGTTATTTAGATGTTTCTCTATCACCAGTAACCAGGCTTCTCAAAGCAGGAGAAGGTTGGGCTAATCAAGGCACTATATTGCTGCTGAAATTTTAATCTAAGTGAATTACTAACAAGCAATTTAGGGGATTGTATTAGAATGATATACATACCCTATTGAAGCTGTGCTCCTGTGCATCCTCAAGTTCTCCATTGCTTGTCACAGAGATTTCTGCTGCTGAATTTTTGGGAGATTCTTGAGCCATTGAAACACCCTATAATATGAAAAGACAAATTAGTATTCCTTAAATATTATCCACAATGAAACTATTAAATATTGTAGTCTGAAGGGGAAAAAAAAATCTCATGAACCCTGATTTTACACTTCAGGATAACAATTTTATGAAACCTACCCTATGTACAATTTTATGAAACCTACCCTATGTAAGTCTAGAAATTTTAATTCTAAAAAACTAACCCAAAAAATCTGGGTTGGCTTATCAACAGGTCAATGTGAGTATTGTACCTTAGGTTTTATGAAATAAAGGAGCATCCCCTTTTCTGGATATAGCGGTGAAAGGCAAAAACTAGGTCAGTCCTAGGTCAAACCAAAGAAGCACTGCCCCACTTTATTTTCTCCATTGTGGCACCACTTTTGGCTCTTCTGAATGCTTGGGCAGAGAGATGGCAGCGGCAGCTGGCCACAAGCCACCACTGGTGTTTTTCCCTTTCCATGTAATTACCCCGACTTATTCACAATTAATAGTAAAACCATAATTTTGAGCCTAAACATGTCCCAAACCAGTGTTTCTCACCAAAGTCCATCAGAAAATATATATTTCTGATGGCCTTAGGAATCTCTTTGGCAGAGAAGGCTGAAGCATCTTCCTTTTTGGAAACAGAGGGCAAATCCTCCCACCAAAAGCCTTCCTCCTGCTGTGATTGTAGGTGAACTATAAAACAGAGCAACTACAATTCCTAAATGTCAAGGTGTATTTTCCCCAACTCCACCAATGTTCAAATTTGTGCACACTGAGTATTTGTGCCAAGTTTGGTACAGACCCATCACTATTTGTGTCCACAGTGGTCTCTGGATGTAGGTGAACTACAACTCTAAAATTCAAGGTCAGTGTTCACCAAAACCTTCCAGTACTTTCTGTTGGTCATGGGAGTTCTGTGTGCCAAGTTTGGTTCAATTCCATTGTTGGTGGAGTTCAGAATGCTTTTTGATTGTAGGTTGACTACAAATCTCAGCAACTACAACTCCTAAATGACAAATCAATCTCTCTACCTCTCTCCAAACCTTACCAGTATTCAAATTTGGTCATATCGGGTATTTGTGTCAAATTTGGTCATATCGGGTATTTGTGTCAAATTTGGTCCAGTGAATGAAACTACATCCTGCATATCAAATATTTACATTACGATTCATAACAGTAGCAAAATTACATTTATGATGTAGCAACAAAAATAATTTTATGGTTGGGGGTCACCACAACATGAAGAACTGTATTAAGAAGTTGCACCATTAGGAAGGTTGCAAAACACTGTCTTAAACTTATACATGATATCCATTTATACCTATGTCGCAGATATCCTCCAGCCAGATGCTCAAAATCCTACCCTCCAAGTCTCTTCAGCAATTGAAGTTCTATATAAGCTTTAGGACTGCAACTTGCAAGATCCCTCACTACTGGCTATGCCATTCACAGCTGACTGGACTACTCTCCAGCAACATCTGGAGGCCACAGTTGTTCACCCTCACTGTAAATCAGTGGTGCCAAACTTGTGGCTCTCCAGGTGTTCTTGGCTTCAGCTTCCAGAATTCCTGGCCATTGAGCAAGTTCCTTAGGGTTTCTGGGAGCTGGAGGCCCAAACATCTAGAGCGCCACAAGTTTGACACCTGCACAATAGTTGGTTACCTAATGTAATGACTAAGCTATACAATAGCCAATGCCACATAGTTACTGCACCAGAGACATTTCTGGCACTCAGTTTAACTGTACAAAAACAATTCCTGGGTCACAGAAGATCATTTCTGTAAACAAAAGATAACCGCAGCAAAATAGAAGGCTAATATATCAGGTATAATTAATCTGCCATTGATTGTATAGTCTCAATATTCAGTGCCTGGAGGGCATACCAGTGCATCCTATCAAGCAATTAATACACTGTCAAGTTGCCAAGCAGAACTAGGATTTGTACTATTGCTCTTTAAATGCATACATAGGGCCAGAAGACATGGTTCTTTTACTTCATGCTGTTCCCATACAAGCCTTAGGGGTCCTATAATAAGTTTGGCACTACTGATTAATCAGAACAGATGTACATTTTTGATACTGTACTTCAAAGGTATTCATTATCAGTTTATTGGCAAATCATTTCCTCTTTCATTTAACACCTGCTGGTTGTAGGAGTCTGACTCACGTAACTATAGTGTCTGTTTTCACAGGTTATTGAACAAAGATCAAAAGCCTAATGCTTTAAGCCCATAAGAATATAATACATTATTACTACCTTGGCTTATCTTAACAAAGCTAGCACATGTCCCATGGGTCATTGCAGAGCTCTCTGCCTTCTTGACTTTGTTGGTTCATGGGACAACCTCAATGAATGGTCCATACGGCTGGCAGAAGGAAGGTTTTCTTTCCTACTGCAGCATACCTTCCCTAATGTTACTCAGGAGGTTGGGATGGGCTGCAATGCAGGGGATTGAGGAAAATTCCCCAAAAAGCCAGAAAGTTTTTATGCCACCAGGATCTCTACTCCTGGCATGTTCTTTTGTCTGATATCTGGAGACACCATCTCTTCTTCAGTTCTTCCCACCCCACAAAAGTATTGCCTGATTTGTATTTGATTTGCCCTGTGTTGTATTTTGGTGAGAGAGACATAAAGGAAAACAGGGTGCAAAGAAGCCTACTATATAGTACAAAACCAAATTATTTTTCTGGCCTGTTTTGTTTGTATGCAATACAAACATGTCCTTATTTTGTTTCTAAAACTGGAGTAGGCGTACAGGTAGGATGCACCCAACTGACAAAAATCATGTGAGATCTTTGGCAAACCTGCCAAGAAAAAAAAGGGGGGGTTGCTTTCCACTCATACAAGATAAATCTGTTTGGTTTGAGCAGCTAGTCTGGCAAGCTATAAATCCAGAAGAAATACTTGCTCTAACAAGTCATTTGTGGCATGGCTGCACTTGCTTAACATCCCTACACAAACATTTTAGTGCTGTTTAGCTGAGAAATAATGACTTTCCAAATATTTATGATGGCATTTAAATTACAGCCAATGTAATAATTAAAATTGTCTTGTCTCTACCAACAACTTAATCTGGGGGTTTTCTTGGGACCCTCTTCCTTTGGTGTTTGTGTGTGAAGCACACATGAAATAGTTAAGACAACATTTTAAAAGAATTCTTAGACAGCCATTCACCCTGTTTTCAAGGCAATTTACAAAATTAAAACAAAATTAACCCTGTAACACAACAAATGCCACACCACAAAAATTGGTAGAATAGAGCTGTTTCATTCTCGGGAAGCCTGAAATGTGAATAATATTGGTCAGATAGTGCCCTCAAGTGGCAACTCTTATGTACTGTGCCCATTTTTGAATTAATGTAGAAACTGGCCTGCCGCACCCCTAAAAGCACCAGATTTGAAGGCAGTAGTACATTATTTTGCAAACATACAGTAGTAATTATTTTGCAACATAAATGTTTAAATCTCTCTCTCTCTCTCTCTCTCTATATATATATATAGATAGATACCATTGCCAATGCATTGCTAACTCATTGCCAATGATGGGCAATGATCATGAGTAATCACAAGTCATTTTTAAAGAAAACATTCCCAACTTCAATAATATTTTTTTCACCAATTGTTCATTCGTTCAGTCGTCTCTGACTCTTCGTGACCTCATGGACCAGCCCACACCAGAGCTCCCTGTCGGCCGTCACCACCCCCAGCTCCTTTCACCAATTAAATGTCCACATTTCATCATTTAAATATACTAAAATATTTATTTCAAAAGGTAATCTAAGGCACAGAATCTTTTAAAAAAAGTATTTCTAGCCTCAAATATAGTCCCTACAAGAAACTTTATAACTCTGGTCTTGAACCAAACCAGTTTGTAAAGCTATTCCAAAACTGAAAACTTTAATTTGAAGAACAAGTATCAGTCTATGTGTTAAGAATACACATTATGCCAGTTACCAAATTGATAACTAAAGCATATAATTATTTTTCATTGTAGGGCCTAAAATTCCTTAAGAACATGAGATCCTGGCTGATCTTGAAAGCTAAACACAGTGAGTGCTTGGATGGGAGATGGTCAACAAATGCCAGGTATTGTAGGCTATATTTCAAATGAAGAAACTGTTAAAACCAACCCTGGATATTCCTTGCTAAACAAACCCAATGGAATTCGCAGGGTCAACAAAACTCAACGTACAACTTGAAAGTGAATGCACACTTACATATTTCAGATGCTTCTCCTAAATATTCTTTCACTGTACATTTCCAGCTTTGAGTGAAATATTAATAAAGAAAAAAAACCTACATAAGCAAGATTTTAGTCTTCACTGAAATTAAGGAACATGAATAAGGAAGCTTAATTAACATCTCATTACCAGGGAAAAATCTATATTCATATCTTAACTTTATCATCCCTGTCAATGATGAAGATAGGATGAATCATTAATATTATTCTTTTTTTAAAGGAAAACCGCTTGCATTTTCCATGCAGAATTCAGTATTGTGATTATACAGTACTTTATTTTATGAAAGTAATACAAATAACTATAATTTATCGCACAGACAACAGTTCTGACAGTTACTCCTATGAGAATGTGACAGAGGACCACAACAGGCAAACATGAAGCCAGAGCAGCATACAAATTATACCTTTAAAAAAGTCAGAAAATCCATCTAGTATAAGCAGAATGCATTGTTTACAGGGATTGAACAACACCATTTCAGCAAGGGAGATGGAACAAAGAAATACCAACTGATATATATGTTTATCAAGTATGCCTCCACATATTCTTTTTTGTTTAAAATGAAATGTAGACTTCCCTGCCACACTATCAATATACATTATAAATATCCCAAATAGGGAAACAAACAGGACTGATACCTGTGGTTTTATTTACCCATATCTGACAATATATGCTCTCTCTAGGCCTTTCTTAGGGACTCTGGTATGTCTCCACACAAAATTGACCATAGAGTCACGCTGGAAGACTTAGTGAGACCATTTCTAGTGCATGCTTTTACCTAAAGTTGTTTGTTCAATAGGGTTTGCTATTATCCAAAAGTTTCACTTATCACAGTAAGATCCGGAATGTATCCCCTACAGATACAGGGATCATACTGTAATTAGTTTTTCATGTATGTTATTTATACAAAATTCTGTTTAAGAACACAAAATACTCTCATTCACTTCAGTCTCCAGTTTCATGAATCACAATTCAGTCAGAGAAATCTACAGCTGAAATGCAAAGAGAATTACCAGCTGAACTAGTATAACACTTCGCTTCCCATTGTTTTAGTTCAAAACAAAATATGAACACCCAAGATTTATGCATGTTCAGTCAGAACAAGTTCCAGCAAGATGTGCTTCTAAGTAAACAGGCAAAGAACTAGACATAAAGATACATTGTCTACTAAGAATATTCATAAAAAGAAAATTATTTTCCCTACTATATGGGTTTAAGAAAAATCCACAAAGCAAGGATTCCTAATTTGCCCTCCCTTCTCCTGTGAGGACTGCTTGAGCATTACCAAATATAGAATAGCTGAGTATTAGCTTTCCTCCTACTTCAAAATAGCAGTGGTTGGTTTGTCATGAAAAAACAAACAAACAGATGAAATACATACTTTCTCATATAGTGGTCATATTTAATCACCAATTCTACATCAGGAGGCCAGTTATTGTTAGCATTTACTAAAATATTAATTTATATGGTTTAGTTATTATAAATATAACACATGCTGTCACAGACATAAGGCATTCTTTTCTTTCTTTTAAAAACCTGATGGCTTCACACTACAACTTTTACAAAGTTTCTGGAAGCTCTAAAGGTCACAAGGGCTTCCAAAGTTCAGTCTGGAAGTCACATAGGGCATACTTTATCCATCCAAATATGGCCAAATTGGGCTTAGTCTTAACTATATTTACGAAACACATTTACAACTCATGATTTATGTAGCCAACGTGTTTTCATAAACTAGCAGCTAAGATTAATTAGGCCTTAGGGTTCAGAAAAAAGAAACATTAAAATTACAGTGAAACAGAAGGTTCTGATCACCTCCTAATTGCATCAGAGGAGGGGAGACAGCATACAAGTCCATGGCTCACTGGGGATGGCAACACTGCTTTTGACAACTCCAGGCTTCTGTAGTTGCCATACTTCAGTGGAGAACTATTAGGGAAGAAGCTTCTACAACAGTCCAAACCTCCTCAATGAGGCTCAACACTTACTGACATCCACTGCGTTAATGCTAGGAACGCTATTATAGTATTGCCATTTGCAGGTTTAATGTTTCTTTATGATTCAATAGAGAAGCAGTATAAATATAAGTGATTTAAATGCTGGAGTAGGGACTCATGAGTGGGGGGAAAACAGAGGGAACTGTCTTACTTTGTCCCCTACCATTTTCCCCAGTCTTCTTGGGTGGTCCACCTTTCCCTGTTTTAAGCCGTAACACTTGACTCCTGAAGATGGATTTTTGGCTCCATAAGTTATGGAAACAGAGTGCCATGGACTCACATCGGAAGTGACCTTATGTCATATGGGACTCTCCAGTACATGGAAGCAGAGCCAAAAGTCTGTCTGATGAGGTCTTAGGACGTTGAGAGCAGCAATAGTCAGCACAATGATGATGAATGTCTGGAATTTCAACAACATTTTGAGGGCCACCTGATTCTCACCCCTGCTCTACAGCCGTATTAACATTACAATGAGTTCTAAAACCCGAGAAAGCAATGGCAATTTTAATTCAACTAGGTCCAATTTAATCAGCTAAATTTATTCTAAATATCTTTTATATTAACATTCCTCATTTGAAAGTCTACTCGTGGCCTTCTTATACTTACAGAACCAAGAAACAAACACTACTTGAACACTCTAATTTTGTAATATATACTTTAACATGGGATTTTGTTTAACTTTAAAGTCCTGTAAAGCTCCCCCTCCCCAACACTGTTCTAAAAACCACTGATAGGCTTTGGTACACCTACCTATGCAAAATTAGTAATAATACAAGGGATAAAATGAAGATGACTCTGTCTTTATTCTAACAAAAATCTAGAAGCAACAAAGCAACTACTTGATATAAAGTAAACATATCTCATCTGATAGTTTGAAATGTCTATGCATCTGAATAACATAAAAGGTTTGCTAGGTTCCTAAGCTCAACACAGCATTTTGCAAGAAATAATTTAGTCGCCAAGGGAGAAGCTGTGCACTTTACATCAGCCTTTCCCAACTGTTACACTTAAGCAACAGTGAAATACAATTCCTGTGATGCCCAACCAGTATGCCCATTTGACTGATTAAGATTTGAGATGAGAAAGGCAATATTTCTCCTCCAAAATAACAGCTTGCTAGCTATAAGAGGTACTTTCTGAAGGACTTTTCCTCCTTGACAAAAGCTCACAACAATCATTAATGATTCATCAATGGCTATGAATCCATGTTTTTTTAACATATATTTTCTTGTTATATGTTAAAAAAAATAGAAAGTTCTTTTCCAGTCTGAGCCTGTCACGGGATTGGTTGATTTTCAAATAGCCACTACCACATGTATCACCCAATCACCTCAGAGTCAGACTGGACGTCTTCTGGAGCCTGGTGAGGTCCATCAACAGTTGTGGAATTGTCGCTGTGTTCTGACATACCTGGAAATGAAATAATATAGCATGCATTAAAATTCTCTCAACTAAACAATTTATTTTAAGGAAATTTCTTAAGAACCTTGATGATCTCTGCTAAACCAATACACACAGGACACAGACAGACACTACCATTTCCTTCAATCAGAAAAATTCAACTTCAAAATATGGTGCCAAGCTCTTTCATAATAGCACAGTTATTGTAATGCTTTCAAACATATAAACATTTATAAATGACCTTTTAAATTTTAATTTTAAATTATCTACCAAAAACAAAACTACAAATTCTATTTGTAGATCAAAGCATTTGACATCTAATTAACAACCTCTAGACAAATGCAAGGTCATCAGGTCAAATTGCTCTATACCAGCAGCTGGAATAATTTCGGTATCTACTATGATATCTTGATACTTAAATTTCCAGACTTACCACGTTTTTAACAATGATAATCTATTTCATTTCTACAAGTGCTATTTAAATGTTGATATATATATATATATTAGGCCTGGGCGGTTTCGTTCGTTAATTTTGTAATTCGTTAAATATTCGTTATTTTTAGCAATTACAAAACATATTTTCAAAACCCGGAAGTGTTTTTAAATATCGAAACGGCATCCTCCATCTTTTTTACGGGCTTCCGCCTGTTTTGGAAATGATGTTTTAGGGATGGAGGATGCTGGGTGCGCCGGGAGCCAATCCGGCGCTCCCAAGCACCGTGGCTCATTGTTATTGGGCGGGCTGCCCTTTAAAAGGGCTCTGCGTGGCCGCAGTGCTCATTGCGAAGGCGAGGAGACGGGAGGTGCGGGAGGGAGGCTTGGCTCTTGGCTGCTTGCTTGCATTCATTCATTGCTTGTGCTTGCATTCATTCATTCATTCATTCATTGCTGGGAGCAGCGGGGAGGCTTTGCCCTGTTTTCGCCCCACAACAGGGTAGGGCAAGCATTTTGTTAATTTTCCATTTTTAAATATTTCTGAAAAAATATCTTTCTTTTATTCTTAAAAAAATTCAAAAAATATTCTAAAAAAAGAAAAGACCCTTGTGTGCCTGTGTGTGTGAGTTTGTCCCTGTCCTGTGGCTGTGTTCGCTCCACAACAGGGCAAGCATTGTTAATTTTCCATTTTTAAATATTTCTGAAAAATATCTTTCTTTTATTCTTAAAAAAATTCAAAAAATATTCTAAAAAAAGAAAAGACCCTTGTGTGCCTGTGTGTGTGAGTTTGTCCCTGTCCTGTGGCTGTGTTCGCTCCACAACAGGGCAAGCATTGTTAATTTTCCATTTTTAAATATTTCTGAAAAATATCTTTCTTTTATTCTTCAAAAAATTAAAAAAAAACAAACAAAAAAACAAAAATTAACGAAATTAACGAAATTTCGTAAATGCTGAACTTTTTCAAAGGAAAATTTTGTAATTATTTTAAATATCGAAATGCAAAAAACCCCCAAATACAAATCGATTTTAGAAACAATTTTTTGCGTTGTTACCCAGGCCTAATATATATATATATATATATATATATATATATATGCTGCCATTACATTTTTACTTATTGCAGGGAGCTGTAGAAATCGGCCCGAGAAAGAAATACATTATTCCAAACATTATCGTCTTTTTTAAAATGGAATTTTCTTTTAACTGCTCCAAAATCTGAGTTGTTCTTTGCCTGTAAGTTTCAAAGAGGAACATTTGGTAGGAAACTAAAAGAAACAGGAAAGCTCAAACAAAAAATCAGCCCTAAGGTGAGTGTGTCCTTTTGAACATGTGGGAAAAGAAGAACCACTAAGACATAAAATCAAAAGAAAAAAGAGGCAGAGGGAGTGAAAGGGAAATGTGCCTATTTGATCTCTTAACATTTTACTGTATCCTGGAAACTCACTGGCAGCCAGTGGAGCTGTTTAAACAGGGAGGTTGACCACTCCTTATATTGTGTCCTATCATTTCATTTAAGTGGGAACATATGGTAGGCATGGATTGCAGCTTTTGGCATGTAAATACAGTTGAATGTAAGAGTTCTAGATTAGCTCCAGGAGTGAACACCTCAATTTCATGCTTTCAGCACACAATATTAAGGAGAAAACAAGTGAAATATTTTCACTTTGCAACTTTCAATTGCATTTCGTTGAGGAACAGTGACATTAGTGTCAACATTATACAAAAACATTCCGAAACGTTTCTACTAGACCTAATTAAGAATATTTCTGGCATTTAGTCCATGTTATCTACACAAAGCAATGTCTGCTACAATTAACATGAAACTGAAACACATGTATAGACTGAGCTACACTTTGCTGCCCTACATTAGGAAAGAAAATGTATACAGCTTCTATTTTCTGTACTCTTGAGAATCCACTACTAGTTCTAATGCTGTTAGAAAGGAAGTTCGCACTGGTACAGCCACCAATCAATCAATCAATCTAATATTAACTTTGATCATTCTTTTCTAGTAGGTTAATAGTGATTCAGGGCCTTCTGTTCTCAGCCCCAAACTGATTTCTACATGAGAAAGTGAATTATACATCTTTTTACAAGAAAACTCCTACATCCTCTTCTCTTCAAATCCATGTCTGACCTACATTTACTTCCTGAAAAGAGGAATCTCTCCTAGGATTTTCTGCAAATATAAAAAAAATATTATTTATTGCTCCATTTAAAACATTCTAAACACATCACATGTTTTTGTGTGTGTCCCAGAACATTAACTTCTACAACAGCTGCTGACCTACAATGAGATTCTTTCCGGAATCTTTTCTAGCTCTACTCAGGAACAATGGGTATATCTTTGCTTCTTGTTTGAACCAGCATTTTTGGCTGGTTTAGCTGAGAACAGTTTCAGAATGATGGGTTATGTTTTCCTCAGAGTGAAATAAGTTACTTACAAAAAGCAAATGACACATGTAGTATCTCAGAAAAACCTAAATCTATAGCCAAGGGGAAAAAATCCAAAATCTCGAATACTTTCACGATGCCAGGGTTCTGGATTCTCCAAAACACTTCAATAACCTGGACGGTACACAGCACATTGAGACTGAACACACATTGAGATTGAATATTGCTGTTTTATCTACAGCAACTGTTGTATTTTATTGATTTTATGATGTTGTGTTGATTGTTTATTGTCTACTCATATGTTTTGTTTTGCACTTGTTGTATTTTGCATGTCACACCTTGAGTGTTTTGTGAGCCGCCCAAAGTCCCTCTGGTAAAAGTTGTTGTTATTATTATAAGACATAATATACAAGTTGTTTTTATTATTATTAGAGATAAAAAGCTGACTTTATGGTATAACCAATATGCCTACAATTAATTACCAGCATCAATTCCTTCCCACTCCCTCTCATCCCTTTCTCCTATGTAGTGTGTTATTTAGTCTGATCGGAAAACTGAAAGGAGTTTGTTCACTATTTTGTAACATTATAGT
Organism: Anolis sagrei; assembly: GCF_037176765.1. Classification (NCBI taxonomy): domain Eukaryota; kingdom Metazoa; phylum Chordata; class Lepidosauria; order Squamata; family Anolidae; genus Anolis; species Anolis sagrei. The sequence goes on along the minus strand of NC_090025.1, from coordinate 51,041,186 downwards.
TGGGTCTAATAAAGATATTATCTGGGCATGATCCTGGGTCAAGCTCATCATGATAATTACATGAAATTAAAAATTAACCACTGAAAAAAATGTAAATAGCCCCAGGTGGAGGAAGCAAGGTAGAGAAAGGATGATAACAACTACTCTTCTTCTATGATTCTACTAAAAATACTCTTCACGTGTTTGTGGCAATTTCTATCCTGGGGTTAAATAAGGAGCAAATGGTGAGGTTATTGAAATAATCAGGCATCCTAGTTATAGGCACATTGTATTAGCATCACATCACATTAGAAACTTAATTAGTTACAAATTTCAACTTATATATTCTGAGCCCAAGGAAACTGGTGGCTAGGAGACAATGCAAAGCTTACCCATCTGGTATTTTTAAAGTCATTTTTTACAATGAGGTATCCTAAATACCACGAAGGCACCAAATCGCAGCTAATCTATGGAAGCTAAGCAGGGTCAACTCGTGAATGCCATTGGATCCCCCACATACGACCTAGCAAAATTTCTTGCTGCACAGTTACAAAGCCATATTGGGCTCACTACACACTACATCAAGGACTCAGCCCACTTTATAGAAAAAATCAGCAATCTCAAGCTAAATACCAACAACAAACTGATCAGCTTCGATGTGGTATCTCTATTTACCATGGTCCCGGTAGCAGACACCATGGTACTCATCAACCAGAGGTTCCCAGAAGACATCACGGCTCTGTTTCACCATTGCCTCACCACCAGTTACTTTCAGTGGGACAATGAATTCTACGAACAGAAAGATGGAGTAGCTATGGGGAGCCCTCTCAGCCCGGTCATAGCTAACTTCTACATGGAACACTTTGAAAAACAAGCCCTGGAGACAGCAACCAAAAAGCCCACTATATGGTTCAGATATGTGGGTGACACCTTCACTATTTGGAGCCATGGAGAAGAAGAACTCAACAGGTTCCTGGACCATCTTAACAGCATCCCCCCAAAAATCCAATTCACAATGGAAAATGAAAATTAAGGAAGACTGCCTTTTCTAGATGTCCTAGTTATCCGCAAACCAGATCAACAATTGGGTCACACCGTCTACAGAAAACCCACACACAGATAGATATCTACATAAAAACTCCAACCATCACCCAAGTCAAAAAAGAAGAACCATTAAAGCCGTGGCAGACCGTGCAAAAAGAATCTGCGAATCCCACCTCCTCCAAGATGAACTGAACCACCTCAACTGGGCTCTCCAGGCCAATGGATACTCCACCTCAGACATCAGAGAGCTTCAAGACCAAGAACAAGCCACGAGAGTAAAGATGAAGATCCACCCAGAGGAAAAGTGTTCCTGCCATACATCAAGGGAACCACTGACCGCATAGGGAAGCTGATGAGGAAACACAACATACAAACAATCTACAAACCCACCAAGAAAATCCAACAAATGCTACGTTCAGCAAAGGACAAGAGGGATCCTCTCACCTCTGCAGGAGTCTACCGTATACCATGCAGCTGTGGACAAGTCTACATAGGGACCACCAAACGCAGCGCCCAGACACGCATCAAGGAACATGAAAGGCACTGCAGACTACTTCAACCAGAGAAGTCAGCCATAGCAGAGCACCTGATGAACCAGCCTGGACACAGCATATTATTTGAGAACACAGAAATGCTGGACCACACCAACAACCACCATGTCAGACTACACAGAGAAGCCATTGAAATCCACAAGCATGCGGACAATTTCAACAGAAAGGAAGAGACCATGAAAATGAACAAAATCTGGCTACCAGTATTAAAAAACTCTAAAATTACAACAGCAAAACAACAGAGAGGAAACAACCAGGCACATCTTAACACCTCTCAGCAAGAGATTTTCCCAGGCTCAGGCAGGCCTTCAAATGCTAATGAAGGTGGTCAGTTGAAACATTCACACCTAGCTCCAGCAGAGAAAAGCTCTTTGCCCCACCCCAGCCATTCCACAGATATATAAACCCATTGTCCTAATTCCAACAGACCTCACTACCTCTGAGGATGCTTGCCATAGATGCAGGCGAAACGTCAGGAGAAATGCCTCTAGAACATGGCTCTATAGCCCGAAAAAACCCACAAGAACCTAGGGTCTACTCTGTTTAGTACTTTGGTCAGACACCACAAATTAATACCAGGTGCTCTAGAGACTAGAGCATGGAGCATTGCATTCAAACTGTAGGGGGAAAATTATTTCATCTAAACATTAGAAAGAACTGCCTGACAGTAAGAGCTGTTCAACAGTGGAATATGCTGCCTCTGAGTGTGGTGGAAGAGCTTTTTCTAGAGATTTTAAAACAAAAGCCGGGTGGCCATCTGTTAGGAGTGCTTTGAGTGTTCCTGCACGACGGGACTGGACTGGATGGTTTTTGTGGTCTCTTCCAATTATATGACTCTACATATCATGAATATATGCGCACATCTATGTCTTCGTTTTAAAAAGCAACCTGAGTTATTCCACTTGATGCACAATGTCCATCTCACACACCCCAATTTTAGCACATAGTGAGTACCTCTCTGTTGCACTGAGCCTTTAAGCTCCACAATCTGCATGTCAATTTTGGAGTGCAGTGAATTTTAGTGGTATTTTATGTTACCAGATATGTATTATTTTGAACTTAAATGGGTTTATTATAAACCACTCAGATAGTGTTAATATTATAGTTAGTCCATATCATAGGTCTGTTATATTTCCCTACATCACTTTAACTTTCTTTTTCTGCAACCCCTGTTAAAGGCACTGACTGCTTACACTGATCCTGCAAATCTCTGATATTCTACTTGCTGTTAAGTCACAATATTCCCACAGAAGTTCTTGGTTTTTTGAAAGGTTGTATATCAATCAACCTTGTTAAACATTCATATCATTGGGACCTTGCTTTACTGTGTGTCCAGATAAAGTAACTAAATTAGACCCGAAACACAAGGCCAAGATCATCATCAGCCATCCTTATGCAATGTGAGCGTCCTTCATAGAGGGCCTTGATTTCTTGTAGGTCAGCTACAAATGTGTGCATAAGAGTGACATTACATGTTAGTTCCAACATCCCACTGTTAAACAGTTCTTCTGGATTCTGAAATTTATCTTTAGTTGAACAGAAATAGCAAGATCGATTTCAAAAAGTGAAGTAGTGACTACCAGTAAACTCTAGAAGTCAGGAAATTAGGCAACGTTACCTTGCAAATTAGTACATTTCACAGTGATTGTGGTTTTCCATGATTCTATGCATTTCTGACGTATCAAACTCAAGGTTCCACAAATATGGTCATTAGTAGCAGTTACTTAAAAATGGCAGCATAGCTTGTTGTTTTTACATTACAGGAGAAGAATGGTGCAAAAGCCTATCATTTGAAACTGATACCAGGCTACGTTTTGTGGTATAATTTACCACTGGTTTTCTCAACCAAAGGCATAGCTAAGGTAAATAAGAGATTTTATGACATACTTTTAGCCATATGGTGCCTATTCGAGCAGCTACTTCTAAATATCTATGCAGACCATACATAAAACTCTTATGGCAGCAAACAGGCTATCCGTTAAAAGGATCACAGTTCTTATTTTTACCACAAACTCTTCAGGAAACATGCTGATCTACTTGCATTTGTCTCCTAGTGCATCTTGTTCTGCATATCATAACTTTATATTACATTTTAGCAATACTGCGGGTGATTTATTAATATCACAACAATTGACAGATTTCCCTACTTGTGTTTGCTCAGAAATAAGCCCCACTGAGTTAAATCTATACTCACTCCAAAGGTGTGCATAAGTTTGCTCTCTGGGCTTCTAATAATGTGTTCTGATATCCAAATTAGTTCTAATATCTCAAGAAACAAAGTGAAAGAACAGAGAACACACATGTGTCCAGATGCAGTGTTTATATTTACTGTCAAATTATAAAACCTGCCATTAGATTTGTGTGCTATCCCCTCTTATTTATTTCACTGGAAAGCTCATGTGCAACCATCAGAGACTTCTAGCCTGTTTCCTGCCATGCAACCCAATAACATCAAAAATAAGAACTGGATCCAAAACAGTTTTGCAGAATTCTGTTCACGCTGGAACAAAATAAATACTTCAAATTGCTTTAGAGATTTGGGGAATTAGAGCAATATGACACATTGTTGCAGGGAGGCAGAAAACCTGAAATGTCACTTTCATTATTTTCTTTCTCACTTCCCTCTGTTACATCCCAGTAGCTTCTGTTCACAAAATGGATCACCTTAATCCAACTTCATAATTTATAATTGGTTGATAAAATGGCAAATTGTAGTCAGCTAAAAATAAAATCATAAGTTTCATATTACGGTGGGTCCTCAAGGTTTGCTTTTTGGCTTTTCTTTTTTTTTTTTGGCGGGGGGGGGGGTATATTTGAGACATTAACAGTGGAATCTAGATGTGGAATCTGTAAATAGAGAGTTGTCTGTACAGTGTGTGGATAAGGAAGAAAGCATATATGCAGAAGGATCCTCAGAGTTTTTTTCATGCACAAACATTTCTAGTAGTTCTACATTAAACCTACACTCAAGCAATGATTGTCTTGGAAATATTTAAGTAGAACATCCTCAAGATCGGTGATTCTTAACCTGTGGGTCCCCAGATGTCCTGGCCTTCAGCTCCCAGAAATCCTAACAGCTGGTAAAATGGCTGGCATTTCTGGGAGTTGTAGGCCAAAACACCTGAGGACTCACAGGTTGAGAACCACTGCTCAAGATGGAAAGCCTTTTGAGCAAGAAAAAAAAGGGAATAACATGAATATATTCAAATCTTTTAAATGCTTCGGCTGAAATACTCCTCACTCACATCACTTCTACCAATCTAGAACATATGCCTTATAGCTGATATGCAACACGGCAGGGATGGGGAACAAGCAATTGGCGAGAAATAGGCGATTGTTGTTCCCAGCTATCCTAGTCTGAGTAGCCAATGGTAAGAAATGTCAATAAGTGCAATTCAACAATGTGGAGCAATGCATAACACCCATTCCAGTAAGAAAGGAACTGCTATAAATTTTCAGATGTAAAACATTTGCTCCAACATAACCAAGTAAATGTAAGATTGACATGTAAATCCATTATAGAATAATAAGCAGACTGCTGCACAAGGATCCCTTTAGACTGCTATGTGGGTTAATTATTAACTGGTAGGCATGAGCCCCTCCCATACCTTAACCCATTTCATAACACTTTTGTAGGATAAATGATTTGACAATCACATATGTCAACATGAAGATCTGGAAAAAGTTGGAATATACATGGGTTGCAATAAGAGCATTATACAAACTCCAATAATATGTTTTTTAAAAAGACCTCACAGAATTGCTTCATTCCTACGAATCTAGCAGAATGCATGCTGTGAGTGTATATGTGCAGCACTCTAAGTCTCCTTCGGGGTGAGAAGGGCAGGATATAAATGTGGCAAATAAATAAATAATACATTGCATAGTAAAATCCCTACTACTCTCTAGCATCAAAAGTCTAGTTATAGGAAAGCAGAAAATAAGATAAATCAAGTCCCATACAGACATAGCCCATTGGGCATTTAAGTTGGTGAAAGGTAGTGATCTGAAAAGTGTGACAAATAACCAAAGCATATTCTGCATCAACATGATTGCCACTCTTATGAGTTCAGTAATGATTTTTCTCACAACACATAGTGCAATCAAATATACAACCAGTCCATGTAATCAACTCTGGTTACCTATTTCACCTACTGAGTGAAGAGAGTGCATACCATCCTACAGAAATTTACAAACTTTTTCATCTTTTTTCATGAAATAAATACAGCTATTTGAGGTTGAAATCCCAAACACCACTGTCTACAAGCTGCATCTAGCAACGAGGTAGAGGGCCTAAATATGTACATCAGAAACATTACAGATCTTTACAATACTCCAAAATTGTCCACATAGGTGTCCAAGAGTGTCCCTTCTACTTTAAGATGGTTTGATATATATTTTTAAAATTTCATACACAGAATTATTAAAAACCATATCTATAAAATGACCTATATGTGGAACAAAATGAGTTTGTGTTAAGACTTGGATCCCATTTCCAAAGACATCCCCTTGTGCACATATATGCAAATGAAAGCATTCCAAAATACAAAAAAAAAACCCCTCTTCAATACACTTCTGCTCCCAAACATTTTAGGTAAGAGATGTTCAACCTGTATCTATGACACACAGATAAAGACAGATTGTCATGCAGCCTGAAAAGCTGAAAGCTAAGGAGAAGAGCACCTCTCTGGGAAATGATAACTGAATACATCTTAAACTTTTCCATCTTCTGACTGAATTATCTCAGCATCAAGCAAACTAAAGAAACAAAGCAGGTCAAAGGAAAAAGGAGGAAAATAATAGAAGGCACTTTAATAAGAACAGCTATATTCTTTGGCTGGGCAAAGCACTTCCTGCTCTTCCCCCTCAAAGACACACAACCACCATTGCCCTACCTGCCTCTTGAAAGATTATGAAGTAGGTGTGTCCCAGAATTAACTTTTTTTCTCCTTCCTGGCAAGTTTCCCTGCAGTTTGTTCTTTCTTCAAAGCCATTTATTGAATAGAAAACACTGTGACACTCTGCCTTTATATAAAGTGCTACATGCAAGGAAACTGGTGGAAACAGATAAGAACAGATAAGCTGATTAATGATCAAACATTTTCAGAATATAGATCCCTCAGCCATGGAATCAAATGTAGCAAATTCCTTAATCTACAAAATTTAAAACCTGCATTGCCTGTCATCAGTATGGTTATGGATAAATTAATTGAACTTCACATTAGAACACATACTCATTTGTTAGAGGAGCTTTAACTCAAGAGCACACTTTCACTAACAGCTGCCTGACAGGCACTTCCTCCCCTCATACTAGGAAAAAGCAGCACTTGTTCAACCTGCCAAGCAAAATTTCGGTCCCATCCACATTGACCATATAATGCAGTATCACTGTGCAGATCATCATACAGGAAATCCCAGAACCAGTTTGACACCCAGATTGTGATTTTACAAACCACAGAGCACTGATGTGTATTAAGGGCTTTCTTTTTGCTTGCTCTTGTGGAACTTTGGCATCTGGCTGAAGCAGTCTGAGGTTTCTTCTACACTGTCATATATCTGCTTTGAACTGGATTATATAGCAGTATAGACACAGGCCCCTTCCACACAGCTGAATAAAACCCCACATTTTCTGCTTTGAACTAGAATACATGTAGTGGGGACTCAGGGCTCTTCCACATAGCCATATAACCTAGAATATCAAGGCAGAAAACCAGATTATCTGAGTCCACACTGCCATATATTCCAGTTCAAAACTGAAAATGTGGGATTTTATTCAGCTGTGTGGAAGGGGCCTCGCATAACTCAGGGCCCTTCCACACAGCCATATAATCCATAATATCAAAGCAGAAAACCCCACAATATCTGATTTGAACTGGGATATCCAAGTCCACACTGCCATATATTCCAGTTCAAAGCAGATATTGTGGGGTTTTCTGCCTTGATGTTCTGGAATATATGGCTGTGTGGAAGAGATCTCAGACAATCTAGTTCAAATGTGGATTATCTGCTTTGATAATCTGGATTACATGGCAGTGTAGAAGGGGTCTGAGGATAACTTCAAACTGCAGATGATGGAGACACAGATATGTAAAGCTGTGCTTCTCATGTCATCTGAGGGGCCATCCAGACAGGGCCTATATCCCAGGATCTGATTTCTGCTTTGAACTGGATTATAGGAGTCCGCACTGAGATCAGATCCTGGGATATAGGGCCTGTCTGGAAAGGTCCTAAATGATTACTTTTTTTACTCCACTGGGACAGGAACAAGCACCATATTTATGTCCTTTGGTTACAAAATTGGGGACAAGTAGCACTGTTAAACCCTGTTTAAGGAGCTCCATTGGCTGCCGTTTACCTACCGAACTCAATTCAAGGTGCAGGTGCTTACCTACAAAGCCCTTAATTGTTTGGGACCTGCCTACCTGCAGGTAGACTGCATCTCTGTCTATGAACGCATGCGCTCCCTTCATTCATCCGGGGAGGCCCTGCTCATGATCCCGCCGGCGTCACAAGCGCGGTTGGTGGGGACAAGGGATAGGGCCTTTTCTGTGGTTGCCCCCCGACTTTGGAACACCCTCCCCAAAGACATCAGATTAGCACCCACGTTGGCAGGCTTTAGGAAGAGCTTGAAGAGCTGGCTGTTCCGATGTGCCTTCCAGGAATAGGAAACTTCAGCACTATGTCTCAGAAGCACTTTATTAGAGTTTTAAGATCCTCTGCACATTGCACATGCCCTGAAATCCAATATGCTGCCTATCACACCCAGCACTTTTAATCTGTACCCACTACTTGGCCCGGCCTTGGTTTTACTGTGTTTGTGATGTAATGTTTTGTTGATATTGCTTTATGTTTTTGATTTGCTTTGAGCTGTATTGTTTTATGTTGTTGTTTTGTTGAGGCCTCGGCCTTTGTAAGCCACATCGAGTCCTTTGGGAGATGCTAGCGGGGTACAAATAAAGTTTAATAATAATAATAATAATAACTGTGGTGCTCTGACAAAGGGTGCATCCAGACCAAGCAAGGGAAAAACCAGTGGGCTGTTAGGAATTGTGGGAATTGAAGTCCAAAACACCTGGAGGGCCGAAGTTTGCCACTGACTGGTCTCCACTGTAGAATGACTGCAGTTTGACACCACTTTAACTTCCATGGGAGCTGTGGCTTTACATGGCCTGTAGCCTTCTCTGCCAAAGGGTGCTGGTTACCACACCGAACCACAACTCCCATAGTTCCATAGCAGCCCAAGGGGCATCAAAATTGCATTGATTCCTACAGTGTAGACGCACCCAAAGGGAAGTGTAGGGAATGGAGGGCGCCCCTCCCTGCTCCTACGTGGCCAAGGCCGCTTGTCCATCTTGAGAAGAGCAGCTGAAGACAAGCCAGGACAGCAGCCGGCCTCCCCTCTCCACCCCTTGGAGGCGGGGAGGAGGAGAATGACGGGGGAGGCTGAGGAGGACATGCAAGGCCTCAACCAGGCCCCACCGGAGGGACTCTTTAACTCAGGAAGCGGCTATTCCCCGCTCCGCCACGCCCTCCATCTTCCCTCTTTACCTTCAGCCCGCCGCCTCCTTCTCCTCCTGCTGCTGCTTCACCACAAGAAGGACGTCAGAGAAGTCCAGGTCGCTCCGGCCCCGTTTCCGCCTTCTTTCCACTCCCCCCTCCACTTCCCCTCACAAACTCCAGCGCCAACCGGAACTGCCTGGCCGGAAATAGAGCGGCGGGTTGTCACTCTACTGCCTCGCCGCTCGCATAAAGGGGCCACGGTGTTCTTTGGAACGTGGCGCGTCGCCATAGAAACAGCATCCGGGTCTCTCACTCTTCCCTCCCATAGTCAACATTTCCATGGCAATTAAAGGGAAATCAACAGTAGCATCATAACAGGGTTGGGAGAGAAAAGGCTTGCAATCCCTTCCGCAAAACTATATAAAATCCCACATTATCTGCTTTGAACTGGAATATATGGCAGTGTGGAATCAAGATAACCCAGTTCAAAGCACTTATTGTGGGATTTTCTGCCTTGATATTCAGGGTTATATGGCTGTGTGGAGTATATATAAATAATAATAAAACTTTATTTATACCCCGCCTCTATCTCCCCAAGGGACTCCGAGTGGCTTACATGAGGCCAAGCCCAACAACACATCAGTAACAAAAAGCAATAACAAAAAATAACAACACAATTAAATAAATCAAATTTGGCGGGGACGAGAGACAGGGCCTTCTCAGTGGTGGCCCCTCGGCTATAGAATGCCCTCCCTAGGGAGATCAGATCTGCTCCCTCCCTCTTGACGTTTCGGAGGCAAGTTAAAACGTGGCTATTCGAGCAAGCGTTTACAAATACAGAGTAGCTAATACGGGAAATCGAATGACCTGACAATGGAATTGGACAATGCCTGAGAATAATGAGACGCTGATGATATCGTTTTTATTGTTTTTATGATGTCATATACTGCTCAATGTTTTTTGTCTATCATCTTTTATGTATACCGATTTGTTGGAAAACGCCTTGAGTCGCCAATTGGCTGAGAAAGGCGGTATACAAATACAGTAAATAAATAAATAAAAAATAAATAATATAAACATTACTATACAAAGATTTAAAACCTATGGGCGGGCCAGATGTAATCGTTTAAAAATTAATAATTATGCTGATCATGAACAGGTAGGATATATCTAATAGGAGGGTTTTAAAAAACAGATAGTTAAAGCGCTTTTGAGGACATTTTGCTGGGAACTGTTTCCTTATTCTGGGAAGGCACACTGGAGCAGCCGTATTTTCAGGCTCCTCTTAAAGACTGCCAATGTTGGGGCGTGCCTGATGTCCCTTAGAAGTGAGTTCCAGAGTCGGGGGGCCACCACCGAGAAAGCCCTCTCCCTCATCCCCACCAATCGCACCTGCAAGGGCGACGGGAGCGAGAGCAGGTCCTCTCCAGATGAACGAAGAGACTGTGTGGGTTTATACATGGAAATGCGGTCACGCAGGTAGGCGGGTCCTAAGCATAATAAATTGTGGCAAGTTCTTGGTGGGATGGGCATACCAAGTCACCTTGTCTGTCTCTTGAGGAATCTGTCTGACGACCAAGTAGCAATAGTAAGAACTGACCATGGAACAACAGACTGGTTCAAGACTGGGAAAGGCGTACGGCAGGGTTGTATACTCTCACCCAACCTATTCAACTTGTATGCAGAACACATCATGCGATGTGCAGGACTTGATGAATGCAAGGCTGGGGTTAAAATTGCTGGAAGAAACATTAACAACCATAGATATGCAGATGATACCACTTTGATGGCCGAAAGCGAGGAGGATCTGAGGAGCCTTCTAACCAAAGTGAAAGAAGAAAGTGCAAAATCTGGGTTGCAGTTAAACATAAAAAAACAAGATTCTTGCAACTGGACTGATTAATACCTGGCAAATACAGGGAGAAATTGTGGAGGCAGCGACAGACTTTGTATTTCTAGGTGCAAAGATTACTGCAGACGCAAACTGAAGACAGGAAATCAGAAGACGTTTATTTCTTGGGAGGAGAGCAATGGTCAATCTTGATAAAATAGTGAAGAGTAGAGACATCACACTGGCAATGAAGATAGTTAAAGCGATGGTATTCTCCTTAGTAACCTATGGATGTGAGAGCTGGACCATAAGGAAGGCTGAGCGAAGGAAAATATATGCTTTTGAATTCTGGTGTTGGAGGAAAATTCTGAGAGTGCCTTGGACCGCAAGAAGATCCAACCAGTCCATACTTCAGAAAATAAAGCACTTCTGCTCACTGGAGGGAAGGATATGAGAGGCAAAGATGAAGTACTTTGGCTATATCATGAGAAGACAGGAAAGCTTGGAGATGACAATGATGCTGGGGAAAATTGAAGGAAAAAGGAAGAGGGGGCGACCAAGGGCAAGATGGATGGATGGATGGTATCCTTGAAGTGACTGGCTTGACTCTGAAGTAGCTGGGGGTGGTGACAGCAGACAGGGAGCTCTGGCATGGGCTGATCCATGAGGTCATGAAGAGTTGGAACATGGCTGTGTGGAAGGGCCCTAAAAGTGTACCTCATAAAACCTTCAGAATAAAGAGATTTTCCTTTTTCGCTTTTTGATTTTGCTTTATGACTCCCTGCTAATACAACTAGGCTGTGTATGCTTCCCCTTTTCCAAGATTAAGGAAAAAGCCAGATTTGTTTCCAACTGCAAGAGTAATGACGTTTGATATCCCTCTGCTATGACTCAATGCTATCATGGGAATTGGAGTTATGTGAGGAATCAGCACTATTTTAGCAGAGAAGGCTAAAGGCCTTGTAAAGCTGCAACTCTCATGTTTCTGTAGCATTGCATTGTGGAAGTTAAAAGTGGTGGTAAACTACATGAAGTACATACCTAAAGGCTTTGAAACTCACGTGGTTAGTGGCAGGGGCCATTTTCTCTACACATGACTGGCTTTGGTGGGAGAAAGATCCTATTGTAGTGTATTGGTGACTTCCCATGCACAATTCTAGGAGAGATATTGTCCTCAGTCAACAATGGCAGGGGCAGCACCAATTAATCATCTGCTAGTCAACCTTTTCATCTACTTTTAAAATGTCAAAGTTTCCCTCTGCACCTCACAGGCCCCTTCTACGCTGTCATAGAATCCAGATTATCAAAGCAGGTAATCTGCACTATCTGCTTTGAACTGTGTTGTATGAGTTTATACTCATATAATCCGGTTCAAAGTAGATCATCTGGATTTTTTATGGCAATATAGAAGGGGCCTCACTTTCTATCTTCGTTCTTAGTTTATTTCAGTACTTACTACAAACTGAGTCAAAATGCAGAAATGGTTTGCACACAATTCATTTGTGGGAGAAGTGATGGAAAGGTGAAAATCTTGCCATTTGATTCGTGCAAAAGTAAACTGATACAGCGTCCTGTTACCTTGTGTGCTCTTTCTCATTAAATCCTTTTACACTCTTGACAACTCTAATTTTGCTTGGCTGCATGTGTCCTGGTTTTCATCTGTGAAATGTGTATGCAATTATAACTCAAGGGCAAGATTGAACTGTTAGAGGGAGGAACAGACATGGGGTGGCATGCCAGAGGCCCATTTTAAAACAGATCTAGGGTAGCAAATAGCAGCATCAGTCAACGGACTTCTGAAAACTCTCTGCCACAAATTGTAGCTCCTTCTTTGGAGGCTTTTAAACAGAAGCTGGATCATCATCTGTCAGAAGTGCTTTGATTGTGCTCTTTCTGCAAGGCAGGGGATTGGACTAGATGGCCCATGTGGTGTCTTCTAACTCTGTGATTCTGTGTAAATAAAAAAAGCCAAACCAAAAATTGTTTTTCAAATAATAAAGAGGGCACAGAAAGGCTACTAAATTACTGTAAAAGAAATAAAAGTATACCACATGCTTGAGATTACCTTGAATAAGTTCATAGAACTGTTTTTTATTAGGTAACAACATTAGAAGATCATGTTTCTGCATATTTATGATATGCAAAAATATATTTGTGGCACTGCCAGTCTAATCATGTGATGTTACTTTATTTTAGCATGACTTCAGCATGTGACTTGTAAACCAATCTAATTAAAGCCCTTGATGGTAGCAAAGTAACCGAGCAAATGTATCTATATGCAACTGAGCTTCCCCAAGATCTCTAACATTACGATGGCGGAGTTTTCAGATGTTCCTACAACGTCGCCTGCGGCAAGAAAAAAGACAAGTTTGACAATCCAGGACAAAATTGCCATAATAGCTGCCATAGAAAATGGAAAGAAAAAGACAGAGATTGCAGGAAAATATGGCATAAAGCGAAACTCCTTGTATTCCATTTTGAAGAACAAAGATAACATTCTAGAAGCCTTTGAGTCTTTGCCATTTGATCCAAAACGAAAGAGGTTGCGTATGGCATGCTACACTGATCTGGAAGAGGCTCTGGTGAAGTGGTACCAAATGGCACAGTGTTCAAATGTACGAGTAGATGGGCCATTGCTACGCATCAAAGCCAACCATTTTGCACAGAAACTTGGATATAGTGATTTCAAATGCAGTAACGGCTGGCTAGATCGCTTTAAATCAAGGTATGGATTAGCATTCAGATCTCAGTCAGGAATTGCTACCGCTATGACTCTGACCGATGCTTCTGCAGCGGATGCTGTAACTGTTTGGCATCAAAGTATCCTGCCTTACTATGTAAAGGTTTATCGACCGAATGATATATTTAATCTGAAAGAGACAAGGTTGTTTTATCAGATGTTACCCAGTCATACATTTGCATTTAAAGGAAAAATGTGCTCAGTGGGGAAAGTGAGCAAGGAAGAATTAACTCTCATGGTTGGTACCAACATGGATGCCTCAGAGAAACTTCCTTTGCTTGTCATTGGAAAAAATAAAACTCCCCGCTGTTTTCAGAGCAGAAAGTCACCTCTTGTTCAATACCATCCCAGTACTATGCCATGGAAGACTTCAGATGTGTTTGAACAATGGCTGAACAAGCTCGATAAGAAGTTTAAAATACAGAAGCGTCACGTTGTTATTTTTGTGGACCCTTTCCCAGATTTTCCAGAGGTAAAGGATTTAAAATGTATCAAGCTTGTATTCTTTCCTTCTTGCTCCGCTTCTCGATTTACAGCGATGAAGCAAGGGATTATCAAGAGTCTGAAAGTCAAATATCGGACCCTTCTTCTCAAGAGGTTTATAGACTGTATAAACACCGGAAAGGAGTTTGCACTGACTCTGCTTGATGCCCTTGGTATGTTGCAGCTCTGTTGGAGGGCTGTATCCTCGGGGACAATTGTTAACAGCTACATTGCAGCAGGGTTTAGATCAGGCTCTGGGGGGAAAGCTTCTGTAGATGCAGAAGCTGAAAATAACTTCAATTTGACTGCATATGCACTGGCTGCAGCAGTACAATTTCCAAATGTCTTATCTTTGGAAGAATATGCTGCTTTGGATGAGGACTTGGTAACCCCCAAATGACTGATAACAATTAAATATAATATATCCAAAATATATATTTCGAGTCAAATTTGTGGAGGAAATTAAGGTAGAGGTTTTTCTGAACTTCAAAATTTTTTGCCATTACAGAATCAGGCCCAGACTGCTTTCGGCTGGATCTACACTGCCGTACAATGCAACCTGAACTGCATTATATGGTCAGTGTAGAGTAGACTCATATAATGCAGTTTGAACTGCAGTGTATGGGTCTATATCAGGGGATCCTCAAATGTTTTCAGCAGAGGGCCAGTTCATAGTCCCTCAGACTGTTGGACTATATTTTGGGGGGAAATGTATGAATTCCTATGCACACTGCACATATCTTATTTGTAGCACACACAAAATGAAAGAACAATAAAATATGAAGAACAGTTTTAACCAACATAAACTTGCCAGTATTTTAATTAGAAGTGTGGGTCTGCTTTTGACTGATGAGATAGTCAAGTTAATTAGGATTGTTGTTGTGTGGCTTCAAGTCGTTTAAAACTTAGGGCAACCCTGTGTCTAAAGTTTAGCGCAGGGGTCAGGTAAATGACCTTGGAGGGCGACATCTGGCCTGAGGGCCTTAGTTTGAGAACCCCCAGTCTTCCCTTTGACAATATAATACAGTTCATACTACATTATATTGAGGGAGACATAGTTTAAAATGGAATTTTCAGGGATTTCCCAATGCCCATATGTCCTTATGGTTTGAGAAAAATTGCTGCAGAGAGTGAGGCCGAGCGTGGCAGGGGGTCCTGCCTTCTGTTGGTCTGCACTGCAGCGGAGAGTTCCGCAGTTCCTGGTTGAAAGAAAAACGGGTGAAATGTGGTCCTGCAGGCAGCTCAATAATAAGACTGCACTCAGCCTCCCTTTGCTTTCCCTTCTGCCTACATTGTAACGTTCCCCTAATAAGGCACTTGACACTTGCAACTTTTTGTCTTTCTGCATGCTACTTTTGTATCCTTCCCTGCTGCTATAAATTCTAAGACTGTCACCTCCTTTTCTTCGTTTTGGGCTCCTTCACCCCGGGAAAAATTAGTTTGTTCCAAGTATTTTATCTTGCAGAGAAACAGCTGATTGTCGGTCTGGCTGGGCCTTCCGCTTCTCCACGGCGGTGCTCGCTCCCCCTCGATCCCAGGCCCCGGCTGGGAGAGGTAGTTTTCAAAGGACATTGCCCCACGTCTCACTGCCAGGGAACCTTTTCTTCGGACCTTTTTTGCCCTCACTGATTGACTTCCTGCCTTCCTGCCTTGGACTGTTTTCCTGCCACATTTCTGGACCCAAACCCCGGACTGGGCTTGTCTGGAAGAGCAAGCAGCCCCCGCCTGTGTGTGTGCCCTTGCCAAGAAGATCATACCTCAAGAACTCTGATGGATTGCTTTTATCAATTGTTGTTGCTTCTAATAAACTTTGCTGGGATGGGGATGGGATGGGGACCCCTTTATGAAATCTATGAGCTTATGAAAGTTTATGAAGAATGTATGTGAAAAGTTTATGATATGAAATGAGATGTACCCTCACCCTCTTTCCCTACTCTTTCCCTTTGAACTTTACCCTACAAAAGTATGTGACCTGGGGCTACAGTAAGGAATCCAATTTCCTTAGAAGAAACTCCATTCATATTGACATTGCATGGATCAGGGCTGACAATATCTTAAGGCTTTGTTTTCAGAGTCAGACAAACAGGGCCAAAGATTTGTCAGCCGAAACCCGGAAAACGGACTGATTAAATCAATCATGGTATTTGTGTACGCTCCTTTGTGACTAAGGACCCCCTTTGTCCACAAGGTTGAGATCCAAATGCCGCCCATAGCCCTTCCTTTATGCCTATACACATCTGCTATCAGAACTCAGGAAATCCCTTGTTTCCCCCGTCCGCCTCCCTGCCGTGTAAGAACAAAAGATTATCAATCAGCTGGCGGACGCCTCCCAGGCATTCCGCCCCTCTGCGCTGTCAAACTACATCCCGCCTCCTGGCCGCTGATTGGACGATCTTCAGAGGCGCTCCGAGGGCTCTGATTGGCCCCCTGGAGGCGACAGCGGCCGGCGATTGGAGGGAAGGCGGGACCAGCAGCCAAGCCTCCTCCCAGCTGTTCCGGAGCCGGCCAATCAGGACAGAGGAAACTGACGGAAGGCGGGCGGGAGATTCAAACGGGGTTTTCTTTGTTTTGCCTGTATAAATATGCCTGAAAACCACTGTACTGCATGCTTATGGTGGAAATATCCCTGTAACGCATCCTTTTCAGCTGAATCGCAGAAATAAACGCTTCGGTCACTGGATACCTCTTCAGCCTCTGGTGGGATTAATTCTTAATATTTTGCGCTTTGGATTGGCGTTCGCTGGCTGCTCACCAAGGTTAAGGACCCCCTTGGCGGTCCCCTGGGGCCTTCCTCGCTGGGAAAGCCCCCCAAAAAGAGCTCGATATCAAGAGGACGTTACTTTTCAAGGATAAAAGTACATCAGGACAAATTGGCTAGCTTGTGCCTAGTTAGTACTCTCTAAGTTTCCCAGCCGTTTTGGAGTTATGCTTGCAATGGAAGAACAGAGAAGACAGATTCATTAAGACTGTCATGGCCAGAGTACAATAGACTATAGTTGTCCCCTTGTTATGGTCCCATGCGTGCCTTTATGACTGTCAAAATAATATAGAGCCAATGAGCATCTGTATAGTAAGCTTAGACCAATGAAATGATTGATCTTTGAACACCAATGTGAATGTGTTTTCAATTTACTGTTGAAGTGATAAAAGTTTTGCAGCCCCATTTGGGGGTGTGGCGAAACCTTTTCATTGTATTGTATATGTATTTTGCCGTCTTGCTTTGGCCACGCAATAAACAGCTTTTGCAGTTTTAGAGATCCAGCTTTCATGGTGTTCTTGCTCTCCCCCTCCACTGGAAAGGGGGCTCCTGCTTTTCGGATTTGGATTTAAGGAGTATTTTGGATCTTTGCCCCTCCAATATAGCAGTATACATCCAGACTAAGATACTCTTCAAATATTTCTCAAAAGTCATCAACTGAATTAATTTTGGTACTGTTACATTATCTGGGTGGAGGCCACAAGGGGGCGCTAGACAGAGAAGAATAGTCCATTTTATGGGGGAAAGAGGGTTGAAGGCGTTAAACCAGATGTTGCTGAACTGCAATTTTAATCAATCTTGGCCAGCATGATTAGGAATGATAGAACTTGAAATCTGTAGAGGCAATGGTTGACTACTATTGATTTGTTGGCTGGAGATCTCCTACTTTTCTATAGACACGTGCACAGTGCTCTCTAGATGTTTTAGGCTACTCTCTAGATGTTTTAGGCTACTCTCTAGATGTTTTTCCTGTTATTCCCCCCCACCCATGTTGCCATCATCAAAATAGCCATTGTTTATGATATGGGAAGTGTGTGTGTGGGAGGGGGGATAACCAGTGAAAATGGGGAAAATGGGTTTCCTCCAACTCCCCTGCCCCCACTAAATTGACCATCCTTCTCTGTCTAGGCCCCCTTTTGGAGTCTTCCCGGAAAATGGAACAGTAACTTAATTTCTTCATAATTATCTACAAGTCTTTTTTTTAGCATTCAACTCATAACTCAGATGGAAGAGTTTAATTTATTAGTACTTTAAAAAAATTACCACACAATGAAGATCTCAGTTGTGACCTTCAAAGGTATAATGTCAACTATCTATGGAGGCACATCAAGTAATCCTCCAGATTTTGCCACTTACATAGACAGAAGCATTGTGAGCTCAAAATATTTCGATGTTTGATGTGAAAGAAAAGATGCCTCCTCCCAGCCTGTTACAGTCTATGGATAGAAGCTGGTGGGACTGGCAGTTAAGTTATGCTTTGATAATGGCAGTGGGAACCAGAAAGGATGTGTTGTCCACATAGATCTATTATTCAACAGAAAAGAACAGCTGTGAGGTTTATTTAAAAAATTGTCAGGAAACTAGCACCACTACTGCTATATGACAGTGGGCTGTGTTCCTCTTAGTGGCTGACAAGTTGAAGATACAGAAGAGTCATTCCTCTATCAATAGTGCTAATAGCACTAACCCTAACCCTAATATCCTTATATACAGTAGAGTCTTGCTTATCCAACATAAATGGACCGGCAGAACATTGGATAAGCGAAAATATTGGATAACAAGGAGGGATTAAGGAAAAACCTATTAAACTTCAAATTACATTATGATTTAAAAATTAAGCACCAAAAGTGGGTTGTAGGTTTTTCAGGTTGTATGGCACCAAAACATCATGTTTTACAACAAATTGACAGAAAAAGCAGTTTAGTACATCATAATGTTCTGTACCAATTACTGTATTTACGAATTTAGCACCAAAACATCTCAATGTATTGAAACAGCTGTGGATCCAGGCGGGAGGCAGACTGTGTTGGATAATACAGAACTTTGAATGAGCAAAGGTTGGATAAGCAAGACTCTACTGTATAGAGTCTGCATCTACTGATGCAGACTGTGGCCAGGAAATCAGAAGACGCTTACTTCTTGGGAGGAGAGCAATGTCCAATCTCGATAAAATAATAAAGAGTAGAGACATCACACTGGCAACAAAGATCCGCATAGTCAAAGCCATGGTATTCCCTGTAGGAACCTACGGATGTGAGAGCTGGACCTTAGGGAAGGCTGAGCGAAGGAAGATCAATGCTTTTGAACTGTGGTGTTGGAGGAAAGTTCTGAGAGCGCCTTGGACTGCGAGAAGATCCAACCAGTCCATCCTCCAGGAAATAAAACCCGACTGCTCATTGGAGGGAAGGATACTAGAGACAAAGTTGAAGTACTTTGGCCACATCATGAGGAGACAGCAAAGCCTAGAGAAGACAATTATGCTGGGGAAAGTGGAAGGCAAAAGGAAGAGGGGCCAACCAAGGGCAAGATGGATGGATGGCATCCTTGAAGTGACTGGACTGACCTTGAAGGAGCTGGGGGTGGTGACGGCTGACAGGGAGCTCTGGCGTGGGCTGGTCCATGAGGTCACGAAGAGTCAGAGACAACTGAACAAATGAACAACAACACTGTATAAGATATATGTGATACAACATTTTGTCACTTGTGTTGCAAAGTTAGTATCTCATTCTTCCATACATTATTATATTGCTCTAAAATGTTTATTTGATGAGTACAAACTTGCTAAGGATAAACTTTCCTTAAATAAAAGTAAATAAATCATACTCCGCCTTTCTGTTTAGTTATTTTCTTTTCTTCAGTGGTTACCTAATGAACCTTTATTTATAAGCACCAGATAATTCCCCAAAAATACACAGTGTGTTCACTCAGATATCTTGACAGTTCATAAATAATCCATGGGAAGTGATCCACAGCATGCGCTCATCCTTTACAGTATGTGTGGTTGGAAAAAAATTAAAGTCCATCCGGTCTAGCATTGTTTGCAGGATTCTCAGGAATCAACAAGTGCTTGGTGCATCTTCAATATATTCTCTTCCTTCTGGTGTAGCTGAATGGAAATCCTCTACTTACTACCTCAATTGTAAAGTTATGAATGTTCAACTAAACAGTATTGACACCCTCCTCCCAATACGTGCATTTTACATTAGAGCTGGACAACTTGCAGCCCTCCAGATGTTGCTGAATTGCAATTTTAATCCTAACCAGCATGATTAGGGATGATAGGACCTGAAATCTGTAGAGGCAATGGTTTTCTACTATTGATTTGTAGACTGGCGATCTCCTGCTTTTCTATAGACATTACATGCACAGTGCTCTCTAGATGTTTAGGCTACATCTTCTGGCATCCCAGGCAGCCCAGCTTGGGCCAATGAAATTATTGAACACCAATGAGAATGAGTTTTGCCTTGCCTTTGCCTTTGCCATGCCAACCAAGAGGCTTTTTGTTTTGTGAATATATATATAACATTTGATATATTAAAATATTTCTACCCCAGCCTATCTCAAAAAGGTATCAAGGCAGTTTAAAAATAACATCGAAACAACAGTTTAAGTTGTGTAAAACAAAATTGTAAAAAAGCTAATTTTTTAAAAACATAATGATGAGTTAAAACCATTTTTAAAAGTTTTAAACTATGTACATCAGTTTTAAAGATCGCTTTCCAAAGCTGGTCTGCAATTTCAACCCTAGGTCTCCCATCACTCATTCTGCCATGCATCGTGGGACCTTCAGCAAGTCTTCTCTATTACTGCAGGATCTGCTCATATCAGCAGTTCTTGACTGATAGCACCTCTGGTGTCCATTGCTTTTATTTTGTGTCAAAGCATTGCATAAATAAATCAGCAAAAAACTAATAAAATAAAGAGAGCACAACAGCAAAATAGTTTTAGATCAAAAACAGGCAACAGCGACCACATTGTCTGTAGCTTTAAACAATTTGTCCTCAGTGCATGAAGCAGGGCACTGTGGGCAAGCATACAGATGCAGAATTGTTTTTTTCCGCTCCACAGTTGCACAAGGTGGAGGATTCTTTGAGGTAGTGCCATTTGGCCAGGTTGTCTTTTGATCTGCCCACTCCACTTCTGAGTCTGTTCAAGGACTTCCAAGTTACCCATTCTTGGTTTGCACCTGGAGGAAGACCCTTGTGTGTGTGTGGGGGGGGGGGGGGCATCCAGTTGGAATTGCCTGATTTTGCTGCCCACGGGGATATTCTTCTTGTTGCTGGAAGAACATTGAGAAGAATGGTGGTTCTCGTGAAACTTTTCCTTGATTTAAGTCTACTGGGAGGAGGCTGGTAGACATTCAGTGGGTGGCTTGCACAGTGTTCAATCTCATTCCTCACACAATTGGCAACAACTTCCCATCACACACCAGGAGGGGCAATGCCAGCTAGCTTATAGTCTATCAGTGGGTGTAGGTTTAAGACATCCTGTGATTATTCTACATGTCTCCATTGCTGTAATTTCAGGAAGGCAGAACTGATCCAATCTATGGAAGGGATCTCCTCTCCCTGGATTCTGATGACCAATGATGTATACTTGGTGCCTGTTTTCTTGCTGGTATATGGATGGTATTTGGCTGAGTTCTCCAGGCATTCGTTTTGGTGGTTCTTTCATTTCTTTTTTAGGCAGATTTGTCCCTTTGGAATTCTCATTTCAAGCAAATTTCCACAATTGATGTTCACAGACTCTACTACACCTTCATCAGCTTTGAAATCTGTCATCTGGAGTAATCACCAAAAAGCAACATTTCCCAGCTCTAGTAGTAGTATTGATAAAGATCAAGGGCTCACAAGAGTATAAAATCAGCCCTACCATCTGCTGACAGTGGCTATTCCAGTATTACATGCTACGCAATCATGTGCATGTTTACCTAGAGATAAATATCACATTTTTCAACTGGATTTACCCCCAGTCAATGGGTTTAGGACTTCACTTTGACATGACTAGTGCCCAGTCATATGACAAATCACTCACTTCTTGTTTTATCATTGCACTTGGAGGATTAAAATCTTGCTTTTTAGATTGTACCTTTGTTTTTTAGACATGAAAGACCTATTTATCTTGAGTCACTGGCAGATTCCTAGTTGCTAATAATATACAGCCATACACTGATATGAATTATATCCCAGTTTTTAATCTGAAACTTCCTGGGGAAAAGATAAATGTCAGAGCGCTCAGATAAAGAGATACAGGAAGGGGATTAAATGGAAGGGTTCAGAGAGACAATCCTGTTTTTTAAAAAGAGGGAGAATGCAGTGCTTTTGTAAGACACCACATTTTTATCATCATCTATGAAAGATGGGAAAACCCACATATGATTTCATCAGAAGCTGGGTAAACCTCCTAAATTTTACACAGTGAACTAAGATTTGGCCTCCAAATTGGGGGGGGGGGGGGAGAGTTCAATTTATTATTTATGTATTTATGTATTTATTAAATTTATATCCTGCCTTTCTTGACCCTGAAGGGGACTCAAGGCAGTTTATACCATAGGCAATAATTCAATGCCTTAAAAACAATATACATCCAATATACAATTAAATAAACATTTCAATTAAAAATTTAAAAACCAGATTCGGAAATATTAAAACATATAAAACATTACAATTACTACTATAAAACCATGTTATCCGCAATCATAGTCCAGGCCATTCTGATAATGATTACACATAATTCCAAATCCATCTATTGCACTGTGTTATTCACCAAAGGCTTGATCCCAAAGCCACCTTTTCACCCTCTTTCTGAAGGTCAGGAGAGAAGGGGCTGATCTAATATTGCTGTGGGTTTAAAGATGGGCCTAAAGCCAAGGGGCCACCACCGAAAAGGCCCTGTCTCTCATTCCCACCAATTGCACCTGTGAAGGAGGTGGGACCAAGAGCAGGTACTCTCCGGACAATCTTAATTTCCGAGATGGTTCATAGGGGCAGATATGTTCTGACAGGTAAACTGGGTCGGAACTGTTTAGGGTTTTATAGGCTAAAGCCAACACTTTGAATTGTGCACTCCTCCCCAACAGTTAGAGGTCACATCTACACTGATCACTTAGATTGGATGGGCCCTAAATCAGATCCGTGGTTGTAGTGATCCTTGGTAACATGGGATAATAATAATAATAATAATAATAATAATAATAATAATAATAATAATAATTATTATTATTATTATTATTCCTCCCTTCTCCCCAAGGGGACTTAGAGCAGATTACAGTATTAACATACATAGGTCCTATTGCTGACCCCCTTCTTCTGGGCAGAAAGGCACCATCCAAACCTTTCTGACATCCATTTGCTTCCTCTACTGAGTTGGAGGGAACCCTCAAGACACATCCATCCATTTATTCCTTTTTGAAGATGCAATCAATCATTTTATTTTATCATTACTTACTGACGTAAAGGGCTGGCTGGCTGTGGCTGCCTTGTTCATGGCAATCAGGCCAAAGTGAAATGATTGGTTTTTAAGCAGTTCATGTTCTCTTGGCTTTGCAAATGTTTCTTGTTGCTTTGCTACCTTCTTTACACACCTTTGCAGATTCAGTCGGTTTATTTTACATTTAGACAAAGACTGCTACAGGCAGCTAAAGTATTTTTGGGTCCTTCAGCCATTTTTGCTAATGAGCAGCAAGGCAGTGTGAGAAATGTAATTTAACAGCAGGACCTTTTGCAATCTTTACCATTGGGGGCCTGGCCTTCGCAAACTACAACAATGGCTGTGCTTAGCCACGCCCACCTCATCTCTCCTTTGCATCACTGGGGAGGGAAACCATGAGATTTTAAAATATTTTAGGCTTTACAAAGTTGCTTAATGGTTGTGAAAATTAAAATAACCTTGGGAGACACCCGAACATTATGGAATATTTCCGGGGGGGGGGGGGGGGGGAGGTAAGTGATTCAAATTCGGATTGCCCCTCAGCTTTCCTGCATGGTTCAAAATTGCTTCAAAAGTCAAAATTCGGAAGTTTTTGTTGTGACTCAGCTTGACTCTGAGTCTGAAGCTGAGCTGTTTGGGCCTTCTGAGCCTGATTTTGGGCCTTCTGAGCCTGATTTTCTGCAGGATGACGAGGAGGCTCATGGTTTACAGATTCCTGTACTTGGTTCAGATGGGGCTGATAGTGTGGCTGTGAAGGAGAAACAACAAGTCAGTTCCCCGGGAAAAGGAATGTTCCTGCAGTTAGAGACACTGATAGCAAGAGTGAAATCCCACACTGGAGGATCCGTCCCAGCTGGACCCAGATAAGGGGTTGCATAGCCTTGCAGATAATGAATTAATGAGCAGACAAGATTGTTTGCAATTAAGGCTTTGGAGAAGTACTCGCTTGGCCAGCAAGTGAGAAGCCAAAGGTGCCCAAGGTCAACGCAATGCTTTCATGTTCGCAAAGGGTATTTAGTTTTGTTGTTGACAGGCAGTTGTTGTCAATCCAACATTGCTCTTCCCATGTTAAGTTCTAGGGATTTTTCTTGGCTTTTCTCAGCATGCTACTGGATTCCTGATTCTGGAATTTGGGTCTTGTTTTCAACTGTTTACCATGGACTTTTGTTTGACCATTGCTAAGGGATTATGCTTCATGTTTTTGCCTTTGGATCTTGGGAACTTTGCCTTTACATTTAAGTCTCTGTTTTGCCTATGGAACTATTGCATTACTATTTCTTTGTTTTGATTTTGCTTTTCTCGATAAACTACAAAAACCTACAGCCCTGGTGTGGTGGTGTCTGGAGCAAGGTGAAAACTACCCTGAGTTGCAACAGCTTTTTCCAATTTTCAGGCTCTTCTGAATGAACCTGTCCAACCCTAGAAAACAATAAATACTATTAGTTGATAAGTATGGGCAACAATGGCATGGAAATGGTAGGATGCTCCTTTTTGTTCCAAAGAGAGTTCTGGGGTGGAAATGGAGCTGCTGCCAGTACACATTTGGTGCAGATTAAAGCTATTAAATGTGATGCTAAGGGGTGTCACACCAGTTCAGGATAATGCAAGATGGAAATTAATTATTTGAATAGTGTGTTTGTAACTAGAAAGTGCAATAATAATAAAGCCCAAGATTACTTGGAAACTGGACCAGCTGTGACCCAAGTGTTAAGGCTCAGAAACATTTACGTAAAAAAAATGTTTCACTTGCATTTTAATATAATATATAATATTACAATATAATATCTCTAGCATGTTTGTGGCAGTTGTTTTCTACTAATTCCAAAGACTGAGACCTCATTTATCCCTAGTAATTATAAGAACTGAATAAGGTCCAGTTTTCAAAACAATCATAATAATGAAGAGCTCTGGGCTCATGAGTCGAACATCTGTTGTTGCACTTGCAACCTTAAAAGCTCTCCATAAACTGTAGTGTGATATATAGGCCACTAGAGGCCGCTGTTAAAGCAGTAATAGAACCAGCCTTCAAGTAATGGCAATATTGGTGCTTCTGTTTAAGATGCTTCCTTTCCAGTTTAAAATAAATCTTAACATTTGGTTGCTTTATTTCATGCAATGATTTTTAAAATTTCAGGTACAGCATCTTCCATTAAGTACCAGTGACAAAATAATTTCTATTATATTTCTGCAATTTTGTTTATAACTTTATCATTTCTTAGACAATTAGATAATTAGGAAAAGAGATTTAAAGATGGGCCTAAAGACAACGTTAAAAACTGCAGCACAGACACTGAAAACTGGGAAGCTATGGCCCCTGAGCACTCTAACTGGAGGTCAGCTGTGACAAGCAGTGCTGAGGAATTCAAAGAGGCACAAACGAAGGGCGAAAGAGAGAAACGTGCCAAGAGAAAGGTACATCAAGCCAACCCTGACCGGGACCGCCTTCCACCTGGAAACTGATGTCCTCACTGCAGGAAAAGATGTGGATCAAGAATAGAGCTCCACAGCCACCTATGGAACCACTGCCAAGACACCACATCTGGAAGACAATCATCCTCGAGCTACGAGGGATCGCCCAAGTAAGTAAGTAAGACAATTAGGAATGCCATTGATTAGCTAGTTCTACAATATCCATAGAACACAGCTCGAACTGCATTATATGATCAGTGTAGTATGAGCCTTCATCTATTTTGTAAGCCTCTTCTGCTTTCAAACTAGAAGAAAGGTGGGATATGAAGTAGAGAAAGAAAGAATGTAATGTTAACATACATTGTCCAGTGTGGACCTGTTTCTTAATTAGTTGCAATCTTGTAATACATGGATAATTGAGACATGTGCCTAGAATCATAATGGACAGGACAGGGAGACCCAGGTTTCTATCTTGGTTCAAATACAGAGTTTTAGTCATAGCTTTACTCCAGGGCTAATTTAACCCAACCCTATCTTGAAGGGTTGTGAGGTCTGTTGGAAACTAGGCAAGTGGGGTTTATATATCGTGGAATGTCCAGGGTGTGTGAAAGTTGCAATTGGCCACCTCGATTAACACTTAATGACCTTGCAGCTTCAAAGCCTGGTTGCTTCCTGCCTGGGGGAATCCTTTGTTGGGAAGTTTAAGTGGCCCTGATTGTTTCATGTCAGGAATTCCCCATTGTTTGAGTATTGCTCTTTATTTAGTGTCCTGATTTTAGAGTTTTTTTAATACTGGTACCTAGTTTTTGTTCATTTTCATGGTTTCCTCCTTTCTGTTGAAATTGTCCACATGTTTATGGATTTCAATGGCCGTTCTGTGTAGGCCATTCAATGCTAATCAAGGCAGCCAATTACAACATTTACAATTGCCTCAAACAGAAAAGAGTTCTTTCTCCCACCCTGGATGTTCCACAGATATATAAACCCCACTTGCCTGGTTTCCAACAGACTTCACAAACTCTGAGGATGCCTGCCATAGATGTGGGCGAAATGTCAGGAGAGAATGCTTCTGGAACATGGCCATACAGCCTGGAAAACTCACAGCAGCCAAGAGCAGGAAATCTTTGCTGAGAAGCAGTGCCTTCTCTTGAAATCGGTTTCTGTTTCCTGTTGTTGCAAAATTTCTCCATTTTAGACAGGCATTACGCTGGAGTGTTGTAGTCTTGTTTACTGCTTTCATTGGTATTGGAAATGAGCCAAGAAATACCTGATTTGCCACAATTCCCCCAATGCTTTGCTTTTGTACTGCACCACTAGGAATGAGCTGCAATTCTAGCAGTTTATGTGGGAGAAAAGTGGATTCGTGCCATCAGAACGAGAGAGAGAAAATTGCACCCAGCTACCCACGCATTTATGGCCTGCAGCGCAACAAAATGACAACACTTAACCTGTGCTCAAACCATATGCTATGCCTTGATGCCAGACTCATAGCTGCTGCCACTAAGGCACCTGAGCAGGTTGTTCTATAAGCATATCATTGTTTAGTATCAACACTGACATGTCAATGCTCAGCATGGTTTTCCAGCTTGCATTAGTTCTGCATTATTCTAGACAGTGGTGTCCAGAATATTATTAACATATCAAAAGACTTAGGTAGCTAGATACCTGGTTGTTTGACCTTGAGCCTTTATAGGAACTGGCAAAAGTTTTACATAGGAAAACTATGGAAATCACCTGAAAACTTATATAAGGTGGATTTGCAACAAATCCTATCTGATTTTGGAAGGTAAGCAGGGCCAGACAGGATATAACGAAGGCATATACCACCGTGACCAGATCTATTAGTTTTAATGTGTTGTCAAAGGCTTTTATGACTGGAATCACTGAGGACCCTTCCACACAGCCCTATATCCCAGAATATCAAGGCAGGAAATCCCACAATCTAATGTAAATTACAAGTAAATAAGGTAGATAATAGGGCTTATAACAAAAAGCAGTTGAGGATATACATCTACCAGCTTCAAGTTTTGCATCATAGAAAAAATCCACACTAAGCCACATGTGGATACTAAGAATTATCTTTTGCAAAGGGAAGCATTTTGGATTTTTAAGTTAAACAGTGTTTCCTACCGACCTTAATGATAGACTGGACCTCAGCTGCTTTTTGCAATAAGACCTATTATCTACCTTATCTACTTGTAATTTACATTCCAGCTGACTGTCTGTAACTAGCCTTGCCTTTAAATCCTTGCTTCTGTGTAATTGCATTGCTCGCTATTGAAGACCAAACTGTAGGGCCAGCGTCGTCTCATTAATAACTTGAGTAATAACATGTGTGTAGTCTTTCTCACTGGAATGCATGTCATGTTTTGGTTTGGGTGCCTTTTTTGGCATATCTATTATGTTGTTTGTTATCACACATTTAGGGATGTGTGGCCATCTTCTAGAAGCATTCTGTGATCAAGATAGAATGATTCTGGAACATGGCCACACAGCCAGGAAAACTCACAGCAACTTATATTAGTTTTACCAGAAGCCTGTTGCTGCTGGAAATTTTTTAAAATGCTAAAACTGATTTATTGATCTATGACTTTATCTCATGGACATGAGAGAAGGGGGAGGGGAAGTGGAGGAAAGTGTGGCTTTGGGGATGGCCAGCCATCCCACAATGTTTGCCCGCTTTCCTCTGCTTCCACACAGTATCTTCTATCAGGAGTTAAAAACTCACTATAACTAACAAAAGTTTAAAACCAACATGAATTATTTACCTAGGCTATTCTTTTATCTCATTTTGAATGGATCTCTGGGGAAATAATATAGTGGAGGGAAAGATGAATATGTGTGTGTGTGTTGTTATTGGAAATGTTACCTTGGTTCTGAAATATATACATACAGTGATATCCACTGCGGATGCTCAAGTCTCATGAAATACAATGGTATATAAATGGTATCCCTTGTACAAAATAAGGAACAGTAAGGTTTACCTTTTGGGGTTTTTTAAAAGATGTATTTTCAAGTCAGGAGGTTCAACAGTGTAAAAGGCATCCTATATTTTGTGGCTTTTGAGATACAGTAGAGTCTCGCTTATCCAACATAAATGGGCGGGCAGAACATTGTAGAAGCAAAAATGTTGGATAATAAGGAGCGATTAAGGAAAAGCCTATTAAACGTCAAATTAAGTTATGATTGCGTTATGATTTTACAAATAAAGCACCAAAACTTCACGTTTTACAGCAAATCAACAGAAAAAGCAGTTCAATACACAGTAACATTATGCAGCAATTACTAAATTGATGAATTTAGCACCAAAACAGACAAGGGTAATACAGAATGTTGGATAAGCAAAGGTTGGATAAACAAGACTGTATTGTAGTGATATTATGACGTATGAATTTCCATCATGTCCTTGAGAAGTTTTGTAGTGTAGTGAGTAATAGGAAGTGCATGGCAAACTTACTTTGCAGACAGAGGCAGCTTCGGTTTTTGTATTGCTTTGACTCATACTCTTCTGTTACTTGCATTGTCTCTCTTCCTAGGTGTGGTGCACCCTGGATTCAAGGACTCTTCCAGTGGGGAGTTGTCTGTTCCAAGAACTTGAAATGTGGGTCATACTCCTCTGCCAGGGTGGGGACCCAAAACCATGTGTCTATCATCTATCTATCAGTCATTATGGCGAACCATACCAGGACCTTGGAATCAAGTTAAAACACAGATTCAACACCCTAATAATAACTATAACAACAACTACAACTACAACTACTACTACTTTATTTTTGTACCTCACCTCCATCACCCTGAAGGGACTCGGGCAGCTTACATGGGGACAAGCCAAATAAAAGGTAACACATTAAAATACACAACTAATGTGGGACCCACTAATTGCTAGTGGACAGTTTCTGGGGATCAGCAGTCTGCACACCATGTAAACATACACATACCCTTGCTGAATTTGCTACACCTTGTTTATAAGCACAGTAATGCTTCTTGTAGTGTCATTCAACTCATAAAGCATTTATATTGTAAAATTAAAACAGTTTGACTCTACTTTAACTGCCAAAGCTGCATGGTATGGAATCATGGGAGTTGCAGTTTTAAAAGATCTTTATTCTAGTCTACCAAATTATACTGGAGCCCCACCAAACAACAACTCTCAGGATTCTATAGCATTGAGCCATGGTAGTTAAAGTGTGTCAAACTGCAGCAAAGTTTCAAATGGAAAAGAGGGACATAGCTATGGATGAAGACTTGGTACTGGAATGAGCAGCATGGCTAAACAAAACTCAAATGTGCTGTAAGAAGAAATTGGGAAGTGCTTATAAACAAAGGTCCTAGGATTTTAAAAAACCGAAAGCAATAAGATAACCCACACACATAACGGCAAGATTGGGAAAGGAGTACAACTGGGCTGTATACCCTCACCCTACCTATTCAACTTGTATGCCGAATACATCATGTGACATGCAGGGCTTGATGAATCCAAGGCTGGAGTTAAAATTGGAGTTAAAATTAACAACCCTAGACATGCAGATGATACTACTTTGATGGCTGAAAGCGAGGAGGAGCCTTCTAACCAAGTTGAAAGAAGAAAGTGCAAAAGCTGGGTTGCAGTTAAACATGAAAAAAAAAAATCAGGATTACAGCAACCAGACTGATTGATAACTGGCAAATAAGAGGGAGAAAACGTAGATGCAGTGATAGGCTTTGTATTTCTAGGTGTGAAGATTACTGCAGACACAGACTGCAGCCAGGGAATCAGAAGTCGTTTATTTTGATAGAATAGTAATGAGTAGAGACATCACACTGGCAATGAAGATCCGCATAGTTAAAGCAATGGTATTCCCTGTAGTAACCTATGGATGCGAGAGCTGGACCATAAGGAAGATTGAGGAATGGAAGATAGACGCTTTTGAACTGTGGTGCTGGAGAAAAATTCTGAGAGTGCCTTGAACCGCAAGAAGATCCAACCAGTCTATAGTCCAGGAAATAAAACCCAACTGCTCATTGGAGGGAAGGATATTAGAGGCAAAGATGAAGTACTTTGGTCACACACTGAGAAGACAATTATGCTGGGGAAAATTGAAGGAAAAAGGCAGAGGGGCTGACCAAGGGCAAGATGGATGGATGTATCCTTGAAGTGACTGGCTTGACCTTGAAGGAGCTGGGGGTGGCCACGACAGACAGGGAGCTTTGGCATGGACTGGTCCATGAGGTCATGAAGAGTCGGAAAGCGACTGAATGAATAAACAACAAAATAAATAACAGCAAGTTAGAGACATGCAATATCTAGGTACAGTCATATGAACGAGAGAACACAAGTTTCACTTTACAAATGGGAAAAATCGAAGCAATAAATGAGCCTTCCAAGATAAATTAATAAATTCTGGAGTAGGAATATATATATATAACAAGAGAGAGAAGGTCTCATCATATACAAATTATTTTTCCTTTCCCTCTTTGCAATGCAAGACTCCACCCTTTTCCATAAATGCCAGCTAAATTATCTTAAAGCAGGGATGTTTTACTCATAGCCTCCCAGATCTTGTTGGACCACATCCTCCACCTATCCTAGCCCAAAATTAAGCTAATGATGCGAGATTTGGGAGTCTATTCTGCCTTGGTTAGACCACACCTGGAATATTGTGTCCAATTCTGGGCACCACAATTCAAGAGAGATATTGACAAGCTGGAATGTGTCCAGAGAAGGGCGACTAAAATGATCAAGAGTCTGGAGAACAAGCCCTATGAGAAGCAGCTTAAAGAGCTGGGCATGTTTAGCCTGAAGAAGAGAAGGCTAAGAGGAGACATGACAGCCATGTGTAAATATGTGAGAGGAAGTCATAGGGAAGAGGGAGCAAGCTTGTTTTCTTCTGCCCTGGAGACTAGGACACGGAACAATGGCTTCAAACTACAAGTAAGGAGATTCCATCTGAACGTAAGGAAGAACCATTCAGCAGTGGAGCTCTCTGCCCCGGAGTGTGGTGGAGGTTCCTTCTTTGAAAGCTTTTAAACGGAGGCTGAATGGCCATCTGTCAGGGGTGCTTTGAATGCAATTTTCCTGCTTCTTGGCAGGGGTTAGACAGGATGGCCCATGAGGTCTCTTCCAACTCTTATGATTCCGTGATTCTAAAATCAGGAGCACTAAAACTTGCCTGTCCCTTGACAATTTGTGTGAGTTTGCTCCTTGCCACAGTGATATTTTTTAGATCGTGAATTACAGTCACCTATAAAAGAGCTTTAAAACAATAGAGATAGAGGTTCATATACAACTGGAATAGGCAATTTACTTTGGGTGTTAACCTTCAGTTTCGAACACACAGCCACGTGGGAAGGATCTGCTTTTTCTCTGCCTGCTTTCAAACCTTCTGTCTCCAAATGGGTCTGATCACCGTTATTTCTGCTTGCTATTGTGTCCCTGAACCCTCATTCTGGAACACCTTGACGCATCTGCCTTTGCTTCTGCCTCTAGATATAATCTCCACTACTGCTGTTGCTCCAGACACTGCCTCACCCTGACTCTGGTTACAGTCTTGCAGGAACTTGTACCTTCAGCAATCTGTCTGCTTGGCAGTGACATGTGAAAGATGAGCTGAAATGCACACATGTTTGGAATTGGAATTTCAGGGCCAAGGGCAGAAGGGCTGATGTTGCTGTGAACATGATACTTCTTTTCACTTCTTGCTGCATTCCTATCAGAGATGCACCTAACTAAATAATTTTTGCCCCTGGTGTTATGGGGATCCTCTTGAAATGGTCACAGGCAATTATCCAGTTGCAAA
This sequence comes from Anolis sagrei, assembly GCF_037176765.1. NCBI lineage: Eukaryota > Metazoa > Chordata > Lepidosauria > Squamata > Anolidae > Anolis > Anolis sagrei. The sequence continues at coordinate 51,008,686 of NC_090025.1, read as the reverse complement.
ACATACAATTCTCGCCTCACCCTGCCCTTACTCATGGTTTGTAGATCCAGCTCATGTTGTGTCACAGCAAAAAAAAAAATGAACAGAAACAGCACTAACAATGTGTGTGTGTGTGTACGTACACATACACAATTTGAACCTATGCCATTTTTCATTTAGAGCCTTTAAAGAATAAAATAGGAGTTTCCTTCTATTACTGTTATTGAAATGCTGGGACCCCAAAGAGAACCCAAAAACCTGTGACTATGGAAAGCTCTCAATACCAAGTCCAAGGCAGTCTTTCAACCAGAATCCTAATTTGGGCTAACTTCCACAGATGAATTTTTAGTCTGGACATACAAGCTTTCATAACACTCACCGGGAAGAGTGGGGCGGGGGGACACAGAAAAATCCTATCAGCCTTCAGGCTGTTAGCATAATCCTCTAATAATACCTCCACCTTCCTAAGAATAGAGACAAACCCAAGTTCTTGGAAGTTGCCTCTGTCCTTCTCCTGGGAACCCATTCAAGCTGGCTAACACCCATTGCCACCCTTTGTTTCACCAGCATTGATCATTGTCCTCATCCAGGCTAGGAAAACTACTAGGAAAACAGGCGGAACAAGCAACAGCCACAAAACTTCAAATTAAGCAATGACAATTTATTCAAATTCCCCTCAAACTTGCAACAACAATGACAGACAACAAACCAGCAAGCGAATCCTAGCCAGCTACAATCCGAAGCCAAAGCAGCAAAGCCCTTTGTTCCAAACTGCTGTCAAAGTGCTATAAATATTTCTATATGTTTGCATTGAGTGATGTAAGTTTTTAGAGTGCAGACTCTGCTAACTTGGCCAAGGTGAATAAATGCTTCTGTACCATTTGTCTTCAAACCACTCATGTCTTATTTGGTCTCTGGAGCTTAACACACCAGGCCACATGGTTCTTGCAGAGCTGAAATCACTTAACCTTACTATGAGGCCAAATATACTTTCTTGGGAATAAGCATCATTTTGTTTCGGAAAATAATAACATTTACAGATGCATACCATCTCTCTTTAAATATAACCAAGGTGAAACAACCAGCATGAGAGTTTTTTAAGCCATTAAAAACAACAGAACATCAATAAAACCATGCAAAATAATCTAAAATTCCACTTTAAAAAGTTTAATATCTTTTCCCTATAAGCAATGGAAATGCAGACTAAACAGGATAGTTTTGAAGGGAATACTTTTCAGTGTGAAAACACTTTTTTCTTTTTCTTTTCCCCACCGCATGTCCATCAAACTCTACAGTTTCTCTAAACTGTTGTACTTGGGTAGGTTTGTAATGGGTTAGGCCAGACATGGGCAAACAGTAGGCTGTTAGGAGTTGTGGGAGTTGATGTCCAAAACACCTGGAGGACCGAAGTTTGCCCATGCCTGGGGTAGGCTGTCCTTAAGACAAGGAATATGTATCTATGGTTCAGAGTTAAGCTTCATCCAGTAGCATTGCAGACCCAATGAATTCTTTGTCCCATCCACAGCAACTAGTAAAAGTATACAGGGAGGACACAACTCCTATGTTGCGTCAGCTCCACTGGTTCCCAGTTTGGTACTAAGCACAATTGAAAGTGCTGGCTTTGGCCTACAAAGCCCTAAATGGCACAGCCCAGTTTATCTGTTTGTATGCAACTCTCTCTATGAACCACCACGAAGACTAAGATCTTCTGGGAAGGCCCTGCTCTCAGTCCCGCCAGCATCACAGGCGCAATTGATGGGGATGAGAGAGATGACCTTCTCAGTGATTGCCCCCTTGGTTATGGAACTCCTGCCCTGATGAGATTAGATGAGCCCCCTTCCTCCTGTCCTTCTGAAAGGTGGTAAAAACTTGGCTGTGGGGTCAAGCCTTTGGAACAGTGCAATAAGACAATAGGATCCTGTATGGTTGATTTGAGATGGTTTTAAACAAGTGTTTTTAAATTGATTTTAGTGTTTATATACCGGTATATATATTTATAGTTTTATTTTATGTTCCAGTATTGAATTATTACCACATATATAGGAGCCCCTGGTGGCACAGTGGGTTAAACCCCTGTGCCGGCAGAACTGAACACCTACAGGTCGCAGATTCAAATCCGGGGAGAGGTGGATGAGCTCCCTCTATCAGCTCCAGCTCCTCATGTGGGGACAGGAGAGAAACCTCCCACAAGGATGATAAAAAAAACATCAAATCATCCTGGCGTCCCCTGAGCAACGTCCTTGCAGAAGGCCAATTCTCTCACACCAGAAGCAACTTGCAGTTTCTCAAGTCACTCCTGACACGACAAAACCCACCAAAAAACCATATATATGTTGTGCTCTGCCCTGAGTCTCCTTCGGGGTGAGAAGGGCAGAATATAAATGTTTTAAATAAATAAATAAATAAAAGTAGAAGATCACAGATCCTTCTGGTGACTTACCTAATTGCATCTCAATCAAGGAAGGCATTCCATGTACACTCAGTGGAGTCACTGTAGTAGTAAACCTGCTCCAGAATTTTGGATGAGTTTCAGAGAAGAGATCCAAGATTCTGAAATTATGTTCAGGATACAATTTAGTACCTTGGGCAGCTCCTTTAAAGTCTTGACTAAAACTCGGATTGGATTAATCATTCCACAAAGATGGAAGCCTCCATTCACTACTATATACATAATGCCCGTGTGTTACAGTAAGTCATAGCAGGATCAAGTGTGTGTGTTAAAGAAAAACCTTATCATGTTAATTATTGTGTGCAGCTGGTAATGTAGGTCAGCCAGCATGTTTGGGCCACACCTGGTGGGATATAACTGTATGGATTTTAGAATACAGTTTGGAGAAGCAATATGCTGTAATGCTGTTATGCTCTAACAGTGATGCTCTTTGCTATGTGGAATAGCTATTTACTCAATGTTTATGTTTTGCTCTCTCATTTGAATGAAGATGAAGAAGCTTTATTCCGTGTTACTTACAACAACTATGTAAGTTTGTTGCATTGTTTGATTTTGTATGCAACACTGCAAGTTTATGTTTCATCTCTGCTGATAAGAGTAAAGTCTTTCTGTTCCTTTTTTCTCTTGCCTGTGTGTCTTTTGCATGGGATCTCGCTAAAATCTGCTTCTGCGCAACACCATATACATATTTCTGGACTTTGTAGAATAAATGATGGAGATGGGTTCTGTGTGCAGCGAGAGATTAAGACCTGGTCAACTCCCTGCTTTCTTCATCACTGTCTCTTAGAAAGGATGGGGTTATCAGCTTTAACCAGCATGGCCTGGGAAAATTGTTTTTAGCCAATACTGGCTGCCAGAAAAATGTACTTGGAAAAACATTCAGTGGTGATCAGCAGTGTTCACTACTAAGTAGACATGTTTAGGACTGAGCTGTCTCTTAAATCCTTTCTGTAAGAGTTCCTTTCCCTCTCCTGTTTCTGCCTAGCAAGGCTCTTCATTGCAATATTGTCAACTTAAAGCACCCTGATATACATGGTCACTATTAAACAAACAACAACTGGCTCAATTGTGAGCGTGCAGATTAATACTAGCATTGTAAATCCATTAACAAGCTGGCCAGTAAATGAATCATTGACCTATTTCTCAGAGATAATAGCTGAGAAACTGTAACTGATGACCTATAAAGAGGGAATGTTTTAAGAAAGATTAATCGCAGCAGAAGCCAAGCCAAGAAAGATTAGACACCTCCTGGGTGTCTCCCAATCAGAAAACAAGACTCTCTAGACTGTGCTTTCTTACTCTTTGCCAGCCAACAAATTTTGCTTCAGTCTGAAGATATGTACATTGCGAATTTTGTATTTCATGCTCTGATAACCTAGGATATGCCTGTCATTGTTGGAGCCCAACTCACTGGCATGTTCCTCTTTCTGGACTTAAACAGCTCTTCAGATTGTTTTCAATGTGTGACTATATGGATATATTGAGCACTGTGAACTGATTTTGAGACATAAAGCAATACATGTACACACTATGATAAATCTATTAATCTTAAAGATGTCACATAAGTCTTCATAGGTTACCACAAAACAGCAGGCTGATACATTATAATTGCCATTTTTTTCTGAATGAGAGATATGATTCTATACCATTTTTATTACATTTCCATTGACTTTTCATTGTGTGAGAGATTAAGGGCTATTCAGCAGAATGAAGACTGGAAACTTTCAGTTGAATGTACACCCAGAACGGACCTCATTGGGAAACCCTGGGGCTGTGGGAATAAAATGAGTTCATTGAAGAATAGTAAGATTAAAAGATGTGTAAAGAAAGATCCATCGACTGTTATAGGTAACCAGCTTTATACAGAGGTTATTTTCAAAGGAAAAGTTCTTAAAAGTGCCAGCTATCCTCAAGAAACATCTGATTGGGAAATAGGCTGCGATAGCACAGCAGGCTAAACTGCTAGCTGCAGAAAATCTTGCTGACCAGAAAGTTGGCAGTTTACGCCGTGAGCCGGGGTGAGCTCCCACCATTAGCCCTAGCTCCTGCCTACCTAGCAGTTAAAAACAATAATGTGAGTAGATCAATAGGTACCACTTTGGTGGGGAGGTAAAAGGCGCCCATGCAATTCAATCAGGAAGGTGTCCACAGACAGCAGGCTCTTCAGCATGGAAAATGGAACATGAGCACCTCCCCATGGCTGGAGTTGAGCACAGCCTCTAGATGCTGGAGATGGAAAGGGAGACTTCTTTGCTTCTGTCTTTGTACTGTCTGTCCTTGTTGTTAGTTGTATAATAGCATTGACTGTTTGCCATATATGTACCCTGTAATCCACTCTGAGTCTCCTCGGGGAGATAGAGCGGAATATAAATAAAGTATATTATTATTACTACTACTACTACTACTACTACTACTACTACTACAATGGGCCCCTGGTGGCACAGTGGGCTAAACCACTGGGCTGCTGAACTTGTAACCAAAAGGTTGGCAGTTTGAATCTGGGGAGTGGGGTGAGCTCCTACTGTTAGCCCCAGTTTCTGCCAACCTAGAAGTTCGAAAACATGCAAATGTGAGCCGATCAATAGGTACCACTTCTGTGGGAAGGTTATGGCACTCGATGCAGTCATGCTGGCTACATGACCCTGGAGGTGTCTATGGACAATTCTGGCTCTTCGGCTTAGAAATGGAGATGAGCACCACCCTCAAGAGTCAGCTACGGCTAGACTTAACGTGAGGGGAAACCTTTACCTTTACTATTGTGACAATGTTGAAAGTAAATGAGTCCCTTTATGGAGTAATATGGTCATAAGTTGATTTTACCCTTCCCGGTATTCGCAAGCAAAGCATCTCATGTGAGGATATGCCTAATTCTATGCTGAGAAATGTTTATTTTAAAAATGGTTATGTTACTTGATTGTAAATTTGGGAGAGAGAAATGGGGATTGCTGCTTCCAATATTTGGAATATGATCACTATTTTCACAGATAACAACATTTACATACTGTGGTTCATGATCTGAATTTGTGTTCTTTTTTGTACAATCTTTTTTTAGTGGGGTTGGAAAGGATTATAGCAACATTCCCTAATCACCTTAATTTTTTCTGATAGTTACTTCCTGTAAGAATTACTGCCATCTTCTGTTAGCTATTTCAGAGAAAATGATTTGATATGTCAGAATGTATCTAGCATTTCTGACCATTTGTTTTCATTATTTTTGTTTCCCTTTCCATTCTTTAAGGCAGATCTTACAATGAAAGAAGGTGCAGCAAATTCTGCGAAAAGCTGCTTTCCAATGCAGCCTTGCTAATTCTTTCCCTCCTTGTTTAATTTAAAAATAACAGCAGCAGCAATAAGATGAGCAAGGTGTGAAATCGTCTGAAGCTGGCACGGCTTGTAAATCAATATGTATCACCACACAATTGCTCACACCTTTTCCCCTGGATATTACACTGCCCTAAAGGATCACTTGTCATCATTACATTTAACCATATGGTGACAAGTCTCTGAGAAGTGATTAGGATAGGCTAAAAATGACCCTACCTTTTGGCATTTTGTGAAACATCTGAAACCCTAGAAATTACATGCTTTCGTGGGCAATGGTGTAAGCTTGTTTTGGCAAACCTGTGCTGTATAATATTAAGATGGAAAGCTGCCTTGGAAACAGAGAAGCATTGAAATTTATACTGAATCAGACTACTGGTCCATCTATCCTACATTATAGTGCTATAGTACATTGTCACGGCTCTATCTCTACAGAATCCTGGCATTTGTAGTTTCTTGTAGTACTTAGAAATCTGTGCTAGAGATGCTAGGGTGTGTTCAGGGTTAGAGATCTTGACTTAAGGAGCAAACATGCCAATGGCTTGGAGAAAAAAGACCCTGAGCTTTATTATAGAAACTCCACTATAAGATAAGGCCCCTTGGTGGTGCAACAGCTTAAACCACTGAGCTGCTGAATTTGCTGACTGGAGAGTGGGGTGAAATTGCGCTGTTAGCGCTAGCTTCTGCCCACCTAGCAGTTCGAAAACATGCAAACATGAACAGATCAATAGGTACCACTTCTGTGGGAAAGTAATGGTGCTCCATGTAGTCATGCTGGCCATATGACTTTGAAGGTATCTACGGACAATGTCGTCTCTTCGGCTTAGAAATGGAGATGAACACCAACCCCCAGAGTTGGACATGACGGGACTTAATGTCAGGGGAAAACCTTGACCTATATTATTATTATTATTATTATTATTATTATTATTATTATTATTAGAAACACAACAAGATTAGTACACAGCAAACAAGATCACTCTGGTGGCTGTTGTATTGGATCACACATCAGACATTTCCCAAGTGTCTAGGACTGTGTAATGTATCCGCGAATAATGAATGCAGATCCAAGCAGGGTGCAGCTAACAGGTGGTGATTTTGTCAGCACTGATTGTGTTTAAGTGCAGGCCAAGGTCTTTAGGCACTGCACCGGTGTGCCAATCACCACTGGTACCCCCTTGACTGGCTTGTGCCAGAGTCTTTGCAGTTCTATCTTTAAATCCTCATATCATGTCAGCTTTTCCAGTTGTTTCTCTTCAATTCTGCTGTCACCTGGGAGTGCAACATTGACGATCCATACTTTATTTATTTTTGTTTATTATTTGAATTTATATGCTGCCACTCCCCTGGGGCTGGGAGCGGCTTACAAGAATGGCTAAAATCTAACAAAATTTAAAAGCAATTTAAAACAATTTAAGAACAGCAATATCAAACATTAAAAGCCTGTCGAAACAGATATGTCTTACATGCCCTGCGGAAAGCTGGTAAGTCCCGCAAGGCACGGACTTCAGGTGGCAGAGTATTCCAGAGTGATGGTGCCACTGCTGTAAAGGCTCTGCGTCTGGTTGCCGTTAGACACAAGGTCTTGACACTGGGGACTTCCAATAGATCTTGGTCCTCAGAATGGAGGGATCTCTGGGGTTGGTAGGGGGTGAGGCGGTCCCTCAGATACATCGGCCCCAGACCATGCAAGGCCTTAAAGGTGAGTACCATCACTTTGAAAGTGATCCGGTGCTCAAGTAGTAACCAATGCAGCTGTAGTAAGATTGGTGTTATGTGGCATCTCATCGGAATTCCCGCAAGAAGCCAAGCAGCTGCATTTTGTACCAACTTGAGCTTCCAGATCACCGACAGAGGAAGGCCAATGTAGAGGGCATTACAGTAGTCCAGTCTTGAGATGACCGTGGCCTTGGATTATTATTATTTACTTACTTATTTATTTACTTTATTTGTATACCGCTCTTCTCAGCCCTTAGGTGAGAAGAGCCTATTATTATTATTATTATTATTATTATTATTGTTGTTGTTATTATTATTTTAATAATAGGATTGACAAGGTAGTCATTGTAAATATCTATGACTTCAGGAGTGGCAGGATTTAATGTATGTAAATTATTTTGTCTTATACGTTTCAGGACAAAAAATGTTTAAAACAACTTAGCTATATCAATGAAGAAGGTGGAAACCCAAGGGGAATACATTCCTTTAAACTGGTGTAGGTGAGGAGCTCTCAGCTTCCTAACACAAATACTCACAGGTAGTTGGGCAGACATGCTTTCTGTTTGTGAATAGGACTTCTGAAATCTCAGTGTCAGTGTAGCATATCTGTAGTGCCACAATGAGAAAGTGTATTTTTCTTTGGGTTAGAGGGAGGTGACTTGTGGTTTTATGATCTGGTTGAGAAAGAGTCAACTCTTGCAAACAGGACAGGGTTGCAAGATGATTTCTCACAAAGAGATCTCCTTGGTGTTTTTTCAGCTGAGTCAGTGTTTTGGGAGCAACCTTTTGCAATCCCTGTTCCTTTGACAGGCTCAAACCAAATTACATCACTTCCTAAAAACAATCAAACGTAGTGCATCTCCTCAAGGCATCTTACACATCTACCACAAAGGCAGGAAACAGGAAATGTACATGTTCTGAAAAGCTAAGGGAGAATGAAAGCAGTGTTTTACCTGGTCACGGAGGAGGTAACATGCAGAAGTATAACTTTGTGTTGTCCTTATTTCTGCTGCTGAATGAAAGATCTTTCTACTGTGGTAAGTAGGAACATGCTCTTTACATTGCTGAGAAAAAATACATATAGAAACACTTTATGCCCGAGGGCTGGAGAACTGTCTTGAAGTGTCACACCCAGAAAAGCTGGTCCTTGCAAAGGCAATTTGTATAGACTTGCACTGCTTCTTTCAGCTTTGCTTCACAACTGTTTGCTAGCTTTTATTTCCATGGATCCATTTTCAACTACCGATCTTGAGATGTGCTAAGATCTGGAAATATGTCACTTTTTTTTTACCGATCCACGGTGAGTCATGGGGTTCCCCTTTAAGCTCCCTTGCCCTAGTATATCATGGGTTTAAAGGCTTTATTCCTACTTCAAGCAAACTCATTTCAACCCGGTAGGTTTCTAAATACAGTAGCGTCTCGCTTATCCTAGCTTTGCTCATCCAACATTCTGTATTATCCAACGCAGTCTGCCTCCTGACTGGATCCACAGCTGTTTCAATACATTGCAATGTTTTGGTGCTAAACTTGTAAATATGGTAATTACTACAGAACGTTACCATGTATTGAACTGTTTTTTCTGTTGATTTGTTGTAAAACTTGATGTTTTGGTGCTTACTTCATAAAATCTTAACATAATTTGACATTTAATAAGCTTTTCCTTAATCCCTCCTTATTATCCAACATTTTCGCTTATCCAACATTCTGCCGGCCCATTTATGCTGGATAAGTGAGAGACTACTGTAGATACAAATAATGTACACACAGTTTGGAAATGTTACTTGCAAACTCTGTAAGTCCCAGAAAGCCCAGCAACCATGTCCACTACTCATACTGTCTGAGGATTCGGAAGTTGTTGGTAGACAAACTTTTATCCGTAATCTCTTAGGAGACATGTTTCAATATTAGCATTTCATGGGCAAACAAAGCAGTAACCTAATTGTCAATGTAATAGCTGGGTATATCAGCTACAATCTGACATAAAATCATAGAAATATCTCACATTTAACCTTGCTGTTTAAGATACTATAGTCCATAAACACAACACAAATCTTGTTTTATACAGAGAGGCACATTGTGTGTTCTATGTTTGAATTTTCCATATTAAGATAATTGGGGAAAACATTGCCTAAACTTTATTTTCATGCATTTAACACTGTCCCTACATATGCATTTTATCTATGAAAATCCAGATAATAGATTTTTATTTTTGGATTTTTCCCCTTCCGTATACATAAAAATGTAATGTATGGCTTAACATAACTCAAAAACTGCTGGACGAATTGCTGCCAAATTTGGCCACAGGACACCTAATAACCCATGATTTTGTCATTTGGGAGTTATAGATGCTGGGATTTATAGTTAACCTACAATCAAAGAGTATTCTGAACTCCACCAACGATGGAATTGAACCAAACTTGGCACACAGAACTCCCACGACCAACAGAAAAAATTGGGAAAGTTTGGCGGGCACTGACTTTGAGTTTTGGAGTTGTAGTTCACCTACATCCAGAGAGCACTGTGGACTCAAATGATGGATCTGGACTAAACTTGGCACGAATATTCCATATGCCCAAATATGAACACAGATGGAGTTTGGGGAAAATAGACCTTAACATTTGGAAATTGTAGTTACTGGGATTTATAGTTCACCTACTATCAAATGGCATTCTGAACCCCACCAACGAACCCCCATAACCAACAGAAAATACAGTACTTAAGGCCATCCAGTCCAACTCCCTTCACCAGGGCAAGAAAACTTACAAAGTCTTCCTGACAAAGAGCCATCCAGCCATAGATATATATGACACAAACACACACACACACAGTATCATGGATTTGAAAGGGACCCCTAAAGAAAGACAATTATATGTTTCATGCTCCAGAGTAGGCAAACCAGACAATCTCCACATCAACACTGACAAAGAAACAGCAAGAAATACTGTTTACCCACAAGCATCAAGAAATTACATATATTAGAAACCACACTTTCCAATTACTTTATTTTCCATATCACCAGACTGGGCCACAGCACCACGTGGCAGGGGGCAGCTAGTTTAATGATAAAATAGTAATCTATCAAAATATCATGTACATATACTGTACTTAAATCTGACAGTGTGCAGCTATTCCTCAATTCAAAATGGAAGTGACATTTAGTTTACTAATATATGCAAACTCTTGTCTACTTGGGTTGTTGTGAGATTTCCAGGCTGTATGGCCATGTTACAGCAGCATTCTCTCCCAATGTTTTGCCTGCATCTATGGCAGGCATCCTCAGAGGTTGTGAGATCTGTTGGAAACTATGAAAATGGGGTTTATATATCTGTGGAATTTCCAGGGTGGGAGAAAGAACTCTTGCCTGTTTTGAGATAGGTGTGAATGTTGCACTTGGCCACCTTGATTAGCATTTAATGGCCTAGCAGTTTTAAGGTCTGGCTTCTTACTGCCTGGGGGAATCCTTTGTTGGGAGGTGATTCGCTGGCCCTGATTGTTTCTTATCTGGAATTCCTCTGTTGTTCATAATTTATTGTTATAATTTTAGAGGTTTTTAAAATACTGGTAGCCAGATTTTGTCCATTTTCATGGTTTCTTCCTTTGTGTTGAAATTGTCCACATGCTTGTGGATTTCAATGGCTTCTATGATTGTAAAATTATGTCCCATAAAGGCATTTTTTTAACCACAGAGTTATAAAAGATTAATATTGTCCCCATCTTTTTCATAAAATGTTTTCATTACTTTACATATCAACACACTTACCTGATGCATTTGTTCTTTATGTTATAGTTGTGTAAAAAAAAGTGCTTGGATAGAAAAAGAAATAAGTGTATGCCTGATTTCTTTTTCTATCCATTTACAGTGGAATTCTATACATGTTTATGCAGAAGCAAGTCTCACTGTATTAATAGGGCTAAAGTGATGGAAGTTATGGTTGAACACACATGAAAAGCTGGATCTTAATAATAAAATAATAATGTATATATGTATTTCTCCTTTCTTTTAATATGGCACCCAAGTTATTCACAAGATGAATCAGAATGAAGACCAGAACAAAATACAGTAGTCTCGCTTATCCAACATAAACAGGCCGGTGGAATGTTGGATAAGGAAAAATATTGGATAATAAGGAGATATTCAGGAAAAGCCTATTAAACATTAAATTGCGTTATGATTTTACAAATTAAGCAACAAAACATCACATTTTACAACAAATTGATAGAAAATGAAGTTCAATACACTGTAACACTATGTAATATGATGTATTTACAAATTTAGCACCAAAACCTTGCAATGGATTAGATCTAGGCGGGAGACAGACTGAGTTGGATAATACAGAATGTTGGATGAGCAATGGTTGGATAAGCAAGAGTGTACTGCTAAAAACATCTTGAATAAGAAGATTTTCCCCTGCAATGTAAGGCCTTTCCCTTCAATGAAAAGTTTGTAATGTTTGCAGCAGATGCATTTCTCCATCCAATCTGAGTTTGTTAGAACATCCTTGGCCAGAGCCTCTTCTACACTGCCATATAAAATCCAGATTATCTGCTTTGAACTGGATTATCTGGCAGTGTAGACTCATATAATCCACTTCAGAGCAGATCATGTTGATTATTTTGCTTTGACAATATGGATTATATGGCAATGTAGAAGGGGCTTCAGTCTAAGGAGTTCACCCCATTTGTCTATTGTGTTGAACTGTGACCTTGGACAAGGAAGGAACTACAGAACTACAGTTTCATCTAAGTATTTGAAAAGCCTACACTGCCCTATATCCCAGGATCTGATTCCAGATTATGTGTTTATCCCAGATTATCTGGCAGTGTAGACTCATATAATCCAGTTCAAAGCAAATAACCTGGAATCAGATCCTGGGAGAGAGGACAGTGTAGATCCAACCTGAGAATTCATGCTTCTAAATACAGGAGAGACCATGATACCTCTTGTGAGAAGAGTTTCCCAAGAATTTCCTTTCACATGTTCATACCAGATGAACCTTGTGACACTGGTGGGGCTGAAAAAGGGGAATCTCAAAACTCAAACAGCCTCATATGTTGTTATGTACTTTCAAGTTGTTCATGACTCATGGCAACCCTAAGGTGACCCTATCATGGGGTTTTCTGTGTGAGATTTTATCAGAGAGAGTTTGCTTTTCCTTTTCCCTGAGACTGAGAGAGTGACTTGCCCAAGTGAGTTTCCATTTCTGAACAGGGATTTGAACCCTGGTCTGCAAAGTCCTAGTCCAGTGGTTCTCAAGCTGTGGGTCCCCAGATGTTTTGGCCTTCAACTCCCAGAAATCCTAACAGCTGGTAAACTGGCTGGGATTTCTGGGAGTTGTATGTCAAAACTCCTGGGGACCCACAGACTAAGATCCACTGTCCTAGTCCAATGGAAAAACCACTATGTTGTCCTTTCTGTTGGATTATTGAAGGCATCTACAAACCTTCATACAACCTGGGTCAAAGCCATCTAGCAGTGGTTCTCAACCTGTGGGTCCCCAGGTGTTTTGGCCTAAACTCCCAGAAATCCCAGCCAGTCTGCCAGCTGTTAGGATTTCTGGGAGTTGAAAACCCGAACATCTGGGAGACCACAGGTTGAGAACCACTGCCATATAGAGTGTGAGAGGTTAGGCCAAACACTTTGAATTGTATCTGGTAATGAATAGGAAACTAATGCAACTATTCTATCAAAGGAGTTATATATATTCTGTAACCAGCTCCGGTCAACAGTCTGTCTGTAACATTTTTTATTTCCTGACATTTTTGAAAACTTTCCAAGGGCAGACCCACATAGATGGCATTATAGTCATTCAAACAGGATGTAATCAGACCTTATGTTGTGTCACTGTAACTAGATCCGACTTCACAAGGAATAGGCTTAGCTCATTCACTACTTTTAACTGTAGGTATAGTTCTCATCACTGAAACCAGGAGTACACTCAAATGGCAAACCTGGTAACCCCACCTAGAACCAGAACAGGCTGAAATTCCTATTACTGAATCTGTATCTTTACATACCAGGAACACCCCCTTTGTTGTTGTTGTTCATTGTTCATTCATTCACGACTCTTCGTGACTTTATGGACCAGTCAATGCCAGAGCTCTCTGTCGGTCGTCACCACCCCCATCTCCTTCAAGGTCAATCCAGTCACTTCAAGGATACCATCCATCCATCTTGCCCTTGGTCGGCCCCTCTTCCTTTTTCCTTCCTTTTTCCCCAGCATCATTGTCTTCTCTAAGCTTTCCTTTCTTCTCATGTTGTGGCCAAAGTACTTTATCTTGGCCTCTACTATTCTTCCCTCCAAGCTTTATTTCTTGAAGTATGGACTGGTTGGATCTTCTCACTGTCCAAGGCACTCTCAGAACTTCCCTCCAGCACCACAGTTCAAAAGCATCTATCGTCCTTCACTCAGCCTTTCCTATGGTCCAGCTCTCACATCCGTAGGTGACTATGGGGAATACCATTGCTTTAACTATGCGGATCTTTGTTGCAAGTGGGATGTCTCTACTCTTCACTATTTTATCAAGATTGACTCCCTTATAGAGCACTATTCTATGCAAATATTGTGGAATAGAGCAGGCAGGCTTCTAATTAGGCTAATAACCAGACTGTAGTTACTGGTCCAGGCAGTGTCTCATCGTAAAATAAGAAGAGACGTATGGATACTCTACTTTGTTCATACGTCCTCAAGTGGTTCTACGTATTGTGATGATTTAATCTAGATTTTTTAAACAGTGTATTTTTATATTTTAATGTACAGGCAGCCTCCAAGGGTCCTTCCACACAACCATATAAACCAAAATATCAAGGCAGAATGACCCACAATATCTGCTTTGAACTGGGTTATCTGAGTCTACACTGCAATATATTCCAGTCCAAAGCAGATAAAGTGGGATTTTATTCAGCTGTGTGGAAGGGGCCCCAGTTACACACAAGATAGGTTCTGGAGGTTTGTTCTTAAGTTAAATGTGTATGTAAGTCAGAACAGTTACATTTTTAAAGTAACTGCTGCCATAGATAGATAGATAGATAGATAGATAGATAGATAGATGCTTTAGATAGATGCTTTAGATAGCATAGGGAAGGGTTCCTGATAAAGCTTCAATGGTGACACCTTTTTCACTTGATAACTCTTTCAGGAGTAAATTTCCCTTCCAGGGGGTAGATTTCTCTCACTTCTTGTTGTCTCACCCTCATTCTTAACTATGGGTTGTTTGTAAGTCTGATGTTTTTAACTTGGAAATTGCCTGTATTGCAGATCAAGCAGATAACTCTAGTTCTTAAATGATCAAAAACTACAAGACTGAAGTTATATAAATAAGTAAAGGAATTGTATGCGCTACTAGTTTGTTTTATACTCATTTAAATTGCTGCTCCTATCTTTGAAAATCCCTAAACTCCCAGGACTTGGGAGACTTGATGTACATCAGCGTTTCTCAACCTGGGGGTCGGGTCTCTGGCTGGGGGGGGGGGGTTGCGAGTGGGTTTCAGAAGGGTGACTATAGACCAGTGGTTCTCAACCTGTGGGTACCCAGGCGTTTTGGCCTACAACTCCCAGAAATCCCAGCTAGTTAACTAGCTGTTAGGATTTCTGGGAGTTGAAGGCTAAAACATCTGGGGACCTACAGGTTGAGAACCACTGCCATAAACCACCAGAAAACATATATTTCTGATGGTGTTAGGAACCCTTTGATAGAGAAGGCTGAAGACCTCTCTGCTTGCCCTTCTCTTTCTTTTTGGAAACAGACAGTGAATTCTCCCACCATAAGCCCTCCTCTGCTATGATTGGCCGGCCTCTCAGCCAAGGGGAAGGCTGTTTCTGAAACTCCAAGCAGGGAGGGGAGAGCACGTGTGCTTGGCGCATGGCAGCATGGTGTGCATGTGCAGGCGAGGGAGAGGATGTGATACTGGAGGGTGGCTCACTCCAGAGAGTGCCTTCAAGGAATGGGTGTTCTGTGTTGGAAGTTTGCCCCAATTCTATCATTGGTGATGTTCACAATCCTCTTTGATTGTAGGTGAACTCTAAACCTCTGCAACAAATCCCAAATGTCAAGGTCTATTTTCCCCAAACTCCACCAGTGTTCACATTTGGGGATATTGAGTATTTGTGCTAAGTTTGGTTCAGATCTATCATTGTTTCTCTGGATGTAGGTGAATTTACAACTCCAAAACTCAAGTTCAATGCCCACCAAACCCTTCCAGTATTTTCTCTTGATCATGGAGTTCTGTGTGCTAAATTTGGCTCAATTCCATCGTTGATGGAGTTCAGAATGCTCTTAGATTGTAGGTGAACTATAAATTCCAGCAACTACAACTCCCAAATAACAAAATCAAACATCCCCCTTCCCAACTCCACCAGTATTGGGTGTATCAGGTAATTATGCCAAATTGGTCCAGTGAATGATAATACATCCTGCATATCATTTACATTACAATTCATAACAGTAGCAATGAAAATAATTTTATGGTTAGGGGTCACCACAACACAAGAAACCGTATTAGGAAGGTTGTGAAACACTGATGTACATTAATCTACCCAGTAAATCAGGGGTCCCCAAACTAAAGCTCGGGGAGCGGATGCACCCCTCCAAGTTTGTTTATCTGGCCCAACCCTAAACCTTAGACCCTGCCATGGGGAAAATGTTGCCCCACACCTGCCATTTTGCCATGCTTGCTGGGGTGGGTGGGTGATAAGTTTCATACACATAGCACTCTAAAGAAAGTAAGAAATATTCTTTATCATACATTTTGACCCCCCCCCCCCCCCCCCCCCCGTTTATTGGTGGTATTTTCTTCTATTCCCTGGTCTTGTTGTTTTCGTTTGGTATTGTTCACTATGGGTTCTATCACACAAGCATTTACATTTCTAGCACCTGCAAAGCAGCTTGTAACAATGAGATATCACTTGGGGAGGAACAAACCTCTGGAGTTATAAAATGTTATGTATGCGGCCACTGCAATCTTGCAAAAGACATGACGTTGAGCTTCTAAACTTTGAAAACCCTCTGGGGAAGTTCAGCCAAAACAGAAGTTCTAAAGAAAACTGAAAATATAAAAAGAGTTCCTGTTCAGACAAGTTCTAAAGCAAGAAATATGAATATTTAAAGCATATCCACTTTGAAATATACAAAAAATTAGAGTTCATGCATGCTTAGGCTTCTGGAGAAAACACACTAACTTTTTGGATGAAGACAGCTTTGAAAAAATGAAAGTTGTTTCACATTTTGATGTAAATGCTAGAAGTCCTGACAAGCTGATCCCATGGTCTAGTGACTACAATATTGAAAAATGTTCCTGTTGCCAGCATTGCATGCCTGAATGAGTATCAAATTGACTGTGATTACACTATGTAACAAAATTTGAAACATTTTCTGCTCCTGGTTTGAAAGTGTTATTTCCTGTTTAATTGTGCAGTATTTACTTTGAAAGTAGTAGTTATACTCCAAAAACTTCATTTTTGTGGCTGCCACAAATCAGGTTGGTTGAAACTCTATAGATGTTCATTGAAAAACTATAGCAAAATGTGCTGCAAGATGTTCGGCAAAAACAAAGTTTCACACAAAATATTTATTTATTTATTTCAAGCATTCAACTGACAGCCATTAGATGCCAACATAATACATTTAAACCACAGTTAAAATTAGCAATAATTAACAATTATAAACAATTCAATTTAAAAACAGTTCAAAATCATATTTTGAGGTACAACTCATAGAGTTGGAAGAGACTTCATGGGCCATCTAGTCCAACCCCTGGCTAAGAAGCAGGAAAATCCAATTCAAAGCACCCTCGACAGATGGCCCTCCACTTAAAAGCCTCCAAAGAAGGAACCTCCACCACATTCTGGGGCAGAGAGTTCCATTGCTGAACAATTCACAGAGTTAGGAAGTTCTTCCTAATATTCTGATGGAATCTCCTGTAGCTTGAAGCCATTGTTCTGTGTCCTCTTCTCCAGGGAAGCAGAAAACAAGCTCTCTCCCTCCTCCTTTGACTTGAAGAATCCATACATGCCAACAGTGGACAAATTGTATTGGAGAGTTCTCTCTCACATTACACAGTTGTAGCATGTTGACACATCTTAAAGAAAACCAGGGCTTTTTAGTTTGGTGATCCACTAGAGCTCTCTGATTTCTAAAGAGTGTACAAATCCCAAAACTCTATAGGATGGAAACACTGATGGAAACACTGCAGTTAAAATGTCATGCAGTGGTGGCGCAATGAGTTAAATCTTTGTGCCAGCAGGAGTGTGGACCGAAAGGTCAGAGATTCAAATCTGGGGAGCGGGGTGAGCTCCCATCTGTCAGCTCCAGCTTCTTATGTGAGGACATGAGAGAAGCCTCCCACAGGATGATAAAACATCCTGGCATCCCCTGGGCAACGTCCTTGCCTACTGCAAATTCTCTCACACCAAAAGCAACTTGCAGTTTTTCAAGTTTGACATGAAGTTAAAATGATTTCACAGTCCTATAACTGGGTATTGTGAGAGAGATCTTTGATGTATGTCATCTCAGAATGTAATATTTGAAGTGCCGCTGTCAAAGAAGCAGAAGGCAAGATATGGTTTATTTCAATTAAGGTGGCCAAATGACCTCATAAAATAACACCCTGGCTTTCTATGCTGGAGCATGACAGAGTCTGACAAAAGAATCTCAGAACACATTTCCTGTATTAATAATGATTGTACCTCTTAGGGAATGAGATACTTAATGGCTCAGTCAATTTGGGGCTCTTCCAGCTGCTGAGTCAAACGTCTGCAGCTTGTTTTGACCTGCAATATGGAAATCCCGAGAGACATGATATTTTCAGCACGATAGGCAAGTGATAGCCATAAGAAAGCAGATAATAGTGAACAGACATAGCTAGAAACTAAAAATGAGCACAGCTTGAAAATAATTCTTCTTTTGTGG
Source organism: Anolis sagrei (assembly GCF_037176765.1). NCBI lineage: Eukaryota > Metazoa > Chordata > Lepidosauria > Squamata > Anolidae > Anolis > Anolis sagrei. The sequence continues at coordinate 50,990,313 of NC_090025.1, read as the reverse complement.
TGGGGAAATAATTGCCCATGCCAGTTTGGGCTTCTAGGAAGTGGCATTTAAAAAGTAACTGCTTAAAGCTCTGGACATTAACTAAATAACGAATGGGTCAGAAAGAGTGACTTTGAATGTTGGCACTTGCAATTGGAATGAAAGGCAGGACTGACACGAAAAGAGCTGTCAGGATGTGGGTATGGATAAAAATATATTAGATGTATGCCTGTGAAACTGCAAATATGCCACTCCTTTTTCCTGTAGCTCTGCACAATGCATGCCTGGGCTTGTTTTATAAGAGCCGCTACACAGTTTGGTTTGAGAGCTTGGGAGCAGCTTTCTGCAGATCTTTGAATTGCTGGCAGCATCTGCCTTAACCTGAACTTGGACATAACATGATACAAGTAATTTGGAATTTTTAATTCTGAAATTATATTGTAATTGGAACTCAACAAAGGCTGGTTTTAGTTCTTTGCAGAATAACTACAATCTCTTTTACACATTAGAGCAGCAATCATCCATCACATTTGTGATTTTGACCTTCATGGATTTGATTATTCATGGATTTCATCAAAATGTTCTCTCTATGCATAAGTGCAACCTCAGGTATGAGTGTGCATGAGGGTTAATCTTTCTAAGTCCTGGGGTCTTCTGTATATGCATTAAAGTAATAATTACAAGAACAACAACAACACTTTATTTATATTATGTTCTATCTCCCTGTGTACGTTGTAATCCAGAGCAGATTACAATATACACAGATAAGCAAATTTTTAATGTATTTCAATACAGTGACGTGTATTTAATGCAATGACATGAAAATACACATAACAAAGGTAAAGGCTTCCCCTTCATCTCTAGCTTTCTGGAGGTGGTGCTCAACTCTGGCCATGGAGAGGTGCTTTTGATCCATTTCCAAGCTAAGGAGCCTCCTTTCCGTACCTGATCGTGTTTGTCAGTATGACTGCCTTTATTGCCTTCCTGCCAAAGCAGCATCTATTGCTTTACTCACATTTGCATGTTTTCAAACTGCTAAGTTGGCAGGAACTAGAGCTAACAGCAGGAGCTTACCCCGACCCATGGCTTCAAACTGCCAACCTTTAGGTCAGCAGATCCAGCAATTCAATGGTTTAACCTGTTGCACCACCATGGTACAGTGTTTTGGGTTTTTTAAATCTTTAGAGCTGTGATTCTCAACCTGTGGGTCCCCAGATGTTTTGGATTTCAGCTCCCAGAAATCCAAGCAGCTGGTAAACTGGCAGGGATTTATGAGAGTTGTAGGCCAAAACATCTGGGGACACACAGCCAGGTTGAGAACCACTACTTTAGAGTTACAGTACAACAGTAGTAAATTGTATTTGTTCTCCACTCCCACATGCCCACTCTGTGAGATCAAAGGCACTGGATGAAACTGTTTTGGGGGTGAGTATTGGGGGTAATTTCACTCCAAGGAAGCCTGCATATCAACAACATACTGACAGTTTACTACAGACAGTCCCTGACTTACAAACATCCGACTTGCAAACCACTCATAGATAAGAATGGGATGAGATAACAGGAAAGGAGAGAAATCTGCCCCTAGGAAAAGAAATTAACTCTGAAAGAGTTATCACAGGAAAAAGGTGTCTCCACTGAAGCTTTATCACTTCAAAAAGGGCTGCAGTGGCGCAGTAAGTTAAACTGCTGAGCTGTGGAACTTGCTGACCAAGGGTCAGTGGTTCAAATCCACAGAGCGGGCTGAGCTCCCATCATTAGCCACAGCTTCTGCCAACCTGGCAGTTTGAAAACATGAAACACATGCAAAGGTATCGCACCGATGGGAAGATAATGGCACTCCATGCAGTCATGCTGGCCAGATGACCTAGGAAATATCTATGGACAATGCTGTCTCTTTGGTTTAAAAATTGAGATGAGTACCACTCCCTAGACTCGGACTCGACTAGACTTAATGTCAAGAAGAAACCTTTACCTTTTACACTTTAAAAATGTATCTGTTCCAACTTACAAACAAATTCAGTGTAAGAACAAACCTACAGAACCTTTTTCATTCGTAACTTGGGGCCTGCCAGAATGCCATTATAACTCTACAGATTTTTTTAAAATTAACACAACCCAGTGGAAGAAACTGAAGCCTCTCTTAGGATTGTAACACATCTGAAAATGCACTGGGGAGAGTTGAGAAGGGTCTGGATGCATCTACATTTGATATCACAACTTATATCAAATGGGAGAAGCTCATAAGTATGCCACCTTGTTGTTGAAGTTTTTGTGTGTGTAAAGAAAAGGAAAATATTTGGACAGGAAAATGACAAGAAGGATCGAAGATTAAGAAGTCCCATGAAACTGGAGGATATAAAGAACTGCAAATCACTAATCTGGTAAAGGTTTCCTGTTGATGTTAAGTCTAGTGATGACTGACTCTGGGGGGTGGTATTCTTTTCCATTTCTAAGCTGAAGTGCCGGCATTGTCCGCAGACACCTCCAAAGTCATGTGGCCAGCATGACTGCATGGAGTGCCATTACCTTCCTGCAGAAGCAGTACCTAGTAATCTACTCACATTTACATGTTTTCGAACTGCTAGTTTGGCAGAAGCTGGGTCTAATAGTGGTAACTCACCTTGCTCCCTGGATTTGAACCACCAACCTTTTGGTTGGCAAGTTCAGCAGCTCAGTGGTTTAACCCAGGGGGCTCTTTGGGGCTATATAACTGTAACTAATTACTTGTTAAAGCACCTTCCCAAGATGTATGTCTTTTCTGCCACAAAGGGAGCTTCTCCCATGGTTTGGCCCAACAGCCACACAGCGCTGACACTACATACTTCAGAGTCTGGTCCTGCCATGGGCTGACAATGCATAGCAGGCCATATAATCTAGCCACCCTTTGGCTCTATTCCCGCTTATAACGTAAATGAAACAGACACATTTAAACCTTAATTGGTTCAGTTGAAAATACACTGTATAGAAACCTGCCGGATTAAAGCTGAAAAGCAATATACATTTTCCTAGAAGTAAGCTTACCAAACACACTGAGATGTATACTATGTGTGTCAAGGATTGTGCTGTGATTGTGTAATCAGCTATAATTTTGTTCATTATAGATTACTAGATATAAGAAGGGCAGAACTCTACTCCCATTTACCCTGACCATGCCCATGCTAACTAGACTTTGCCAAGAGCTGTGTTTCAACATTGCAAATACACCATGTTCTCTGCCCTAGTACAGAGAGTTTAAGCTTTTGGGTGTGGTTTTGTTGCATATTACTGGGTTGACTCCTTCAGAAATGCGTGTGTAGTGCAGTTGCTGTTAAATTGCTTCTTTCAGGCTCCCCAGTGACCCCATTTGACACAATGGCATCACTGTTAAATAGGGATGGAGAAAGGCAGCGGCATTGGCATGTAGACTGCAGACTTCTGAGATCTTCAACCACAATATTGGTATGTTGCTGCAGCCAACTGTTTGCTTATTTTTATCTCTCTTCCCCATCCCTCCCCAGGACAACTGGAAGAATAAGATGGCTTAGACTGCAGTTATTTTGGGAGCAATTAATTTATAAAGTGTCTGAAGTATGTGCTGCTCTTGAAAGCGGGAACAAATATTTACATCTTGCCAACCATAACATCAAGCTTTCGGAATGCTTTCTGAATTCAATACTTGGGAAAGAATCATCTATTATCACTGTTCTCTGTTGCCCAATACATGTGGACACAGAAGAAAGATTTACCTCCTTTTCCAGTGAAATAATTAATTTTCTCAAGGGTTGTAGGTCTCAGTTTTTGATACTTATAATGGGCTTTTTTTTGCCATAACTGTCAGAGCAGTTCCAAGAGATTCAGAAATTATTTGTCTCAGTAAAGTAAGGATTATAGTTCCCAATAAAAGTTGTGGGTTTCTTTTAAAAACATAAAGAAATGAATGAATGACCTTCATTTGTTCATTCATTGTTACAGCAGTCAAGAAATGGGTAGTTGTAGTAGTAGCAACAGTAGTAAAAGAAATAACAACAAAGCAAACAAAAGTGTGTGCAATAGTTAATTCATAGAAAACAGAGAACCTTTGTCCAGTTTATCCAAAATTTGTCAGGTCTCATATTCAAGGGAGGAAGAATGAGGGCTCCATAAATGTTGGCTTTGGTTTCTGGTCAGACATTTCTTGTTGGTGTTGGGAATCAAGAGCTGTTGGGCTCAAAAATAACCCTCACTTGGGGGTGATCCCACAAAATACAGCAGAGTGCCAGAAGCACAGTTCATAAGCAGCAGAAACTTATGGGCAGTGAGCAAGGATTAGCTTCCATTCAACAGGATGGAACAGGATTGCAGATTCACAACTTCATAGGATCAAAAATAATATGTTTATTAAAGACTAGCCATCCCTTGCCACACGTTGCTGTGGCTTAGTCTGGTGATCTGAAAAATAAAGTAACAAGAAAGTGTTGGTTTCTAATATATGTAATTTCTTTAATCTTGTGGGTAAACAGTATTTCTTGTTGTTTCTTCATCAATGTTGATGTAGAGATTGTCTTGTTTGCTTACTCTGGAACATGCAACATATAATTGTCCTTTTTTAGGGGTCCCTTTCAAATCTATAATACTATATCTGTCATATACATGTGTGTGTGTGTGTGTGAATATCATATCTATCTATCTATATCTATGTCTGGATGGCTCTTTGTCAAGAAGGCTTTGATTATATTTTATTGCCCTGGTGAAGGGGGTTGGACTGGATGGCCTTCAGGCAGCATTTTTCAACCTGGGGGATCAGGATTTCTGGAGGGGGCCATGAGGCAGTGTCAGAAGAGCTGCCAAAGACCACCAGAAATCACAGTATTTTCTGTTGATCATAGGGGTTTGTGTGGGAAGTTTGGCCCAATATATCATTGGTGGGGTTCATTGTACCTTTAATTGTACCTGAACTATAAATCCCATCAACTACAACTACCAAATGTCAAGGTCTGTTTTCCCCAAACTCTATCTGTGTTCATATTTGGCCATATGGAGTATTCATGCCAAGTTTGGTCCAGATCCACCATTGTTTGAGTCCATGCTGCTCTCTGCATGTAGGTGAACTACAACTCCAAAACTCAAGGTCAATGCCCCACAAACCCTTCTAGTGTTCTCTGTTGGTCATGGGAGTCCTGTGTGTCAAGTTTGGTTCAATTCCATTGTTGGTGGAATTTAGAATGCTCTTTGATTGTAGGTTAACTATAAATCCCAGCAACTACAACTCCCAAATGACAAAATCAATTCTTTTGAGTGATGGTCACTCATTGGGGCAGTAGGTGTCTCACTCTAATGTATCTAGACTAACTGCTCATTGAGTGCTGGAGACTTGTGCAGTCAGGGATGAAAACCAGCAGTTGGCACTACAATTCTCAACCCTGTATTCCTCTGGTATACATGGAGGGTTTGGGAGAAAAGTAGTGGTTTTCTTCTTTGTACCTGGTCCAAAGGAAGTACAGTAGAGTCTCACTTATCTAACATAAGTGGGCCAACAGAACGCTGGATAAGCGAAAATGTTGGATAATGAGGGATTAAGGAAAAGCTTATTAAACATCAAATTACATTGTGATTTTACAAATTAAGCACCAAAACATCATGTTTTACAGCAAATTGACAGAAAATGCAGTTCAATACATGGTAATGCAATGTAGTAATTTAACACCAAAACATTGCAATGGATTGAAACAGTTGTTGATCCAGAGGGGAGGCAGGCTGTGTTGGATAATACAGAACATTGGATGAGTGAAGGTAAAATAAGCGAGACTCTACTGCACCTATGAAGCTTCTCCCTCAGCTTGGCATGGAATCTGCCTGTTTGTTACCAGCTTGAAGAATGCAGTGGGAATGATACCTATGTGAGAAGTGTTGCAGCAAAATTTTGGGGGTTCCGTGTGCAGCAACAAAACAGTCCCCTTCTATAGTGGAAGTACTCCCCCTTTGATTAAGGAGCAGACAAATACAACTTGTCTTGTCAATAGAAAAGTTTATTCTGAAATATTTACATATGTGTAGCAGAAGATTTTGTCTCTACTCCAGTCCTTCTTCCTGATACTCTGTTAGTTCATACCTTCTTCTTGGCAAAAGGCTCTCCCTGGTTTTCTTTACTAATCCTTCCCTTTCTCTGCAGCTTCATTTTCCAATAGCACACATCATCACCACTAACAACATGGAAGCTTGGGCTTCTTCAGTACACTTACAGCTACTCCAGCCTGGGTGTAAATTGCTCAATGCTAGCCAGGTGGTTTGACACTTAATGCTTGTTGGCCCTGATCCTTACACTTACTTGTTGTCACTTAAAAAATGATATGATGTAAAAACTCTGACAAGAAGGATCTGGGCAGTTCTGGAGCCAGACTCAAGTCAGTTCACTATATATCAGTTAAATATTTTGACATAGATTGTGGCAGGAGGAAAAGGCTATGGATGCTCTGGCTGTGAAAGCAGTAAAATGTCATTGGAAAATGAGCTAATAGGAAGTTACTGGTGTTTTTGCCTTTAATGCTTTTATAAGGTTTTTATAATGTGTGTTAGTCGTTTTTAATTTTGTTTTTGTTAATTGTGGCATCAAATCATGCCAGTGTAAGCCACCTTGAGACACCTTCAGGCTGAGAAATGCAGCATAGAAATGCAGTAAATAAAGAAAGAAATGTTGAAGGAATACGTTGCCCAGAGCTGGCATCCTTTGCTATCTTCCCTCGCCATGCATACATGACCCAGAAAAACATATAGCCATAGTGCACCTCTAGCCTGGGTTTCCTGCTCATCAGAGGTTAATGTTCCTGAGCTCTGGTGATCTGAGTGCAGTCAGTCCCCAGGTTATGAACAAGATAGGTTCTGTAGATTCATTCTTAAGTTGAATATGTATGTAAGTCAGAAAACATACATTTGTATGTCAGAGGAGTGCATCTGTGATGTGGAACAGTAGTTCTCAACCTGCGGGTCCCCAGGTGTTTTGGCCTACAATTCCTAGAAATCCCAGCGAGTTTGCCAGTTGTTAGGATATCTGGGAGTTGAAGACCAAAACATTTGGGGGCCCACAGGTTAAGAACCAGTGTTGTAGAATGACTGCAGCTTGACTCTACTTTAACTGACCTAGTTCAATGCTATGGAATCCTGGAGGCTGTAGTTTTTCAAGGTCTTTAGCCTTCTCTGCAAAGAATGCTGCTGCCTCACCAAATTACAGATCCAGGTTTACATACTATTGAGCTATGGCAATTGCAGTGATGTCAAACTGCATTAATTCTGCAGTGTACATGCACCCTAGGCAGGGAAGAAAATGGAGGGAAAGGCACAGATGTGATGGCAAGGGAATGGAGGGAAAGAGACAGACGTGAAGGCAAGCGAATGCGGGGAGAGCAGGGGAGACACATGTTTGTTACTAGGAGTTAGGCATGTAGCCAGGGGAGGGGGCTCGAGGGGCTTTAGCCCCCCCCCCGAAATTCTCATGGTGGTTCGCTAAAAGGCCTTACTGGTGCATTATTTAAACTGTTAAGTTTATTCATATCATGATCTGATCACCATACTCAATATATCCCATATGCGAGTAGATCGCATGGGGTGACGATACAAAAGGTTTGCTAGGGTAGATCCTCTTTCACTCAGACTCAGTCGTCGCCCCCCCCCCCCCCCCCCCCCGAATCGAAATTCTGGCTACGGGCCTGCTAGGAGTTGAACGTAAATCGGATGTTCATTACTTAAGCAGAATCCAGCCAAACGTTCTGCCTTTAAATGAAGAGTTACAGATAGCAGAAGACTGAAAAAGCTTTTAATTGCAATGAATGAAACAAAGCAAACAAACAGATATAATTATAATAAATGAAAATTGAATTAATAAAAAAATGTCAATTTGTATCCCATTTGTAATGCACAATTGTTGTGTATCTTTATTTCATTTCTGCTTTATGGTGACCCTAAGGTGAATTTATCATATAGCATTTTCTGAGGCTAAGAGTTTGTGACTTGCCCAAGGTCACCCAGTGAATTTCCATGGCCAGGCAGGGAATGAAATCCTGGTCTCTAGAATGGCAGCCTAAAACTGAAACCACTACACCATGCTGACTCAATAAGGTAAATGTAAAGGTTTCCCCTGACATTAAGTCTAGTCGTGTCCAACTCTGGGGGGTAGTGTTCATCTCCATTTCTAAGCCAAAGAACTGGCATTGTCCATAGGCACCTCCAAGGTCATGTTGCCGGCATGAATGCATGGAGTGCCCTTACCTTCCCGCAGAAGCGGTACCTATTGATCTACTCACATTTGCATGTTTTTAAGTTGCTAGGTTGACAGAAGCTCGGCTAACAGCAGGAGCTCACCCTGCTCCCCAGATTTGAACTGTCAACCTTTTGGTCAGCAAGTTCAGCAGCTCAGCAATTTAACCCACTGTGCCACCAGGGGGGCTGACTCAATACCTAGCACTTATTTAATTGAGAATCTCCCAGTCGATCTCCAAGGCATGACTGCACTACTGCATTACATTGGGTTTTTTTATTATTTGAAGACTGTACTTCCTCAAACACCTTTGTTTCCAGATCATTTTCATGCAGCTTTACAGTTCACTAGCCATAATGCCTCATTCTGGAAACCATTATTGACCCAAATGGGAAGCATGAATTATCATATATTCAGGAGAAGAAAATAACTGGGAAAATCTAGATAGTGATTTCATTGCCAGCTAACATTTCTTAGAAATAGTAAGGATGTGATTATAAAAGAATTGCTGAAAATATCAGATTTTAAATTGTGTGTGTGAAAAATAACGTTTTAATAAACTTTCAACTATCCAGGTAAAAGTGACAAGTATTGCTATTTTCTTCCCATTCCTAATTTGGCAGGCTCTACAACTACAATGGAAGCTGAAGAAGCTTCAGGGGGTGGCACACTATTATCTACTACCGTGGTAATAACACATGCCACCATATCCACTGTATTTTCAACAAGTGACCAGGATCTGCAGGCTTCCACCATACTGACACAAACAGAGACTTCTGAAAATGAAAGTATCACCACGATAGAAATGAATGCAGAACAAGAAAGTCTACACCCTGCTCTGATTTTTGGAGCCCCTGCAGCACTGCTTCTAGTCATATTCATTTTACTGGTCATCTTTATTGTAAGACGCCACAAGCAGAAGCAATCCAAACAAGGTAAGTGTTTAGTGTTTCTTGGCTGATGTGCTATGAACATTTAGAATAGATGTGGAAATTGGGCTCTTGCGCTATATTATTATTATTATTATTATTATTATTTCTTAAACTTTCTTTATATCCCGCCACCATCTCCCCTTGGGGACTCGGGGCGGCTAACATGAGGCCAAGCACAAAGAATACAGCAAACAAATAAAATACATACAGCAAATAATAATTAAAATAAAATACAGCAATAAAAACAATAAAATGCAAACAAGAAAAGAAAAATAACACAGTGGGATAAAACACTGGGTATGAAGTAAAATAAAAATTAAGGACAAAAAGTAAATCAAGGTGGACTGGGCCAAATGCAAGGATAAAAACGGAGGACATAGGGTGAGATGGGAAAACTGGAGTGATTCTTCAGGAAGGAGATACGGGAGGGGCAAGCTATGGGCTTTATTTCCCGCTAGGAATAAGGTTAAGTGCATCAAGAGGACGAGTATATGCTGAGACGTTCGTGGGGAATTGTTATTCATTCATCAAAAGCAAGGCGGAACAGCCAAGTTTTCAAGTTTTTCCTAAAAGCTGACAAGGTGGGAGCTAGCCTAATCTCCCCAGGTAATGAGTTCCAAAGCCAGGGGGGCACCACCGAGAAGGCTTTCTCTCTCGTCCCCATAAGCTACACCTGCGACGGGGTGGGAGCAAGAGGAGGGCCCCCCTGGAAGACCTTGGGGACACGAAGTTCTGCTGGATAGTATCAGTTCTTACTTTATTTATTATGGACAAGTCATAGAATAGGCCTGTGGACATAGAGCCTGGGATTGGCCTTTGGCCACCTCCATGTATTCACTGAGCACAAAGAGGAAAAGAAGGGAAGATGTCAGGAATGTGCTACCATTCACCTGTCACTCATAGCAGCTAAATTTGGGGTGAAATATGAGCATCTGTGCAAGACCCACCCTCTATGTTAGTCAGTCATTCAGGAATGTAAGGCCTCCAATATGCCCCAACCTGTAGCTGTCACATGCAAAATATTGAGACAGGAAAATGTAACAGCACCCAGGATTGCTCCAAGTGAGCAACTTCGTCCATCTAGGTCTCACACTTAGCTAAGGTCTTTAATTTAGTTGCAATATTTACATCACTCAGGCTTCACTTCGTATCACAAAGTGGGAAGATTATAATGGAGCAAGTTTGAAATGTTGCATGCTGCTGCAATGGCACAGCAGGTTAAACCACTAAGCTGCAGAAATTGCAGACCAAAAGGTCGACAGTTCAAATCCATGGGACGGGGTGAGCTCCCATTGTTAGCCCCAGTTTCTGCCAACCTAGCAGTTCGAAAACATTCAAATGTGAGTAGGTACCGCTTCGGCAGGAAGGTAATGACACTCCATGTAGTCATGCCAGCCACATGACCTAGGCATCTACAGACAACAGCACCTCTTCCGCTTAGAAGTTGAGATGAGCACCATCTCTCCAGAGTCAGACTCAACTAGACTTTAATGTCAAGGGGAAACCTTTACCTTTGCTTTACTTGAAATGTTGCACTTCCCCTTCTCTCTGAAAATTCATAACTGGGACATTGTTAGAACACTGGATCCTCTTGGAATACTTTGCTCCCTGCTGCTGAAGCTACATTTGGAAGCCATAAAAACTGGTCTGGACTCATGGGTCTTAGTTCTTTCATGGGACTCTAATGGGATTTGTTATCTGGGGTTATTCGTGCCTGTGGTATCTTCTTCTGACACCATTAGTCCCTCACTATCTGCACACACATTAATGCTGGACTCCTTGGCCATGGTAACGTGTCATGTTCTAAAGAGATCTCCATAGAGGTTATATCTTCAAAATACCCTTTTCCAACCAACTGTTTCTAATATAGTATTCTCTCTCACAGATCCTTGTATTCTTATTACTGAAACATCTTTTCCTTCAGCATACATTTGGAGCACATATCTGTGTTGTGGATAGTATCTATCTACTTATAGATTCCTAGAATAAATCAAATGGTATTAATCTTCCTAGTGAAAAAAAAGACTCTCAATGAGCTGCATTTCCCCTTTTATTCTGTTCTGTTCTTATTCAATTCATGCTGTACTTGTACTTTCTAGATGCCACCACCAGATGTCATATAGGGCATCTTTAGATAAAATCTGTAGCAGCTCATCTTCCTCATTCATTTAAGATAGTCCCACTGCTTCCTTAGAATACTACTAGCTGTGCCCTGCCACGCGTTGCTGTGGCCTATAGTAAAACTTATCAAAGTTGAGGTAGATATCTGGACTATTATGAAAGAGAGGTCCCTACCTATTCCTTCCCCCTTTTCCTCCCCCTTTCTCTCCTTTCTTCCTTCTCTACCTCTTTCTTTCTTTCCTTCTTTCACTACTTGGTTTCATCCTTCTCTCTTTCCTTCATTCCCTCCCCCTTCCTTCCTTTGCCTTTCTTCCCTCCCTGTTTGCTTCCTTCTTTCACTTTTTATTTCCTTTTATTTCACCACCATCATAACAATAACAATAATGCAATGCATTGCCTCCGGGACCTGACACCTCTCCCATTCCCCCTAAAAGGGTCTCAGAGGAACAATAGCATAATAATAATAATAGAAATAACAACCTTTACCCGCCACGTGTTGCTGTGGCCAATCTTCCCTCTTTCTCTCCTTCTTTCCCTCCCTCCCTCCCTCCCTCCCTCCCTCCCTCCTTCCTTCCTTCCTTCCTTCCTTCCTTCCTTCCCATGTTTCCTTCTCCTCTTCTTTCTCTATCTCTTTCCTTCCTTCCCCCTTTTTCTTTCTCTTCTGCTGTCTCTCTTTTCTTTCCTTCCATCTTTCCTTTCCTTTCCTTTTCTTCTTCCTCTAACTTTCCTTCCTTCCCCCTTTTTCTTTACCTCCCTTTCTCTTTCTTCCTTCTTTCCTTCCTTCCTGCCTTTCCTAGATTTTGACAGGGCGGGAAGGGGCGGGGTGGGGTTTGGAGGTGGCGTGAAGTAAAAGGAGGTAAGATTGGGGCAGGGGAGTGATGAAGCGTGGGGTTGCGTGTGTGTGTGCGGCGGCGGCGGGGGAAGTGGGGTTGCGTGTGTGTGCGGCGGTGAGGGTAGTGATGGAGCGTGGGGTTGCATGTGTGTGTGCGGCAGGGGGTGTGTGTGTGCGGGAAACGGTGCGGCGGGGCTTGGAGTGGGCATGGTTTCCGCAGAGGGAACGTTGGCCGGAAGGCCATGTGCGCGCGCCAGGGAACTTGCGGCTGGGCGCCAATGCGCATGCTCAGTTGTTTTGCCGTTTTGTGAGTGTGTTGTTGTGTTGTTTTTCATTTTGAGTAGATATGTTTGTACCTTGTGGGTTGTGTTATGGGTATGGGAATTTTGGTTAAGTTTCGTTGGGGTTTTTTGAGTTTTGTTCTTTTGCCGTTTTGTGAGTGTGTTGCTGTGTTGTTTTTCATTTTGAGTAGATATGTTTGTACCTTGTGGGTTGTGTTATGGGCACGGGGATTTTAGTTAAGTTTCGTTGGGGGATTTTTGAGTTTTGTTGTTTTGCCGTTTTGTGAGTGTGTTGTTGTGTTGTTTTTCATTTTGAGTAGGTATGTTTGTAACTTGTGGGTTGTGTTATGGGCACGGGGATTTTGGTTAAGTTTCGTTGGGGGATTTTTGAGTTTTGTTGTTTTGCCGTTTTGTGAGTGTGTTGTTGTGTTGTTTTTCATTTTGAGTAGATATGTTTGTACCTTGTGGGTTGTGTTATGGGCACGGGGATTTTGGTTAAGTTTTGTTGGGGTTTTTTTGAGTTTTGTTGTTTTGCCGTTTTGTGAGTGTGTTGTTGTGTTGTTTTTCATTTTGAGTAGATATGTTTGTACCTTGTGGGTTGTGTTATGGGCATGGGAATTTTGGTTAAGTTTCGTTGGGGGGTTTTTGAGTTTTGTTTCTTCGTTGGATGCCCCTAACAAATTTATATATATAGATTGACTTTATATCTTGGGCAGAAACCCTACATTTGAATTCCTATTTGTGTCTCAACAAGCTAAAACAAGCATGAATCCCCCTTGTCAATTGCTTTCTTCTCCACCCCCCAGCCCTCATACATGGAGAATCCCAAGTGGGCAAGTCTTGGCTTAGTAGAAACTATCCCTGAAGCAAATTCAGGAGTGGAAAACAAAGAATTTTTAAGTAAATCAATAAATAAGCAAGAAACAGAAATGTTTGGCAACTCAGCAAAGATTTTCCTTGCAGCTGTACACTGAAAGTCCAGAAAGGTGTTGTTTGGATACAGAGAATCTAACGATTTGACGTGTTTGTTCTGATGCCTGGCAATCCTGTTATGAAGGTTTTATATTCACCCAGAGCTTGGAGGCTTTTTGATTGTGATTCCCAGTATCCTCAAACCAGCACGCAATTTTGGAAATTGTAGTACAAATATGATTTTTTTGTAGACCCCAAAAGTAATGTTCCCAATATTAGCTTAGGCAATGCCCGGGTTATTTGAAAAAGGCATTGTTTCTTTTCTTTTCTTTTCTTTTCTTTTCTTTTTTTATGTTAGGTAATATCAGTTTGGTAATTTGTAACATTATTTATTAGAAAAAGTCAGTTTTTGCTTTTGTTTTTTTAAATGAATGCTCCCATTAGAAAATGCATAAGGTGAACTGCAATTCCCAAAATTTCAAATTTGGTCATGTTGGGATTTTGTGTCAAGTTTGGTCCAGATTCGGTTCAAAATGCTCTCTCAATGTAGGTGAACTACAACTTCAATATATCCCCCCAAAGACCTCCAGTATTTTTTGTTGGCCATGAGAGATCTGTGTGCCGAGTTAGTTCCAGGTGCATCGCTGGTGGGATTCAGAGCACTCTTTGATTGCAGGTGAACTATACATCCCAGTACTTACAACTCCTATACATCAAAGTTGACTCCCTACCAAGCCTCTCCAGTATTTTTTGTTGGTCATGTATGGGGGTTCAGTATGCCAAATGTGGTCCAGGTCCATTGTCTGTGCAGGGTGAACTACAAATTCCATCATGTTGAGTCAGTCCCCCAGTGTGTTCAGTTGCCGATCAGTGTTTGCCATAGAGAAGAATATAAAAGGGTTACGGGAGAGGCAGTGGGTGGGATCATGCAAATTCCACACCAATGGAGAGAGTGGAGGAAAAACATAAAATCTAGGAGGACTTTGCTCCCGAATGAAAGCATTCACATGGTGGTGGGCAATATGGCATTTATGGAGGACATTCACAGGGCTCTTGTATATGTCCATGGTGCTCGCTGTAGCCTGCAATGTCATTGGAGGGAGGGCTTTTGGTGTCTCCTGAGTTGTGGAAGCTATAGCTGTTTGTGGAGGCAAGAGCTTGTCTGTGTAAGAGGACACACCTGACACATACACACATACATATTTTCACTTTTATTATGTGTATAAAATAAATAATAGGGAGGAAAATAGAGCAAAGCCCAGTTAGCAAGAAATAAATACTGGTTCTCCCAGTCTCTGACTGAGCTCAATAGTCTTTCAGGAATCCTATCAAAGCCTGGTAGATTGTGTGCTGAACAGTGTGGTTGAAACCAAACACATTTCTTAATTTTACCACTATACTATTTGGCTAACCACGATGGCAGTGTATATAAGAAATCCCACTTGATGTGGTCTGACTGCTTCATAGTTCCTATTTCTTCTCTGTTCTTAGGGGGGTGTGATTGTTTTTTTGTTCCAGGATTTATCTCTATGTTGTTTAGTTATATATAAAGTCTACAGATGAGGCAGTCATTCAGGAATGAGGACACCTTCAATGAGCCTGACCCAGCATCTCCAATGATCAAGGATTATGGCAGTTGTAATCAGACCACATATGTGGATGTAGATTTCCCTTTCTCATCTTTGCTCTACTTTCTATGTGCATGTATGAGAACTTGTTCAGGAAAGGAAGAAAGCAAAATATCAACTTCTCTGAGAATTAACCCATTATTAACATTTTCAAACAAAGCCCCAGCAGAAGCAACTGTGAGAATTTGCTGTTGCTAATGTCAAATCATGTTGCAGAAGAATCATGTGATTGTGGCATCTGTAACACACTCAACGAATAAAGCAATCCAGGAAACCACATGCCATATGATGTCAAAGAAAGGAAATACAGTACACAGACAGCATTTAGCAGGATGTAGCTATGGGAGGGGTGGGCATTTGCCCCCAATGAAGTTCTGCCCTAGGAGAGGTGACGTGAAGTGTTGTAACATGTTGGTTAGCATTCTGTGTTCAGTCTACTTTCTCTGAAGGTGTGCAGCCCTTGGCAGTTTGCTGATCCTTGTGGGATTTTTTTTTCATGTAAGGAGTGACTTGAGAAACTGCAAGTTGCTTCTGGTGTGGGAGAATTGCCCATCTGCAAGGATGTCACCCAGGAGATGCCTGGACGTTTTACCATCTAGTGGGAGGCTTCTCTTATGTTCCTGCATTGGAAGCTGGAGCTGACAGACAGGCGCTCACCCTGCTCCATGGCTTTGAACTACTGACCTTTCAGTCAGCAATTCGGCTGGCACAAGGATTTAACCCAGTGTTTCTCAACCTTCCTAATGTTGCGACCCCTTAATACAGTTCCTCATATTGTGGTGACCCCCAACCATAACATTATTTTGTTGCTACTTCATGACTGCAATTATGCTACTGTTATGCATCATCATGTAAATATCTGATATGCAGAATGTATTTTCATTCACTGGTCCAAATATGACACAAATACCCAATATGCCCAAATTTGAATACTGGTAGGGTGAGGTGAGTGTTGATTTTGTCATTTGGGGATTGTAATTGTGTGACTTATAGTTAACCTAAAATCAAAGAGCATTCTGAACTCCATCAACAATGGAATTGAACCAAACTTGGCACACAGAATTCCCATGACCAACAGAAAATACTGGAAGGGTTTGGTGTGCATTGACCTTGAGTTTTGGAGTTGTAGTTCACCTACATCCAGAGCACACTGTGGACTCAAATAATGATGGATCTGGACCAAACTTGGCATGACTACTCAATATGCCCAAATGTGAACACTGCTGGAGTTTGGGAAAAACAGATCTTGACATTTGGGAGTTGTAATTACTGAGATTTATAGTTCACCCACAATTAAAGAACATTCCAAACCCCACCAATGATAGAATTGTGCCAAACCTCCCACACAGAACCCACAGAACCAATAGAAAATACTGTGTTTTCTGATGGTCGTTGGTGACCACTCTAATACCCCCTTGCGACCCCCCCAAGGGGTCCCAACCCCCAGGTTGAGAAACACTGATTTAACCCATTATGCCACCAGTGGGCTCCTTATGACCTTAGTTACCTTTTTATAGAAATCTGAGTACAGGAAGCTGATAGCCAAAATGCAATTTCTTCCCACCAGCCTCAATGTCAGATTAGTAGCCAGCCACAACAAGACACAAACATAAAATAGCAATATGAGAGGACTAAAAATTAATGTGTATTTGTAATATAATGCGCTTATAATGTCTTTATTGGGGGGAGTATTCACAAGTTATTTCCAATCCAGAGGAGAAGACATTGCTGTTCAATTTTTGTTGTTGTGGAATTTGAGATGTTTGTTATAACCCTACTGAGCTGTTTTTTTCATGTATTCTTACAACAGGTAATGAGTCTTAGTTCTTCTCCTTGTATAACTTCTAGCACCCACTTCAGTGGGTGATACTGAAGAGTGAGAGCCTCAATATTTGTGGTTCTTCTCCCTGAATTCTTCTAGCACCCACTTCTACATTGTGGGCGATACTGAAGAGTGAGAGCCTCAATATTTGTGGTTCTTCTTCTTTTATAACCTCCAGCACCCACTTCTATATGGTAGGTGATATTGAACAGTGAGAGCCTCAATATTTGTGGTTCTTCTCCCCTGTATAACTTCTAGCACCCACTTCTACATGGTGGGTGATACTGAACAGTGAGCGCCTCAATATTTGTGATTGCTTTTTTTTTTTTGCCTGAGTTGGAATCCTGGAAAAAGTCAGACTTTTGACTCACATAGATAGCTCCCACACAAAGTGGAGGTTCTACATTTTCATCTTCCAGCCCTCCCTGTGTAGGAGGACTACAAATCCAGGGACAGGAAGAGGTGCTGAGCCAGGGTACGCCCATCCCCTGAGTGTTGATAGAACAAGTCAAATGAATGAATAGAATTAATAAGATATGTTTCAAGTCACAGATGTCTCACCTGGGAAAATATGTACTGAGTTCCTTTAAAAAAAAAAACCCAATAGCCTCCTCCTTACCCTGTTAGGTATAAAATACATATTTCTCATCTGTTGTTTTGATGATAGTTGCCTTCTCTAATACCACCTCCCAGCCTCCAGTGACTGTGGTTTGCCGTTTTTATCCTGTCTGGTGTTTCTTCCACCTTTCATAGCAATTATTCTCTACCTAGCTTGTTTTCCTTTATTGCTCAGTAATTTCAAGTGCTTTTCTCAATCCTCTCCAGGTTTGGCGTGTTTGTGTGGTTTGAAAAAAAAAGTGCCCCTTATCTGTAATCTCTGACAGCTTCTGTATTCATAGAACAGGTGCATTGCTCATGTACAGTATTAGGCTGTGTTGAAGCAAACATTTTTTATGGCAGTTGTTGACTTCTCATTATGTTGCTTTCACGGTTTGAACCTGCTAGCCTCAGGGAATTCATTGCTTCCAGTCTCCTGTTCTCCGCTAGACTCTGTTCTGAATATTAATGCATCTAAGCTGCAGTCAAAGTCTTAAACTCACCTCAGCTTCTAATATCTGCCTGGGCTTAAATATCATTTTTCTCCCTCTCCACAATCTTGCAGAACTCTAATTCACATGTGAGCTTTTTATTTTGTCTTGTGCATTATAATCTCACATAAGGATGAGTGAAGTCATTTCTGTCCAATATCCCTTTGAGAAGACATGCAATATTTGCATAGAGAACTCACATAAGATGGAGTTCAGGGTATGCTTCATGTGAAGTCTTAGCTCTGCTTTTTCCTCTCCTCTGCTTTAGTTCCCCCTGTTCATAGGTTTTCCCAATAGTGTAGATGCCTTTCTTTGTATTAGTTTTGGGTGGAGCTTAAAATCCCCCAGAGGCCAACCTTAGTTAATCTATTCCATTTCCCTGTATAGAGCTCTTTGCTGGACTCCTCCCCTTTCTTTCTACAGCAGAGCTACTGTGATTTAGGTTTGGGATTATCTGGTAATCCTAGGCCCAAGCAATTCAAACAGGCATTCTTAGCACCTGTATTCAGCAGTATTTTTATACCTGCAGTCCAAAAGACAACAGAAGCTTATGACCAGCTTATGCTTTACAAGAAAGAAGATTAAGACAGTTGATAACCATTGCTTTGCACCAGAGGCAAGAGACTTTTGAAGACCCCAGAGAGATCACTACAACCCCAAAATCTCCATTTGTAATGCATTGTTTTAAATCACCTTATGATAGTCCCAGGTGGGGTTAACACTTTGTTCATCTTGTTTGCAGTAAAATCATTTTTGGTTATCTTTTCACTTTGCCTAAAGGACCTCTCTGTGTTAAGGGTCTTAATCTTAAGAGAAGGTATACAGATAGCCTCCAAGCATAGCCAGACACTATTGTTTTTCCATAGGCACGGGCGTGCCATCACACTTCAGAACAGAAAGATTTGTCTTCCAAAACTCTGCCACTGCTCTGTTCTATTTGCATAATTGTATGGTTGATCCAGTGGTCACTACCAATATAAATGTTTTAGAAAGCTGGACATGTTGTGGGAAATGAGAATGGTTCACATATATCTATCCAACTCTCTTCTCTGTACCTCACAAACAACCACTACTTTGAGTTCAAGTAACTTGGCAAGCACAGAGATAGAGAAAATGTGGTATGAGAGCAAAGGGAGTTTGCATTTAACTCCCATTCCTTGTAAAGGTGCTCCCCTTGGGTTGGAGGAGAGATTGCCAAACAGGTTTTTGCTATCTGCCTTACTTACTTCAGTGCAGGTGGTGGAATATCAGAGCAAAGATAGAAGAATAGGTTGGGAATGCAGAATAGACTCTGCATACAAATGAAAAAACCCAGAGAATTCATGAAACTAGCTGGAGATTTCCTTCTGCTCCCTCTCTCCAGTTTTGGGAGCTAGAAACAGAAGATGACTTCTTTACCATTAATGATTGTGTAAGATAAAGGTAAAGGTTTTCCCTTGACATTAAGTCTAGTCGTGTCTGACTCTGGGATGGTGGTGCTCATCTCCATTTCTAAGCCAAAGAGCCGCCGTTGTCCGTTGACACCTCCAAGGTCATGTGGCTCGCATGACTGCATGGAGCGTCATTACCTTCCCACCGGAGTGGTACCTATTGTTCTACTCACATTTGCATGTTTTCAAACTGCTAGGTTGGCAGAAGCTGGGCTTAACAGTAGGAGCTCACTCTGCTCTCCAGATTCAAACTGCCAACCTTTCGGTCATCAAGTTCAGCAGTTCAGCAGTTTAATCTGCTGCGCCACCGAGGGTTCCTAATAATTGTGTAGAAGAGAGAACAAGAAGCATTTATTTACTAATATTCTCTCTAATAATTGTGTAGAAGAGGGAACAAGAAGCATTTACTAATATTCCCTCTAATGATTGTGTAGAAGAGGGAATATTAGCAGATGTTTCTTATTAATTGGTTGATTATGTGACTAATAAAACCTGCTGAAATTCCATCTTCTTCCCAACCATGAATGGCCTAGGAGCCATCTCTAGTTTTTAGTCTGGCAACCCTACCGGTATAGAGCATGGTATAATGTTTTGAGCATTGGACTATGACTCTTGAAACCAGGATTCAAATGCATTCATGGCTGTGAAACCCCACTGATGGCCTTGAATAATTCAGGCTGTATTAGACTCACAGGGTGGCAAAGTCAATCCCCTTCTGAACAAATCATGCTAAGAAAATCCTATGTTCACCTTGTCACCACCATAGGTCAAATTTGTCTTGAAGTAAACAACAACAACCATCCTACCAGTATCTGCTGCTGAAAGCTATCACCTCACTCTGCTTAATGATAGAGCTGCCCCTCAGTGCTGGTTTATTATTTCTTCAATGGATATGGTACAAAATTACACAAATAATAATTATTACATAGCAGTGAGACACAGAAATCAAGCCACGGGCATTAAGTTCTATGTTATTTCAAGAAGAAAGTAGTTTCCACATGTGTGAGGAAGAGTTGGATGCATAATACCCCAAGGCGTGTTTTGTCTAGACACAACTGCTTCAGGCTGAAGACAAGATACCTTGAAGAATATGACTGCTAGCCTATAATGTGCCTGAGGCACTTGGAAACTGCCCCCTCCCTTTACTGGTTACTGGTCATCCTAATTAAGCTATACAGTTATGTCCTTTTCATCTTACCTTATGTCTTCTCTGAGTATATTTCATTTCATTTCATTTCAGATGATCTAGAAAGTGAAAACTGCAAAAGGTAAGACATTTGCAGATTGCTCATCGTTCTTTAGTTCTACACTCATGTTTGTCTATTGAGTTCTTATAGACAAGAGCAACATAGGCCCCTTCCACACTGCTCCTATATCCTGGGAGCTGATCCCAGATTAATTTCTTATCCCAGGTTATCTGGCAGTGGGGACTCATATAATCCAGTTTAAAGCAGGTAATCTGGGAGCAGATCCTGAGATATAGGGCAGTGTAGAAGGGATCACAGACTACAAGGTAACCAATTGTCCTATTGTAGTTGAGGGAAGGGAATGGGCAGTTCCTATTGGATAATCGCTAGTCACATAACCAAATGGAGAATTATGACCTGTTAGCGTCATAACCTATTGGATTATGACCAATTGGAAAAATCATAATCTTTATATCTTTAAGAAAAGAAATGGTATCCACGTGTATTTATTTTTGGCAATTGGTTTTCAGCTGCCAGGCTGCTTTCCAGGTGACTCTGAACTATTAGGAACAGAGAATATGCCAATACACAAAATATATATGTTTAGCAGATCTTCAGAAGCATTGTTTAGTGTTCAGAACACATCTACTCCCCCATAAATATCTTGTTTCTATGTCATGCTCTCAGAAGACAACATTCAAGTAGACTTCTTTTTAAATAACTTGTTTGTTTTACTCACGATTTCATGCATTTAAATATACAGGCACATTTCAGTTTTTGTCTTTACCTTTCAGTCTTTATCAGCAATTTCAACATGATATAGGTCTGTACAGCTCTCCTTTATAACTGTCTCTTTCCAACTGTCATCTTCAATTGTCGTACCTCAACTGTCAACTTTTAAACTGTGTTCTAAACAATCCCTGATCTGGTCACATGGTCTGCAGCCCCTCCCATAACCTCAAGAACATAGAGTTAAGGAAAACAGCATACCAAAGAACACATATACACTTCAGTAAATAAAACATCATATTATATACAGACAAATAATTAAACAGAGGAGGCTTGAGAAGGCTACCTATTTCCAACAGTTCCCAGTTTCCTATAACAATAGATACATAGGACCACTAATATATCTCACTGTGTCTTTTAGGATGATATTGAATAACTACTTCTAACCCAACTCCTTCTATCTCCTTATTCAGTGTATGAAGCTCTTTCCCACTGTTGAAGTACTGAAGCAATCTATAGACTTTCATTTCTGCCATCTTGTTGCAGTTCCATGATTGCTTTACAGTCACCAATGTTTTATAAAAGACGTAATACACTATTTGGACAAGCTAATTCATTTTCTGGATTATTGCTTAACCTAAACATGTATTTGGTGATCCTCATGGGTGCATAGGGAAGACAAGAAAGCCTGAGTGGGAATGGGATGGAGGAGATTTGGATTGCTTGTCTATGAAGGTTGATTAATGTTAGTAACCTTCACCTTTGCAAGAATAGAGACACTGGGCATTTAACAAGCATATCTTGTTAAATGTTAGCAAAGCAGAAGTTGGAAAAAGGAGTCCCCGGTAGAGCAGTGGGTTAAACCCTTGTGCTACAATAATATAGATGGGTTCCTGAATGAAATATATATAACAAAAATACCACTTGTATAACATAAACAATGATATAATTCAACAACAGTATATAAACATGCTGCACTGTTAACCTCACAGCGACAACAAACAATATGGTGCAAACTTTTAGTACAGTCGTATCTTCTTATAAGTAGCTTGTGGATCAGCCGACCACGACCGGTTTCGGCCTACCTCAGGCCTTCCTCTGGTGGAAAAATTATACACTTGAAAGTGTTCTCCTCGGGAGATACAATTTTTTTGTTGGTATATGATACTCTGCTCTAAGTAGAGTTCTGGCTGCCAGAACCCTTGTGCTGACAGGATTAAAGACCGACAGGTTGGAGGTTCGAATCCGGGGAGAACACGGATGAACTCCCTATGTCATCTCCAGCTCTCCGTGCAGGGACATGAGAGAAGCCTCCCACAAGGATGGTAAAACATCAAAACATCCGGATGTCCCCTGGGAAATGTCCTTGCAGATGGCCAATTCTCACACCAGAAGCGACTTGCAGTTTCTCAAGTTGCTCCTGACACACACAAAAAAAGAAGTTGGAAAAGTTACACTATAAAAATATGTCTCTCAAAACCTGGACTACAGTTGGTTGGTCTGGCTGAGGAATTGCGGGGGTTCTAGTTTCTAAAAATAAAATCCCTTGAGCTCTGTGATAAAGTGCTACAAGAGCTTAATTTGTGGTATTCTTTTGTACTTCTGAGAATCTACATGATGAGCTTCTCCCTGTGTTCAAAGGCTAAGTGGGCAGCTATGTGCATAATTTGTATAGGATTGTAATGAATATTAGCAGCAGCTTGCATCACATGGCTAGACTTAGAGGTAGGGTTGGTCTGCTCCATTTTTAAAAGTAGCAATGTATGTTCATTCGGTGGCACTCATGGGTGCTTCTCTAAAATAGACTCACTGACAGGTGAAGACAGGTTAACACATGGCTGATATAAAAATGGTATTGTAAATCTCTGTCTCGAAGCGAACAATTCAAAACAGCGTGGTTCAAAATATGTTTTTGTTTTCTTATTCAGCCCTATCTTTGAAGAAGACACACCCTCAGTAATGGAAATAGAGATGGAAGAGCTTGATAAATGGATGAACAGCTTAAAACGAAATGGTTAGTGTTTATCCCGTTCTATTTCCAGACCTCTTTGTTTTCTAATGAATCTGTGTCTATCCTCCCATCCCTTTGTCTTGGCTAAATACTCTAAATTACATTTGTATTAATATTCTGAAATACTAAAATAGCAGGAGAAGCAAATGCCGGGGAAGGAAGTGTTCTTTATATAGGGTGGAAATTCTTATTTTGAAAGGAAGAAAGTGTCTATTTATAGGATGGAATCTTTATTTTAAAAAGTAAATGTCTGTGATATTTTTAATTGTGCAAAATGCACCCTCAATACTTATTTGTAGCGTAATATTAAGAAGGTGTGGAGGTTGGTTTTGCTTTGTAATATGCCACTGTTGACTCACGGCTCCTAGCACTTTTTATTCCATGCTGTCTCCAGGATCATCTTGCAGGCGTGTTGCTATGACCACATCCTTCCCTTCCTGCTGTCATTTTAGGTTGGCTCCTACCCTCTGTTACCTGGAATAAACATCATTGTTTCCTTCTTAAGCAGATGGCTAGTTGTGATTATTGTCCAATCTGGATAGAAATTGAATATATCCAATTATTCTTATAGCGGTACCTCCTGGCTCCTCTTTTAATCAGCAGCGCTTATTTGCTTCACTTGCTGTTGTGTTAAAGCAAGCTCCTTGGCACAAGTAATGTGCTTTGTTTGAGCTAAGAGGGTCACAAAATGCTTGGCATTTGGCAAGAAGGAGATACAGAAATCAGAAAAGGGTTGAAATATTTTCAGGATTAAAAAAATCTAAGTAATGAATTTGCTATAAAATTGGTGATGTCTGGCATTCAGAAGAGGCACAAAAATGTGTGGTCCCTGGGTGTTGTGGGGCTCTCATCCATTCTAGGCAGCATAGTCAATAGTGAGGAGAGATGGGTGTTGCAGTTCAACAACATTGAAATGGCTACATGTTTGTTTATCCTTCATATTGCATATCGGACTTCAGTTTACATTGTGGCTCAGGAAAAAAAAACCATTGTATGGTCATGGTCAAACCTGTCTCTTTGAACCCCAGTTCCCTAGTATTAATGCTCTTTCTTGCAGGGTCACCATAATTTGTCTGTGAATGCTCTGAAAGAGCTTGCATACCTGTGGCGTGGTTGATAGGGACCACAAAAATGTCATATTGAACTATGTGTCTACATCAAACAGTAATTTATTCTGTACAATTTATTTAAAGACATGACACATGTGTTGTGTACTCCTCTTTGGAGAAGGGGGAGGTAGAACAGGAAGCTGAAGATGTAGGAGTTGGAAATTTGGGGCCAAGTGTTGAGGAGGAAGAAGAGGGTGAAGAAAACATACTGCTGGTTCCAACATTTCAGGAACGCCAAAGGGCAAAAGAAGAAAGAAGGTCAACTAGAATTGCTGCAAGGACGCTGAGCAATCAGACCTCACTCTAGGAACACCTGTGCTGGGAGCTGAGGGCTATAAATCAGGAGTAAAGCAAGTGGTCAGTGCTGGCAGCAACCATTCCACTTAGTGCTCCTGTGCTCTGGTTTCCTTGCTTGCAGCTCCAGCATCTGCAAAATGCCTCACAAAGACTTTTTGCCAAAGACTCTTGTTTCATGTCTGATGTAAGACTTTTTGCTTTGCTTTTGAGATTTACCTTCTGTTCCCTTGCTGCTGCTTGTTACGTTAATATCATTTTGCTGAATTAAAGATTTTTTAGTTTCTGTTTCTGAGGCAAAACAGGACAACAAGAAAAAATGTATCATATGCACATCCCATGCAAAGGCCTTTTTCATAATCAATTAATTGTGATATGCCCATTTAACTAAAAAATCCAGTGGAAAGAGACCAGTGAGGAGGGCATCTAACTTCTTGAAGAAGAGAAATTAACACACTGGAAACAGGCATGTCTTATTCTCATCAAACAAGACATGAGAAGGATTGTATTCATATTGGACATTCTGCCCATTGTGATTCATACAAAGTTTTGCCAAATTATTAATAATTCTAGTTCTTTGTAGATTGTGCAGAGAAGTGTGACTCTGGGAGACTGAAGTGCCCCATCGTAGGACATTGCAATACTATATTTTTAGATAGTAGAACCGTTATAGTATAAATATGTCAATTTTATTTAGCATCACCTGTCATTACATGAAGGGGTTTTCCCACTATCCTTTGTCTACCAAGGTGACCTAGAGTAAACCTAATTTTTCCCCATGTGGTGCCAGGCAAAGACCTTGCCAGTGGTCTTCAAAGTGGATCAGCCATTCCGGTTTCACGACACTAGATGGGTGCTCCCCAGCAACAGCATTAAAAGCAAAACAACACCCAAACTGTCCAGCTGGAGTAATCCAGAAGAAGAACAGATGTGATAATAAATGATTGTATGTTGGGTATTTTATTATTATCCAATTTATTTTTAGCTTCTGACAAAGGCAAAGTGCTGAGGATGAGCACTGCTCATATATATAATCTGCAGAATGCATTGAAATAAATAAAGGAAAGGTTACCATGGCTTCCGACATATTCATGAAGATTTTAAAATGGACTAATGGCTGCAGACATATTAAAAATAAAAAAAATGATGTTCATGTCCTACAGGAATCTACCGTGTAGTCATTGCTATTCAAATTGAACACATGCTTCAAAAATTCCTTAGGCTAATAGTTTCACTGTCTCCAATCTTTTCTTAGCGGAATGTGAATATTTGCCTCCTGTGAAAGAAGAAAAAGACTGCAATGCCAGCCCGAGGTACTTGTAATTCTCCCATTATAATTCTGAAAAGGACTGTTGGGCTCAGTAGATTCAAAACTGAATAATGGCCTCTCTTTCTCATTTTTTCTCAATTGACACCAAGAGATAGCTTACTGTTTTACACTGAAGAACACCAATCTGTTTTCTGAAGCACTGAATAGAATAGATCAAAAGTAGGCAATCTGGTGTCTCCCCTTCAGATGTTTTGGACTATAAACTCCATGTACTCAATCATTATAATGGTCATGGATAATGGGCCAAAGTCCAAAATACTTGGAGATGTCAAGTTTTGCTGAGAGAGACATAGGGTGCAACTATATTGTATTGTAGTTTGACAACACTTTAACTGCCATGGCTCAAAGCTATGGAATAAGGGGAGTTGTCATTTGGTGAGGAACCAGCAGTCTTTGGCAGAAAAAGCTAGAAATCTTGGAAAATAAATTACAACTCCTATAATCCCATAGCATTGATGTCAAACTGCATTGATTCTTTAGTATAGATGTACCCATAGAAATTCATGTTGAGATCTGTCCATTGTAAATTCAATGTTTTGTTTGAGATTTTTCCCCCCTTAGGATGATTTGTATTTCCACATACTTCCTTTAATCTGTGCATACCAAGTGACATAAACAGATTAAGTGTACCTAAAGAATAAAATCTTAAGTCTTAATGCACAGGGCCATTTCATATATACAGTCATGGTGCCATGATGCTGCTTTGCCATGGTTCCATCCCATGAAGTCCTAATATGGATAATTTAGGGAAGGGCAGTTAGACTTTTCTTCTAAAGTGCTCTAGTACAGTGGTTCTCAACCTGTGGGTCCCCAGATGTTTTGGCCCATAACTCCTAAAAATCCCAGCCAGTTTACCAGTTGTTGGGATTTCTGGGAGTTGGAGGCCAAAACATCTGGGGACTCACAGGTTGAGAACCACTGCTCTACTGCCTCACCAAACTACAAATCCCAGGATTCCATAGGATACAGCTATGGCAGCGAAAATGGAATCTATAACTACTGTATATACTCAAGTACAAGCCTATTTTACTGTATATACTACTGTATATACTCAAGTACAAGCCTTTTTAGGCTGAACCCCCCCCCCCCTCAGCTTATATTCAAGTCAAGGTTATTTATTTTACTCTGTTATTATTATTTGAAACACAACAAGATGAGTCCACAGAAAACAAGATCACTCTGCTGGCTGTTGTATTGGATCACACGTCGGACACTTCCCAAGTATCTAGCACTGTGTGGTGTATTGGCAAATAATGGTTGCAGATCCCAGTAAGGTGGCCTTTTGCAGGTGGTAATTTTGTCAGCGCCAATTGTGTTTAAGTGCAGGCCATGGTCTTTAGGCACTGCACACAGTGTGCTGACCACTTTTACTGGCTTGTGCCGGAGTCTTTTTGCAGTTCGATCTTTAAATCCTCATATCATATCAGCTTTTCCAGTTGTTTCTCTTCAATTCTGCTGTTGCCAACGATCCATACTTATTATTATTATTATTACATTTATTATTTTACTTTATTGTTATTAAATTTATTATTTTACTCTGTTATTATTGGAAGGATATGTAAGCACATTTACACTGATGAAGGTTAGAATAATGACTTAATCAGATTTGGGCAGTCTTATCTAAAATTACAGTTTTATGTAAATATTCAAACACATTTAACCTACAGATTCCTCAATTAATGTAATTGTATTGGTATCTATTTTTATTTTGAAATTTACCAGTAGCTGCTGCATCTCCCACCGTTGGCTTATACTCGAGTCAATCCATTTTCCCAGTTTTTTAATGGTAAAATTAGGTGCCCCGGCTTATATTTGGGTTGGCTTATACTCGAGTATATACGGTATGCAATGTGAAAGGGCCCCCTCCTGCCTTTGCTGTAAAATTAGTAAGAACCTGTAATCCTCCAGATTTTTTTGGTCTACAGCATCCATCAGCCCTACCAGGCATGATCAGTGGTATGTAATAAGAGCTGTATTTCCAAACACATGAGTGCATTAAGAGTCAATAATATGACTCTAATTAACAAGCACCGTTATAATTATTCTGAGGTGTATTTTAAACATGGGAAAAGAGAATGAAAAATGGGAAGATCTGCAATTGTAAGTTATGTCACTTGTTGGAGCCCAGGTGTGCATCTATAATGTAGAGTTAATGCAACTTGACATCGCTGTAACTGTTGTGGTTCAATGATATGGAATCATGGGAATTGCAGTTTTACAAGATCTTTTGTGTTCTTTGCCAAAGAGTGCTGGTACTTCACTAAACAACACAACTCAGGATTCCATAGGATGGAGCCATGGCAGTTAAAGGGCTGTCAATCTGCATTAACTCTGCAGTGTAGATGCATCCTAATTCTCCTTAGAAAACCCTTCTTTTCCATTTCTTTTTTAATGTGTCTGAGAGCAGACAGCTAGACCACACCTTCCCTATTCTTCCTCTGTGAATTCTATCCTTGACTAATACAGTATATCTCTCACAAACAAGCCGCCAAAAGTTCTTTGGGTGACTCAAAATATCATTGTGTTCTAAGCAAAGGGACAGTATTTCACGTCCCTCCCTTTTCAGCTGAACTATTTTAAGAAGCCAGTGCAGAATGTAGGAGGACCATTGAGCTGTGTAGGTTAAAAAAGAGAAAAGGGAAAAATTATTGCTACCACTAGGTGGCTGTACTTTAATATAAAATATGGCAATGGTTTAGGGCTGTACAGTCATACATTTAATGTAAGCAATTGAAAACTATATACCTTTTCCTGTAGCATCACACACAGAGAGATTCAGATGAAAACAAACACCTTTGGGAGAATTCCAGCATGAGATGGGAAGACAAAGATCTCTAAGCAAAGTCTCTTTGGAGAACATTACCTCTAGCGTAATCGTATTGACATTTTCTGCATATTCAGTTAACACTGTTTTTGTTTATGTGAAGGCTTTTCCAGAACAGAAAATTGGGCAGATTTAGAATTGCAATAAAAAGAAGCTTTAGGCAGAATTCTGAAAAGTTTTTTCCATACCACAACTTACCATTGTTATGTTGGAATCCACCCTGAGTCACCTCGGGGAGATAGGGCGGAATACAAATAAAGTTTATTATTATTATTATTATTATTATTATTATTATTGTACTGACACAAAAGCACAGTATGTCACAGCAAACGAGATCTATATGCTGGATTTCATATCACAAAATCACAAGTCAAACACTTCCCAAGCGTCTAGGACTGTCTGATTTATTATTATTATTATTATTATTATTATTATTATTATTATTATTATTAGCCATCCCCTGCCACACGTTGCTGTGGCTCAGTCTGTGTATATGTGTTTTGTGTGTATATATATGTATTTAAATGTGTGTATATATTTGTGTATATGTGTGTATATGTGTGTGTGTATATACTTGTGTATTTGTGTATTTGTGTCTTTATATGTGTGTATGTGTATAATGTATATGTGTGTGCTTGTCTATATGCATATTTGTGTATATGTATGTGTACACATATATTTGTGTATATGTATGTGTACACATATATTTGTGTATATGTATGTGTACACGTATATTTGTGTATATGTGTGTATGTGTATGTTTGCATGTGTATATGTATGTGTGCATGTATATATATATGTATATATATATGTATATATATGTATATATATGTATATATATATGTCTCTGTGTGTATATATGTATATTTGTGTGTTAATGTGTGCATGTATATATGTATATGAGCGTATGTGTATATGTATATATGGTGTATTTTTGGGTTTTTAAGTCTGTTCTGTTGGTTTTTGTATGTGTGTGTTTGTTGGGGTGATGGACACTTGTTGGACTGTTAGGTGTACTGTGTCAAAATTTCATGTCAATTCGTCCAGTGGTTTCTGAGTTATGTTTCTCCCACAAACGAACATTACATTTATATAAGTATAGAATATTGCTGAGGGATTCTGATTTGTGGTTCAAAACTGTAACTTGTCCAGTCTGCTGTCCAGGAACATCTGGAGGGCTATGTTTTGCCTAATTCAAATTCATACTATACAATTGCCAGGCTAGAACTCTCCTTCTTTGGAGGGTTTTTAACATAGTCTGGATGGCCATCTGTCCAGAATGCTTTATGTGTGTTATTCTACATTGCAGGGGGTTAGGCTGGATGGTGTTTGTGGTCTCTTCCAACTCTATGATTCTATTATTCTATGGCCAGCAATCATGATTCAAAAGTGGCATTTCCAGGTTCAATACCACAACTTTATCCAAAGTAGGGGTACAGGAATCACGTTTTGCTGGAAGGTGAATGGTTGACTTATAATAGATTGACATTTAAGTTTCAAGCTGCCAGTTTTTTCATGTCAATAAAGCTACTGGAGCAAAGGAAGACATAGAAAAGCAAGGTGCCTGCATCAGAGCCTTAAAAAACAACAACCCCAGTTGTAAAATGGGATGTAATGTTATTTCTTTAGTACTGTATTTTTTTGTTATTATTATTTGTTACAGCTTGATAAATACATTGAGAAAATCATTCATCTCTCAGTGGAAATAATAGTCTTTAACTCAGGCATGGGCAAACTTCAGCCCGCCAGGTGTTTTGGACTTCAACTCCCACAATTCCTGACAGCCTACTACAATAGATCTCAAATAGAATTGGTATAAAATGTTTTACAAATGGTATATTACCCGCATAAACTACAAAAATATACAGAACAAATGTTGGAAATGTGGATTACATGAAGGAACATTCTACCACATATGGTGGACATGTGATAAACCTAAAAGCTATTGGAGATAGATTCAGGAAGCATCTCAAAAGATTATTAAAATCAAGATCTGATTGAAACCAGAATACTTTTTACTTGGAATTACTGATAGGAATATGGACTTGGACCGACACACAGAAATTCTCTTTAACTATCTGACAACCACGGCAAGAATTGTGCATGCGAGAAATTGGAAAACAAAATAATTATCTACTGAACAGCATTGGCTAATCAAAGTCATGGCAATTGTGGATATAGACAAACTGACACAATTAATATCAAGAGTAACAGAGAAATCCAAGAGGACAGCCGACTGGCAACCATTTAAAGACTATATGAACTCAGAGAGAGAGAGATGATAATAATATGAATATACTAGGTAAATCCATGGAAAATACTCCCAATAAAAACAGAGAAAAGGAGAAACATACTAAATATGAAAATGAAAGAGACTGAACACGAAGAGCAAGATTGGAAAACACCAACTCCCCTCCCCCTTCTTTTCCACTGTTTTCCTCCCTCCTTCCCATCATCAGCAATCCCGGAAACACTAGCAACAACCCCCCACCCCACCCCAGTAGTAACCCCTGTGATTTACCTTCACCGTTTTACCTACCCCATCCTTCCAACACTTCTTCCTATTTTTACCTATATGTATATATTGGCAACCTTTAATTAAAAAAATTAAAAAGGAATTGTGGGAGTTGAAGTCCAAAACACCTGGAGGGCTGAAGTTTTCCCATGCCTGCTTTAACCTGTATTCCAACCTGCTGACCAGCTTTTTGATTTGGAATCCTTGAGATGTAGTACTCTGAAGTTTCAGTAAGGTGGGCAAAACATGGCCCTAAAGCTGCATGCAGCTCTTGACTATTCTGGTGGCCTTGACCCCTCAACACTTCTCTGACTTTCCCTTTTCTGATTAAAGTCAGATTGATTTACACTTCCTAGAAGCCAGACACCATTCATCTTTCAAGTAGTTGGCAGATATTTCCGAGAATCCAGGGAGAGGACTTTTAAAAAAAGATGGCAAAAAGATGATAAAATTGCACAAATGCTCTCTGGACAGCATAGCATTTTGATTTTTAACAATGTGAAGGTGTTCCTTTATAATATCATTTAAAGGGTCAGTGTAACCTCTCACCCACAAGTAGCTGTCCAGCTGTAAAGCAAGAGAAGACCACAAGAGAGAAGTCATATCTAATTGAATGTATTGGAAGAACATATACAGTAGAGTCTTGCTTGTTGTTGTTGTTCATTCGTTTAGTCGTCTCCGACTCTTCGTGACCTCATGGACCAGCCTACGCCAGAGCTCCCTGTCGGCCGTTACCACCCCCAGCTCCTTCAAGGTCAGTCCAGTCACTTCAAGGATGCCATCCATCCATCTTGTCCTTGGTCGGCCCCTCTTCCTTTTGCCTTCCACTTTCCCCAGCATGATTGTCTTCTCTAGGCTTTCCTGTCTCCTCATGATGTGGCCAAAGTACTTCAACTTTGTCTCTAGTATCTTTCCCTCCAGTGAGCAGTCGGGCTTTATTTCCTGGAGGATGGACTGGTTGGATCTTCTCGCAGTCCAAGGCACTCTCAGCACTTTCCTCCAACACCACAGCTCAAAAGCATCTATCTTCCTTCGCTCAGCCTTCCCTAAGGTCCAGCTCTCACATCCGTAGGTGACTACAGGAAATACCATGGCTTTGACTAGGCGGATCTTTGTTGCCAGTCTGATGTCTCTACTCTTCGCTATTTTATCGAGACTGGACATTGCTCTCCTCCCAAGAAGTAAGCGTCTTCTGATTTCCTGGCTACAGTCTGCATCTGCAGTAATCTTTGCACCTAGAAATACAAAGTCTGTCACGGCCTCCACGGTTTCTCCCTCTATTTTCCAGTTGTCAATCATTCTTGTTGCCATAATCTTGGTTTTTTTGACGTTTAGCTGCAACCCGGCTTTTGCGCTTTCTTCTTTCACCTTGATTAGAAGGCTCCTCAGCTCCTCCTCGCTTTCGGCCATCAGAGTGGTGTCATCTGCATATCTGAGGTTGTTAATGTTTCTTCCAGCAATTTTCACCCCAGCTTTGCATTCATCCAGGCCCGCACATCGCATGATGTGTTCTGCATACAAGTTAAAAAGGTTGGGTGAGAGTATGCAGCCTTGCCGTACGCCTTTCCCAATCTTGAACCAGTCTGTTGTTCCGTGGTCAGTTCTGACTGTTGCTACTTGGTCCTTGTACAGATTCCTCAGGAGAGAGACAAGGTGGCTTGGTATGCCCATCCCACTAAGAACTTGCCACAATTTATTATGATCCACACAGTCAAAGGCTTTAGAATAGTCAATGAAGCAGAAGTAGATGTTTTTCTGAAACTCCCTGCCTTTCTCCATTATCCAGCGGATATTGGCAATCTGGTCTCTCGTTCCTCTGCCTTTTCTAAACCCAGCTTGAACATCTGGCAACTCTCGCTCCATGTATTGCTGGAGTCTTCCTTGCAGGATCTTGAGCATTACCTTACTGGCATGAGAAATAAGGGCCACTGTACGGAAGTTTGAGCAGTCTTTCGCATTTCCCTTTTTTGGTATGGGGATATAAGTTGATTTTTTCCAGTCTGATGGCCATTCTTGTGTTTTCCATATTTGCTGGCAAATGGCAAGAGTCTTGCTTATCCGTCATAAACGGGCCGGCACAATGCTGGATAAGCGAAAATGTTGGATAATCAGGAGGGATTAAGGAAAAGCCTATTAAACGTCAAATCACGTTATGATTTTACAAATTAAGAACCAAAACATCATATTTTACAACAAATTGACAGAAAAGGCAGTTCAATACACATTGACGTTATGTAGTAATTACTATATTTACGAATTTAGCACCAAAACATCGCAATGTATTGAAACAGCTATGGATCCGGGTGGGAGGCAGACTGTATTGGATAATACAGAACGTTGGATGAGTGAAGGTTGGAAAAGTGAGACTCTACTGTATTAGGATTCCATGCTTAAATGCTGAAAAACAAGTTAATTATTTTATTAAATAATCTTTACACAGTGACTGCGAATCTTAAGGTCAAGACGGCATTATATGGATTTACAGAAGAGATCAAATGAACAGATACCGAGGTCCCGAACAATCTTCATATGAATCTCCTTCAGCTCAAATAGTAAAGGACGACAGTGCATCGTGTCTGTCTCTGCTGGTTTTGTTCTGTATCATGACAACACCACTTCTGCAAAACGGAGGCCTTGAAATTAATTTTTTACTTTTGTGAAATCCAGGAGTGGATAGAGAACAATTGCCTTTCAGACACTTCTCAGAGCAATTTGTTTCTCCCCTCGAGTATGGTATATCTTCCTTCCTTCTTTTGTAAGAGTGTTCATTACACTAATACTCCCAAGTATAAAGGTCACATTGCCCTTGATTCTGAATTTCTTTTCTCGGAGGTGTTTAAACCACAATTGTGAAATATAAGCCATGCCTGTGGCATTTCATTTTCTTTTCTCTCAATGATGGCGATGCCTCACTCAGATTTGTACCGATGAGAGCAGCAGAAAATGTGCAGTGATTGTAGACGAGAATGTAACATGGACAGCATTTCAAATACCCAGGAGGAACTAGAGGAGTTGGAAAGAGTCGAGAGACTTTCCAAAGCTTGTACTGTGTTTGGTTAGAAAATATCATTATAAAAGTGTTGTTCTCAGACTTCGGTCCAGCAGATGTTTTGAACTTCAGCTCCTAGAATTGCTGACTCCAGTCTGGCTGGGACTTCTCGGAGTTGAAGTCAAAGTTGGGACTCACCACTTTAGAAGTGCTGGACCTAGTTGTATCTGGATGGAATTAGGAATTGTCTGCTTCTGCTTTGGTTCCTCTTTAAGATGCACAACAAAGTCATCTAACTTTGAGATTCTCATAGCCTTGAGATTTGCCATGGCAGTGTTGAACCTCAATTGTCTGGCCTAACCAGAACTTGCTAGTTACAAGTAATGCAAAAGTAATTAGTTTACTGTGATCAATACCTCTTCC
Source organism: Anolis sagrei (assembly GCF_037176765.1). Classification (NCBI taxonomy): domain Eukaryota; kingdom Metazoa; phylum Chordata; class Lepidosauria; order Squamata; family Anolidae; genus Anolis; species Anolis sagrei. Next base: position 50,955,671 of record NC_090025.1, on the reverse strand, counting down.
CAATAAATGATGTGTAATTATACTGTATTATGTGTAAATCAATGAGGAATAACTGGATTGTGGGTTTTTCGGGCTATATGGCCATGTTCTAGAAGCATTCTCTCCTGGCATTTCGTCTGCATCTATGGCAGGCACCCTCAGAGGTTGTGCAGACCTCACAACCTCTGAGGATGCCTGCCATAGATGCAGGCGAAACGTCAGGAAAGAATGCTTCTAGAGCATGGCCATATACACTGAAAAACCTACAACAACTCAGTGATCCTGGTCACGAAAGCCTTTGACAATACAATGAGGGATAACCTCACTCCTCTGGTGGTTTAAGAATAATGTTTTAGTTGCTTTATAATTAAAATTACTTTTGTAATTACTTTTATAATTATAATTGTAATTATAAAAGGTCTTCTACCTTCTATGCCAAAGAGTGCTGGTGTCTCATCAAACTACAACTCCTAGCAATTAAAGTGATGCCTAGCTGCATTAATTTTAAGGAGGCCCCGGTGGTGCAGTGGGTTAGACCCTTGTGCCGACAGGACTGAAGACTAACAGGTCACAGGTTCGAATCCGGGGAGAGTGCAAATGAACTCCCTCTGTCAGCTTCAGCTCCTCATGTGGAGACATAAAAGAAGCTTCCCACAAGGATGGTAAAACATCAAAACATCTGGGTGTCCCCTTGGCATGTCCTGGTAGTCAATTCTCTCACACCAGAAGCAACTTCTAGTTTCTCAAGTTGCTCCTGACATGAAATTTTTTTTGGTGTAGATGCACTCTAGGTCTACTTCCTCAGATGCATACTTACAATTAGCTATGACTGTGTGACTGCAGAACAGAACAAACAACTCTGCATCTGTATGCTTGCCCACAATGCCCTGCCTCATGCACAGAGGAAGAATTGTTTAAAGCTACAGACGATGCAGTTGCTGTTGCCCAGTTTTGGTCTAAAATTATTTCGCTGTTTGTGCTCCTTCTAGTCTAATAAGTTTTATACTTATTTGTGCAATGCTTTTGACATGAAATTAAATAATAAAACCTATGAAAACTTATGCTACCATTTTATGGATATTTCATACTTACTCAGCTTTGTCTTTGAATTGTAACACAGTGTAGCAACACTGTTAAAATGATTATGGGCTCTTTTACTGTATATGATATTAAATCTCCTAGGACGAGCCTTGAATAGAGAGGCGATATGTCAGCATCAGTTGTGACAAGATGATTTAGCACACAGTGAAGAAGGTGCTGGTGAGACAATGTGAACAAGTATGAGCATGTGTTCTGCTGCTTATTTACTTCCTACTGGTATTATGAATATTAGTAAGACTGAATCATATTTTGAAATGCACCAGGCAAGGAAACTAGATTTAATAAAGCTGATAATGCCCCACAATAACACGGTTCAGTGTTAAGATTACTTATGTTCTAGGACATGCAGCATCACCCATTGATCAGGGAGCTCCTGGTGGCGCAATGGGTTAAACGCTTGGGCTAGCAGGACTGCTGACCAAAAGGTCGGTGGTTCGAATCCAGGGACCAGGGTGAGCTCCCATCTGTCAGCTCTAGCTTCTCATGTGGGGACATAAGAGAAACCTCCCACAGGATGGTAAAACATCTGGCCGTCCCCTGGGTAACATCCTTGCAGATGGCCAATTCTGTCACACCAGAATTTGCAGTCACTTCTGGTGTGACAGAAAAAAAAGCATCTTTAATGTTTATCTCTATATCTGTAATATTGATCAGGAATGGAAATTGTATGTTCCTATAGATGTAGTTGAACTATAATTCCCAGCAGCCATAACACAGCATGGTGAGTGGTAATGAGTGCTGGAAGTTGCACTCCAACAAAATTTGGAGGGCTATGTAATTTCCATTGCAAGTATAGTCCCAATCTAAATTTGTTATTTGGTTGGAATGATAATCTAAGGGCCATAGGAGACATTTGTTTGGACCTTATCCTGAGCCCAGAAAGACCTTAAAGAAGTGGAATGGGAGGAGGTTGATAGCAGCTCTATGGGAAGACTGTGGGCTAAACACTCCTATCTACAATCCAGATGGGTAAGTTATGTCAGTAGGAATCCTTTCCTTCCTATGGTTACAGTCGGAGAGGAATAATGACAAAAAGAAGTAAAGTCGAACATTATGGCTGTTTTGAAGGCTCTGATACGAAACCTTTGTGAAAGAAAGCCTCTGTCCTGCTTCAATTTACAGATCAAGGTACAGAATATCAGCAAGGGGAAACCATTGGTTTATAATGCTGAGACTAATTTTAAAAATATCTGTCTTGTTTTCTATTTTGTGTTTTTCATTCTATGTCTTCAAGCAAAATAAAATGTCCTCTCTATCAGCAAGTATGTTGGTGAGGGAATATTTTGAATGATCTTTAGGAATTGCAGACTGTGAACACTGTTTCTTTTCTCTCTTTTTGTGGGAATGGAATTTATAATAAACTGTTTTTTAAATTTAATGTATTTTATAAATATTTTGGAATAAATTGTTAAAAACCTGGCACACTGTTGTAATCTTTTAGGTTTTGGATTTCTTTTTGTTACATGATTTTTGTAGATCCATTTGTGTGTTAACAGCTCCTGCGAATAAAGGATCAATATCTTGCACAATTTTTGTTGAGGTGAGAAGGAACGGAAAGATGCTGTCAAACAGAGCAGACAGTGTTTGGCTGCTAGTACTCAACAGGAATATAAGTCTCCAGATCAAGAGAAACATTAGTGGCACTCTGTGTGAAATCTCGCCTTCAATACTTTGTTTGGTTCTGAGCACCACAGTTCAGGAAGAATATTAACAAACTGGAATGTGTCCAGAGAAAGGCAAACAAGATTATCAAAGATCTGGAAACCAAGCAGTATAAAGGAAAATTTACGATTCTAGGACTATTCAGTTTAGAAAAGAAAAGTTTGAACAATCAGATTTATCAGGACAAGGAACTTGCTGGAGATGTAAGAAGGAGAAGGGATAATTTCTCCATGTATGGTAGATGTGTAATATAGTTAAAGAATTCTGGGGAAAAGTGGTGAAAGAAACAAACAATATGATTAACAAAAAGGTTAAGAAAAAAACGGAAATGTGCCTATTAGGATTATTTAGAATGCGTATCAGTGCAGGAGATGAAGAAATTTGTCAATATTGCTTTGTTGCGGCAAGACTAATAATAGCCAAAACTTGGAAAGGGGAAAAAGAGCTATCTATTAAAGATTGGAGAGATAATTTAGCAGATTATATCCAAATGGCCAAGCTGACAAATAGCAGCAGAGGAAGAAATAATGAAGAATTTGCAAACAAATGGAGTATTTGGAAAAGAAGGCAAAGGTAAACTTGAAGATTGCCATAAAGGGGATTCAGTGAAAGAAGATATTTGGGTAGTTGTTTAGTAATGTGATCCCGTTTTGAGGGGTTTTGGAGGTCAGGGGGTGGGGTTCACGGTTGGGGGATAGAGGGTTATGTAATGTTAAGGTATAAATAATTGTACAAACCAAATCTGATTGTACATATGTTTAATGAGCACTGAATATTGACTCTTTTGTAAAACTTTGCATATTTTTTCTTTGTTCATTTTTTCTTTTGTTCATTTGTTTTGTTTTCTACATACACTATGAAACAATATTTTTTTTTAAAAAAGATTTATTTATTTATCATGTCAGATTTATTTATTTATCATGTCAGAAGCAAATTAAGAATATAGCAAATTGAGAATATAGCAATATGCTAAATTTCTTTTGACCCGAAGCTGGCCACTTCAAGTGCCTCTGGTGTCACTATAAGAAGGTCCTCCATTGTGCATGTTGCGGAACTGAGACTGCACTAGTAAGTGGTCTGTGGTTTGCTCTTCCCCACATTCGCATGTTGTGGACTCCACTCTGTAGCCCCATTTCTTAAAATTGGCTCTGCATCTCATGATACCAGAGCACAGTCTACCAGACATGCGTACTCAGCAGCAGAGTAGCAAAGCACAAGGACAGATGTCTTCATTGTATGTGGTTGTGATCCCCAGGTTGTGCCAGTCAGCTTTTGTATGATATTATTTCTATCGCCCACTTTTTGCTTGATAGTCAAGCAGTGCTTCTTGTAAGTCAGAGCACAGTCCAGAGTGACTCACAGGTATTTTGGTGTGCTGCAATGCTCCAGTGGGATTCCTTCCCAGGTGACCCTCAGAGCTTGAGATGCTTGTCTGTTTATGAAATGCAAAGCACATGTCTGTGTTTTAGATGGATTAGGAAGCAGCTGGTTTGCCTTGTAATAGGCAGTAAGAGCACCTAAAGCTTTGGAGAACTTCTGGTCAATTATTTCAAAGCTCCCTGCTTAGGCGGTGATAGCACGATCTTCAGCATAGATGAAACTCTCTGTCCATTCTGGCAATGACTGATCATTTTTGTAAATGTTGAACCCTGATGGAGCAAGCACTGCCCTAAGGCAGACAATTCTTCTGTCTTCGGCATCTGCTTCTTTGACCCTGAAACTCATCATATGATAGCTGCCTTTAAATATCTGAAAGCAGGAATTTGGAGCAGAATTTTGTTTCCTTCTGTTCCAGAGACTAGAACACAACCCAGAGTGTTCTAACTGGATTCTTAAATGTTAGGAAGAACCATAAGAGCTGTATACAGCCTGAAAAACACACAGCAACCCAGTGATTCCGGTCATGAAAGCCTTTGCCATTAAACTGTAAGAAATGTTTGAGAGTAAAATAGATTGCCTTGGAGAATAATTGACTCTCCATCTTGGGAAGTATTTAAACAGAAGTTGGATGGACATCTTTCAAAAGTAATTGTATATTCCTGCATGGCAGGGGGTTGGAGTAGATGGTCCTTTTGGTTCCTTCCAAGTTCTAAGATACTATGAGTCTATGAACAGACTGGTAGCCTGAGCTGGTAGAAGGCAACTAACTAACAAACAAGGTAGAAAGCAAATTTATGTAATCAGTTTATACAAATAGCACAGCTTTCTCAAGCCAGGGTCAAGATCTGTCTGAGAGCTTAGAAGCAATTAGCTGTAGTTTGCTCCTTGAAGGCAACACATAGAAATGGGGTTGTTTATTTTAAGAAAACCAAACTATGAGTACATGGAGAAATGTGGGTATATCTTTTCAGAAATGCTGATGAAAAAAGAGACCTATGAACTCTGTGTCAGCCACTGAGCAGTATCCATACAATACATGACTTTAAGGGATAACAGTGGAATGGCAATTTACATTATTTTTATTCCAATAAATGAAGGCAACACATAGAAATGGGGTTGTTTATTTTTAGAAAACCAAACTATGAGTACATGGAGAAATGTGGGTATATCTTTTCAGAAATGCTGATGAAAAAAGAGACCTATGAACTCTGTGTCAGCCACTGAGCAGTATCCATACATGACTTTAAGGGATAACAGTGGAATGGCAATTTACATTATTTTTATTCCAATAAATGAATAAATAAATAATTCAATGTGCAACATCTGCTACAACATACAGGCAGCTTGCTTGACTACCATCTGGTACTGTTTGTAGAAACAGAATTAATTGTGGCATATGTGATTTAAATTTTGTACCATTTACATCTCACTTTGGAAATAAACTGATTTGTTTCAGCAGAGTTATTTTCAGTAGTGTAATCATATGAAAAGGCTGAATAATTAAGATTACAACATTCCCCCCTGCGGCCAATATTCTTTGTTAGGAACATAATACTGTTAAAACGAGGCTGTTATTCTGTATAGGTGAAATTGCAGCATTGCTTATATTTATAATACAGACCTCAATGAAAAATTCCCAGATATCATACAGGTGCCGAGAAATTCTCTCTTATTCAGCAGCGGGGAATGCCTCAGTAGCACCCGGTGTATTAGAGATTTATTTTCCTGCTTTTAAAATGGAACAAACCTCAACATTTAGGAAAGCAAAAAAGTAACTAATTATCCCATATGAATTTAGGGAGAAAGAGAGAAAGAAAAAGTTGTATAAAATGGAAATTACAACTGCTGGAAATGGAGGGAACGTCCCCGGGGGGGTGGGGCTGCGGGTGGGGGGGCCGCCATAGAGGTGGTGACTGGCAGAGGGAGATACGGGAAAGGGAGTATAAAACAACCATTTCGGCCCAAAATTTTTAATAACAAATTGGCAACCTCTAAAGATCCTAGAAATCAAAGACAAAAGCAAATTCGGCCCCAAATTCTCAATAGGACATTGACAACTCCAAAAATTAATGCTACTATTCGGCCCGAAACTAATTATAACAATTTGACATCCCCAAAATCTACTCCTGACAAAATACAACTGAGGTGCCAGGATGGTGGCCCCTCCAGGCTAAAGGTGGTGCTGTTCAATGCCAGGTCGGTAAATGGAAAAACTTCTATCATTCAAGATCTAATCGAAGAAGAACGAGCCGACCTGGCTTGTATAACGGAGACCTGGCTGGATGAGGGGGGAGGGGTTAATCTCTCCCAACTCTGTCCACCAGGTTATTCCGTTCAGCACCAGCCAAGGCTTGGAGGGCGGGGAGGCGGAGTCGCAGTGGTCTATAAGGACTTTATTCCACTGATCAGGTGTCCCATCCCACAATCATCTTCCTTTGAATGTGCCGGCTTCAGGATAGGTGACCGGGACAGGATAGGGATTCTGTTAGTGTACCGACCACCCCGCTGCACTACAGTCTCCCTACCTAAGCTAGCGGGAGTGGTCTCGGACATGGCGTTGAGCTTCCAATGGCTCTTGGTCTTGGGAGATTTCAACGTGCATGCCGAGGCCCCTCTTTCTGGTGCGGCTCAGGACTTCATGGCCGCCACGGCAACCATGGGCCTGTCCCAACTAATATCTGGTCCCACCCATAGTGCCGGGCACACTTTAGATTTGGTTTTTGTCCAGGGATGGGATGAGGGTGACGGGATGGAGGAGCCGACCATCGCCCCATTGCCATGGACTGATCACCACCTGATCAGTTTTAGACTAACTGGGCCTCCTAACCTCTGCAGGGGTGGTAGACCCATTAGAATGGTCCGCCCCAGGAGACTTATGGATCCAAATGCACTCCTGACGACTCTTGGGGATCTTTCCACCTCCTTGGCTAGTGATACTGTCGACGCTTTGGTCTCTCGTTGGAATAATGAGTTGACCAGGGCAATTGACACTATCACTCCGGAACGCCCCCTCTCGAGTAACCGAGCTAAACCAGCCTCTTGGTTTACTGAGGAGCTGGCAGTGATGAAGCGAAAGAAGAGGAGGTTAGAGTGCGTGTGGCGCCAGAATCCCACCAATCCAGCCCAAACACACCTGAATGCCTTTTTAAGGTCCTACGGTGTGGCAATAGTGGCAGCTCAGAAAACATTCATCACAGCCAATATTGCATCAGCGAAGAATCGTCCAGTGGAGCCTTTCCGAGTTGTCAGGGGCCTGTTAAATCCGCCAAAAAGCAAGGCCTCGGACAACTCGGTGGCTCGCTGTGAAGCATTTGCTCGATCCTTTGCGGATAAAATTGAGCGAATTCGGTCGGGTTTTGACGTCATGTTAACGGCAGTCTCTGGGGATGTAACGAGAGCATCTGCTTGTCCAGTTTTGTTGGATTCGTTTCAATTGGTTCAGCTTGAGGATGTGGACAGGATCCTTGGAGAGGTGCGACCCACCACATGCATCCTAGACCCCTGCCCTTCCTGGCTGATCAAGGAAGCCAGAGGGGGTTTGGCAGAGTGGGTGAAGGTGATGGTTAATGCCTCCTTACAGGAAGGAAAATTTCCAGCGAGCTTAAAACAAGCTATTATAAAACCGCTGTTGAAGAAACCATCACTGGATCCCACTCAATTCGACAACTATCGGCCTGTTTCCAATCTCCCCTATTTGGGCAAGGTCATGGAACGTGTGGTGGCAACACAACTCCAGGGGTTTCTGGTAGACACTGATTATCTAGACCCGGCACAGTCTGGCTTTAGGCCGGGACATGGAACTGAGACAGCCTTGGTCGCCTTGGTAGATGATCTACGCAGGGAGCTAGACAGGGGGAGTGTGTCCCTGTTAGTTCTGCTGGACCTCTCAGCGGCCTTCGATACCGTCGATCACGATATCCTTCTGGGCCGCCTCATGGATATGGGGCTCGGAGGCACTGCTTTGCGGTGGCTTCGATCCTTCCTTGAGGGACGGACCCAGAAGGTGTTATTGGGTGACACCTGTTCGGCCCCACAACCGTTGTTGTGTGGAGTCCCACAGGGTTCAATCTTGTCCCCGATGTTATTTAACATCTACATGAAGCCGCTGGGAGAGATCATTCGGAGTTTCGGACTAAGATGCTATCTCTATGCAGATGACGTCCAAATCTGTCACTCCTTCTCACCTGTCACCAAGGAGGCTGTCCAGACCTTGAACCGGTGTTTAGCCGCTGTATCGGACTGGATGAGAGCTAACAAATTGAAATTGAATCCAGACAAGACAGAGGTCCTACTGGTCAGTCGGAAGGCCGAACAGGGTATAGGGTTACAGCCTGTGTTAGACGGGGTTACACTCCCCCTGAAGACGCAGGTTCGCAGCTTGGGAGTGATCCTGGACTCATCGCTGAGCCTGGAACCCCAGGTCTCAGCGGTGGCCGGGAGAGCTTTCGCACAATTAAAACTTGTGCGCCAGCTGCGCCCGTACCTTGGGAAGTCGGATCTGGCCATGGTGGTCCACGCTCTTGTCACATCCTGGTTAGATTACTGCAACGCACTCTACGTGGGGTTGCCTTTGAAGACTGCTCGGAAACTTCAACTAGTCCAGCGAGAAGCAGCCAGATTGCTCACCGGAGCGGCGTACAGGGAGCACACCACCCCCCTGTTGTGTCAGCTCCACTGGCTGCCGATCCAATTCCGAGCACAATTCAAAGTGCTGGTTTTGACCTACAAAACCCTATACGGTTCTGGCCCAGTGTATTTGTCCGAACGGATCTCCCTCTACATCCCACCTCGAAGTTTAAGATCTTCTGGGGAGGCCCTGCTCTCGACCCCGCCAGTGGCACAAGTGAGGCTGGCGGGGACGAGGATCAGGGCCTTCTCAGTGGTGGCCCTTCACCTGTGGAACTCACTCCCCGGGGAGATCAGATCGACGACTTCCCTTCTAGCGTTTAGGAAAAAACTAAAGACCTGGATGTGGGACCAAGCTTTTGGCCATGCTGACAACTAACTAAAGGACCTGTCGATAGACAAGGACAATGGAATGGAATGGATATATGGACTCTGATATATGGACTCTGACATGAGATAGTTTTTATGATTTTATTAGGTATTGATGTTTTATTTTAATTGTTGAATTTTTATATTTTGTATTGTTTGTTGTGTGTTTTGGGCATCTAATTGTGCCTTTCCTGTAAGCCGCCCTGAGTCCCCCTCGGGGTGAGAAGGGCGGGGTATAAGTAGATGAAATAAATAAATAAATAAATAAATAAAGGTGAAGCATTTTAAGGTGGAGGGTTTATTTCAGCAAAACCTAGGGCTCTTTCACATTGCATAGGTAGAACAGTACTATGATTCCACTTTAACTGCCATGATTCCATCCTATGACTTGTTAGTTTAGGTAGAATTACTTTGAACTATAATAATAATAATAATAATACTTTATTTATATTCTGCTCTTCTCACCCCGAAGGGGACTCAGGGCAGATATATATACTCGGCAAACATTCAATGCCCCTTTGTATTGACAATACACAGACAAACAGAACAGGAGGTGGTTTGTTTCAGCTGTTTTTGGTGCCATGGAAGGTTGGGTTTGAGTCCAGTGAGTGCTGTTCTTCTATCCTCCATGACAAAGAGCTGTCAGGACTTCCTCCTTTCTTTTGGTCGCCCAGGATTTTCTGATCTTCTTTCTTTATGGCGTCGTAAAACACTTGCCCCACCTTTTAGCGGTATCTAATTTCTCTAATTACAGCTAAAGCTGTTTTTGAATTGCTTAGGTAAACAATGAGCTAGGGTGACAGTTGGCAGCTCACGCCAACCCAGGGTTTGAACTTGCAACCTTTTGGTTGATAGATCTTACAATTGCTGATGATTTACCAGCTGTGCTAAACCTCCAGCCCCTAAAAAGCTCTAGTGCAGTGGTTTCCAATCTTTTTTGACCAGGGACCACTTTGACTGGGGACCACTTGACCAGGGACCACTCTCCAACATTAGTATCAAAAGGGTTATGAATAAGTTTTTTGTTAACTTGAATTCTGATCCTGCCTTCTGGAGTATTAGCTATATCTCCTAATTTGGTGTCATCTGCAAACTTGATAAGTATGCCCTCTACCTTCATCTAAATAATTAATAAAGATGTTGAATAATGCTGGGCCCAGGACTGAACTCTGAGGCACTGCATTCGTCACTTCTTTCCAGGATGAAAAGTGACCATTGTTGAGCACTCTTTGTGGTTTGGTTGCTTAACCAATTATAGATCCACCTAACAGTAGCATTGCCTAGTGGGATGGTCCTAGAGGGATGGTCCTAGTGATGACTGACATTCATCCCTGGAGTTTCCCTTGATGGCAGTTCAGCCTCTGGTCTTACACACAGACTCCAGTTCTTAAGATTTTATTCTAAAGGTTCAGATACAGAAAAGTAACAACATGACTGCAATTTATTTTTTTCCTCTCAAAATATTTATTATCTATTGAATGTTTCTATTTATTAAATGGCAGCTGTATGCTATTGCTTTTCAATTAATTCTACTCAGTCTAAACCATGACAGGAGATGGCTTTGAACAAAACTGCCGTTTTACATTGCAACAAGGATACAAGCATCACTGAAAAGTTCAAAGGCCCTGCTTTAAGAGCATTTGTTGTGCTACTTAACTTGTGATGCCTCTATATGAGAGACATGGGTGCTCCAGAAAAAGAAACACACACTGGAGAGCTGCTAATTAGTGATAGAGGGTTGTAGTTGCTAAGAAACCTGTGCAGTTGCCATGGATGTACAGTTCGTAAGTAGTATTGCCCTGAAACAGAGAAGGTGGACACTGGGTAGTGGGTTAAGTTGCATGGCCACAAAGTTAACTGTAAATACGCTTGTGTGATATATTAATATACGAGGATATAATATGTAGGAAAAGGGGAGAAAGAGACACTGGGTTCCACAGTGTCCAGTCCAACACATTCCCAAATAGGTCCTTGTGGAACAAGTGTCTGGTAATCATGTGGCAAAGCTTGCAGTAATGTCCAATTGATGGGGAGAGCAAAAAGTTCCTCCCGAGGAGAAAGACTCTACAAACGCTCAAACTGCAGATTAGACTCCTTTTTTCCAATCTGTCCAGTTGCCTCGGGGCATCTGTCTTCTTAATTTAACTTGTGCCCAAAGTTCCCTTTTCCCAGCTTGATAATAGGCAGACACTGGGAAGGCCATTGAGAAGGTGTAGGGGACAGTCTCTGGTATAGGGAAATGACCATATGGGGCCTGGGGGGATCTCCCTTTCCCAGCCGTCCAGGACAGGATGGACTTGGATATTGGCCATAGGATCCTGGAAACCTTCATCCATAGAGTAAAAGGCCAGAGCTGCCAGGGAGATTGTAATAGTTACAGGATCTGGGCCAAATTCCAAAGGCATAATGAAACATGTCCTTGGTTCCCACAGACAATCTTAAGTCTTCCAATTCCCTGGAAACTCCAAAAGGTATGAAGCCTCTGCTGGTAGGATGTGTGTGTTGAGAAGGGGCTAAGAAAAAGAGAATTGCCCAATTGTTCTGTCTCTGTCAATATTCCAAAGGTGTGGCAAGACCTCCCGAGGTGTTGAGAGGTTCTCGGTGCCAGTTCCCAGAATCTGCAGAACTGAAAACCAGGGAGAGAATTTGCTCTGGTATTTTACATGCCAGGAACATGGTGAACCTGAAAGAGTATGCTATGTCTCAGGCACTCTAAAACAAAACACTGAACCAGTTTCATCACCCAAGGGAAGATCTATTTCTGAGCATTCACCTTGTAAACGACCTCAGCATTGTCACACCAAAATATGACAGTCCTGTTAGTAAACCCATGTAGTTGCAATGGTACTACAATAGGAAAGAACTCAAGAAACTTTGCATCTTTAATAAGTGAGTTTCTCGCTCAGTCTGCCAGCCAAGGTTTTACACATCATTGCCTATGTCAAAATAAACTGAAAACTGTGGCTCCATGTCAGAAGGAACCCGAAGATCAGTCTTAGGAAGACAGGTGCTTCTCCTGAATGACACCCCATAAAAACTCACCCCACACAATTCAAATATAGTGATAAGGAATGAACATCCTCCAATGATCTCATAGAGACAAATGCTGGATGCTTTTCCCAGAATGACTTTGCATGCAAATTAAGATGGCTTGCCAAGACTTGGAAATTATTTTTTCTTTTTCTTCCCCATGCTGTTTGCCTAATCTGCAAAGAGCTTCAACTTGTCCACTAGGAGGCGGGAGATGCCAGGTATAGTGTCCCACTCAAAAACAAGACATGTAAGGGTGGTAGAAAGGCCTTTTGTCTTCTTAAGAGGAAGGCAATACTCTATTTTAAGGACAAGGTCCTTAAAGATTCGAGGGTATCAGAACACATGGAAAACAAGGCTGTCTTGGCAAATCAAATACTTGAGGTAGTGAGTCATTGCATTTTTTCACTCAAATAATGTACTGAATTATTCAAACTCATGACACAATATAACACACCCCATAGGCATGGCTTTGTCATAAAAGAAGGTACCCACAAAGTGGAACCCCAACAGATCAAAATCATCATAATGTCTTGAGAGTAAATGGGATGCAGATTTAATGTTGTACTTTAGAAGTAATGCTCCTGGTTTGAAATCTGAAACCATACTAACAGCTGCATCAAAAGATGTATATTTAACAGACCACAGGCAGGATCAAAGACATTGTTCACTGATGCTCTGTTAGGGAAAGGTTTTGTATGAGGAAATACTAACTGGAGACTTCTTAGGGACTGCATCCAAAGACAACTGTCTTAAGGTGGGTACTGGTAGTGCGGCATATGGACCTGACACCTGTCCTGCACCAGTTTCCGTTGATAGTTTTCTCCTCCCAATATGATGTAGTTTGTTGATAGATCAAGAGTTGGTTACCAAAGAATATGGATGTTTACCAATATTGGGGATGCCGAAGCCACATGTAAAGCCACACAGTATGTACTTGGCACTGTGCATCTTGGGATAAAACACCAATCAGATGGTGAAAACAGAAGAACGGCCTGCTACTGGGGAGTGTGCTTGCTCCATCAATGCTTAACATTTACACGAATGATTAGCTACTGCCAGAAGGGACAGAGAGTTTCAGCTATGCTGATGATTGTGCCATCACCATCCAAGCAAGGAGCTTTGAAATGGTTGGACAGAAGCTCTCTGAAGCTTTAGATGCTCTTACTGCCTATTACAGGGAAAACCAGCTGATTCCTAATCCATCAAAATGCAGACATGTGCTTTTCACCTTAAGATCAGACAAGCATCTCAAGCTCTGAGGATTACCTGGGAAGGAATCCCACTGGAGCACTGCAGCACATCAAAATACCTGGAAGTTACCTTGGACCATGCTCTGGCTTACAAAAAGCACTGCTTGACTATCAATCAAAAAGTGGGCACTTGAAATAATATACACAAGCTAACTGACACAACCTGAGGATCACAACCAGACACAGTGATGACATTTGCCTTTGTGCTTTGCTACTCTGATGCTGAGTACGCATGCCCAGTGTGTAACACATCTCCCCATGTTAAAACAGTGGATGTGGCTCTTGATAAGACATGCCAGATTATCACAGGATGTCTACACCTCACACCACTGGAAAAATTATGCTGTTTAGCTGGTATTGCACCACCTGACATCTGCTGGGAAGTAGCAGCCAATAATGAAAGGACTAAGGCAGTGACATCTCTGGCCTATACCCTGTTTGGATATCAGTCACTTCTTTAATATTCTCTAAATTCAACAGAACACTGTATCAACTGTTAACATAATTATATTCCTTACTATTTAAGAGCTATTGTGTTATTACTCCAATCACAATTTAAAAGGCAAAAAAGCAATTATGATTTATAATATTTGTATTGTGTGTGTACACTTTCTCTTCTTGTCTAATTCGAGAACTCTTCCATCCAGCTGTCAATCCATATTTTTCATTACCATATAAAATCTCTGAAAATAAAAAATTGCAGCCAATACATGTGAACTGCACTTGACTGTTGTTTTCAAGTTAGGTCCTTCCAACAGTGCAGAATGGCGCATTTTAATCCCTGGATCACTGCAGAGGATTTAACAGTTCAGTGTAGCCAGATGCTGCTATATCCTGTCTTATCTGGCAGGAAACTTCTTTTCCTTAGCAATCAAAACTCAGTACACGCCTGTACGGATACACAACCATTCTGAGACATAAGGATAAGAAGCAGCAAATAGTAATTACCGTGGCAAAGAAATTTGAAATAAAGAAACCTCTGTCATATGCCATGGCTTCCCTCCCTATCCCTGGAATCTGGGAGTGTCAGATTTGGCAAGTTTTCTTACTTTTTACTGCTTTGTTCACTTCAGAAGTAAGTCTCAGTGAAGTCAAGGGACTTATTCACACTCATGCTCACTATTGACCATACTGGGGTTTACTTCTAATCATAGAATTGTATTGATTACTGTTTCCTTGTTGGAAAAGATAGCAGGATTACATTAGACAAAATGATAGAAAAGTCAGGAAACAGCTCAAACAGAAAGCTGGATAGGGACAGGCCTGCTCTCCACTTGTTAAATCAGAATGATTGTGGTTTGAAATGTGAGGCTTTTGTAGTCCAATATTTCTTATTTTACCACGTTAAGCCCTTCATACTGCTGATGAAGAATTTGTTGATTATTAGACACCATTCCAAAACCAGTGAAGTTTCTTGACACACTGGTATGTCGACAAAAAAGTTCGATATAGGTGTCTGAAACTAAAAATCAGAGAACTGGGTTTATGTTAGCAGAAATAATGTACACATTGGTTCAATACTATTAGTCTTTCCTTATTAGTTACATGTATATCTCTCCATTCCTCAGATGACATCAAAGTGACATGAGTGTTTACAATAATAATAACTTTAATAATAACTTTATTCTTATGTCCCATCACCATCTCCCTCAGTGGTTCTCAATCTGGGCTCCCCAGATGTTTCTGGCCTACAACTCCCAGAAATCCCAGCCAGTTTACCAGCTGTTAGGCTTTCTGGGAGTTGAAGGCCAAAAACATCTGGGGACCCCAGGTTGAGAACCACCGATCTCCCTGAAGGGACTCAGGGCAGTTTCAGGGGGGCCAAGCCCAGCATAGAAGAAGGGTTACAAGGTAACACAATTAACACAGTACTATTCCCATATCCATTGGACAATTATCTGTAGTTTCATTTATCCATGTCTGACAAAATATGGCATTTTCTAGATCCTTCAGCATGGCTCTATGGGCTAGAAGACCTTCATTTCAATAGGGTTCACTATTATCCACAATTCTGCACATCCACACGAAATCCAGGAACATAATCCACACAGATATGAGATGCTGATCTCCATTTTCCTTTTAGGATAACTGTGACATCAAATTGAGAAAGAATTACCAGCTCAGGTCACTCAATAAGTGCCATAGGACAGTGACATAATGAAAGTGGACGTGCCGCTCTCTGGGTGCATCCACATGGTGTAATTATAGCAATCCAATGCCACTTTAATTGCCATTACTCCATCCTTTGGAATCTTGAGATTTGTTGCTTCATGAAGGATTCGGAATAACTCTGCAGTGTTTCAGGGAAATATAAGTATCTCTATTATACTACAAATCTCAGGATTCTAAGATGGTACCATGGCACTCAACTGGTTTATAATGTGCAATATGGATCTATCTCTCATTCTAACATTGTTATTGTACTATAAGCACAGTAGCTGGCTGAAGATATTTTTGTGGGTGCTTTTGTTTAGCTAGGCATCCTTTCTAGTCCAGATCATTCCTACCGAAGCCATTATTCACATTCTGGACATTCCAAACTATATATGTCAGTGCATTCCTGAGGTGATGACAAAAATTTTATATAACAAGATGCAAGAAGCTATTAAGATATTTTGGTCAGGGATTGCCTGCTCCTTCTCCTTCTCCCCTTCCCCTTCCACCTCCTCCACCTCTTGCTGCTTTCAGCCTCTGATACAATCAGGGGTCATGTTACAAAAACTTGCTTGGGGTTGTAAAAGGCCTTCCTTAATAATGAAAGGATCGAAAGGATCGTGATTAAGGGAGCAAAGCATAAATACCCTAAAGCAGTTATGTCCAAAATCTGGCCCGGGAGCCAATTGTGGCCCCTGTTCAAATTTCCCCTCTCTCCCCCAATCTTCTTTACTTCCTTCCTTCTAGGGGATCAGGGCCCCTGAAAAGGTGGGCTCCTCAGGTGAAGAGAAAGAGAGATGGCAGCCTCTTGCATCCCTTCACCCTGATTGTCACTTTCTCCTTAGATGACTCTGGCCTCTGGTATCCCATCCCAGTGGTCCCTTCTCTGATGCCTCTGCTGGAAAGCCTCCAGAGAAGGAGATTCCACCAGACTCTGAGGCAGTAAATGCCATTGTCTAAAACAAAATGAAAGCACATAACAACAATTCTAATTAACTTTACTCTCTCATCAGCCAAAAGTTGGCCCACACTTTCCACTGAAAGATTGTTACGTTTACGTTGGTTACAGTTTTTCTTAGTTTTATATATTGCATTGTTCTTTCATGTTTTTATTTTGCACTACAAATAAGACATATGCAATGTGCATAGGAATGTGGCCATGTTTTTTTTCTTCAAACTATAGTCTGGACCCCCAACAGGCTGAGGGACTGTGAACTGGTCCTCAGCTTAAAAAGTTTGGACACCCCTGACCTTATCTGGGTTGGAACTTGGACGGGAAACAAATACTAGGTGCTGTAGCATATATTTCAGAGGAAGAAATTGTCAAAACTACCTCTTAGAGTTGTGCGTGGACCTGTTTTCCTTCATTATATCCATTCTTTTGTTACTTTCATTACCTTCAGGAGCATGTAATGGGAAGCCCCCTCCCGGTATGAAAATCAGGTCAACACGAAAGCAAGCAGGAGCTGAACCCAGTTCCTTGCTTGCTTTCTCTGAGCAGCCTCCTTGCCTTGGAAAGTGTGTGTGTGCGTGTGTGGCATGCCGGCACAGAAAGCGTTCACGCCTGCCTGCAGCCAAGCTCCTCTCTTCTAGAGCAGAGAAACAGAACTGCCTCCTTGCCTTGGAAAGAGAGTGTGTGTGGTGTGCAGATCCAGAAAGTGTGCATGTCTGCGTGCAGCCAAACACTTCTCCTCTAGAGTAGGGAAACAGGTAAGAAGCCTCCTTAAAGTGCACATCTGCCTACAGCTGAGCGTCCCTCCTCTAGAAAAGAGAAACAGGTAAAAAGCCTCCTTAAAGTGCACATCTGCCTACAGCTGAGCGTCCCTCCTCTAGAGTAGAAATAGTTTAAATTCCTATGATGGGAAGGAGAGTCTGGGAAGCCAACTTTTGGCATCCCAGAGTTAAAACAGGTATCTGCCCTTCCAAAAATCAATCGCGGCCCCACCGAAAGCCAGGAAACGAAGTGGGTCAAGGTTTACCTGATTGCACAAGCCTACTACTTCTGAGTATTCCTTGCCTAAGAAAACCCTAGGAGATCCACGAGGCTGCCATAAGTTGAGAGACAACTTCACGGCACAGACAAAAATAATTTAATCCATTCTTCTGTATAGAGTGCGAGACAACAATGTGTGTGTTTTTGTCTATGCATACACACTCTGATGAAAAGTTGAGAGGAGTGACTAAAGAGTAATGAGGAGACATGTATTTTACAAGAGCACCCAGCAAAATATTTTGAAATCACACGAGCACAAATAAATGACCATGAAGTAAGTCCTGGGGGTGGGGAGGCAGGTCATATAAAGAAGTTCAGAAGGGCAACAGAGCGCTATTCTTTGTGTTTTAAGAGATTTGAAAATGTTACTTGTTGGATTTACAATTGGCCATGCTGCCTGGGCTATTCTGGGCATTGTATGACCCAAAATAACTTTACCAAGTTCTGGTTATTACCAACAAAAAGCAGTTACGCTACTTAAAAGATTTGAAGAAAGGCAAGAGCAGTCACAAATCTATTGTATTATAAACCTTTGGTAGTAGTCTCAAGGGAAGTGACCAGTGTGAATGGGGTCTGTAACACCATTCAGAATCATAACTTGGAACAATGTGGCAGAAGAAATTGACTCTGATGCCTTTCTCTTCGGTTGTTGTTGTTGTTAAATTTTTAACAAGCAAGAACAATACAAGTCCAACATCTGAAGTAACCACAGCCACAGAATAATTATGAAACCTATCAATAATTCAGTATTTCTTAGAAAAATTTCAGCTACCCTTTGGGAAACTAAAGCAGCTCTGTATCTGCAATCCATTGCTAAATAGGGTGGGCGAGGGGTTCCAACCCAAAATTCCTGAGCCAGTTTCCACAAAACACAGGAGAGCTCATTTGTGACTCTGAACTGTACCGACATTAAAGCACAGCCCTTGGAATGCAATACATGATGTCATCTTTCTCAGGTAACTGCAGGATGGTTGATTGTATTGACCCAGCTGTTGTAAGTGACCTGCAAGGCAAAATATGTTCCTTCACGCTCTCTTGCTGTTTTATAATTTATAAAGGATACACAACATTGTAACCACTATACTGCATTTAAATAACTCCAGTTCAGCTCATCGCCAGCAATCTTTTTTTTTCTTTCTTTCTTTCTTTCTTTCTTTCTTTCTTTCTTTCTTTCTTTCTTTCTTCATGTCCTTATTCTGTGTTAGCCAAAGTTGGGGGAAGTCCAATTTCTGACACATCATGAATCAGTGTAGATCCACCTTTGGACTACAAATCCCACAACCCCCAAGCCAGCAATGATTAGATTTTTAGATCCCAAAAGTAACTTTTCTGAACTGTTCTAAAATGTTATCACATGTGTCATTCTAGTGAATGACACGTGTGGTATCGTCTGCGAGGTGATCAGGCTAAGCATAGGCAGTTGAATGCATTGGTGAAGGCTTTCATGGCTGGAATCACTGGTCAGACCTCACAACCTCTGAGGATGCTTGCCATAGATGCAGGTGAAATGTCAGGAGAGAATGCTTCTAGAATATGGCCATATAGCCCAAAAACCTGCAACAACCTGATAGGCAGTTGTTTTTGGAAACTGGAAACAATCTCCAAGTTGGAGATGACAGAGAAGGATGATCTGGCAATCTTGGCAAGATGTTGGCTCAAGATGTGCTCATTTCCAATCCATTAGGAGTGCTTTGGTTGTATTTTCTTGCATGGCAGGGGTTAGACTGGATGGCCCTTGTGTTTTCTTCCGGTTCTGTGCTTCTATGATTCTATCAGACTGGCTTACTGACATTTTCATTTTCTGGGAAAATTATGGCTGCTGTGGTTACAGATGATATAAAAACAGTGCTGCATCCTCCAACATTTCCCTGGTGAAAATGAGACACACGCAGCCAAGCCAGTGTGGTGAAGATGGCAAATGTATTTACTGAGGAAGAACACACAACTAGAAAAGGGTACTGTAGTTTACTTTTGCCAGAGCCTACTTGGAAGGTAAGAGTCTCCTCCCCCATTTAAAATTTTGATATGTAGCTGATGTATCTGCTCAGATTAGATGTGTAGACCACAGTGATCGCACACAGTGTTTTTCATCCTGAGGTTAAATGATGAGCTCCTTCCACAGCTATTTAGTTCATACATACCACTCCCATCCCTTCAACCTCTACCATTACCTGGCCTTAAATGCCGTGCTCTGAAAGCTCCTCCTAGGCTTAGAGTGAGAAAGATGAGTGGAATGTCAACTCTACATCGATGAAGTCTTACTGCAAGGTTCTCTTAGAGAGCTTGTAGAGAAAAGTACTAACACATCTGCAAAGTGACTGGTGTAGCTCTTCAGGGCATCCTAATCCCATGTTCTGGAGATCTGATCCAATTGCTTTCCTGATGCAACATTTGCTCCAGCAAAAAAAAAAAAAAAAAAAAAAAAAGGTCAACACTATGAGGCTCTCTGGTGTAGCTGTGGTTTGTTGTGTCTGTGTATTCTCTTGCCAATTTCATCTGGGACAGATGTTTGACATCAGCTGTGGATACACAGCAATATATACTAATCCAGTTTGAATTCACACAGGTCACATCAGGCAAAAAAATATTTTACTGCTTTCTTGGTGGAATTTACATATCTATAATATACCCATAGTACTTTGGCTTTAGTTACTATTATAGCTGCTGGTGGGGGGGGGGGGGTAGTTTCTCAAAAATAAGTGAACTAGTGTTTCAAACATATGACACACACTACACCATTGGGTTTTTACACTGTAGAATTAACATTGCGTGACACTGCTTTCATTGCCATGACTCAATGCTATGGTATCATGGGAGTTGTAATTTGGTGAGACACCAACATTCTTTGGCAGGGGATGCTGTTCAATGCTATGACACCTTCCATGATGTCACAGCATTGGACCAAACTGGTATCAAACAGCATTAACTTTGTAGCTTGGATGTGCCCTTAGTCATGCATTCACTATGGGGCTAACAAATTAATTAGAAGTAAAGGTGCATCTGAATTCTGCTCTTGTTTATGTATTATTTATAACAAGATACCAGTATTAGTTGAGAATCTACTCTAATTTGCTGTAATTACTAAAACTGAAATACTCTTCGCTCTCATTGTGACCCATTTAAGTTTTATGAATATATAAAGAAATATGAAATAATGTAAAGTTTCTGGCAAATGTGGTTCTTGTTCCAGACCAGGTATATTAGTAGTGTCGAAGGTTTTCATGGCCGGAATCACTGGGTTGTAGGTTTTTTTGGGCTATATGACCATGTTCTAGAGGTATTTTCTCCTGACATTTCACCTGTATCTATGCCAAGCATCCTCAGAGGTAGTGAGGTCTGTTCCAACAGACCTCACTACCTCTGAGGATGCTTGCCAAGAGAAAATGCCTCTAGAACATGGCCATACAGCCCGAAAAAACCTACAACAACCCAGGTATATTAGTGTTTCTTGGACTAAATACAGATGGTTCACCAAGGGCATTTCTAGATGGGCAGGCAAGGAGATTTGCCTGTTGGCCAAAAGCATGGGAGAGGTTATGAAACAATTAATTTTGCATCCTTTAAGATCTGTGTGAATCTAGCATCTTACTTGTAAGAATCCTAGGCTTACATACACAACTGACAGGCCGCTCCTTGTGTGTGCTTTCCTGTTCCTAGGAGATCTGTTGCCCTTTCTAACTGCTCTGTACCACTCATGTTGAAACCCTAAATCAATCACCACAGAGTGACCATGATTAGACAATGAAGCAATCATAAAAATACATTTCATTCTCCTCTTGCAGTTATGTGATTTCAGTGTACCAAATGGTGGCGAAGTAATGGAAAATTGCTGTGCCTTTTTGTACAAGGGCAGAACACTCTGGTGCTTCCCTGGTCAGGGCATTCTGTCTTGCCAGAAATACAGATAACAAAAATCAGTGAGTGGGTTTCTGCAAAAGAATATATTGATCTTCTCTAAAGGTGATTTGCTCCATTTCTTTTCTTCCAATCAGCTCATGTTACCAAAAAGTACTATTATATATTTGAGATACATTGCTGCTTGGTAATATGAGCTAATTGGAAGAATTACAAAAAATTGGAGCAAATAATAAGGTAGAAATACGTGGGGGGGGGGGGGGGGGACTGATCTGATTAAGTATACAGGCAGTCCCCAAGTTATGAACAAGACAGGTTCTGTAGGTTTGTTCTTAAATTGAATTTGTATGCAAGTTGGAACAATTACATTTTTAAGTGTAACCCTTCCAAATCTATCTATCTATCTATCTATCTATCTATCTATCTATCTATCTATCCATCTTTGGATAGCATAGGGGTTAACACCCCTGAAGTGCTTGTTTTGCTGTTTGTGCCCCTGTTCAGAAGATTTCACCTCGCTTTCTGTCCCTGTGAGAATTGAATTTTGAAAAATGTGGCTTGTTGTGGAAACAAGGATTGCCGAGAAAGCTTCAGTGGAACCAACTTTTTCCCCATGATAACTCCTCCAGGAATGAATTTCTCTTCTAAGGGGTAGGTTTCTCTCGTCTCACACCTGTTCTTAACTATGAGTTGTTTGTAAGCTGAATGTTTGTAAGTCAGGGATTGTCTGCATTTTCTTCATAACAAAATGTGATGTTCTCTCCTGAATCTGAAATCTTAACTGGTCATTCCGGTAATGTCCATCATATCTTATCTCAACGTGTATTCTGGGGTGTGGCGCTGTGGTGGCTTGGAAAACATAGGTTATGCCAGTCCTTTAAAGGAGTCCAGTGTTGTCAAACCTAAAGCACCTCTATGCTGATCACTTAATGTAGTTAAGGCATGCCTGAAACTGGATATGCAAAGTCAGGGGATACTCTGAAATAGATCCTGGAATATGCATCAGAGTGTCTGAGTGTCAATCAAGTCACACAGCAAAAGGGGTTAAATGACTGGCTCTTTGTACATTGCAATGGGAAAAGGTGGAAAAACCCTGATTCCTCCACAGCCATGGGATACTTCAGATCCTCAATAGGATTTAAGGCCAGCCTCTGTGGTGCATCTAAGCACTGTCCAGGCCCAAAATCCATTCTAGGACCTCACACATAA
This sequence comes from Anolis sagrei, assembly GCF_037176765.1. Taxonomy (NCBI): domain Eukaryota; kingdom Metazoa; phylum Chordata; class Lepidosauria; order Squamata; family Anolidae; genus Anolis; species Anolis sagrei. Next base: position 50,933,060 of record NC_090025.1, on the reverse strand, counting down.
CCATCTGCACAGTGAAATAATGTCCTATCTCTAGTTATGAAAGCATGGCTAGTGGTGATCACAAAACACTTTTTGAACAGTGAAAAGGTGTGTAATCATAAGTGTCCAAGCACACACATGCGCACACACACACACACCAAGACTGGATGAAAGATAAGGTAAGATTGTGCTTTTGCTTTATATGCTGAAGAGAGACACATCACTAACATATGGTATATTACTGTCCATGAGTTGATTCCTCAAGATCCATGAGTACACAAACACACGCCACAACTCAATTCATGGATCTTGAGGAATCAGATGCAGAGCAAATGTCACTGACTCCTTAAACTTGACTTGTGACCAATGTAACCCATGAGAAAATTTAGCCTGTAGTTCTGCGGGTACTGAGGGAGACATTGTTTCATTGTTTGTGGAACATCATCATGAAAAGAAGTAGTGTCTGAGGAGATAACCTTCCTTAAATAGAAAACACTGAGCAAGTATCTGGCCTCTCTGGGTTCAATGAGTATAATTACCACAATAGATGCTATGAGTTTTTGTTATTTGCAACTGTTTATTTTCTTTAGCTTGTGTGTGCTTCCTAGTGGTGGATTTATTTGGATTCTTGACCAAATGAACTGGCTTAGAATATGCATCTCTTGTTCTTTCCCTTCGAGCACAGGTTACTCTGACCCTTGGATTCTTGGAACAGCTGGCATCTCAATATAGCATTTATAGAATCATAGAGTTGGAAGAGACCCCGAGGGCCATCCAGTCCAACCCTTTGCCAAGAAGCAGGAAAATTGCATTTAAAGCACCCCCGACAGATGGCCATCCAGGCTATGTTTAAAAGCCTCAAAAGAAGGAGCCTTCACCACACTACTGGAGAGTGAGTTCCACTGGTGAACAGCTCTCACAGTTAGGAAGTTCTTCCTAATGTCAAGGTGGAATCTCCTTTCCTGTAGTTTGAAGCCATTCGTTTGTTCCAAGTCCTAGTCTCCAGGGCAGCAGAAAACAAGTTTGCTCCCTCCTTCCTATGTCTTCCCCTCATGTATTTGTACATGGCCATCGTGTCTCCTCTCAGCCTTCTCTTCTGAAGGCTAAACATGTGCAGGTTAAACATTTATCAACTTATCTTCAAAGTTGGTAAATTCCCTTGACTCCCTATGACTTGATACCTTGACTCACCCATAACTGCTTCTTGTGGCATTTGCTGGATGTTGGCACTTGACAACATCAGGTCTCTAAAATAAAAGTGCTCAATGAGATGTACATCAAATGTAGTTCACTCCCATATTTCAGTAATAATCACTTTCTGATATGTTTCCTTTTTGCTTGACATGAATTTTCTTTCCTTCAAACTTGCATCTATATGTACTTGCCACAGAAATATAGGAAAATATTATTGCATGTGTTGGCATAATTGCTATTCTGTTCAAATAACATTAATAGATAGCAAAATGTTCATAAACCAATAATTAAAAAGATGAACTGGTATGGAAAACCTTTTTTATCACCATATTACTGTATGCAGCTGTTAAATTTGTCCATCTGCCACTTTTGTATGTAGTATCTTTCTGAGATGCTGAGGATGAGACTATGCATATTAAAGAAACAGGAACTCTTCCCCTGTAAATATATACGTCCATTAGAATTAGAGAAGGAAAGGAGAAAAACAGAAAGAGAAAGATAATCTATTTGGTCTGACATCCCATCCCTGCTTCCTTGAAATTAAAGAATGAAAGAAATGTAGAGGGGGGAGAGGCAGAGTGTAAATGTTACAAGACAAGTGGGAATTAACAGTGTGTAACTAATAATGTGTCCTTAATCGTTGAATCTTTTCTACTGATGCTTGTGATAGTCTGTGTGATTTTTAAAGTGAGTTGTGTGTGTACCTCCTGCAGATGGAGGAATAAATTGTGGGCAGGCTCTGGCTTTGTAAGAAAAACTCTGTTTTAGATTTGTGTCTTCCAGGGTTCTGGCCATGTGAAAAAGAGTATTGTCCACTATCTTGCAGATCTGGTGTGAAGTTATTATCAGTTACCCAAAGGATGTTTATTTCACTTTCACAAGGAATACTGTGAATACCAAACTCTCATTTCCTTCCTTTCCTTGTGCTGTCCCCTTTTCACCTTTCCAGAAAAATGGTCATAAACATTTCTTCACAAGTAAGCCTAGGAAACAAACTTCCTGTACACTGTAATGTTCCCTGTTGAATTGTTAATAGACCAGGCAACACCTTTGAGCAAACCTTTTTAGTATGTTAATTGAATGGTAACAAGTTCCGATATTGCCAGGCAGTCTGCAAAATGAAGATAAAGTTCATGGGTTGGAGCTCATTAGACAATGGCAAGATTAATCGCCCATCAGCATAAATACATCTGGCAAAATTAGCATTCAATTGGGAGTGCCGTTAGGTTGTGGTATTTCCATTGAAATGAGCCTATTTTTATTTCATAGGCATAAAATATTAAGACTTGTTGGGTGCATACTCAAAGAATTCATTTTGAAGAGGTTTCAGCAAAGGATTTTTCCATGACTTTAAAGGAAGCTGACATCAGTGGTAGTGTAGAACAGAATAATCTCTTCTGTACCCAATATATTGATTTACTTCCCTGACATTAAATATCTCTGACTGCAGTCCTTCACTCTTTTAGTGGTTTTGTGTTGCTCAGTAGAATGTACTCCGAGTAAACATTAGAATTATTATCCAGTACCATTCCTCCAGCTTGTAAAAGAACGGGAAAAGAAGGCAAGACTGCCATACATCCACATTCTTTCTTTCTTTTCTTTTTTGGTCAGAAGCTATTCGAGAAACTGCAAGTTGTTTCTGGTGTGAGAGAATTGGTCGTCTGCAAGGACGTTGCCCAGGGGACACTTGGATGTTTTACCATCCTTGTGGGAGGCTTCTCTCTCATGTCCACATACGGGGAGCCTTTGCTGACAGAGGGAGCTCATCCAAGCTCTCCCTGGATTCGAACCTGCAACCTATCAGTCTTCAGTCCTGCCAGCACAAGAGTTTAACCTACTGTGCCACTGGGGACTCTATCCTCATTCTCACTTGTCACTTATCTTTCGATTGTCCCAATTAATTAATCCTCTGTTGTGTCATGTTTTCATTTCTTATAAACGTCCCGGATTCTCTCTTCTCCTACTGTTTCCCTCCCCTCCCCTTAAGTCTACAGATTACTTCAGTCGCTGCAAGCTATGTTCAAGTGCAAAAGTAATTTTCACTCTATTAACCTGATTGAATTGATTCCGTTTGACACCACTTTAATTGCCATGGGTCAATGCTATGGAACCCTGGGAGCTGTGATCTGGAGAGGCACCAGCACTCTTTGGTAGAGAAAGCTAAAGAGAAGGCTAAAAATATTAACACTTCAGTGATTCAATACCACTGAGCCATGACAGTCAAAGTGATATTAAACTTAATTCCACAGTGTAGATCAACCTTTTTCAACCGTTTTTTGACCAGGGACCACTTTGACCAGGGACCACTCTCTATCATTAGTACCAAAAGGGTTATGAATCAGTTTTTGGTCAACTTTAGATTTAGTTTGGGGTGCTGATTCCGAAAATTGCATTGGATAGACCACATCAGCTCTAGTTTCTGATACAGAATGTATGCCGTGGTCAGTGATAGGGAAGGAGTAGCAGGTGGTGCAAAAGGAGTGGAAATTAAAAAAAAAAGAGGAAGGAGGCTCGCAGACCAGATTTTTGTCCTCATAGCTCATTGATAGTCCACGGCCCTCAGGTTAAGAACCACTGGTGTAGATTCATTCTCAATGGGAGGATCAGGAGAGACCCTGTAGGCTCAGGAAAATGCAAACTCCTTCAACTTCTCCTAACTTGTGTTATCTTCCTCATTAATAACCTTTGCTGTCTTGACAGTACTCTAATGTTGCTTGGCCATATGTTGGAGAGTGGTCCCTGGTCAAAGTGGTTCCTGAGGAACATGAGGAAGAACTTCCTGACTGTGAGAGCCGTTCAGCAGTGGAACTCTCTGCCCCGGAGTGTGGTGGAGACTCCTTCTTTGGAAGCTTTTAAACAGGGGCTGGATGGCCATCTGTCAGGGGTGATTTGAATGCAATGTTCCTGCTTCTTGGCAGGGGGTTGGACTGGATGGCCCATGAGGCCTCTTCCAACTCTTTGATTCTATGATTCTATGATTCCTGGTCAACGTGGGCCCTGGTCAAAGTGGGCCCTGTTCAAAAAAAGGCTGGGAACCACTGCTGTATAGTAGAATTCAGTTTCTACAGACTTCTGTACTGTACTGTACTGCTTCTGATGCAAACACCGACTTCTAAAATAGAGTCTGAACAATCCCAGATCTGATCACATGGTCTGAAATCCCTCCCACAACAAAGAGTTAAGGAAAACTGCTCACCAATACACACATATACAATACAGAAAGCAAGCTGAATTATATACAAACAAATTGCTAGTGGAGGCTTGTTTGTTGTTGTTTATTTGTTCAATCGTTTCTGACTCTTCGTGACGTCATGGACCACACCACTCCAGAGCTCCCTGTAGAATGTGGCCACCCCCAGCTCCTTCAAAGTCAAGCCAGTCATATCAAAGGATACCATCCATCCATCTTGTCCATGGTCTAAGTGGAAGCTTGTAGAAGGTTGCTATTTCCAACAATATAAATATAATAATGCTCCAGAATAACAAGCCTAGGAAAAAAAAAAACCAAAATATTCTCCAACATGGTCTCAAAATCGTTTTACTTGTCAGTGTGTTGTATTGCTTTTTATTGTTTTCTTGCTCCTTTCTATTGATAATAAGTATTGCTTAATTAGGGTAGTATCATCTAATTATAATTATTGGTATATTTATACATTGACCTGGTATCCATGAAATCAGTGTGGTTTAAAATTATATAAACATATAATTCTCAATATTGTAAGTCATCTTAGGAGGAAATGCAGTTACTGTAAGAAAAGCATTACATAACAAATACATATATTTAAAATAAATAAGAATATGAGCTGTCCAATTGTTGATTCAAGCTTAATCCCAGTTAGAAATTAATAGTCTTGTTATTCTTCTTTTGCTTCAGTACCCTTCTCCTGCCCTGACTCCCCAAGTGTAACATAGATGGAATGATATTTGCTTACATTACAGGACTGTTGTGAAGCTGCTTTTATAAAGTTAATAAAGTATTTTAAAGCCTTGAAATTATTTTAACTGTATAAATGCCTATCCTTTTATGCTCTCCTGATCTCTGTGCAATTGAAATGTTGCACCTAGGCAGATGACATGGGACGACAAAAATACGAGTTGAACGTAATGACCAGACAGATTTCCAGTGTCACCTGGGTGGGGTAACAGGTATTTTCCCCAAGGGGTGGCTCCTGAAAAACTGGTTTGGGAGAGGAAAAGGATTGTTAAAAAACACTGTTAGGTGACAAAGAATTTAATTTATGTTATATATGACCATGATATCCTGTCATTGAAACCCTGGTAAAATGAATAGAATGGCTTGAAACATTTTGCAGGATTTTTCTCTGCCTCTGAATCATCTTGTCAAAACAGGGATGTAAAATGAACACTGAACTCACAAAATATATTTAACATAATATTAAAACATTACGAACATAATGTTGAAAGAAAATACTTTAATTTTTATTTTAAAAACAAAGTTAAAAACTTGGCATTATACTAAATGTCCTTTGACTAGAAACTGTCTACTTAGAGTGCCTCCGGTGTCGCTGTAAGAAGGTCCTCCACTGTGCATGTGGCCGGGCTCAGGTTGCATTGTAGTAAGTGGTCTGTGATTTGCTCTCCTCCACACTCACATGTCGGGGATTCCACTTCATAGCCTCATTTCTTAAGAGTGGCTCAGCATCTCATTGTGCCAGAGCACAGTCTGTCCAGCACCTTCCAAGTCGCCCAGTCTTCTGTGTGCCCAGGAGGGAGTTTCTTATCTGATATCAGCCACTGATTGAGGTTCCGGGTTTTAACCTGCCACTTTTGGACTCTCGCTTGCTGAGGTGTTCCTGTGAGTAGCTCTGCAACTATTTCTTGACTTAAGACATTGATATGCTGGCTGATATCTGAACAGAGGATGGGCCTGAGATGTCAATGCCTTGGTTCTTTCATTACTGGCTGCTAGTTCCAGATTGATGTCAGGTGATGCAATGCCAGCTAAACATTGTAATTTTTCTAGCGGTGTAGGGCGTAGACATCCTATGATAATGCTGCATGTCTCATTGAGAGCCACATCCACTGTTTTAACATGGTGAGATGTATTCCGCACTGGGCATGCATATTCAGCAGCAGAGTAGCAAAGTGCAAGGGCAGATGTCTTCAATGTGTCTGGTTGTGATCACTAGGTTGTGCCAGTCAGCTTGCGTGTGATATTATTTCTAGCAACCACTTTTTGCTTGATAATTAGACAGTGCTTCTTGTAAGTTGGAGGATGGTCTAAAAGTAACTCCCGGGTATTTTGGTGTCCTGCAATGCCCCAGTGCTTCTCAGGTATAAGATTCTACAAGATTCCCTTCTATAAAAATAAACAGATCAATAAAAACTTTTCTTGGTGTCTTAGTTTTTAGACATGCATCTGGGGTTATTTTGGGCACTGATTAAACAAATTACATTGGATAGATCACATCAACTCTATTTTCTTTGATACGGTTATAGTGATTTTCCATCTATGAGCAGATGGTGACTGGTAGATGGCATATATTATGTATCTCAAAAACTAGAGTGGATGGGAGGAAACTGGTGTTATTTTTGTAACCAACAGGTCAAATATACCCAGAAACAACCAAAATATAACTTTGCATACCACTTTAAACAGAACTGGTTCACAGCCACAGAACAAAAACAGCTCACCTAAGAACTGAAAATTTGGAATTTTAGTCAGAGTTATCCTCAAAGGTCCACAGCCATCTTTATGTTCTACCTACTTTATCCTTCTCTCCTTACTGGTGTAATGTCTTCAGCTAAATTTTATAAACTCTAATTTTTGCTTAGTTTTACATTTTGGTGTGATTATTGGTCCCAACAGGCCAAGGGTCTAAAAATACATGCAGAAATGCTGAGCTGTGACACAACAGTATATCATTTTTGCAGAAGGAACAAATCAGTTTCCATAAGTGCTTGGAGAACACATTCTCCTCTCCACAGGATGACTCTCCATTGGGCAAACTTTACTGTGGAGCCAAGCAGCAGGCCAGCACTTCTCAACCTGTGGGTCCCCACGTGTTTTGGCCTACAACTCCCAGAAATCCCAGCTGTTAGGATCTCTTTCACACTAACTGACAGGTGCATGCAGTATTACATGGGTATTTTCCTTTTTGGCTGGGCTCTGTAATGTTTTAGAATAGATCATATTTGAAATTGGGAGACAGACCTGCCAAGATGAAAAGAGCACTTTCCAAGAACCATAGACAGTGATAAGGAGCATTTTCTTGGTTATCTCCTGCTTAATCTTTGGCCAAGTGAGTATTCCCCTTGTGATCGTACGTCCGAACATTTGGGAAAACTAGATTGTCTGACTTTACTCGGGGGTTAGCTGATACCTTCTTTTAAGATTAAGACCCTTAGCAGAGGAACTTTAGGCAAGGTGGAAAGATAATCAAAAGAGTTTACTGAAACAAGATGAATAAAGGATTAACTCCACCCAGGACTATAATAAGGAGGAGACTTTACCTAAACTACAAACCTCAGAATTCTGCAGGAGGCAAAAACAGGATTTTAAGTGGATTTTTTCTCTAGTGTGATTAAGTTTAAGGTAACATAATACATTACAAAAGGAGATTTTGCTGGTTGCAGTCATCTTTCTGGAATCTTTGAAAGTCTCTTGCCTCTGGTGCAAAGTGATGGTTATAAACTGTCTTAATCTTCCTTGTGAAGCTTAGGCTGGCCAAAAGCTTCTGTTGTCCTTTGGACTAATGGTATAAAATACTGCTAAATGCAGGTGCTAAGAATGTCTTTTTATTGATTGCTTGGCCTAGGATTACCAGACAATGCCCCAAGCCTCTAGTGTCTGTAGAGAAAGGAGGAGTTCAATAAGAGAGGAATAGGGAACTGGAATAGATCAACTAAGTCTGACCTCTGGGGGGGTGTAATGCTTTCTGTTAGCAAAAAGGCACAAGTAATAAATAAATAACTTTAATTATATCCCACCCTAGCTCCCCGAGGGGATCCTTTCCAAATTACTTTGAAAACTACAACTCCCATGATCCCATAGTATTGACCTATGGAAACAAAAAAGGTCTCAAACTGCATTAATTCTATGTAGCCATCATCCCACCACTGCTCAGTGAGGGATTGTTGTTGTTTATTTGTTCAATTGCTTCCGACTCTTTGTGACCTTATGAACCAGCCCATGGCAGAACCCCCTCTCGGCTGTCACAACCCCCAGCTCCTTCAGAGTCAAGCCAGTCACTTCAAGGATACCAGCCATCCATCTTACCCTTGGTTGGCTACTCTTCCTTTTGCCTTCCATTTTCTCCAGCATCATTGTCTTCTCTAAGTTTTCCTGTCTTCTCATGATGTGGCCAAAATACTTCATGTTTGCCTCTAATATCCTTCTCTCCAGTGAACAGAGGGGTTTTATTTCCTGAATTATGGACTGGTTGGATCTTCTTGCGGTCCAAGGCACTCTCAGAACTTTCCTCTAACACCACAGTTCAAAAGCATCAATCTTCCTTTGCTCGGCCTTCCTTATGGTCTAACTCTCACATCTGTAGGTTACTATCATTGCTTTAACTATGCAGACCTTTGTTGCCAGTGTGATGTCTCTACTCTTCACTATTTTATTGAGATTGGTCATTGCTCTCCTTCCAAGAAATAAAGGTCTTCTGTTCTCCTGGCAGCACTCTGCGTCTGTAGTAATCTTTGCCCCTAGAAATACAAAGTCTTTCACTGCCTCCACGTTTTCTCCCTCTATTTGCCAGTTATCAATCAGTCTTGTTGCCATAATCTTGTTTTTTTTAATGTTTAACTGCAACTAAGCTTTTGCACTTTCTTATTTCACCTTGGTTAGAAGGCTCAACTCCTCCACGCTTTCAGCCATCAAAGTGGTGTCATCTGCATATCTAAGGTAGTTAATGCTTCTTCCAGCAATTTTAACCCCAGCCTTGCATTCTTCAAGCCCTGCACATTGCATGATGTGTTCTGCATGCAAGTTGAATAGGTTGGGTGAGAGTATACAACCCTGCCGTACGCCTTTCCCAATCTGTTGTTCCATGGTCAGTTCGTACTGTTGCTACTTGGTCCTTATACAGATTCTTCAGGAGACAGGGAGGGACAGTCATTTTTAAAAGTAACTTCCCAAGTTCTCTAATAATGCTCTTTTCTCATGCTGTTCTCTTCAGCCACATCATATGTTCTTCTAAGGGCCCTTCCACACAGCCCTATATCTCAGAATATTAAGGCATAAAATTCCACACTATCTGAGTGTGGACTCAGATAACCCAGCTCAAAGCAGATATTGTGCCTTGATATTCTGGGATATAGGGCTGTGTGGAAGGGCCCTTTGAAGAACATATGGTGTGACTGAAAAGAACAGCATGAGAAAAGAGCATTATTAGAGAGCTTGGAAATGTACTTTTAAGAATGACTATCCCTCCCTGTCTCCTGAGGAATGTTTGATGACCAAGTAGCAACAGTACGAACTGACCATGGAACAACAGACTGGTTCAAGATTGGGAAAGGCGTTCATCAGGGCTGTATACTCTCACCCAACCTATTCAACTTGTTGTGTGGAAGAGGCCTTAATTGTCTGATCGAATTAAGGGGGGGGGGGGATCCTAGGAAAGTGTATTTCCTAAACTCTAGCCTTCCAGGAATTCTGAACTTCATCCCCCAGAATCCCTGATCATCGACCAAGGCAGCTGAGGCTTCTGGGAGTTGAAGTCCACCGACCTGGAGGACTATTCTGGGAATCGCTATAATCGAATCAACCGCGTTCGCCTACCGAGGGGAACGCGCAGGCGCGGAAGGGGTTAATATTTCCAGAGTCCAAATCCCCGACTGCGCCTGCGCAAGTCCTTGCGACGGGATTGGCTCGCCGCGTTGGCCTCTTCCAATCGCTTCACGGCGGCGTTTTCATCTCTTCTCCATACATTCCATAGAGACGCTGCACAGCCGTCGCAAAACCCTCGACGTCACCGCCTCGCGACGGAAACAGGAGGCGGGCGGAGAGGGCTGCGGTTGCCTGGTTACGGCTGGCGTCATTTCCCCGCGCCGTGCCTTGTCTTTTCCCCTCCCTCAGCGCCCTCGCTGCCTGTGTCTCTGTGGTGCGCGAGGGAGAGAAAGCGAGCGTCTCCGGAGCCACCCGCCGGCTTCCTTGCTTCCTTCCTTCCTCGCTGCCTCTCTTCGGGCGAGACCCAGTCACCCTCATGCCTGGGAGCCGGGCGGGAGCGCCGCTGAGCCTAGCCGCCGCCGCCGGGCTCCGCTTCCGCGCTGCCTCCGCCTGGCTGGGGCCCTAGCAGCGCCCGAGGAGAGGGTTTATGAGAGCCAGAGCCGGGCGGGGGCCGCGGCCCGACCCTCTCGCCGCCACCGCCGCCTCCTCCTCCGCCTCCCGCGGGGGGAAGCGGCGGGCAGCGCTCTCGGGGCAGAGGGGGCGGGCGCGGGCGGCCCAGGCGGCGTGGGAACAGGAGGCGGCGGCGGCCACACGCCCAGCCAGGGAAGCCGAACAGGAGGAGGAGGAGGGCCTCCGAGGGACCCGTCCTGGGCGCCTCCAAGCCTCCGGATCCCCGCAGGTCTGGGCGTGAAGCTCCTTCTCGGGCCCAGCAGGAAAGACCGCCGGGCGTCGCCGGTCCTGCTGCTGCTGCTGCTGCTCTCGCTCCCGAAGTGAGTAATTCTGAGAAAGGGATGTGGAAGGGAAGGGGAGTGTTCCCGGTGGCTGTTTTCGACCTTCCAGGAGGTGCACGTGGGGTGGACACTCGCCTCCTCCTCTTCCTTTTCCTCCTCCTCTTCCTCCTCCCCTTCTTTCTTCTCTTCCTCTACCTCCTCCCCTTCATTCTCTTCCTCGTCGTCGTTTTTCTCTCTTCCTCTTTTTCTTTCTTCCTCCTCTTTCTTCTCTTCCTCTTCCTTCTTCCTTCTCTTTCTCCTCTACCCCCTTCCATCATTTTCATTCTCCTCGTCTTTTTTGTCTTCCTCCTCTTCTTCTCGTTCCTTTTCTCTTCTCTTCCTCTACCCCCTTCATTTTCTTCCTCGTTCTCTTTTTTCTTATCCTCTTCCCCTTTCCCTTCTTTCTTATCCTCTTTCCCTTTCCCTTCTTTCTCCCTCCTCCTTCATTTTCTCACTCCTCTTTTTTCACCCCTCCTCTTATTTCTTCTCTTCCTCGTTTTCCTCCTCCTCATCCCTTTTCTCTTGCTTCTCCTTAGCATCCCCCCTTCATTTTGTTTCTAATTTTTCTTCTTTCGCTTCCTCCCCCCCCTTCATTTTCTCTCATCTTTTTTCCTCCTCCTCTTTCTTTTCGTCCCTTTTCTCTTTCTTCTACTCTACCTCCCCCTTCATTTTCTTCCTCTACTTTTTCTCTTCCTCCTTCTCTTCTTCTTCACCATCTTTCTTCTCTTCCTCTACCCCCTCCCCCATCATTTCCTTCCTCCCCATCCTTTTTCTCTTTATTCTCCTCTTCTTCATTCTTCTTTCTTCTCTTCCTCCTCCCTCTTCATTTTCTTTCTCGTCTTTTTTCTTTTCCTCCTCCTCTTTTTCTCCTTGTCCTTTTTCTTTCTTCTATTCTACCTCCCCCCTTCATTTTCTTTCTCTTCTTTTTTCTCTTCCTCCTTCTCTTCCTCTTCACCATCTTTCTTCTCTTCCTCTACCTCCTCCCCATCATTTCCTTCCTCCCCTCTTTTTTCTCTTTATTCTCCTCTTCTTCATTCTTCTTTCTTCTCTTCCTCCTCCCTCTTCATTTTCTTTCTCATTTTTTTCCACTTCTTCCTCCTCCTCTTTCTTCTTGTCCTTTTTCTCTTTCTTCTACTCTACCTCCATTTCTTCCTCTTCTTTTTTCTCTTCCTCTACCTCCTCCCCCTTCACTTCCTTCCTCCCCATCCTTTTTCTCTTTATTCTCCTCTTATTCTTCATTCTCTTCCTCTTCTTTATTATTATTTATTTCTATCCTGCTTTGCTCCCAAATTGGGACTCAAAGCGGCGAACAACAAATAAAAAGCAAAGACGTAACATACCATAAAAATAATCAGTACCAACATGAGCATAATCAAAAATTATAAAAAACCCACATCAAACTTAATTAGCATCTAACAAAAAAATAAAAACATTCAATAGATTAAAACCCCATTCTTTCGCTTTCTTCTCTTCTGTCTTCTCCTCTTTCTTCTCTTCCTCTCTTTTTTCCTCTCTCCCCTCCCCCACCATTTTTGTCTTCCTCCTCTTTTGTGGGGTAGGGAGAGGAGGGGGCTGCCCTGCTAAGCAACCTTAAGCACTTCAGATGGAAGACTGGAAGTTCTCCAGGTCCTTGCAGTTTCAGCTTCCATTTTATTCACTTAAATGTGTGTTCTAAAGTTAAATGGGTGTTTTCTCTGACCTCTTGTATGAAGAATCATGCAGGTAAAGTTCTGAATAAGAGGAGCACTCTGCAAGAACTCTTAGTGTGTTTGTTTGGAGTTTAATTTATCCAGCAATTTCAAATCTTTGATACATACAGTTTTCTAACCCCTTCATGCAAAATAGACTAAAGTCCCCATTTACCCTTTAATGCCATTTCAAATGAATGTAGAAGAAAGTGGTTTCACTGTGCAGATTATTCCATAGAAAATCCGGGAACCCGTTTGGGGCCTGGATAGTGATTCCACCAACCACATGAAGGGTTTTCTTTCACGTGCTTACATGGAAGTTTCTTGCCTATCCCTTGCAGTTTGAAGTTAGCTTCGGATTGCATTAAATGGTCAGTGTAGATGGGGGCCTCTGCCTCTTGTTTCATATGCGCCTCACGTTGCAGGGTTCTCTGCACGGTCTGCTGCGCTAAGTGACCCTCCCTTTCAGCCGGGAAATCTCTCTCTCTCTTTCCCCTCCCTTCCCTTGTCTCTTTGGGGTCAGGCGGAAACCATTGGTGTGTCTTGAGGGTTCTTTAAATGGCTTTGTTGGGTAGTTTAATGAGAAGAGAACTGGTCCAGAGAGCCAATCAAATGAGCTCGGACATAGTATTTGTTACCAGAGTCTGTCTCTTTCTCTCCCCCCCCTTTCCTTTTCTCAGCAACAGAAAGTAGTTTAGATTCTTCAGACTCTGCACCATGTGAACACAGATTTGTCTTCATGTAACTAGGCACTAAACATCCACAGTTTAGCTGGTCCAGACTGGGATAGAACTTATTCAGTCACACTTGCATCCCAATGCTTGAAAAGGCTACCAGCTTTTAAGGAATTATACATAGCATACTTTTATATTTGAAGGAGAGGCTTGATTTCAACTAGGCCTTAAACATCCACAGTTTAGCTGGACCAGATCAGGAAATAATTTAATCAGTTACCCTGCATCCAAATACTTGAAAGGCTACTGTCCCTTTTTAGGCAATCTACAGAATATACTTTTTATGTTAAAGGAGATGTTTGAATGAACTTCTACAATTGTAGCAGAAACCTATATGAAATTCTATGGGAAATTATCCTAACTTTCAATGCAATTTAAAGTTGAATATTATCCCAGCTTCTAGTAAACTAGTGGTTCTCAACCTGTGAGTCCCCAGGTGTTTTGGCCTACAACTCCCAGAAATCCTAGCCAGTTTACCAGCTGTTAGGATTTCTGGGAGTTTAAGGTCAAAACATCTGGGGACCCACAGGTTGAGAACCACTGCAGCAAACTCGAAAGTTACAATTGATTTAAGGCACCATACTTTGGAGATCACCTTGTGAATATGTAGGCTCATTGCTAATGCTGTGGTGCGTAATTTCATTTTCATCTTTTTTTTTGTATTGTTTCAGAATATTCTTCATGGTCAGCATACAAATTTGCATAAACTTTAGTTCTCTAGTTTTATCTAGTTTAATGGGATGTCAGTGTTTTTGATGTTTTGACTATCCATAGCTTTTACTTGGTGAATTAGGAAAAAACACTTTTCCTATAGGATCCTGTGCTTTTGGAACTTCTTCTTGCATTAGGGTTGCTGTTTTGAAGAGCTCGTATCAGAAATACTTCATACCTCTTTATACAGGTAGTTAGTTACCTGGTGGCAAAATGGGACACTTCTCTTTCGGACTGTTGTTTGGGAGTTGTCAAGACCAAGACTGAATAGTTGTGAGCTACTTTAGATTCTGAACTAGGAGAAAGCCAGGACACCACAACTTAAATACATATTAATTCAAAACAGTACTGCATTATTAGGTTAGTAAATAACTTGTACAGTATAGTCCCCATATTTGCAACAAATATATTCTTGTACTTAACTGTGGAGAAGAGAACACGGTTGAAATGAACAACTTTCAGCAGAAGCATAATAGAATTATGCTGGTTGACCCAGAAAATACCTAGGTAGTGGTTCTCAACCTTTGGGTCTCCAGGTGTTTTGGCCTACAACTCCCAGAAATTCTGGTTTACCAGCTGGGAATTGAAGGCCAACACAACAGGGGACCTACAGGTTGAGAACCACTGGCCTAGAGAGAACCTTTCTCTTGCATTTTTAGGTCTAACAGTGTGACTCTGATCAACTTCTGGTGGAGGACTTAGAAAATTCCTAGAGAGAATGTATTATTTTGGACATGGGTAAGGTAAATCACAGTTACTGGTCCCACATATATGGGGGTCATATTATATTTAGCAGACCAGCACAGGAAAGGCTGTATGATTGCCAGCTTTGCTTTTGAGGCCTAAGCACTCTCAGAAAGTTCCATTAAAATCAGCCATGTTTGGTTGTATTTACTTTTAAGATCAAAACAATACACAAATGTGCAGTTAGTTTGTGAGAAACTGGAATACTACCTATTTCTGAATCTGGTTAGTTTAAACTTAGCAGATTCAAAGTACAGTATCTTGGATGCAGACCAATGTGAAACTGAAGTAAGGATTCCATAGTATGAGAGTTTGTGTATAATTTCTGAGATAACCTTTCTTGTTTTCAATGTGGTGATTTGCATTACAATCATATATCTTAAAATGTGGGTATCTAAACTTCAGATATTGCTATACTACTATAGAGATCAACCATGAGCACCTGCTTAGAATGTAGGAGTTCATAGCCCTGTGCTGTGTTGTCAGCATGAGAATGAAATGAATTAAGTTTTTGCAAATGTCTCTGCTTAAATTTCTCAACTTCCTTCATTTGAACATTGTAATCTATGGTTGTAGGCAATGTTTAAGAGTTAGAATTCCTTGCTTCTATTAGAAATCTTGCAAAGATATACCAGTAGATCTAGATCTGTTTTTCCCCACATGTGCTTTATTTCCACCAAATTTGTTTTATGCATCGGTTCTTAAGTACTTGCAGGTTCCACGATTTTTCTTTTTTATCTTCATTTCATCTATACATCCTTTAGTGCAGGCGTGGGCAAAATACCTCCAGATGTTTTGGATTTCAACTCCCACAATTCCTAACAGCTGGTAAACGGGCTAGGATTTCTGGGAGTCCAAAATACCTGAAGGGCTGAAGTTTGTCCATGCCTGCTAGTGTGTTGTCCCAAGACAACATTATTGTGATTTTTACCAGGAATGATTCATTTTCTCTCCATTTGTTTGCTGTGCTCTTTTGGCCAACTTGTACTTTTCTAATTCATTTTAACATGAGGAAACCATAGAATGTTTTTAAAGATTCCGCTGCTTTGAAATACACACACACACACACACACACACAATGATGCATATGTTTTACAAATTTTCTTTTGTTGTAATTGTATTGTGCAAAAAAAGAAAAGAAAAAAGAGAGAGAGTTGTGGTCAAGACTTCCTACTGTCTGGCAATATGTAGTAGAATGTACCATTTTTGAGGCTTTAAAAACTGCCTGTTGCAAATTTCACCTTTAAAAATGAAATTCGTGGTCTCTAACCCATCTTACTGCCCTACTATATGTCAAACTTACCTAATTGTTTTATATTTATGTTGAGCAGCAGTAGTGCAATATTCTGCAGTGAGGGACCCAATCAGCCAAGAAGTCAGGTTGTCGAACTGTCATCCCATTTCTAATAACATCCACTAAGCCTCTTCACAAAGAGATGGCCTAGAAAGTTACCATGGACTATGTTAGCAAAAGCTACACAGAGATCCAGCAGAATCAAGTGGGACACATTTCCCTTGTCCAGTTCCTGGCACAAGTCATACACCATGGTGACCAAGGCTGTCTCCATCCAATAACGAGGCCTAAAAGCAAAATCCAGTTTATCAATGAACTTGTGTTGCTGAGAGACCAGTACACATTTCAAAATCTTGCATAGAAAAGGTAGTTTGGAGACTGGTTGGCAGTTCTCTTATATGCTGGGATTCTAGCATTTTTTCCCAGAAAAATGCCTGGAAATGAATTTTGTTGAAAATGAGTCACATTTCCACATTTATTGAGTATATTTTTGTGGATAAATCAGTCATAACTTTGCTTTCAAAACCAAGTATTTTCTACCTCTTAATACAATAATTTTAAAAGGAAATCATTTAGTTTAATTTTAAACTGTAGACAGTAATGAAATTAATAATATTGTATAAATTTCCATAGAATCTAGACATGAAATCTTAGGTCATTTTGTGTTAACACTTAATGAGGAATAATGCTCCTTTAAATTTAAGAATAGCTTTGATTCTGTAGTGCTCTTCATAGTCTAGTTTATTCTCTCATCATTTTGTATTATTTCTAATGCTTCTAGAAACAGAGGCTGCATGAGAAGCTCATCTAATATCTTGTGTTTTGCCCATGTATCCCAACTTCTTGTGTTAATTGGTGGTTCAAAAGACCATTCTTCCCAGCAGGGGATGTTACTGCACATAGAGGTTTGCAAGTGTCCCTTAAATCCTCCTCTTTCCAGATGCTTCCTGACAGTTATTTTCCAGTCCTTTTTCTTATTTTCTATTTCCTACTTTGTGGAGCTTTGCTTTTCTCTAGATTTCCCCATTTCCTCAGGAGTTATCTATGAACGTGCACCTTGCGCTTTCCTGTGGCAAGTTTGATTTTAGACAATGGCAAACTAGTGAGTATTGTCAACCAAATAATTTCCACCAAGTTATATCTGGAATGGTTTCAGTAGCATTTTAAATAAGAGGATGCTGTGTTTCAGATAAAGGAACTTGCAGAAGCATTTCTGAGCATTTCTTGCCTAAGAAATTCATAAGGTCACCATAAGTTAACAGGTGATTTCAGGATACATACCCATGCAACAATGATAGTCTTCTGTGGTAGGAATAACAAATGCTTATCTACTGACATAAAGACCTAGTTCAGTTAGGGTGGTATGGTCCTTTGTTGGTTTAAAAAATATGTGAGGAAGTGGGCTCAGCTATGCAAAGTGGTGTCGGTAGCACTCTTAACATTTTTCTTGATATGGGACAGTGTTGGGAAAACTGTAGTCTACAGCATTATTATCTTGCAGTTAAATTGATTTATTTATTTGCAGCATTTATACCTTGTCCTCAACTCCAAAGGGGGCTCAGAGTGGCCTTTCAAAGGCAACAATTCGATGCCATATACACAACAGGCATAAAATAAAATATATACATTAAAACATGAATATAAAATAATATCTTAGCTATGGTCATTGGTTGCTTCTATGCATTTTCTAATCTTTCATAACCATCAGCATGTGCTATATATACTACTAGCTGTCCCCTGCCACACGTTGCTGTGGCCCAGTCTGGTGATCTGGAAAATAAAAGTAATGAGAAAGTGTTGGTTTGTAATGTATGTAATTTCTTTATGCTTGTGGGTAAACAGTATTTCTTATTGTTTGTCAGTGTTGATGTGGAGAGTGTCTGGTTTGCCTACTCTGGAATATGCAACATATCATAGTCCTTCTTTAGGGGTCCTTTTCAAATCTGTGATACTATGTGTGTGTGTGTGTGAATCATATCTATCTATCAATATCTATGGCTGGATGGCTCTTTGTCAGGAGGGCTCTGATTACATTTTCTTGCCCTGGTGAAGAGAGTCGGACTGGATGGCCTTAAGTATTTTCTGTTGGTCATGGGGGTTCTGTGTGGGAAATTTGCCTCAATTCTGTCGTTTGTGGGATTCAGAATGCTCTTTGATTGTAGGTGAACTATAAATCCCAATAACTACAAATCCCAATTGTCAAGGTCTATTTCCCCCAAACTCCATCTGTGTTCATATTTGGGCATATGGAATATTTGTGCCAAGTTTGGTCCAGATCCATCATTGTTTGAGTCCACAGTGCTGTCTGGATGTAGGTGAACTACAACTCCCAAACTCAAGGTCAATGCCCACCAAACGCTGATAGTATTTTCTGTTGGTCATGGGAGTTTTGTGTGCCAAGTTTGCTTCAATTCCATCGTTGATGGAGTTCAGAATGCTCTTTGATTGTAGGTGAACTATAAATCCCAGCAACTACAACTCCCAAATGAAAAATCATAATTTTTTGAGTGATGGTCACTCCTTGTGTTGTGAGACTTTTTTTTGCCAAATTTGGTGTGATTTCGTTCATTGGTTCTTTTGTTTTTAAGGTACTCATTATGCACAGAGCATTTATATATATATATATATATATATATATATATATATATATATATATATATATATGTTATATACAAGCTATTAATGCATCCTGTGACACTGAATTTCATAGTTAATATACTGTGAAGAAATACTTGTCTTCTATCTGGTGAAGAGCTGCTTTGCATGAAATTCATTCCAGACTAAAGTTACTTGAAAGAATTTATGAACGGTGGTCATAACATGCGGCTGTTTTCACATGGTAACATAACTGTGGGTGACTGTTTGAAAATGACCATATGGAAGGGAGCTCCACATGGTAAGCAGTTTGAATGAGTGGATGGATCACCATGTGATTCTGGCAGCTTTAAGCACTTCACCATAAACAGCCAAAAAGCAAAACAAACAAACAAACAAAAAACCCCAAACAAAAAAGGAAAAAGTATTCTTTTTGTAAGATTAAAACTGCTGGGATCATTTTAGGAATCAGAAGCATAAACTGTTTCCTGCACAGCTCTGTAGACCACATACTTTGATTAATAACCTTGATTAAAATGTGAAGAAGCAGTGCTGAAGAAGGCCTCCTGGTTGACAGCTTGGAGAATTACTGCTGAGCAGAGAAGAAGATATGATAGGTTAGAACAGGAGTGGCCAATATATTAACTTTAGGCTGTATACATGGTTACAAGCCATTTTTAAGCCAATCCCTAATTGTTAATAAGAGAACAAATATTTTTCCCCTCCCACTTGGCCCATGGCACCCCCTAACCTTGTGGTGCTATTACTGCCCATTTTGCCATTTTTTCATGATCCTGGGAGCCATCTCATTTTTGTGGATCCGTATAGTCCCCCCCCCCTTTTTTGGAAGATCTACGTGTCACCAGTGACCTCTTTTGAGAAACTAGGAAGTAGAGTGTATGTTGATAGTGGGAGAGCACCAGGGTCCCATTGAAACACCTTGGAAATTGCCACTCATGACCTAGAATACTGGTAGAAGGTAACTTCATATATTTTCAGTACAGGTCTAAAGTAGGTTGGTTTGTAAACTATGAGGAGACATACAATGTATTTTCCCTATTTGACTCTTTCATATTTTGTTGTATTATAGCCTGGAGTTAAAATGGATTTACGTGGCATTGCCACCACCTCACATTCATTAGATGTTCTGTTAAAAAATATTTTATTCCAGGACAAAATTCAGTAAACAAAAGAAACTAACACTTGGTTCTTGTGGGTTTTTTCGGGCTATAGAGCCATGTTCTAGAGGCATTTCTCCTGACGTTTCGCCTGCATCTATGGCAAGCATCCTCAGACTAACACTTGTTGGGTAAAGAAGTACAGTATTTATATTTCTGAATGAATACTTTGTTCAAGCACCTGTGGTAGCAATTTACAACTCTGAGTTTTCTTGGATAGGTCTTTGTTAGCATTGCACACATATGAGCTCTTTATTTTTGGCCATTCTTCTTCAGAAAATTGTTGCAGGTCTCTTAGGTTGTATGTGGATAGTTGAGGAACATAAATTTTATTATTTATTTATTATGTTTATATCTCACTTTTTTTATACAGAAACTCAAAGTGGCTCACAAATAAAAGCGTTACAATAGAACGATATAGAAATATTAATACAGTATTAATTCCAAGTCTTGCCACAGATTCCCAATTGGATTGAGATCTAGCTTTTGACTGAGCCATTCAAAGACACCCGGCTTCTAGTTGTTGACCCCAGTATTAATTTATTCATATGTTCATAGTCACAGTCCTACTGGAAGATGAATTGCAGCCACGTCCCAAGTCCCTTACAGATTGGAACAAGCTTCCTCTAGAATTTGCCCTCTATTTCTTCTATTTAGTCCTCAATCCTGACCAGGTTCTAAATCCTGTTAAGGAAAAAAAATCCCCTTATGAAGTGCTGGTTTCATCATGCTTCACAATGCATATTGTTCGCCTTCTCAGGGCATTTTTTCTGTATAATTTTCATGCATTTTTACATAGTTGCTGAGCTTTGGGAGCCAGTTCATGTAGATAAGGTATCTTGCAAATAAATACACCACTTTCAGAAAATAGTGTATTTATTCTGAGGTCATGCGGCATTGCATTGCATATACTGTTGACCCTCCACATATGCAGTTTTGACGTTTTTGGATTTAATTCAAGTGTTTTCTCTAGAAATATCTAAATCCTGAAGTGCCTAGCTTCCATGCTTAGCTTTCAGTGAAAGTTGATCTTTTTCCTAATATATTGATACTATATAAATCTCAAAAATATTTTAAATAGATTTTTTTTCTGCCTGAGAGAACACCTTAAATTTACATTGTTCCTTTAAAAATATGATGCCTAGCCTTTAACAATACAATGATACAATCTATATATAACCCGAGTTTGCATAAAATCATCATATTTAGCATATTGATTGTACAGTTTATTCAGAAAATATTTATACATTGAATTTACTTTCGTAAACTGTTTCCCCTTACCACTGTAGTTACAAGGGCCTGAACTGTAAGTATGAAGGATGATCATTAAAGATTTCCCCTGACCCACTTCCTGTGGACTGAGAGCAATGAAACTTGGCACAGTTATTAGCCCTTCTCTATATAGATGCCATCTAGGATACACACTTCTCCAATCTTTTTAAGTAACTAAACACCTCGCTTGTAGAAGTCAACAGATTGCTCCAAAAACCACGTTGTTACTTCACAAATCAGAGTCTCATCATCTGAAAAATCCTTCCCTTCAAAAATTACTTCATTGTTGGAAAGAGGTGGAAGTCCGATGTGTGAGGTCAAGTGAATAAGGGGGATGCAGTAGAATTTCAAAGCCACAGGAGCATGCTTCCATTTGGGCAACATGTGAGTTGTGAACTGGTGCATTGTCTTGCAGAAGGTGGAGACCCTTGGTGAGCATGCCACGTCTCTTGGTTTTGATGACGTCCTGCAATTTCCACAGCAGTAAAGCATTGTATGGACCCTTTGATCATGGTATCCTTTGCTAGGAAATCCATCAGTACTCTTCTGTGCTGGTCCCAAAATACTGTGAGCATGGCCTTGCTTGCGGAGAGTTGGGCATGTGCATTCTTTGGAGGCGGTGAGTCATGATGCTTCTATTGTATCAACTGGATTTTAGTCTCAGGATCATAGTGATGGACCCAGCTTTCATTCTATGTGATCAGTCTGTTGAAACAGTACTCCTGGTTTCCATGGCACATCGTTAATAGAACCTGAGAGCATTCAACTCGTTCCTGCTTCAGGAAAGGTGTGAGCAGCCAGGGAAACCAGCGAACAGATACCTTATGCATGTGAAGATGGTCTTGGATGATTTTTTCCGTGGACTCCACACTAATCTTGACATCTTGGGCTAGGTGGTGAATGGTATTGCAGCAATTTTCCAAAATGGCAACCTCTACTTGCTGGATCGTGTGTTCATCAATAGCAGAGTAGGGTTGCCCTGGAATTGCAGTTTCAGCATCCTGTGATAAATAGAAGTGGGTCAGGGGAAATCTTTAATGAACACGCCTTCATAATGCCTGAAGTGTAAGGAGTCGCTGGGATTTTGCCAGTTTGTAAAAATCAAGGAAATCCATAGTAAGAACAAAAGAAACCATATTAGTGAAACAGAGATCATTGTTTTGTCTTCTGTAGTGCTGCATAGTGTTAAGTAGACAAGAAAAACACTCATTCCCATTAAAAAAAGAATGGAAAAAGGTAACTAAGACCAGGAATTAAAATAATCTGACTACGGTGTTTTATGTATCTAGTCAGATTCTGTATTGATTTTCTGTTAAGGTTGTTTTCACCTTGTTTTGTGGTTTCAGAAGAATTTCACTTCACTTTCTGTTCCCTGTGGTAATTGGATTTTGAAAAATTTGGCGATAAAGGTTCAGTGGAGACACCTTTTCCTTGTTATAACATTTTCAGGCGTGAATTTCTCTTCCTAGAGGTAGATTTATCTCACTTCCTGTTGTCTCATCCCCTTCTTAACTATGAGTTTGTAAGTCAGATGTTTGTAACTCGAGGATTGCCTGTATAGTGATACCTTTGTTTTTAGATGAATCAGTATATAAAAACTTTGATGCACAAAATTACTATATTTCTTGCATTTTAAGACACAGTCAGTTGTGAGACACACACTAATTTCAGTACCATCACGGTAAAAGGTACATGTAGAAAATACAGTATTACAAATATTGATTATTAAATGATCTTTAGGTAATGTGTATAAGATGTAAATGAAACATCAATGAATTTCATGTTTAGACTTGGGCTGTGGCTTTAAGATATCTAATTATGTACTTAAAGGCAAATATGTATTAAAATTGTAATCCAAACACTTCTGATCCCCATCATTTTGGATGAGTGTTGCTCAATTTGTAGTAATCCGGGCTGACCATCCTTTTGCCTTTAGATGTACTCAACAGTAAGGCAACAAATCACAAAAAAACAACCCCAAGCACTGCAAATAATAAAATTTGCTTGGGTTTTAAATGAACCATCCAAACTTTGTCGTGATTTTTATTTAATATGGAAATTATTGGGGAAAAATCCACTCAAAGGTGATTAGTATTGAAGTTCCACACAGTCTTTTTTCATTTTGATGTCTGACAATAGGAGGTGAGTAGGAGGGTTGAGGTGATAGCTCACATTAACCAAATCAATTAGTTTTTGCTCAGGGAATCTTTGGGTCCCTTGGAAGCTTATCAGAGATAGCTTAATGAAAAGATCAATAATGCAGACAAACTGGTAATCTAAGCCTCTGGTTGTGAACATACACTGAAATCAGTAGGTCATGCTTATATTATGTGATTCTTAGGTCTGTATTTCTCATCAGTTAGTATTCCAATATTAACTTAGTAAGCGAAGCCAAGTTGTTTTCAGAATCTTAAACAACTGTACTTAAAACACTTTAACAGTGGGTTTTTTTATGGTGGTCGGGGGATCTGCTAAACTACTACTTCTGGGTTTCTGTGACAGATAGGGTATTGAAACCCAGTATTTATGGAGTATAAATGGCAGTAGTTCAGTCAGACTTGCAGAGGCAAGGTAGTTCAGTTATCATTTACAGCCTACTATGTGTTAGGTCTTACCCTATTTCCTATGAGTGTGAATAGATTTCTTTTACCTTTTAAAGCTTTTGCCTTTTGTGCATTTGTGATAGGCTTAATGGCTCCCTTTTGTTTGCATAACAGCACAATGTGAAGCGCTTGTGCTCTATCCTCAGTTTAAGAGATAACTTAGAGATATTTTTAGCCATGTTATTTTCCTTAAGGTTTTTTAAAATTTCCCCAACCCTGAGTTTTTATTCGAGTTTCAGAATTTGTCTTTATGGGAGGCAAGCCAAATGGGATTTATAGGCCACCCTTCTCTCCTCCCAGGGAAAGAAAAAGCAAAAGCTGTTCAAGCACTTTGCTGGAGGGAAGGGAACAGCCAAGGCTGTTTTCAGAAAAAAAGCTGGATGTTTGCCAAGAACAGCATATACAGTGAGTTGAGATAGGCCTAAAAGGAAAAAATGACTATGAAAGGGTGCAAAGGTATAAAAAGCAGGCCTTCAAATGGTTGCTATTCATACTGAAACTAAGTTGGAGAATGTAGCTTTGACTAAGGATGGAGTTTTAGATAAAGTAGACTCGAGTCAGTAAGAGATTGAAAGGATGGACAGAAATTTGGCAAATACTAAAGTGGAATCAGCACTACTAGAATAAACTATACATTTTTAAATACACCCCATTGCATTTGCATTCTTGCTTCCTTTCGAGAAGTTCCAAGTAGTACCTTGATCAAATATTTATATAAGATAGTTTATTTGCCTCATACCTCTGAAATGTTGTGTCAAAACGTTTTTGTTGTTTTGTAGTTAATATCCATTTTCAAGGGCAATCAGGCTATGGTGAAAAATTCTATAGGAGTAGATTCAGCAAACACAGTCTTGTGGTATCTTAAGGACTAATACATTTATTGTGTCTTAAACATTGTAGGGCTAGAATGAACTTGGTTGGATGCCTGAATCAACCTTTTTGGTCTATAGATATATATGTCCAGAAGAAATGCATTCTTTACGGCTGCAACATAGCCATGATGGATCTTGCACTAATGACTGGAAAAGGCTCCATAGTCAGTTCCTAAATCTGAACTTGCAATCGTGACACTTGTATACTTGCACAGAGTAGAGAAGAAAACTGTTACATACTACAGGAAAGGTGGGAATAAATGCCAAGTATCTTAATGTAGGAGTCCTCTCTGCTTTTTGGGAAGCGAAAGACTTTAAAGCATGAACAAACTTCGGCTCTCCGGGTATTTTGGACTTCAACTCCCACAGTTCCCAACAGCTGGTAAAGTGGCTGGGATTTCTAGGAGTTGAAGTCCAAAACACCCGGAGGGCCAAAGTTTGGCCATGCCTGGTGTTAGCGCTCTTTCTCTCTTTCTCTCTCTGCATTAATAATGTGGTAGTACAAATGGACTGTCCATCTAGCTCCAC